>NC_064830.1:96829720-97454720 GCF_024166365.1 Elephas maximus indicus
CACAATCAACAGCCATGGAAGCAGCAGTCAAGAAATCAAAAGACTCATTGCATTGGGTAAATCTGCTGCAAAGGACCTCACCTTGAAGACTAAGATGCGCCTGACCCAAGCCATGGTATTTTCAATCGCATCATATGCACGTGAAGGCTGGACGATGAATAAGGAAGACCAAAGAAGAATTGACACCTTTGAATTGTGTTGTTGGCAAAGAATATTGAATATACCATGGACTGCCAAAAGAACGAACAAATCTGTTTTGGAAGAAGTACAACCAGAATGCTCCTTGGAAGCAAGGACAGCGAGACTGCATCTTACATACTTTGGACATGTTGTCAGGAGGGATCAGTCGCTGGAGAAGGACATCATGCTTGGCAGAGTACAGGGTCAGTGGAAAAAAGGAAGACCCCAATGAGGTGGATTGACACAGTGGCTGCAACAATGAGCTCAAGCATAACAATGATTGTAAGGATGGTACAGGTCCGGGCAGTGTTTTGTTCTGTTGTGCATAGGGTCGCTATGAGTCGGAACTGACTGGATGGCACCTAACAACAACAACAAGTCTTTGGAGTCTGATGTGTATTTTATACACACAGCACATCACATTTGGGACTGGCCACATCTCTGGTGCTGGCTAGTCAGTGTGGCCCAGCCACCCTATTAGACAGCACAGATGGGGAAACAGGCTCAGAGAGGCTGTCATCTGCCCAGAATTATACAATCCAGGCCCCTACCTAGTGCTTCTGCCCTGGGCAGGGGGCTTCTCAGGCCCTCTGCCCACCAAGCATGTCCTGGCCCCTTTGATTCTAGTCTGCCCAGCAGCCCTGGGAGTGGTCCCTGGAGCATCTCCGCTCTTACCCTCCCAGGGACGGAGATAGGGGCTGCACTTCCTCTCCCACTGATGGCTGGGACCCTGCAGTGTGCACAAAGAGGGCGTGAAAAGCAGGAGCACTGAGGAGAGCACCTCTTTGGTGAAGACTAGGCTCTCAGCATCTCTGGTTTGGTCCCCTCTGTAGCGTCTCGCTGAGGCCAACACCAGGGGGCAGCCTCGGCTCAGCAACACGGCCTGGAGGCTTTGGACGCACCGGCCTAACTCTGGGACACTTCAGGTTTCAGACTTTCTAAGGAGGCATCTTTCCCCAGGTGTGCGTGCGAGCATGCGCACCACAGGGAAGCTGGACCCGGCTTGGTGAAGGAAGTATACAAGCTCGGACAGCTAGCTGGGGAGGGAGGTCTGGGTACTCTCAGAGTGGTGGGCCCGAGATCACATTTAGACCCTGCAGTTCACTCCCAGGCAAGCATTCCAGCCCTTTTCCTTTTGGAAATAGAGGGTTAAGAAAATAAATGTTCTATTTCCATGTTCTCCTCCAGAGTAACTATTATGTGCTGTTGAGTGGATTCCAACTCAGCGACCCTGCGTGTTACAGAGTAGAACTGCCCTATAGGGTTTTCTTTTCTTTGCATCTTTTTTTTTTTTTTTTTCTTTTTCCACCATCACGTTCTACTTATTGGCCCTCTGTAGGTCTGTGCTCACAGCCAGACAGGTCAGGACAGCTCCTGATTTGTCTGCGAGGGGAAGTGTGGTAGACACAGAAGACAGAACACAGCAGCTGGGGCAGAAGGAGTTAGATCAAATAAAGCGAAAAATTTGTCACACCAGAAAGGGCTGCCAGAGAAGGGTCTTACAAGACAAACACAGAACAGCCTGATGGAAATGGCCTTCTGCCTTCTGCCCAGCTCCAGGCCTAAGCTGGGTCCATGTAGCAGGGACTGCAGGGTGTGGCCAAGCCCCAGGTCACTTCCAGGGCTCCAGAATACCAGAGAGCTAAGGCAGTTTGGACAGGGAGACTCAGGCCTGGCCTGCCAATTCAGCCGCATCAATTAAAAAAAAAAAATCCCCGAGCCTCAGTTTTCTGTCTAATGGAGAAAAGGAGCCCTGGTAGCACAGTGGTTAAGCACTCGCTGCTGACTGAAAGGTCGGTGGTTTGAACCCACCAGCCACTCGGAGGGAGAAAGATGTATGTGGCAGTCTAGTTCCGTAAAGATTTCAGCCTTGGAAACCCCATGGGGCAGTTCTGCTGTGTCTTATAGGGTCGCTATGAGTCGGAACCAACTAGATGGCAATGGGTTTGGTTTGGTTTTTGGCTAATGGGGATCTGGTTCCCTCTGTGAGAACCCCTTCCATATGGGCATACTGGTCCTCCAGAGGCCTGCTGTCCTCACCACACTGCCCTACTCCAGTTTCCAGGAGGCTCCCTCAGAAGCCCTTGCAGGGTGTACTCCAGGCAGGTATCCCCTGAAAGGTGGGGTGAGCACTGGCGTGATAGTGGAATCTCAGTTGACTGTGGGACAGACTACACACTTCATGTGTATCAGAGCATGGAGACCTGTCACAGGTGCCAAGGAGGTCATCGTCCCAGCCGGAATCCAAATCCCAGACCTGCACCCTCAGGTGCCCCCACATGGTGAGATGCATGTCCCCAAAGTCCAGCTGTGTCATCTACCTGGGGTTGTTGTTGTTCCACACACTGTTCTTCCTCTGCTCCAAGCCACCGAAGAAGACCTTGAGCTCACAGGGTTTTCTTGGCTGTAATCTTTACAGCCGATTTTTATTGACTACGCAGAGACATTCAACTGTATGGATCATAACAAATTATAGATAACATTGCGAAGAATGGGAATTCCAGAATGTTTAATTGTGTTCATGAGGAACCTGTACATAGACCAAGAGGCAGTCATTTGAACAGAAAGGGGATACGGTATGATTTAAAATCAACAAAGGTGTGCTTCAGGGTTGTACCCTTTCACCATACTTACTGAATCTGTGTGCTGAGCAAATAATCAGAGAAGCTGGACTACGTGAAGAAGAACACGGTAGCAGGATTGGAAGAAGACTCATTAACAACCTGCATTATACAAATGACAGAACCTTGCTTGCTGAAAGCAAAGAAGACTTGAAGCACTTATTGATGAAAATCAAAGACTGTGGCTCTCAGTGTGGATTACACCTCAACACAAGGAAAACAAAAATCCTCACAACTGGATCAATAAGGAACATCATGATAAACGGAGAAAAGATTGAAGTTGTCAGGGATTCCATTTTACTTGGATCCACAATCAATGTCCATGGAAGCAGCAGTCAGAAATCAAATGATGTACTGCATTGGGCAAATCTGCTGCTAAAATCTCTTTGATGTGTTAAAAAGCAAAGATGTCACTTTGAGGACTAAGGTGCTCCTCAGCCAAGCCATGGCATTTTCAATTGCCTCATATGCATATGATAGCTGGATAATAAATAAAGAAGACCAAAGAAGAATTGATGCCTTTGAATTATGCTGTTGGTGAAGAATATTGAATATACCATGGACTGCCAGAAGAAAAACAAATCTGTGTTGGAAGATATACAGCTAGAATGCTCCTTAGAAGTGAGGATGGTGGGACTTCATCTCGCAGACTGTGGACACGTTATCAGGAGGGACTAGTCCCTGGTGAAGGATGTCATGCTTGGTAAAGTAGAGAGTCGGCGAAAAGGAGGAAGACTCTCAATGACATGGATTGACACAGTGTCTGCAACAATGGGCACAGACACAGCAACGATAGTGAGGATGGTGCTGGAGTGGGCAGTGCTTTGTTCTGTTGTACACAGGGTCACTGTGAGTCGGAAGTGATTCCATAGCATCTTACAACAACAACAACAACCTTTACAGGAGCAGAGCACCAGGTCTTTCTCCTGCGGAGCTGCTGGACGGGTTGGAACTACCAACCTTTCATCTACAGCAAATGCTTAACCGTTGTGCCGTATTACACTAGGCTAATGGATTTACTGATTTTTTCTTGTGATAGAATATATAGAACAAAATTTTACCATTTTAAGAGTGCAATTCAGTGACGTTAATCACATTCACCGTGTTTACAACCACCACCACTATCTACTTCCAAAACTTTTTCATGCCCCCAAACAGGAACTCAGTGCCCTGTAAGCCATAATGCCCCTTCTCCCTCCCAGCTCCCGGTGACCGCTAGTCTATTTTTGGTCTCTATGCATTTGCCAATTCTGAATATTTCACGTAAGTGGGGTCATTCATTTCTCTCTAAGGCTGAGTAGTATTTCATTGTGTCGGTAGACCACATTTTGTTTATCTATTCATCTGTTGCTGAACACTTGGGTCGTGTCCACCTTTGGGCCACTGTGAGTAGTGCTGCAGTGAACATTGGGTACACATACTGGCATGAGTCCCTTCAGATCTCCACTCTCGATGCCACCGTCTCGGCTCCTGTGAGCGGCAGAGCCTCTGTTGGCTGTGAGGCGCCTGGGCCACTGACCTAAGTCTGGAGAGGCTGCCAGTGGGTACAGCAAGTGGGTTGTCAGAGCCCTGGACGGCTGAGCTAGGGTAAGCTGAGGGGCCCCATGGCATGGCGGGGGACCCTCGCACCCCTATTTTCCTAGCAGATGCTGCTCTGCACCCCACAGAGCCCAGAGCATGCTGGCTGGGGCATCAGACCCTTTACTGCAGGGACATCCTGTCCCCAGCAGAGCTGACTGGGCTGGGCACACTCACACAGACCTGGGTTTGAATTCCAGCTCTGTCGCTTACTTACTGATGCCCCAGGAGGGTCACTTCCCCTCTGCACCTCCTTGTGGGAGAGTCCATGAGATGAGTGGCTTGGCCTCTCCCAACCCTGAAGCCCATGGATGTGTTCCCCGGACCACGATGGCCCTGAGGCTGTCTTGGGGGCCTCCTCTCTTCTGGGGGTGACCCTGGATAAAAACATTTGCATTTATGTGCATGAGTCAGGCAGGACCCAGTCTCAGCCCACCCTGGGTTATCAGGTGGGGCTGGCCCTCCAGCATACAATCGTCCATTTAGGGTAGCAGCGTCCATTCCCACGAGGAATAGGAGGGATGCTGGCGCCTCTTCCTACGAGTTGCCAGCCCTGCCTGGGCCCCTGATCCTGAAATCCCATTTCCTGCCTGCAGAGCTTGCTAGTGGAAGCCCCCTTTGGAAAGGGAAGAATCCTTTTGTCAGGGAACAAAGACCTCTCCCAGCTTCCTCAGGGCAGAGTCATGCTGTGTTTCAGAAGCACAGCCGCCAGTGTGGATTCATTGGTTCCACTCAAGGAAAGTCTTATTTCTGGAATGTTCTGTGCCTCGCTTTCCTGAGGCTTCAGCATTGTGAGCAGATTTTACGCACAGAAAGCTCCTACCCTGCTGGCTTTGCCTTCCTCCCAGCTGTGGTTCCTCTCCTGCCCCTGGACAAAGCGTCTGCCCTCACCTCTTTCCACCTCCCCAAGCCCTACGTAGCATAAGGCCCAGTCTTCCAGGCAGCCCTCCGCAGACAGCTCCTCCCCTCCTTTAAATTCCTGCTACATTTAAACATCGAGTAGTTGCTCACCCCCTTCCCTCCTGAGATTAAATTCTCATTATCTCTTGTTGTTGTTAGTTATTGTCAGGCTGACTCTTACCCATTGCTAGCCCATGTGTGCAGAGTAGAGCTGTGCTGCATAGGGTTTTCAATGGATGTGACCTTTCAGAAGCAGATCAGCGGGCCACTGGATGGATTCGAACCACCAACCTGCTCTCTAGTAGTCAAGTGCTTAACCATTTGCACCACCCCGGGTTTCCAATTATTTCTTACATGGGCCATTGAAAAATTATTATTATTATTTACCTTGGAATTGCAGTATCACCTCCCCACAATACAGTGCAAAGTCTTCAGTGCATAGCTCGGTACGTTTTTACATACGCGTATACCGTGTAACCACCACCCAGACCCACATGGAGAAAGTTCCTAACCCCTGGGTGATGGGCTGTCCTCACGGGGGGCTCCTGCCTTGGTTTCCCTCCCTCTCTGCCCTATGCACTGTACTCTGGCATCCAGAACCTTCTTCCTGGTCCAACACAGCTCTGATGAGAACACGTTTCCAAGCTCAGGCTTTCAGAGGCTCCGAAGTGCCTACAAACTTGTTGTTGTTGTTGTGTATCTTCAAGTTGATTTTTGACTCACAATGAGGCTATAATCTTTACGGGAGCAGATTGCCAAGTCTTTATCCCATGGAGCTGCTACCCAAAAAACCCCACTAGGTGGGTTCAAATCCCCAACCTTTAGGTTAGCAGCCAAGAGCTTAACTATGGCACCACCAGGGCTCCTCAGCCTGACATCGAAGGTCTGCCCAGATGAGGGTCACACCCTTGCTGGTCCCACCTCTAATTATCCCATTTATACATAGTACTCACCCAGCAAACCAAGCCACTGGCCACCCCCTCTGCACTCCGAACTCCCCACCTACATGCCTTTGTCCATGCCATTCCCCTGGCCAGGAGTGCCTTCACTGCCTTTCCCTTACACCCAAATTCAGCTCACCTTCCAGGGGCAGCTCAGAGGCCAGCCCTTCCCTGCTGTGACCTGCCCCTGCTTACCATCTGTTATGGATTGAATCATGTTCTCCAATGTTGTAAATTCTAACCTCTATGCCTGTGGTTATGATCCCATTTGAGAATGGGTTGTCTTTGTTATGTTAATGAGACAGGATTAATGTAGAATGTGTCTTAGATTAGGAGCCCTGGTGGCATAACGGCTAAGAGCTTGGCTGCTAACCAAAAGGCCAGCAGTTCGAATCCATGAGCTGCTCCTTGGAAACCCTGTGGAGCAGCTCCAATTCCACAGCAAGGGGTTTGTTTTTTTGTTTTGGTCTTAGATTAAACAAGGAAGCAAGAGAAGCAGAGATGGGGTAAGATAGATGCCAAGACACATAGAGAACTCCAAGGAATCAGGAAGCAGAAGCTTAAGAGACAAAGACCCCGCTCCAGAGCCAACAGACAGAGAAAGCCTTCTAGAGCCAGTACTCTGAATTCCGACTTCCAGCCTCCTAAACTGTGAGAAAATAGATTTCTGTTTGTTAAAGCCCCCATCTGCTGTATTTCTGTTATAGCAGCACTAGATAACTAAGACTTCATCTGAACTGTCCCTGTATTCCCTTCATGACATTCCTATTTATGTCCAAATCAAAGCTCCCTCGTGAGTGGTGAGTGAGACCATGAGTTCCTTGAAGCCAGACACTGGCCCACCTCCATTCCCAACACCCCACGGGGAGTAAGGGGTAGGTGTTCCGTAAACACCTGTTCTGCCTCCCGTCTGTCAGTCTGTTGAACTGTGATGGCTTGCGTGTTGCTGTGTTGATGAAAGCTATGCCACTGGTACTTTAAATACCAGCAGGGTCACCATGGTGGACAGGTTTCAGTGGAGCTTCCAGACTAAGATGGACTAGGAAAAAAGGCCTGACAATCTCCTTCCAAAAATTAGCCACTGAAAACCTTATGGATAACAACAAAACATTGTCCAACTCGCTTGTTTTGGACACGTCATCAGGAGAGATCAATCTCTGGAGGAGGACGTGGTGTTTGGTTACATAGAAGGCCAGCAAAGGCGAGGGAGACTCTCAGTGAGAGGATTGGCATGATAGCCACAATAATGGACTCTAACATACTGGCAGTTGTGAGGATGACACAGGACCAGGCAATGTTTTGTTCTGTATTATGTAAGGTCGCCTTGAGTCAGAGTTCACTAGATAGCATCTATCTATCTACCTATTTACCACCTATCTATCTAAACAGACATGTGAATTTTGTCTGGATCTGTCAAGGTTAAAAACAACCAAAACTGACTTTACCAAAGTTAAATGAAAAAAAAAGAATTTTGACTTCTGAGTAAAGATAGTGGATCAAACACTCACCTGAAACCCACGAAGATGCTGGTAATAAAGTATGTTTAAAGGCATAAATCAGCAAGTACAAGAAGGGGAGAGAGTATGACAGCAACCAGAGGGCAAACAGTAAGTGACACAGTTGTCCCTAGAAAACTAGATCCCAGACCCCAGTAGAGCCCTGGTGGAGCAAACGGTAAAGCACTCAGCTGCTAACCAAAAGGCTGGAAGTTTGAACCTACCCAGCAGCTTCATTGGAGAAAAGATCTGACGATCTGCTCCCATGAAGATTACAGGCAAGAAGACCCCATGGCGCAGTTCTACTGTGTCACTTGGGGTCACTGTGAGTCAAAAACAACTTGATGGCACCCAGCAACAACAGACCCCAGTGGACTCAAACATACCAATGAATATGAAGATAGCGCAGGACCTGGCAACATTTCATTTCGTTGTACACGAGGTCACCATGAGTGGAAGCTGACCCGATGGCAACTAACAACAACAGACCCCACTGGGGAAGCCAGGACCACCTGACTTACACTCCAAAATCCTCAGAGGGTTTGAGAGAATGAATACATGTGGGAGTGGGGCTGGGGCTGGAAACAGAACGGTAGGACTGAGACTAAGAGACAATCAGAGCCTAGACCCCCACACCATGCTGTGCAGCCAGGCAGCTTCCCCTCCCCCTCTTGGCAAATGATCAAAGAGCCTTTTATTCTGAGATGGTAAAATACTGGGTGCCCAGACTGGAGGCCCCAGGCCCCACTGAGGACAGGAGTACTATATAGAAAACAGAAAGGACTAGACTTCCACTCTACTCAAGAAATAGAAGTCTTCTCTGGGAAATCTGACCAGCCCAACAGAAAAGCCTAAAGATGATATTGACAAAAGCACAGGTCCACCAACTTGATGGCCCCCAGCAGCACTGCCTGTCACCCCCAGCCACGCACTCGTGCTTCTGGCAGCCTTTGAGCCCCCACTCTTAAGTATGAGCAGCAAGAGAGAATTCCCAGACCCTTGAGGACAACCTCCAGCCTGGAAGATAAAGATGAAAACCAAGAGCCAAGAAAAAGCCCTTGGAGGAAATGGAGGCTTTTCCAGAAAGATAAGACTCCCCAAACCTATCTTTAATGTCTGTAGAGTGGTGAAAGACCAGATTACAAGTATAACAAGAAGCAGAAGACTATTAAAAAGGAACATTCAGAGACTAAAAAAAGAGGTCTTAGAAATTAAAAATAGAATGCCAGCAATTTAAAACTCAGTAAAAGGAAATATCCTGAAAGTAACCTGTTGCCATCGAGTTGATTCTGACTCATAACAACTCTATAGGACAGAGTAGAACTGCCCCATAGGATTTCCAAAGAGCAGCTGGTGGATTTGAACTACCTTTTGGTTAGGAGCCGAGCTCTTAACCATTGTGCCACGAGGGCTCCATCCCAGAAAGAAGAGCCCCTAAAAGTGGTGAAAAATAGGATAGGAAAGTTAAGAACATTTAAGGACTAGTCCAGGTGGTTCAGTCTGAACAGAGGGCCACGGTTTCTTAACCACAATTCCTAAATCCAGAAAGCTCTGAAAACCAGGTTTGTTTTATTCATTTATTTATTTACTCATCTGGCAGCAAAGCATTTCTTGAACTATTGAGAGGCAATCTCTAATATTTTAAATCCTGCTTGGTGAACATTTATACACTTTGATCCAGAAATAGCAATGTGTCTGGTTATAAATGCTACCCAAAACTCCAATGTAGGTGTTACCAATATATGGTTTAAGCACTGTATTTCCTTTCTAATATCCAAAAAAGCTTCAGACTGTCAACCTATAAGGGAAATTGAGGGGGAAGGGAGGGGGAAGAGCAGAGGAACAGAAAATAATACAACATTAATGAAATATTTCAAGGAAATTTATCAAAATGGAGGGACATGAAGGTAAATAACCCACCCAATGCCTGGCACAATGAATGAGAATAGACCCATAGACATCACTGTGAAATTTCAGAACCCTGAGAAGAAAGAGAAGATTCTGCAAAAGAAAAAAAAAGCCACAATCTAAGGATCAGTAGTGAGAAGGGCTTTGGATTTCAATCAAGTACTAGGGAAGAAAAAAGTGATTTGAAAGTAAGCAAAATTTCAAGTGATATACTTTACATGCACCGTTTCTCAGACATCTCCTGGAGGATGTGCTCCAACAAAACAAGGAAGTAAACAAGAAGGAGGAAAGCTGGAATACAGGAAAGAAGAGATCCAATACAGAGATGAAGGGAACCCCTCAGATGGTGATGAAGGGAGGTTTCAGGCTGACAGTGATGCAGCAGCAGTGGAGAGCTCCCAGCCCCAACTAGGACAGACCAGGTGGCTTCTGGAGTGACTCTGTAGGAAGGTGAAAATAAAGGCAATCAGATGGGTCTGAATGTCTGAGAGGAGAGTTGAACAATTTGGAAATAATTTGAAATTGATTAGCAAAAAGTAGGTTCAACTAAGCTAATGAAAAAAACAAAAACAAACAAGACACATTCTTAGTGTACTATGTGGCTCAGCTGTGAATAGCATTTATATGATACTAACATAAACCCTGAATATTTATCTAACCAAAATGAGGATATAACTATACTGGGAAGTTGTGGACTTTTTCATTTCAGTTATTGTGCTTTTCAGTTCCAGAATATTCACTTGGTTCTTTTCTTTTAATTTCTGTCTCCTTATTGAGAGTATCTATACCCTGGTAGCATAGTGGTTTAGGGCTACAGCTGCTAACCAAAGGGTCGGCAATTCGAATCCACCAGGCACTCCTTGAAAACTCTATGGGGCAGTGCTACTCTGTCCTATAGTGTCGCTATGAGTCAGAATCAACTCGATGGTAATGGGTATTGAAAGTATCTGGTGTCATAACCAAACAAAACCAAACCCGTTGCTGTTGGGTCAATCCCGACTCATAGGCTAAACGAAAGTTCAGTAGTTCAAATCCACCAGCCACTCCTTGGAAATTTTATGGGGGCACTTCTACTCTGTCTTATAGGGTCACTATGAGTTGGAATCAACTCGACAGCAACAGATCTATTGCCATACTTAACCTTTAATTCTTTAAATATAGTTTTCTTTAGTTCTTGGCAGTCCCTGGGTTATTAACATCTGACTTACGGACAATTAATACTTAAAAGTGGACTGCTATAATGCCTATCATATTAAAAATTTGAGTTAAACACAATTGTAATAACGAATGCACACACTACTTTGTGATGCTCATGAAAACACTGCACGGTTTAGAAGCGCTTAAGTGTTTTATATGCATTAAAAAAAAAAAAAGCCCATTGCCGTCGAGTCGATTGTGACTCATAGTGACCCTATAGGACCAAGTAGAACTGCCGCATAGAGTTTCCAAGGAGCAGCTAGTAGAGTCGAACTGCCAACCTTTTGGTTAGCAGCCATAGCTCCTGACCACTGCACAACCAAGACTCCTTTATATGCATAGAAAGGTAAAATATATACTGTATACTAAGACAGACATTTGACTGACGCTAAATATAAGAACTGTATGTAACTATTCCAACTTATCTACAAATTCGACTTAAAGACAGACTTAAGAACAAATGTCATTCATAACCCAGGACTGCCGGTAGCTGCTTTGACATTTATCTGCTAAGTCCAACATCTGAGGACACTTACAGACTATTTCTATTGACCGCTCTTTTTTTTCTGAGTATGGTCATACTTTCTAATTTCTTTGTAAGTCTTATAATTTTTGGTTGAAAACTGAACATTCTAGGTTATACATTGCAGCAACTTTGAACTTGATTTTCTTCCCCCCATGAAAGTTAAGCGCTTGGTTGCTAACTGAAAGGTTGGTGGTGTAACCTCACTGCTTGCTAACTGAAAGGTTAGTGGTGTAACCTCACTGCCCGCTCCATGGAAGAAAGATGGGGCTGTCTGCTTCCATAAAGATTTACAGCTTTGGAAATTATGGGGGCAGCTCTACTCAGTCCTATAGGGTCATGATGAATTGGAATTGACTCGATGGCCGTGGGTTTGATTTGGTTTGGTTAATCTTCACAGGAGCAGATCTCCAGGTCTTTCTCCCATGGAGCCCCTGGATAGGTTTGAACTGCCAAACTTTTGGTCAGCAGCCGTGCTTAACCATTGTACCATCAGGGCTCCTTCTAGATAACAGAGAGCTGAAATCTAGCTGATACTCCACTGGCCAAACTTTTGCCATGAAGGGCTGCATCCACCTGATGGAAGGACAACTGTTTGTCATTTGTTTGCTCAGAGAAGTAGGCTTTTTCAGCTCTTTTGCCTGGTAGTAGGGTTGCCAGTTAAAATACAGATCACTCCATTAAATTTGAATTTCAGATAAGCAACAAATAATTTTTAGTGTAAGTATGTGCCAAATATTCCATGGGACATACTTGTACTAAAGAATTAGTCATGTGGTAAGATGCTGATAATAAGAGAAACAGTGTGCAGAGGGGGAGGAGTTAAAGAAAATCTCTGTACCTTCTGTGCAATTTTCTGTAAAACTAAACTGCTCTAAAAAATTGAGTTAAAATTTTTTAAATTAGCGACATTTATCTGTAATTATGGAGTCCCTAGGTGGTGCAAACAGTTAAGTACTTGACTACTAGTCAAAAAGTTGGTGATTCGAACCTACCTATTTTGAGTCCTACCTCAGGTGGTCTGCTTCCTAAAGGTCACAGCCTTGAAAACCCTATGGAGTACAGTCCTACTCTGCATGCATGGGGTCACCGTGAGCAGGGATTGACTTGAAGCCAACTAACAACAACAAAGACCCAGGGGGCATGGTAGCTCAGTGGTAGAATCCTCGCCTTCCGTGTGGGAGACCTGAGTTAGATTCCCAGCCAGTGCACCACAAGTGCAGCCACCACCCATATGTCAGTGGAGGCTTGCGTGCTGCTATGATGCTGAACAGATTTCAGACTAAGATGAACTAGGAAGAAAGGCCTGGCAATCTGCTCCCAAAAACCAACCAGTGAAAACCCTATGGAGCACAGTGCTACTCTGTACACATGGGGCTGCCATGAATCAGAACCAACTCGACAGCAACTAACAACGGCACCATACAGACTTTAAATATAGTCGGGCATCCTGTTTTTGTTTTTATTTTCCTACCTGTCTTAGGTATCTAGTGCTGCTATAACAGAAATACCACAAGTGGAAGGCTTTCTTCACAAGCAGAAATTTATTCTCTCACAGTTTAGGAGGTTAGAAGTCTGAATTAATGACGCCAGCTCTAGGGGAAGGCTTTCTCTCTCTGTTGGGTCTGGGGGAAAGTCCTTCTCATCAATCTTGCCCTTGTCTAGGAGCTTCTCAGTGCAGGGACCCTGGTCCAAAGATCACGCTCTGCTCCTGGCTCTTCTTGCTTGGTGGTAATGAGGTCCCTCTCCTCTCTGCTCCATTCTCTCTTTCATATCTCAAAAGAGATTGACTCAAAATGCAACCTAATCCTGTAAATTGAATCCTGCCTTGTTAACGTAACTACCTCTAATCCTGCCTCGTTAACATCATAGAGGATTTACAACACATAGAATAAATCACATCAGATCACAGAATGGTGGACAACTCAATATTGGGAATCATGGCCTAGCCAAATTGACACACATTTTGGGAGGACATAATTCGATCCATAACACTAACTATTGCAACCTTATCTGGAGGGAGCTTTTTTAAAATAATTTATGCAAAAGTACCCAGTGAGCTGAGAGTGCACCTCTGTGCCTTATTCATGGTATTCCCTGAAACCCCCAGCACCTTCTCATTCCCAGCTGATGACCTTACTTCTTACTTCATGGGGAACATTGCAGCAATCAGGAGAGACCTCCCCACGTCCATCCCCAGCCATGCCGTGCCCTGTGCTGTGCATCCAGGGGCAGGCTGATCCTGTCTATCACAGACCCTCTGACCTGTGCACAGACTTGTTACACGAGCTAGTCATGGGTCAAACATCAAAAAGTGGGGTCAAATCCCTCCCTGCAGTCTGGTTCCTGCAACCCCCGACTCATGCTGTGTTATGGACTGAATTGTGTCCCCCAAATAGAAATGCAGAAGTCCTCAGCCCTTTATCTGTTAAGCAGGACCCTGTTTGGAAACAGGAGTTTTTCTTTTGTTATGTTAATGAGGCCATACCAGCTCAGGTGGATCCTAAACCTAATCACTTCTGAGCGATAAAAAGACCAGAATAGACAGAGACACGGGGGTGGAGGTGGGGAGACAGACACCATATGAAGGAATACCAGCAGCTATCAGAAGCTACCCTAGAAACCCTGGTGGTGTAGTGGTTAAGAGTTCAGCTGCTAACCAAAAGGTTAGCAGTTCAAATCTAGCAGGCACTCTTTGGAAACCCTGTGGGGCAGTTCTACTCTACTAGGTAATTGACTTTGTCTCCTAGGGCTGCTGTAACAGAAATAGCACCAGTGCGTAGCTTTAACGAACAGGAATTTATTTTCTCACAGTTAGGAGGGCAGAAGTCTGAATTCAGGGCGAGGGCTCTAGGGGAAGGCTTTTTCTGTCAGCTCTGGAGGAAAATCCTTGTCTCAGCTTCTCTAGGGTTGTTCTCGGTGTTCCTTGGTGATCTCCCCACAGCACCTATCTTTCCCCCATTCGGGCTTGCTAGCTTCTGTGCCTAATCTTGTCCTTTTGTATCTCAAAAGCGATTGGTTTAAAACATGTACTATACTGATGTGGCCTCATCGACATAACATAGAAAATCCTTTTCCCAAATGGGATTATAGCCACAGGTAGGGGGGTTGGGGTTATAACCACAGGTACAGGGTTTAGGATTAACAACACATATTTTTAGGAGACACAATTCAATGCATTCAGTAACTAAAACAGACCCTGTGCCCAGGCTGACCCTAACTCCCTCAGGTGCTTCTCCCCCAGGCCTCAGTTTTCCACCTACCGAGGGCAGATCCCATCTACCTTCTCAGGGCTGCTGGGAGGCTAGAGCGTGGGAAAATACCGGCTGTGCATCCAGGCCAAGGCGACTGTGCCAGCTGGGGCTCCTGGGCACTCGCCACACTCTGACAGCCAAACAATGCCTGACTCTGAGAGTGGGCAGTCGGTAACCATGGCGAAGGCTCCCCCCAGCCATGGCAGAGCCAACTGCCTGCCTCGGTCACCAGACCCGCAGCCCTGGTTACGGCTTTGTCCCTGGGCTGGAGCCAGTCCCATGCTAACGGGCCCTGAATGGCTGGCCGTTGGGGAGGGCAATGCATACCACCAAGGACGGGAGCTCTCGGAGAGAGTTTGAGGGTGACAGGAGGACGGTGGAGCTGTTTCTGGGGTCCTGAAATCAAGCATGGCTGGGGTCACTGTGCCTATTGGCAGCATCTTCCTGGCAGGGCCACAAGGACCCCCACCCTCCTCCCATGCCCCAGTCTCTGAGCTGTCCCCTCTGTAAGACACAGTCCTGGTCCTCCCAGGAGGGGCTGCCTCCTTCTCTCTCTGAGTTCCAGGATGTTCCAGGCAGTTGGCCAGAGCACGCCGGGTCCCTCACAGCCTGGAACATCCGGCCCTGGCTGTGCCCACTCCCAACTCCTGCCTGTCTGGATGGCGTCCCTCCCCTGGTTAGCAGGGACTGGGCATGAGCATAGGACCCCTACAAGGGCCCAAAGTAGCCAACCCTTCCCCAGCCATGGGGGTCAGAGTCCCCCCCCCAAGTCAGATGTGTAAAACCAATGCTTACAAGCCCAAGACCTCATTAAAAAAGTAAAAAGTAAGGAGAAATACAATAAAAATAGCACTGAATATATATATTTTCCAACCATAGCCTCTTGAGTTTCTAGAAAGTAAAACAAAAAACAAAAAAACATGTTGTCACCGAGTTGATTCCAACCCATGGCAACCCCATGTGCTGCAGAGTAGAACTGCTCCATGGGGCTTTCTTAGCTGATCTTTATAGAAGCAGATCTCCAAGCCTGTCTTCCATGGTGCCGCTGGGTGAGTTTGAACTGCCAACCTTTAGGTTAGTAGTCGAGCGTAAACCTTTTGTGACACCCAGGGACCTACAGTATCTAGAAGGTTCTGAAATGAGATGCCTACATTCACATCCCAGTTCCACCACAGACATGCTGTGTGACCTTGGCAGGTGTCTTCACCTCTCTGTGCCCAAGACCCCTCATCCATAAAAATGAACTCTGGGGGAAACCTCATAGAGCTTTTGTGAGGATCAAATGACACGGTACCTGTTACGTTTTGCATCTCTGTAATGGCTAATGATGTTGAGCACCTTTTCGTGTGTTCGTTGGCCATTTGAATAGCCTCTTTGGTGAAATACCTGTTCAAGTCCTCTGTCCATTTTTTGATGGGGCTGCTTGTCTTCTTGTTGTTAAATTGTAGGAGTTTTTAAAAATATTTCTTGGGTATTAGACCCTTATAGGATACATGGCTCCTGAAAATATCCTTCCAACCTGTAGGTTGTCTTTTCATTTTTTTGATGATGCCCTTTGATGAACAAAAAACGTTTAATTTTTATAAGGTTCCATTCATCTCTTTTGTCTTCTGCTGCTTGTGCTTTTGTTATCATATGTGATAATCCATTGTTAGAACTAGGTCCCCACAAGGTTTTCATTGGCTGATTTTCAAAAGTAGATCACCAAGCCTCTCTTCCTCGTCTGTCTTGGTCTGGAAGCTCTGCTGAAACCTGTGCACCATGGGTGGCCCTGCTGGTATTTGAAATACTGGTGACGTAACTTCCAGCATCACGGCAACACACAAGCCACCACAGTGTGACATACTTACATATGGGTAGGGGGATGCGTGCTTCTGTGGATATATTTGGATAAGGGCCTATATACCTAGAGGGATGTGTCCACAGTGGTTAAGAGTGTGGGCTCAGGAACCAGAATGTCTGGCTCAGCCACTTACCAGCTATCTCATTTTGGGAAGGACCCGGTATCAGCTAGCTGCTGCTTTGTAACAAACAACCCCACAATGTAATGGCTTAAAATGACAACCATGTATTTGGTTATAATTCCTTGGGCTGGCAGTTTGGGCTGGGCTCAGCTGGGCAGTTCGTCTGCTCTTGCCTGTGTTGGATGGGCTGACTCCTGTGTTTGTGGTCAGTTGGTGGGTCAGCTCATGTGTGGGCCCAGCTGAGGGAGTTGGGCCTTGCTTCTTCTCCCCATGGCCTCTCTAGTGTGCTTGCCCAGGCATGTTTACCAGATAGTACTATGTTCACAGAAGGCAGCTGGGTAGTGGGTGTGTGGGGCCTCCAGGCTCTGACAGTGGGGTGATCCAGCAGGAGATTGGAAGGCTACTCTGGGGCTCTGGGCTCTGCCCCAACTGGTGGGTATGGAGGGAGGATGACTGGGCAATAAAGGCAGGATCTCCCAAAGCCCTCCACCTTCCATGTAAGATGCAAGGTGCCTGGTGGTCCCTTCAGAGGAAACTGCATTCTATCCTATGAAGTGAGAGGTGGACCAAGTAACCTCACACTAGAGCCGATTCTATAAATCATTTATTCAGTGATATATGAGTTTGGGAGAAGCAGGGGTGCAGGACTCACTGCCTGGGACAAGCCACACCTAGGACCTACTAGGTCTCCTGTGTGAGCAGGCACCAGAGAGGTGCACAGGGCATAAGGAGGCATCCAGCCCTCACTCCCCAGCCTCAGCTGCAGCCCTAATACAGATGGAGAAGAACCAGTGGTGGTGGGCAGACCCAGGACTGGGGACTTGATGCCAAGTTGGGGGCTACCCCCAACCTGTACCTAGTCAGCTGAGGGAGGGGTACAGTGTGCTGGGTTCCCAGGGGCAGCAAGGCTACCTGTGGGGACCTGGGGTCCATCCAGCAGGAAGGATGCAAGGGGGAGGGGCACAGAATCTCTTTCCTTACCACCTCCCCCAACTGCCTGGCAGTCACTAGGATGGGGCTAGGAGGGCACAGAAAAGGGAGACTTTTGAGTCTCACCCAAGAGGGGTGATCCAAGGAAACAACAGAGCCCATGAGCCTCCAAGTGCCCCTATTTGAGGACCACCCTCCCCGCACCCTCACCGTCCTGACCACCAGCTTCAGCTCCCTACACCAGGCCAATGTGGAGCCTTCGGGCTCTCCACCTGCACTCTTGTCCCAGTGGGTCCTCCTGCGGCTCTGAGGGAGTGCCTCTTCTGTGTGGGTACCTCCTCCACCCCCTGTCCCACCGGTCCCCATTCCCCCCTAGTGTCCTGGTTGCCTGTCCACTGAGACCCCAGTACCTGCTCATTTACTGGTGCCCGGGGTCTCCATGGCACCAAGGACTGGGAGGGTGTAAGCATACCTGGGCCCCTTTGCTCCAGCGGCGGCCTAGCCTCTTGGTGCTGAAAAGACAGCTCCCACCCAGAGGAGGAGCCTGGGGGGAGCATGACCTCTCAGTTCCCTCCCGAAGCCACCCTGCAGAAATGACCCAGTCGGGACCCCGGCGGGAAGGGGGACCTGGGGTAAGCGTCCTGGTCCCATAATTGACACCAACGACTGCACCTCACTATTATTCACACCCTGCCCCACTCCCCAGTCTGCACATGTGAAATGGCCTCCTGGGCCTCCCCACAGCACCCTGGGCTTATAGAGATGGGATGTTGTCAGTTTCCAGATGAAGGCACTGAGGCTTGGATGGGGGATTTCACCCATAGAACAAGTGCCCCTGTCTGGCACCCGTGGGCACCATCCACAGCGACCATCAAGATGTGTGCCTGCAAGTTGGACCAAGTAGGTGGCCTCTGCCTCTCTGTGATGATCATATTTAATTTTTTTTTTTGCAGTAGTTTTACAATTATGGGAGAGTTGCAATCGTAGTACTGAGCACCTCTTTCCCCTCCAACCAGCTTCTCCTGATATAAACATGCTACTTAGTATGTTTATATCATGGTACATTCATCAAAACCAAGAAGCTAAGCCTGCTATTAAGCAGGCTACAGGCTTTATTCCTATTTCCTCAGTTTTCCATTGAGGTCCTTGGAATCTGGGTTTCAGAATCCAACCAAGGGCCCCACACTGCACCAGTCTTTTCAGTCTCCTCCAGTCTGTGCTGATTTTTTACTTCTTATCTCGCCATGAAAGAGGTCTGGTGGCAGAAATGGTTAAGCAGTTGGCTGCTAACCAAAAGGTTGGTGGTTCAAACCATCCCAGCGACTCTGAGGGAGAAAGACCAGGAGATCTGCTTTTACAGCCCAGAAGACCCTGTGGGGCAGTTCTACTCTGTCACAAAGGAGCCGTTATGAGTTGAAAACTACTCCATGGCACCTAACAACTCTGATCATGAGAAACCTGGCTTCCATTATCTACAGTGTATTTCCTTCAGTCCTAGTAGCTGTACTTTCAGAATTGCTAAATCATATCCCTGTGAGAAACACATTTTCCAATTAGAGCACAGTGTTTGTATGCAGTTGATTTTCTCCTTAACCTTACAGCATCTAGACAAAATAGTTTCCCAGTTTCTAAGGACAGCTCCTCTCTTCCCCACCCTCTTTGTTGAGGTTAAGTCACATGTGATGGTTAAGGTTGTGTGTCAATTTGCCATGATTCACAGTGGTTTAGCAGTTATGTAATGATGTCATTATCCTCCATTTCGTGATATAATGTAATCACTCCATGATGTGATCTAATGTGATCAGCCAATCAGTTGTAAGAGGAGTCTCCATGGGTTGTGGCCTGTATCCAATATATACGGACATTCTGGCAAAGCTCACTGGCTTTTGCTTGCTCTGGATCCTGCATCCGGCTTGTCATCATCTGGCCTTTAGTTCTTGGGACGTGAGCTCCAACAGCCTGCCATATTACCTGCCAATTTTGGGGTTCGTCAGCCTCTGTTGCCCATGAACCAGCAGCTTACCATCTGACCTGCTGATCTTGAATTCTTCAGCCCCTGCATCTCTGTAAGTCAGGAGAAGCCTCCTGCCTGAGGCCTGACCCACAGACTTGGGACCTGCCAGCCTCTACAACCCTGTGAGCCATTTCCTTGATAGAGAGGTTTATCTCAATAAAATGACTTTATATGTGTAAACGGTTTATATATGTGTGTGTGTGTGTGTGCGTGTGTGTGTGTGTGTGTATTTTTTCCTTCTCTAGAGAACCCAGCTTAAGACATTTGGTACTGAGAGTGATTCTAGATAAACAGAATTGTAAGTATGAGTTTTCTAAATTGGTTCTCAAGTCTGACCAGTCTTAAAGGCAATGATGTCTATGCTTCCAGTAGTAAAGAGGGCACTGCTAATCCATGGTGTGAAGTGAAAATAAAAATATGCAAAATATTACCACCAATAGATCAAGAATTGGTGAAAGGCAAGGCTCTGAGAGGGCGCATATTTCACTTTTCTACAGTTTTGTCAGAATGAGAAGTATAAGGAAGCTTGTTGGTTGATCCTACTTTCATTAGACAAAGTGGTTAAAGAAAGATATGAGCTCAGAGCTTTAGAGTCACAGCTTTAAGTGCCACAGAAACAACCTCAAAGTTGCCACTTGTGCCCTGAAAGAAAGCCTTATTTCTTGTAGTAACAGAGCTGGTATTGCCAAAAACCAAACTTAGAGTCTTACAGTAAGAGTGGCTGAATTACAACGCCAACTGAATTCCCAGTCTCTAATGGTGTCTGAAGTTAAAGTGAGGGCATTGATTGGAAAGAAATGGGATACAGAAACTTGGGATAGGGATATATGGATAGGTAATCAGGAAGCTGGGAATGCTAGCACCTAAATTCCATTGAATCACTCTTGTCAACAGAACCAGCCCTCTCACTCCCATCTGAAGAGATTACTCCATCTTTGTCTGTTAGGCCACTCTCCCCAAGAAAATCATTAGCCCCTCCCACCATCTGATGAGATTAATCCAGCTGTGTTTGAAGAGCCTTTGTCTGAGATATCCATCGTGCGGGGCAGCATCTGAGTCATTGCCTAGGAATGCACCTGAGTCATTTCCTAGGGCTTTGCCTGAGGCATGTACATGTCTTACAAGACATTGCTGAATGTTCTCACAACACATCCCCACCACCCATTTTGGCATCTAGACCTATAACTAGACTTAAGTCCCAGTAAGCCCCAAAAGGTGAAGCACAAAGTGTGATCCAGGAAGAGGTACGCTACACTCCCAAAGAATTGCTTGACTTTTCTAATATGTACAAACAGACACCTGGGGAATGTGTGTGGGAATGGCTATTAAGGGTGTGGGATAATGGTGCAAGGAACGTAAAATTGGATCCACCTGAGTTTATTGATATGGGCCCGCTAAACACAAGTTTTTCATTTAATGTTTCAGCTCAAGAGGTTAGGAAAGGATCTAATAGTTTATTTTGTTGGTTCGCTGAAGCATGAATTATGCGGTGGCCTACACTTAATCAAGTTGCGTTACCAGACCTGCCTTGATATACGGTAGGAGAACATATCCAAAGGCTTAGGGAAATTGGCATGTCAGATTGGATTTATCAGGTTAGACCCACAGACCCACACATGGAGTGCCCAGAGGATACACCATTTACTGCAATGGTGAGGAACAAATTTGTGAAGGGAGCCCCAGCAGCCTTGAAGACTGCTGTGATTGCTATTTTATGTAGGTCAGATTTGACAGTGAGAACTACCTTAACTGAATTAAGACACCTAACTACAAAGGGGCTGATTGGACCCCTTGGTGGTAGGGGCCAAGTGATGACACTCGATCAACAAAGACAAGGTGGGTGTGGTTACCATAATGGATAGCAGAGTCAAAGCAGTTATCGGGGTAGTCTGACTCTTATGGACTTACAGTGTTGAGTACTTAATCATTGTGTCCCTAGGAGTGAAATACATGGGAAATCTCCTAAATATTTACTTGACCTGTACACATGTATGAATTCTAGGCCAGGTGAATAGCGGTCTAACTTGAATCACCAGAATAGAGAGTCACAGCCCTTCAATCAATTCCCAGGTTTGGGCCAGTTTACAGACTCATAACCCTTTGAATGTAGGGAGGCCAACTCCCCTTGAAGAAGGATCCCACTACACTGCCAAAATTTATACTGTTAATCTTACTCTCAGCCTTCCCTAAAGGGATCTACAGCCTTTTATGACGGTGACTGTTCATTGGTAAAAAGAAATAATCAGACTTTTCAGGAAGTACTGGAGGCTGCCTCTGAACTGACACTAATTCCAGGAGACCTAAAACATCACTATGGCCCACCAGTCAGAGTGGGGCTGTATGGAGGTCAGGTTACAATAGAGTCTTAGCTCAGGTTCATCTCACAGTGGTCCAGTGGGTCCCCGAGCCCATCCTGTAGTGATCTCCCCAGTTCCAGAATGCATAACTGGAGTAGATATACTCAACAACTGACAAAACCTCCTCAGTGGATCCCTGACAACTAGAGTAAGGGCTATTATGGTAGGAAAAGCCAAGTGGAAGCCACGAGAACTGACCCTGCCTAGGAAAATAGTAAACTGAAAGCAATACTGCATTCCTGGAGGGATTGCAGAGATTACTGCCACCATCAAGGACATGAAGGATGTAGGGGTGGTGATTCCCATCACGTCCTCATTCAACTTGCCTATTTGGCCTGTGTAAAAAACAAATGCATCTTGGAGAATGACAGTGGGTTATTGTAAACTTAACCAGGTGGTGATTCTAATTGCAGCTGCTGTTCCAGATGTGGTTTCATTGCTTGAGCAAATTAAGACGTCTCCTGGTACCTGGTATGCAGCTGTTGATCTGGATAGTACCTTTTTTTGAGATTCCTGTTTCGAAGGACCACCAGAAGCAGTTTGCCTTCAGCTGGCAAGGCCAGCAATACACCTTCAATATCCTACCTCAGGGGTATATCAACTCTCTAGTCCTGTGTCATAATTTAGTCCACAGGGACCTTAATTCACTTTTCCTTTCACAAGACATCACACCGACCCATTACATTGATGACATTATACTGACTGGACCTAGTAAGGAAGAAGAATCAAAGACTCTGGACTTACTGGTAAAACATTTGTATACTAAAAAATGCTAGAGGTTGAGAAATTAATCTGCAAACAATTCAGGCACCTTCCACCTCAGTGAAATTTCTAGACATCTAGTGATGTGGGGCATGTTGAGATATTCTTTCTAAAGCGAAGGGTAAATTATTGCATCTAACCCCTCCAACAACTAAAAAAGAGGCAGAGCCTTCTTGGTTTCAAAGGATAGGGCCATGGTCTCCAAGATCTCAAAGTGTGGGGCCATGGCCTCATAGGTTTCAAAGAGTCAGACCTTCACCAACTCTGTTCTGGAGTGCGGGGCTGCCATTCTCGAGTGCCAGGGGGATGGGACCACTGCCCAAAGCTCAGGGGGCAGGGCTGCCATGCCCAAGGGGCAGAAGATTGGGGCCTGTGAGGGCCATAGGAGTGGGGTCACCACTCAGATGGATGAGGAGAATGGGGCTGCCCAAAGCCAAGGAAGCAGAGTTGCCATTCCAGTGGGCCTGGAAGGTGGAGCTGAAGCCCAGAGATAAGGAGCTTCTACCCAGAGACTGGAGGGCTGGGCCTTTGTCTAGATGGTCCCAAGGAACAGAGGATTATTTTCAAGCCTTGAGAACTGATGTAAATTGTTCTGCTGGGTTTTGGGCTTGCTCATTATGCCTGCTTTACCTCAGTTTCTTCCATTTGTAAAGGACATGTCTACCTTGTACCTGTTCCACCATTGTACTTTGGAAACAGAAAACTTGCAGTCTAGATTTCATAGGTTCACAGATGAAAATAAGTTTTGCCCAGGATGGAATATGCCTAAAGTCTTACCCATATTTGATTTAGATGATTCAGAAAATGAGATTTTGGACTTGGAGTGGATTTAAGACTCTTGGAATGATGTGATAGGGTGAATGTGGCAAGGACATGAAGTTTTGGGGGCCAAAGAGTGGAGTGTTATGGATTGATTTGTGTTCCCCCAAAATGTGTTATAAATCCTAACCTCTATGCATGTGGTTATAATCCCATTTGGGAATGGGTTGTCTTTGTTATGTTAATAAGATGGTATTAGTGTAGGGTGTGTCATGAGTCAATCTCTTTTGAGATATAAAAGAGATTAAACAAGCAAGTGAGCAAGCAGAGATGGGGGAAGATAGAAGCCACACCACATGAAGATCACCAAGAAACCAAGGAACCAGAGCTGACAGAGAAGGAAAGCCCTCCCCTAGAGCCAGTGCCCTGAATTTGGATTTATAGCCTCCTAAACTGTGAGAAAATAAATTTCTGTTTGTTCAAGCCACACATTTGTGGTATTTCTGTTATAGCAGCGCTAGATAACTAAGACACACACCCACCTTCCAAACCTCGTGGGAGCACAGAGGAATCACAAAGGGGCCTTCCTGTCAACCCCCTTTGGGATCCTCTTCCCTAGATGGGCTCCCAGCCCCACCCGGGCCATACTGAGACCCTGTTGGGCTCGAGGCCACTGAGCTGCAGGAGCGACCTCGCGGACCCTGCACTAAAGGCAGCCTTACAGGCAGCCGTTACTAAGCCGGAAACAGGAAACAGGTGGCCCTGAGGCACACCAATTTATGGCTGTGGCAGGTGGTGGGATGCTCTCGGCTGTGCTGGGCTGGCTGGAGACACCCTCGGGGCGGGGGCGGAGGGGCAGGGAGCAGCTCCAGCCTGACCTCTCACTGCCTCAGTGGGGAAGGAGGTGGGGTGCACGTGGACTGTATCCTTACCACCTTGTTTTACAGAAGAAAACACTGAGGGTCAGGGAGGCTGCACTTTGCTTGAGTCTATGTGGCATTTATTCCAAGACAGGTGTTGTTAGCTGCCTTCGAGGCGGCCCTGATTCATGGTGAGGCCATCCACAATGGAATGAAATGCTTCCTGGTCCTTCGCCATCCCCACGATCAGCTGCAGATGAGACTGTTGTGATCCATGGGGTTTTCACTGAATGATTTTGGGAGGTCGATCACCAGGCCTTTCTTCTGAGGCCACCTTAGCCTGGCAGCTCTGCTGAAACGTGTTCAGCATCATAGCAACAAGCAAGCCTCCACTGACAGAGGGGTGGCGGCTGCAAGTAAGGTGCATTGGCCGGAATCAACCTCGGGTCACCCTTGTGGAAGGTGAGAATTCTACCACTGAACGATCACTGCCTTCAGCAAGACAAGTAGGGCCTGGCAATACTTACACACGCTCAGCCTTGGCTCCCCTCCCTGGTTCCCCTGCCTCAGCCTCTGGGCCCAGACCCACGCAGTCGTTTTGTGGGAACAAAGCCCCTGGGCCCCGGAATACAGACCCTGCCCTGTGCCAGCCCTGCAGGTGAGCCTTTGCAACCTGGAGTTGGAGTTGAGGAAAACCCATGTCTGGAGTGCCCTCTGCTGGTCAGTCTGTTCCTCACAGGGCCCCAGAGGCCTCAGGAAGGGGCTGGACTAGGAGAGAGGCATTCCTTCACCCTGGGCAGGGAGTAACCTCCTTCTGGCGGGGAGGGACGGAAGAGCAGAGGCCAAAATGGGGCAAGAGTTGGTTTTAAAGCAGAGGTGTCAAAGTATTCCCCACCCCCCCCCAACAGCTACCTGCAGATTGATACCTTGTTTGTGTCTCAAAGTAGTTGCCAGTGTTTAAAAACAGAGGTATCAGACAAATATTTGACTGCATATGTTTTTTATATATGCAGTCAAATACTTGTCTGATATTATATGTTTTTTTAATCAAAAAGATGTGCCCACCTCGGGCCCAGATTTCCCTGTTCAGAGTCGGGAAGAGCTGAGCAGGATGGGCTAGGTGCCTTCCTGTTAGCCGCAGATCTGACCAGTCCGTATTGCTCCACCCCATCTGCCTAATTTAGTCACATTTCCCTTCTGGCCCTGTGGGGACGCAAGCCCTCCCCCTGACCATCCAGAGAGCCTGGCACCCTTGGTCAATCTGTAGGATCAGGAAGGCCACGGGCCTAACCATCCCAGGAATGTGTGAGAGTTTATGAATGTGTGTATACGTGTGGGGTGTGTGCATGTATGATGTACGTGTGTGTGATGTGTGCATGTGTGTGGCACGTGCGTGTATGCACGTGTGAGAATGCCTGTACATTTGAGAATGTGTGTGTGAGAGTGTGTGTGGTCTGTCAGACCTGGAGTTTTGGGCCAGCGTCCCTCACTTGCTGAGTGGCTCTGGGCTGGTCACTTAGCCTCTCTGAGCCTCTGCTTCTGCTCCTGTAAAATAGGTGTTGCATTCCACGCCTTATGAGGGCTCTGAGGAGACAGTGAGGGCCCCACCCTAAGGTAAAAAAGGCCAGGAAAATTCCTTCTTGAAGCCCCAGTTTGTCTGTCTCCAGGCTCCACCACCCCACCCTCTCTGTGACAAGGAAGGAAAGCCTGTAATTTTCTCGTGCTTTTCCACTCCACCCCCTCGCAATGCTATCCTGGAGCTTTACCAGGAGGGGAGCATTTTGCCTGCAGGGAAACTGAGGCCCAGAGAGGGTGAGCAGCCAGCCCAGGTCACATGGGCTCACACCATGGGCTGCCCTATGCATCAGGATCAAGCCAGGTGTCCCACTGTGTGTGTTGACTGGTTAACCTCTTCCCTGCTGCCCCAGTAATTCCCCGGGCTGGGACCTGGCGGAGTCCTCATCTGCCTGGCCAGCCCCCAGCCCCTCCCAGTTACACAAAAGGCCAGGCCTCCCACAGGAGGGGGCGGGAAGGCTCCTGCGCCAGCTGGGCCAAGGACTCGGGCGGGGAAGTGAGGGAGACAGGAAGGAAGGCTGCACTGCTGGAGTCTGGGTGCCATTGTCTCACCTGGGGGTGGAGCCCCACGTCTCCCCTCTGTCTGCCCAGACCCCTCCTGGAGCTCTGCAGGAGAGCGGGGGGCCGCTGGGCCTGCCTTTCTGTGCCCCAGCCTGCTGCTGACATGATCATGGTGCTTGGGTAGCTTTCCACCACCACCCCAGCCTCAGTTTCCCCATCTATGAAACTTTGAGGGCAAGGTGTTTGGGCAGAGCTGTGCACTGCCTGGGACTCCCCAGTGGGTAGCATCATGGCCAGTACTAGCCACTGCTATAAGCCCTCCGCCTGGGGTGACTCAATTGAGCCCCGTGATACCCTGTGAGCATTGCCGATGGTCCCCATTTTATAACCACCTGCCCAAGGCCCCACGTGGAGAAAGGGACAGATCTGGGACTCAAGGCCAAGCAGCTGGTTCCCAAGTCCACGGCCTTCACCCTCGTGCTCTCCTGTTGGTGCTGTCACTGGCCTGATGGTTTTCTTTAAATGACTCACTTGTGAAAGTGAGGTACCTATTGAACCTCATCCTAAGTGATGACATCACCAATTTAAGATAGATAGATACATTAAAAAAAAAAAAATAGATACAGATATATAGATAGGTACATAAATAGATAAACCCATTGCCGTGGAGTTGATTCCATCTCATAACGACCCTATAGGACAGAGTAGAACTGCCCCATAGTGTTTCCAAGGAGCGCCTGGTGGATTCAAACTGCCAGCCTTTTGGTTAGCAGCCAAACTCTTAACCACTACGCCACCAAGTTTTCCAGATAGGTACATAGATACTTGGATAAGATGTATAGATGAATAGTGACATAAATAGTTATATAGATACATAGATGATAGGTAGATAGATTATAGATAGATGGTAGATACAGAGAAAGGTAAATAGATGATAGGTGCCCTGGTGGTACAATGGTTAAGTGCTTGGCTACTAACTGAACGGTTGGTGGTTCGAGCCTACCCTGTGTTCTTCAGGAGAAAGACCTGGAGATCTGCTTCTATAAAGATTACAGCCTAGGAAACCCTGTGGGGACAGTTCTGCTCCGTCACATGGGGTCGCTATGAGCCACAGTTGACCCGATGGCACCTAACAACAACATAATAGATGATAGGTAGATGATAGATAAGTTAGATATGACACATGATACAGATTATAGATAAGTACATATAGTGATAAAAAGATGATGTATTGTTGATAATATTAAAACTAATTATTTATTAAAACTAGCAGAAAAACTGTGGGTGCCCCTGAAGCCATCTCGCCTCCCCCTTCAGTCATCATGTGGGGGCTAAGCCTCTCACAGCCACAATCTCATTCAGTCTCAGGGAACTTGGTGAGGTCTGGGCATTTCACCCATTTTATAGATGGGAAAACTGAGGCTTAAAGAGGGAAAGTACTGTGTCTAAGGTCCCACCGCCACTGAGGGGCAGCTCTGGGACCTCAAACCAGGCTGGGAGCTTCTTCTCAGCCACACCCACTCCCCATATGTGGCCTGAGGCCTCCTCAGCTCCTACCCCTCCCCCCACAGGAGGCAGCGGGGACAGAGGCAAGTCTCACTCCAGGTGGGACGAGGGAAACAGGAAGACCCTTCCTGCCGCCCCAACGGGAAGCAGGGAGAGGAGGAAGCTCTGCGGCCCCCAGGGCGACTGTCTCGGGGGTGCAGTGCGTGCCTCCACAAGGACTGGCCCACAAGGGGCTTTGAACCCAGGGCCCCTGGGGGAGGGCTGGCCCAGGGCCCTGGAACCCTCACATTAAGCCTACCCTGGCTGACACCCGTCCCCTGGGTGACAGGGTCTGTCAGTCCTGCTGAGGGTAGGAGTCAGAGGTAGGGGGCAGCCTCTCCCCTCCCCCACTGCCCTGTGTCCATCCCCATCCCACCCTAGACCCCCAGTGTCCTGGAGACAAGGTTGGGGTCAGACTATCCCCATGCTGTCACTCTCAGGGACCCCATCCCAGTGCCCACCCTACCCCAACCCTACTCACAGCAGCCAAGCTTCTGCTCAGACTTTATTGACAGTGTTGACTGTCAGAATGGGGGCCACAGGGCCACAAACCCCTCCCCCATCCCTGCTCCCCCAGGGGGCTCCCAGGCCCTGGACACAGGGTGGCCAAGGCTCAGTTCCTGGGTCTGCGGCTCCTCTCGGTTGCCACTGTCCCTGCAAGCACCCAAGGCAGCCGCCTGAGCCCCGCTCCACCACTGGGTGCAGACTCAGGGCCAGAGGGTGGACAGTGTACCCCACTCCTGGCTAGGGAGGCTGGCTGGGAGAGCAGAGGCCAGGGGACCATCCCATAGCTGTGAGTCCCGCCCCCCCAGGCTGGTGAGGGTCCCAGGTAATGGCAGTGTGGGGCAGGGAGGGCAGGCCAGGGGATATAGGAGCCTCACTCCCAGCTCAGGCCCCTCTTGGTGAGCTCAACCTGGGCCAGGCGACGATCACTCAGCACCTGCACCCTGGTGACCGCTGCCAGGGGCCTGTGGCGATGCTCAAAGTGTAGCACCTCCAGCCCCTGGGCGTGGATGTGGAAGTGTGCCGCGTCTGCGTGGACCTCCAGCTGGGGGCAGGGGGGCGGTGTCTGTATGACTCCAGGGGGCCCAGCTTCAGGGATCCCCAGCACACGGCACCCCGTGCAAGCCCCCACCATGAGAACTCTGAGCCTCAGGTGGGGAGATCTCCCTCCTCTCTTCAAAGAGGGGGTCGCTGGCTGCCAGGGCAAGGGGCTCCCACTGTTCGAATGGGGAGACTGAGGGCTGCCACCCAGACTCAGCAGAGAAAACACCCACAGTAAGCTCCCCCCCACCAGCTCCTGCTGGACCACGGCATCTGTTGGAGCCAGAAAGACAGGGACCCCCAGCCACCTAGGGCATCCATCCTCCCTGCAAAGCCTGGGAGGATGTTCTTGTACTTCCATAGTGTACCCCAATCCTGGGCCTCTCCTTCAACGGGCCTCACCCACTCTATCCCCATGGGCCTTGCCCACCCTCCTTGGGTCTCCCCGTCCCCCCTGCCTCCCGGCACAATATTGCCCCCCACAGGCCTTCCCTGTTTTCCACATTCCCATCCCCTCATGGGCCTCCCCTCCGCCCACAAGTCTCACCCACCCCTCTGCACTCCCTCACCCAGTCACCTCAAAGGGCTCCCCCAGCACCAACGGGAAGACACTGGACACCTCCTCTGGGCCCCAGCTGCCGTCCTGGAAAGCATTGGCCACCAAGGTGGCGCTGGAGAAGCGGGGCTTCACGTGGAAGGCAATGTCCCCTGACTCCGACAAGAAGTTGATCTCAAACCTGGATAGGGGCATTGTGGGCCATGAGAGCAGCACACAGCTGACCTGCCCCACAGCCCTATGCCCAGTCACCCCTAGAGGTCCCAGAGGGAGCCTGGGGGTTGGGCAGTGCCCCTTACCTGTCCTCTCTGGAGTTGGACTGTCCCTGGACCAGCAGGCTCCAGCCAGGGGCCAGCCCCCCCGAGTAGAAGGCTTCGAACTGCAAGAAAGGAGGGGAGGCCCAGGGCTCCATGGCTTCCCTCCCCTACGGTCACCCTCTTTCTAGAAGGCCCCAGCCCTGGGTGTGGTCTCCACCAGAACCCTGTCCCTCTAAGGACTTTCCTTCATAATGGGGTGAGGGGCACGGAACCTGCCTAGCAGGCTGACTCAGGGCCCCTTCCCCATACCCTCTCAGCCTGGGGTCTGATGAGAAGGTAGAACTAGCCCCCCAGAGCCATGGGGAGGGGCACAGGTGATGGGGGACCCCCACCTGGCTCTGCCCCTTCCCCATGGAGGCCCAAATGTGTGGCCCAACCCTGGGCCCTGGGATCTCACCCACCTGCAGTGCCATCTTCCCAGCTACTGCGGGAAGGTGGAGCAAGCCCAGGATATAGGCAGTGGGGGCTGGGGAGGGCGCTGCCCCACATGAGCCCCACCCCCAGGCTGGGGTGGGTTGACAAGTTCACTGTACCCTTCCCCTCCTCCCTCCCATTCTTCTCTTCATCCCCTGGACTCTCCCTGCCAGCTGGTCCTCCTTTCAAGCACCAGGGACAGGTCACCCACCCTGTCCCCCTACCCTGACTTCACCTCTTAGATTCTTCAGACAGCTGGAGGGGCAGCTTCTCCCCGATGCTTGCAGGAAAAGCGTAGTCAGGATATGAACTGCCCAGACTAGGTTCCTCCTTTAGGCCCCTGAGCTTAGCTCCCAGGGGCCCAAGCTCAAGTGAGGGTGGGAGGGGGAGGTGTGCCACCAACCCTTCCCTGGCCATCTGGGGGTCTGTTCTGACTGCCTGGTGCCACAGGACCATCCAGAGTCACCAGCGTGTTCCCCAAAACCCCCACCTTCCCACCCCCACCCTCTCTGCTGCCCCACTCATGCCCCTCTGCTGGCCCTGCGGGGAACAGAGTTGGGATTAGGCCTGGGCCGCTGCGGTCAGCGCATTCCAGGCTTGGGCAGGAGGTGGGGGAGGGCCTTTCCCACACCCGGTGCCCCCCCCCCCGCCTTGCACCTCGCCCCTCTCAGGCTACATGACGGGGAGGGGGCAGCCAGGCTGGGGCCCTTGGGGCACTGAACAGGGGAGAGGAGCAGAGTCTCACCAGGCTCTCAGGGTAGCTGAGGGGAGCCTCCCGACTGGACCCTCCATGGAGCTGGCCAGACAGGAGCAGGTGAGGAGCACGGAGCAGAGTGTGTGGTGAGTTGTGATGAGCAAGTCCAGGTGAATGTGCCAGGGAGCGTGTTGTGAATGTGTGGTGAGTGTGGGTAGTGAATATGCAGAGCTGTGGTAAGCAAGTGCAGTGAGTGTACATATGGATGAGTGTGTGTGTGTGCAATGAGTGTACTGTGTGAGTGTGCAGGTGAGTGTATTGTGTGGGTGAGCATGTGTGTGTTAGTGTGCAGGTGAGTGTACATGTGGGTGGGTGAGTGTGCAGCGAGTGTATATGTGTGTGGGTGAGTGCAGGGGAGTGTGGGGGAGTATATGTACGTGCAGTGAGTGTACGTGTGTGAGTGTGCAAGTGTACAGTGAGCATGTATGTGGGTGGGTGAGTGTGCGATTGTGTGTGCAGAGTGTATGCGTGTGGGTGGTGGGTATGAGTGTACAGTGAGTGTACGTGTGTGGGTGAATGTGCGTGAGTGTGCGGGTGAATGTGTGTGAGTGTGCAGGTGAATGTACATGGGTGTGGGTGAGTGTGCAGTTGAGTGTGCAGCGAGTGCAGTGAGTGTGTGGTGAGCGTGGCTTTGTGTAGCTGTGTTTAGATGAGAGTGTGTCAGTGGGCATGTTGCCCTGGTGTGTGTGTGGAGTGTGTGTGGCACTGTATGTGCAAGTGTGCAGCTCTATAGCATGGGTGTGGGGGTGTCTCAGGGCGGATTGGCATTTATCCAGACCCCCGGGCCCTCCTGACGCTCCCGAGGGGTGCCCCAGCCGCGATTCCAGATCCCCACGTACCCTGTCCCCCAAAGTGTCCCCATTCTTCACCCAGGCCCCTGGCACTGCTGGCCTGAGCCTGGCCTGGTCTCTCCCCACCATCCCCTGGTTGGTGCCTGGGGGTGTGCCTGGTCAGTTTTGGCTGTGAGGGAGGCTGCTAAGGGTGAGAAGAGACACCAGTGGCCCTGACTGTTCCCACCCTGGGCCACAGCCCCTCTGCTGCATGCTCCTGCCCACCACGGCCACTGTAGCTTCAGCCTGCAGGGGGCAGTGCTGGGCAGTGATGGGCAGGACAGCTGGTACCCCATGCTGCCCCACCCATGTCTGAATCCTGCTAGCCTCATACCTGCCCCTACCAGAGGGGCAGCCACAGGTCCTAGTGTTAGGTGGGAACACTAATTGCGAGCTAGGACAGTCTTCCTTTGGCCAATGACCTTGAGCTGGTGGCCTCTCTGGGCCTCAGTCCTGCCAGCTGTACACTGGGCCTAGCAAAGCCAAACTCTGCTACTCGAGCTTCTCTCCCGGCAGCCCTCCATACAGGAGCCTGTACCAGTGTCCCCTAGTGCTCTGTCCCCCTCCTTGCTTTGTCAGCGCTAATGAAGAGGCCTCGGGCAGAGGGAGCAGGCTGCCCATACTCCCGGCTGAATGGCAGCCCCTGTGCTGGGGGCCCGGGGGCCCACGGCCCAGGGGTGAGGCAGCCTGAGGAGCCCCTGGTCTGCATGCTCTGGCCTCTCTGTGCCCCAACTTCCCCTCAAGGCTGGCAGGGGATGAGCCTGGCCTGTGGTCCCCCAGCCTAGGTCTCCACAGCTCTCAGAAGCCTGGGCATCCCCGGCCCTACCTGGGACAAAAACAGGCTTGAGGCCTCTTCTGAGTTTACCTGCATACCTGGAGGGAGCACCCCTGGAACCTCAGAATGAGTGGGTGGCAGAGCCAGGACTCGACTCCTGTCGCAGGGGTCCTAGAGCAGGCTCCTTCCAACCCCATCATCCTCTTGCACCCCCTGACCCCCAGCCAGCACGAAGTCCCCATGGTTGCCTGGGTCTCAGGCCCGGCTGGCCTGTGCCCCCAGCCCACATCTGCAACCACTCCCCCAGACGGTGAGGTCAGTGCGGAAGTCCTTGGCCCCCGCTGTCAAGGGGATACTGGACAGCTTCCACTGGGAGGAGTGAACAGCTGATCCCAATACAGAGGGCTCAGGGCCAGCTATCCTCTCGGGGCCCTGCCCACTCACCTCCCGGGTCAGGCCTCAGCGTGAGCCTATGCTCTGCGTCAGAGGGCAAAGGAGCCCAGCATGAAGAAGGTGCTGTTTGTTGACGCCAACTCATGGCAACCCCACGTGTGGAAAGTAGAACTTTTCAATAGGGTTTTCAAGGCTGTGACCTTTTGGAAGCAAATGGCCAGGCTTTTCTTCTGAGGCACCTCTGGGTTAGTTCGAACTGCCAACCTTTCAGCTAGTAGCCAAGCGCTTAACTGTTTGTGCCACCCAGGGACTCCTGGGAGAAGGTAAGGGAATTTGAAAGCATTGTGCTGCCCTTACACAGACGGGGATATTGAGGGCCAGGGGAGGCACAGGGGCTTGCTGGGAGCCAGCACGAAGAGACGCTAGAGCTCTGGCCTTCACAACCACTTTGAGGCCCTTTGTAGGACCTTGGACATGAATCCTATTAAAGGCTGGAGCTACCCATGGCTGGAGAGCAGACCCCAGGCTGTGGGGCCCCGGGGGCTCCAGGGAAAGAACAGCAGAGTACCACTGTCTGGTGCTCCCTTGCCTGTCCCTTCTGAATCCCCTGACAGCTCCCCCTAACCACCGCCTGTTCCATCAAAACTTGCCTGTCCTGAGTCTCAACTTCTCAACCCCAAGCCATAAAGTGAGGCCCTACTGTGTGCCAGGAGCTGCCTGAGACCCAGAGAGTTTCACTCCGCAGGCAAGAAGGTGGCAGCTCTGCACCTGGTAGGGGTAGCTCTCCAGCCCACCTGCCCAGAGAGTAGGTGCTCAAGAAAGGGTGCTGACCTGCCATCCCCTGAGTCAGGGCAGACAGACGCCCCGAGCCAGGGGAGGGCGATGCAAGGCAAATGCAGGGAGCCAGCTCATCTTGACTGCTCATCAGCTGAGCACCTACTATGTGCTTGGTGCCAGGCCATTCCTCTGCAGATGGGACACTGTCCTGTGTCAGCTGTCCATTCAGTGATTCATGTGTGCAGTAGATTGAGCTCCTACTGTGCGCAGGCCCTGTGGTAGAAACCAGGGTCGAATGGGGAACAGACATAGATGGACACAATCCTTGTGCTCACATGAAATGACCAAACCCAGCATTCCAGACATTAATGATAAAAGCTCTGGAGGGAATATGTGGGGAGGGACAATCATATTTGAGGGTACTGGGCCTCTGGGTTTGGTTTTTGGGGGGGGCCTGCTCTGGGAGTCAAGGAAGGCTTCCTGGAAGAGGTGCCATTTGAGCCAAATCTGGAAGGACACGAGGGGCCAGCCAGGTGAAGGGAAGGGTGTTCCCCGCTGAAGAAACAGCACATGCAAAGGCCCTGAAGAAGGGAAGTGTCTGGGACCTAAGAGGGGCCAGGATGGGGATGGAGAAGCATCTGCCTGCCGCTACCTCTGCTGCCTGGTCAGGGTCTGGCCTCTCCCAGCCTAGCCTGCCAGGACCCTCCCTCTGTAATTAACCCCTGTGACCAATTGTTCCCCCTGCTGCCCAGGGGGAGCTCTGCCATTGTCCACGCCTTGTGCTTCCTTATCACCCTCACGCAGAGGGTTCACACGCTTAGGGGCGCTTTGGGGGCTGATAAAGGGCAGACAGAGCCAGGCGGGGCTGCCAGCTTTGATGCCACCCTTCCCTCCCTGGACGTGGGCGGTCAGGCAGGTGGCCCAAAGAGCATTCCCCGCCAGCCTGGCCTCCCTCTTGGTGAGCCTTCCCCTCCGGGAACCTCCCTCCCAGCCTGGCCTCCCTTTTGGTGAGCCTCCCCCTTGGGGGACCTCCCCGCCAGCCTGACCTCCCTCTCAGCGAACCTCCCCTGTGGGGACCCTCCATCCTAGCCTCCCTTTCAGCCAGACTCCCCCTGCAGGGACCCCTCCCTCTTGGTGAGCCTCCTCCCTGGGGCTGCCCTTCTCCCTCCATGCCTTTCCCTCTGCCCCCTTTGTCAGTCAAAGCCCATCTGCTTCTGACAGACTAAGGGGCCCGAGAGAGTCAGTGCCCCTCTGGGCCTCAGTTTTCCCGTCTGAGGGAGACAGATGGGATTATGGGCCCTGACCGTGTGCCCCACCAAGGCTGGGGACAGAAAACAAGGTGAACCATGGCCCGAAAGAGTGGCACAATGATAGACTCAGGGCAGCGCTGGTGCCGAGACACCCACACTGCACACCTGGTGGGGAGCCAGGTGCTCCCCACCCCGCCAGGCCCCTGTCCAGCCTTGGCAGCGAGTGGAGGCTCCGGCCCAGATAGGGCCCCCGGAGAGAGGGCAGAACCCACATTGGCCAAGAACTTATGCCGTGCTGGGTCCTTAGCCCCCAAAGTTCTCACCACTACCCTGGGAGAGGGCACTCTTCTCGTCATTTTATCTTACCATCACATTTTATAGATGCAGCAGCAGAAGCCAAAGGGGAGATACAACTGGCCCAGGTTCACAGCCATTCACTGGTGGAGCTGCATTCTTTACTGCTCTGTGGAGCTGAGGCTGAGATCTGGGGCCCCCACCTCCCTGGGCCCCACAGCTATGGGCCTGGGCTCAGCATTCATTGACAACACCCTCCCCTTTGGAGGCCTCAAAGTGCGTTCGTTCTGCTCTCTTCCCTGCTGTGTGAGGGCGTTCATTCCCATTTTATGGATCAAGAAACTGAGATCACTGAGATCACTGTTGGACAGTGTGGGTGTTTCCCCAGTGGGTCCTGCTGTGAACAACCCTTGAAGAGTCTGTAGAAAGCTGGTCAAAAAGGGGTGCCTGGGAGACCCCAAAAACCCTCATTAATTGTGGGGGGCTAAGACAGAGAACTCCCTCATCACCCTGAATGGGGGAGAATGGAGGGCTAGGGGTGGGGTTCAGAACACACAGAGTTTGGAACCAGATGGAGGCTGTAGGAACCCATTGGGTCTTGATCCAATACCAGCAATGAATGAACCCAAGGTGGCAGCCATCCTTGAGGAGGCCCCAGCACCCCAGACCAGTCAGGAAGGCCACTGGCCACTGGGCTATAGGTACCACATAGCCAATGGGGAGCCAGCTGGGCTGGGCAGGGCAGCGTGGGAGAGACAGCCCAGCTGACATCTGGCCTGGAGGGGAACCATAAAGGTTTCTCCAGATGGGCACCAGTCCCCAGCATTCTCTGGGACACAGACTGTGCCAGGTTTATAAACAGACACTGCCGCAGCGCCTGGCTGGCGGAAGGAAGAGCTGGCAATACAATTAGACAAGCTGAGGAGGAGATGAAGATGGACCCAGAAGCCCCTCCCCCAGCCCGAGGTCCAGAGTCAGGAAGGGTCACAGAGGACACAGGTCAACTAGGCCCGGCCAGGCCGCAGCCTCTACCAAAACGAAACTAAACCCGTTGCTGTCGAGTCAGCTCCGACTCATAGTGACCCTACAGGACAGAGTAGAACTGTCCCGTAGAGTTTCCAAGGAGCGGCTGGTGGGCTTGAACCACTGACCTTTCGGTTAGCAGCAGAGCACTTAAACACTGTGCAACCACGGCTCCTTCCAGTCTCTACAGACCTTCCCAAAGTGACCCTCAGAGAGCCCGTCTGATGTCCCCAGGGCGTGGGGGAGGGGAGGGAACAGACCGTCCATGGGTTTAAGCTCTCACGAGCAAGTATTCCAGGGGCAGGAGCCTTGTGGCTGTGTAGGCGCTAGCGTGCAGTGATGGCCCTGCACCCACGTGACTGGTACTGCAGTGGGAGAGGCAAATGATAAACAGCTCCACCAATCCATAAAACTTTCTAGATAGTGGGAAGCAGCACAAAGAAAATAAAGCAGGACTGTAATGGTGGACAGAAATTCCTGGGTGGTGAGAACAGTTCAGTGCTTGACTGCTAACCTAAAGACTGAAGAGTCAAACCCACCCAGAGGTGCCTCAGAAGAAAGGCCTGGCAGTCTACTTCCGAAAGATCACAGCCTTGAAGACCCAGTGGCGCACAGTTCTTTTCTGCACACCTGCCGTCACCATGCGTCAGAGCTGACAACGGTCACTGGTTGGTAATGGTGGACACACAACACATTGGTCAGAGCCCGCAGGACTGGGCAACACTAAGAGTGAGCCCTAATAAGAACTGTGGTCTTTAGTTGCAACAGTGTATCAATATTGGCTCATCAGTTGTAATAAACGTACCACCTGAATGCCAGATATTAATAACAGGCGAATCTGTGTGTGGAGGGGAAGGAGCATATGGGAACTCTACACTTTCTGCAGAGCCTTCGTAGTGGCGTGGTTAAACGTTTGGCTGCTAACCAAAAGGTCGGTGGTTGGAATCCACCAACCACTCCTTGCAAACTCTATGGGGCAGTTCTACTATGTCCTATAGGGCCACTGTAAGTCTGAATCTACTCGATGGCAATAGGCTTCAGTGTTTGGTTTTACACTTTCAGCAAGGAGCCCTGGTGGTGTAATGGTTAACCACTTGGCTGCTAACCAAAAGGTCCATGGTTCGAACCCCCAGCTGCTCTGTGGGAGAAAGATGTGTTGATCTGCTCCTGTAAAGGTTACAGCCTCGGAAATCCTATGGGGCAGTTCTACTCTGTCCTATAGGGTCACTATGAGTCGGAATCAACTTGAGGGCAACGAGTTTATACTTTCTGCACAATTTTTCTGTAAACCTAAGAAATAAAGTATTTTAAAAAAGAAATCAATACATAAAAATAAATAAATACATGAAACAAGACAATGGTATGTGCTGCCCAATCCCATAGCCACAAACCGCACGTAGCTGTTAAGGACCCCAAATGAATTAAGATATTGAGATCTGCCATGTGCCAGATACACACCGATTTCTAAGACTCAGTACCAAAAAAATAAAAAATAATGTAAAATACCTCATGAATCATTTTTATATTGTTTACATACTGCTAGGAGAACAAACAAATCAGTCTTAGAAGAAATACAACCAGAATGCTCCTTAGAAGCCAGGTTGGTGAGACCTCAGCTCACTTTGGACATGTCATCAGGAAAGACCAATCACTGGAAAAGAACATCAGGTTTGGTAAAGCAGAGGGCCAGCGAAAACAAAGGAAACCCTCTGTGAGATGGACTGACATCATAGCCAAAACAATGGACTCGAATATACCAGTGATGGTGAAGACGCGCAGGACTGGGCGACGTTTCATTCTGTTATACGTGAGGTCACCATGAGTCAGGGCCGACTCAACAGGTACTAGCAATGGCAGCAATAATTTTATAGTGATTACATGTAAATGATAACATTTTGGATATATTGAAAAATTAATTTTACCTTAATTTTTTATGGCCACTGGAAAATTCTACTTCCTGTCTGCTATTTCTATTGGATGGTTCAGGAGGGGGATGATGCTGGGGAGGCGGGGTGGCGGGGGAGGGCCAGAGCTCTCAATAAGAGCAGGGAGGATGCTCTCAGAGATAGGAAGCCCAGGCAGAGGGCACTGTGGTTACAAAAGCCAGAAGGTGGAAGGAGTCTGGGGTGTTGAAAGGACAGCAGAGGTCCATGTGGCCCAAGTGAAGGAAGGAGGGTGGGCAGCAAGGGCAGGGACCTTGGGTTCAGGGGAGGCTGGGGGTGGCCATGCCAGGTGAGGGGCTCCAGGGTCTTACCAAAGGTGTAGACCTGTATGCCCAGACTCTGGGACTGGGGGCCTGAGCTGGCCGGAGCCTGCCCCTCCCTGCACCTCTCCTCCCAGATCTGGAGTCCAATCCTCGGCCCTAGCCCACAGTCAGCCCACGTGAAAGGGCTGCATCTGCTGGTCCCAGAGGGGGTTTCAGACCCCCAGCCCCGGCCCCCCTGTCCTGGACACTGGGAGGTCAGTGCTAGGTCCCCTCACCACACTCCCTGCCACCCGCCCAGCCACTGCAGCAACCCGCCTGGCTTCAAGCGGTCCCGCCAAGTCTGTTGGGAAAGACCCAGGGGAGCCACCAGCTCTCAAAATAGCCTCACGCCTCTTCCAGGACATCTGTGGAGGGGTGGAGCAGCGGCGGAGCCCAGAGCCACGAGCCCTGGGCGGGGGGGATGGAAAAGGGGGACATGAGAGGGGAGCCAGGGGTGGCCAGAAAAACCAAGACATGGATGGAGACAGAGAGGGAGGGAGAGGCACAAGGAGAAACAGAGTCAGAGAAAGGGGCAGAGGCATAAAGAGACACCGAGAGACAGAGACACAGAGACAGATGGAGAAAGACAGTGAGAGACAGAGACACAGAGATAGAGGGAGAAACAGAGACAGACAAAGAGAGGGACAGATAGAGGGGGAAAGAGAGACAGCAAGAGACAGAGACAGAGGGGGAGAGAGAGAAAGAGAGGGAAATAGAAGGGGGACAGAGACTGGAAGAGACAGAGACAGTGAGGGGCAGAAACAATGAGAGAGAGAAAGAGAGGATGAGACCCAAAGACAGAGAGAGACAGACACAGACAGACAGAGAGGTAGACGGAGACAGAGAGATAGGGAGAGAGAGACAGAACCCAACAAGCGTACACACCAGCCGAACGCCCCCAGCCCCCTTAGAAGGGAGCCTCCCTCTGGGTCCCCCAGGCCAGGCACTGCCCAGAGGAGCGGAAAGAGACAGCAACCCTGAGTTGGGGTCTGGTGGTATGGAGGACCGCACAGAAGTGGATGACCGATCAGTGCCAGAATGAGGCCCCCATTGTGACCAGAGCCCCAGGGTCCCATCTGACCAGGCTAGATCCCTCAGAGAGTCTGAGGGCTCGTCTGTTTTCCCAGAGGGGAAACTGAGGCTCAAAGAGGCTGGCCACTTGGCCAAGGAGCCACAGCACATGAGTGGCAGCCAGGGACATGGCCTGGTCAGGCTCCTCACACACTTAGCCACACTGACCGGCTGGTTGGCCGGCTTGACAGCATGCTCCTCCCCTGCCCCGGGTCCCCAGGGGCTTGGGAAGTGTCTTCAGACATTAGTCATTTAGGGGGCCTCTGATCAGCATGACCAGCTGTGGCCATCCTGGGCCAAGCTTGTGGAACCTCCCCAGCCCATGGAGGCCAGAGGGCGGTGGAAGGCTGTGGGCGGGGGAGGGGGGTGGGGGGCTGGGGGGCTGGGGAACTCTAGGGGGGCACAGAAGGCTGTGGAGAGTAGTGGGAAGCAGTGGAAGCCATGGGGGGCCATGAGGGCCACAGAGAGCTGTGGGGGCTTTGTGGAAGGCTGTGGAGGGCCTTAGGGGGGCCATGAAGGGCCATGAGGGGGCTGAAGTTGTCCATGGAATGCCATGAGGGCTATGGGGACCATGGGGGGGCTGTGAGGGACTGTGGGGCCATGGGGGGCTATAGAGGGCTGGCATCTAGAAAGGTGGAGGGCTCAGACCAGAGAGGACATCTGGGGACCCAGCCTTCCCACCCACAAGGCCCAGCCCAGAGGAGCCTGGGACTCCGGGAAGTGGGGTACCAGGTCTTCAAGATTAAAGGATCTTTGCTTTCAGACCTGCTCCCCAGGTCCCACCATCCATCTGTTCTTTCAGCAAGTATTTCCTGAGTGCTCCCACGTGCTGGGAGCTGCTAGGCCCCGATGGAGAGGCAATAATTTAGACGGGGAGATGCAGGCCCAGAAATGGTGTGCCCTGCCCTAGGCCACCCAGCAGGCAGGCAGGGAGGTAGGCAGTGCAGCCTTGCAGATGGGTACCAGCAGGGACCGGGTGGACAGAGGGCACCCCGGCTGACCTAGGAACTTGAGGGTGGGGTCCAGGCCCCATGGGCCGATCTGGACCCCACGTTGATCAGTGCCAGGGGTGGGTCTGAGGTATAGGTGTGCCCCCACCCCACATCCCACGGAGCAAAATGATGTTTCCTTCTGAAAACTACCAAAAGCTTTTAAAAAATTCAACACAGTTGTGCCCCCTCCATCCAGGCCCTGTTTGTTTTTGTGACAACGTAAGTTTTGCAGTGTGTTTACCAAGGCAGAAAATAAAAGCAAAGAAAAACCACTTGTGTGCATAGCTCAAGTGGTGGACTGTGGGCCTTCTCTGGAGTCCCTGGGTAGTGCAAATGATTGAGTGCTTGGCTACTAACTGAAAGGTTGGTGGTTCAAATCCACCCAATTGGGCCTTGGAAGAAAGGCCTGGTGATCTGTTCCCAAAAAGTCACCATGAGCTGAAATCAACTGGCCGCAACTGGTTTGGTTTTTTGTTTGTTTCTGGGCTGGGATGCCCTGAGGAAGAAGGAGCACTAGAAGAAGGGGGTGAGCGGGTGTTTGGAGACAGAGAAGTTTTGAAATGCCCAGGGGTCAGGTGGACATTGGGGTACAGAAGCTGGTGAGTGAGGTGGCTGGACCCAGGTGGACACCAATGTCACTGGGAGATCCCTACCCCATGGGCACAAGTAAGCCTGCTGAGGGGAGGGCCATATGGGCAGGACCCAGGGACCAAGAGCACCTTTGGGGACAGACAGAGCCTGAGAGGTGAAGGTGCGCAGCAGGTGGGAAGCAGGCACAAGTGTTTCTAGGAGGAGCTGCGCTCCCAGGTGAAGTGCTGCTGAGGGGTCCCAGGTGTAAGTCAGAGAGGGAACCACTGATTTAGCAAAGGAGGGGTGGGCCATGAGGAAATGGGGACTCTGCTCCCCTTCTTTACCTACTCCATCTTCCCATTCCCCTTCACCCCTGAAGCCTTCCCCCTTTCCTGGTCCCTCCCTAGCTTCAGCTCCCACAAGTTTATTCATAGCCTCTTTGCCCAAAGAAGGGCTCTGACCCAGAGTCCAGAAGGCTACCTCTCCTGGCTGTCAGGGGCCACCCCCACCCCTGTCCCCACTCCGACTGTGGCCTCCACTTCCCTGGGCTGGAACGGGACACAAGATTCTTTCAAAAACATTTCCTTTGCAAAATAATCCTTCGAAATATGTTTTTGGAAACAGACTCTACTGATCTGAACAGGAAGAAGTTAATGACGGTCCCTCCCCAGAGGGCGCGGGGGAGGAAGCCAGTGGTCAGAAACATAAGCCAGTGCCAGGAGGGGCCCAGCTCCCGCCCTGCCTCGGTCTCCCCGCCCAGCAACCCCACCGCTCCCCACCCACCCAATCAGCCAGCATGGGCTCTTGAAGGGCCCAAGCTCCTCAGCCCACAAATGCGGAGATTTAGACCCAGGCAGGGTCAGAGACTCTTGGCCAAGGTCTCCTAGCAGGGTAGCGACATAACAGGGGGAGAGCTCTCCTCTGTCCGCCACGCGGAGTCTTTGTGGGAGTGCGGGCAGGGATGTGGGCGTGTGTGTCTTAGTGCATGCATGTGCGTATGTGAACATGAGCAAGCCTGTGCCATGTCAGGCTTGGGGTCTGTAGTGTTTGCCCACAGGGCCTGTAGTGTTTGCTCAGATGGAGGTGGGTCTAACCAGGTGGCCCAACTTCCTCCACCCGACCAGGCCCACATTTCCCCAGGTGAAGAGGTAAACTCAAACCATAACAAGGAGTAGGGAAGAGGTGGGCGCTGAAGGCCTCCCTCTCTGTGCTTCTGGCCTCAAACCCTGACCACCCCCCAAACAAAGGCCACCTGAGTTCCCCTTGGGTCTGGACCAGGCCCACCATAGACTATTTTCTGGGTGTTCCCATTTCTATGTCCATCTCAGCAAGCTCTGGTGCTCATGTTGTTGGCCACATGGTCTGACAGGCACTAGGGTTTGTGGTTATCTGGGAAGTTTGGGGCGTCTGAATTCAGCCTATAGCATCAGGGTTCATCTGAGTGTAAATCTAAGAAAGTGCTCTAAGAGCCATCTTTCCACCCGTCCATCTCTCTGACCGTCCTTCCATCTATCCAGTGAGTCCTCTCTGTGGCCACCACGCGCTGGCCCCATGATGGCACTGGGACTATGCCCTGAACCAGAGAAGCCACAGCCCCTGTTGCTGCTGACGAATGGATGAATGAATGCATCGATGGATGAGTGGGTGGAAGAATGGATGACAGATGTGTGGGTGGGTGCCTGGGTGGGTGGATGAGGATGGATGGATGGATAAGTGGATGGATGAGTGGATGGATGGGTGGGTGGGTGGATGGGTGGGTGGGTGGGTGGATGGATGGATGGGTGGGTGGGTGGATGGATGGATGGGTGGGTGGGTGGATGGATGGATGGGTGGGTGGGTGGATGGATGGACGGGTGGGTAGATGAGTGATCTCCCTCACTGGCCCCTACTCATTCCTTCATTTCTGTATCTCCCTCTTGAGCTCCCCTCTCCTAAACCCCGTATTCTAGGGAGAGGTTGTGGGAAAGGCCCTTCTATGGACCCTTTGCAGGCTACAGGGGTGGGTTTTTGGGGGAGTTTTTGTCATCTGAGGATTCTGGGATAGGGCTCTGGACTGCGACCAGGATGATTCGATGAGGAAAAAATGCCCCCCAGAGGAGTAATTGTGCCCCTGGTTTCACCCGGAACTGCCTAGACGATCTGTGTTTATCAGTTTCTCATCCTCGTTATCTCCCCGCTGGGATGAGGAATGGGGCTCCAGGCCTCTGATAGAAGCCTGGGCTCACCCACTCTTCCTTTTCTCTGTCTCTCATGTCCCTGTCACTCATTGTCTCTCACTATCTCTGTCCCTATCTGTCTCAGCACTCTCTGTATCTTCATCTCTGTCTCACTGTCTCTCTCCATCTCTCTGTCTCTATCTCTTGGCCTCTACTGCCTCACGCCCTCTTTTCCTCTCAGGCCAGGTCTTGGGGAGTGCCTGTCCCCCACTCCACCTGCTATGCCCCATCTCAACCTCAGGCATGAGGAAACGAAGTTGCCCCACACCATCTAGACCTCACTATGTGAGTCATGCCATATACCCTGAAAGCCCCAGGTTCTACCCCACCCTCCATCCTCCCTGAGCCCCAGACTCACTCAGGGACCACCGCAGGGACACCTCCTTGGGGGCCACACCCACTGTCCACCTAAGTCCCCCATACCCCCCCACATGACAGTTAGTGGTACAGGCCAGAAAGGCCACTCGCCAGCTCCTGGCGCGTGCCCACAGGGGCCGGCAGGAAGGGGTGTGCCGCCCTTATCAGGGCCCGAGGAAGGGGTGGGGGCAGGAAGGGAGCGGGCCAGCGGGCAGCACTCAGGACGGCCAGGAGTCAGGCGGCAGGCGGGCAGACTCAGGACAGCCACACCACCCAGCTCACCCGCCCAGGCCCCAGCCTGCCTCCAACACTGCTTGGTGCCAAGGCCATGCCAGGATCCCTGGGCCTCCCCATCTGGCCCCGGGCCTAGGACCCTGAGGTGCCCTGCTCCCAGGGACCCTCCAGCCTTATAGAACTCTGCTCAGCACCGGCGTGGTAGACCCACACAGAGCATGGCCGGGGCTTGGCCCCGGCTTTAGCCCCTGTTGGCTGTGTGACCGTGGGTCAGACAGTGACCCTCTGAGCCTTGGTGGCCTCCTCTTTGGTTTGGGCACAGCAGAAGTCTTCAAGGCAGCCCACATGGTCTCCACTTCCCTCCTCATCCAGTGAACGTCCCACATGTCCATGCTGGGGTGGGGGTGGGGAGCTCTAAGAAGCGTACATGTGGCCCCACCTATTGGCTGTCATGTCAGTCCACCTGGCCGGTCCAGGACCTGAACCTTCTGATATTGTTCCTGCTGCCTGGCCCGAGCTCAGAATGTGTACTCCTGTCCACCTTGGGAGGCACTGTCTCCTGAGACCTCTCGAACAGGGCACTTGGGAATCAGGTGGCAGTTTTAGGGGGACCCCTCGCTACGTGAGCCCTGCTCTGTGGTCTGACAAGCCCCAAATCTGCCCCCAGTCCGCCCTGGACCCTGCGCCCACTCAGAGACCATCCTCTGGACACCCGGGGCACGGACATCCTGTGTCTGAGGCCCCTTCCCCAGCACTCCCTACAGCTCTGGGGGAAGGGGGAGTGTGGTCACCCCATCCTGCTCTCTGATGCTAAAGCGGCCCCCTCCCACCAAGGTGCCTGTGAGGCTGGGGACCCCCGGGCTAGTGAATGGGGCAGGGCCGAGCCCCCTCTGGGCATTTGGGGGGTCCCCTGGGTGGGGGCTTAGAAGGGAGTGGGGGTCCAGAAAAGGAGAGAGGCTGGTGAGTGGAGGTGCAGCTGGCAGTCCCCTCCTCCCTGCACGCAGCTCTGCACTCAGCCTCACCCCCGCCGATCAGGCCCACACACGCCCGGGCACACGTGGGTGCCTCGGCAGCCGCACATTGTAAATATTTGATGCCCACTGTAAATATTTGGCAGCTGGCCTGTGGGCAGGGGTTTGGAGGTAAACACTGGGTCGTGGTGGACCCTTGCCTGGCCCTCCTCCATAGAGCTCAGCCCGGCTCAGCCCGCCAGCCCCCAGCCTCCAGAGTCCAGGTCTGGCTCTGGGGGCCTGCCTTACCCTCAGTTTTCCCGTCTGTGCAGTGGGGTTGAGTTCCCCAGTCTCTAAGTCTGACCCATATCTGCCCTTAAGCAACTCTGACTTATTCTGGGATATCCCTGCTCCCATTCCCAATTCCCTTTGTTGTTGTTAGTTGCTGTTGAGTCTATTCCAACTTATGGCAACCCTGTGTGTGTCAGAGTAGAACTGAGCTCCTTAGGGTTTTCAGTGGCTGATTTTTCAAAGTAGATTGCCAGGCCTTTCTTCCTAGGCACCCTTGGGTGGGTTCAAACTGTCAACCTTTCAGCTAGTAGTTGAGCACTTAACTGTTTGTGCCACCCAGGAAAGGGGAAATCAAGGTCCAGAAGGGCTCCGAAGCTGCCGTGGGGTTCATAGCAAGCCTGGGGGCAGGTGGCCTGGAGCACTGGCCAGGCCCCCTCCCATCCACTCGGTGTGGCTAGGGCAGGGGCTACTGCATAGCGTCTGTCCATCCATTGTTCCAACAGTCACACCACCCCCGCACAAGAGGGGAGGAGCAGTGGTGAGAGGGTACAGAGCTGGGTGGTGGTGGACAGGGGTGGGCCAGACCTGTTAACAAGCTTCTTCCCAGCCACAGGCCCGCCCTTAACTCCCCAGGCCCTTCCCAGGCGGAAAATTCAATTAGTCTCGAGCAACTGCTTTGCTGAAGGGCCAGAGAAAGAGGCAAGGAGAGAAAGGGGACCCGCCTGGCGGCTGTTGTGTGTTGAGAGGAGGTGGGGGAGACTAGTGTAGTCTCATTAGGAGGCAGCGGCCTTGCCTGTGTCTTTCTTCCTAGCCTTGTCTCTGTGTCTCTAAACAGGTGTCTTTGCATGTGACCGTGTGCTCAGGGTCCCACCGTGTGCCCAGGCCTGTTCCCTGCACAAACGTGACCCCCACGCCCTCAGGACCCTCCACGTATGGTCCCTGCCCATAGCCAGCCCCTAAGCAGCTCATTGTACATCAGCTCCCAGCTCTGGGTTGTCATGGCTGGGGCGGGGGTGCAGCTGGGAAAGAACCCCCCTGGCAAACTGCATCATGCCACTCCCTACTCACAGGGCATGTGGCCCTTCGGGACCTTCCAGGCTGGGCACCTCCCTCTTGGTTCCACGAGGGCCAGTGCCTCTGCCACAGGGACTTGGCACATGCTGTCCCCCTTGCCCAGCAAGCTTTCCCTTCAAGAACCTTGGCCCAGGCTAGGTCAGGTCCCCTTCCACTCTCCCATCGGGCTCCCCTAGGCTCCCCTTCCCAGCATGCAGCAGGGGGGCTCCCTCTGTGAGGATGTGGGGACTGTCCCCCCTGCCCTGTCCCCATGCCCAGCATGGGGCCTAGCACACAGCGGGTGCTCAATAAATGTTGGCCCAGTGAAAGAAATCCCCAAGGGTGCCAGGCCCACACAGGAGTTTAGAAATGACTCTGAGTCTCACAACTGGACACCGCCTTCTCTGTCTGGTGAATTCCTATGCACACTGCTATGGCCTGGCTTTCATGCCCCTAATCCAGGTGCTCAGAGCAGCTCTGAGGACCATGAGAACAAGCCCTGCAGCTTGGCCCTCAGCCTGGGGTGTCTGTGCTTCCCTCTGGGATCCCACTCTCCCTTCTCTCTGGTCTGTGGTCTCCATCACCTACCCCAGGTACTTGATATCCTCCTTTCCTGCAGGCAGAAGGTCCTTCAAGTCACCCAGGGGGCCAAAAAGAATACGGTGCTCACTGGCCCAGCCTCCAGTCCGGACACCCTGCTTTCACTGCCCGGCTATGCCTCCTCCCAGGCCCCTGCCTTCCCAGTCCTGGGGGCCTCCCTGACTCCCACGTGAGTGGAGCACACAGTGGCGGTCCAGGCCAAGGAGCTGTGGGCAGCAGTGGGCAGAGCACCTCAGTCCCAAGCCAGCGAGGTTCCGCTGTGGGTCCCCAGGCTGCACCAGGGCCACCACAGGCCCCCTGAGAGGCTGTGGGGGGGAGGGGCAGCTGACTCTCTGAGGACTGCTTTATCTGGGTCCCCCTCCTCTGGCTCCAGTCACAGCCAGGGAGGGGCTGCAGCCTAAGCCACAGGCAACGAGTGGGGAGGGGGGTCCCAAGGTCTGATGGGGAAGGGTGGGGCTTGGGAAGGGCCAGATGTGGAAAGGGGCTGGGTGCAGAGGAATGTGGACAGCCCCTCCCCTCCCTGGGAGAGACAGACAGATGGCCGCCTGGGGGGCTGGGGATGGAGGAAGGCCCAGCTGCCAGCCCAGGGCTCTCACGGGCACTTCAGCAGCCATGGGGGCACAGCCTTCTCATGTTCCTGACCCCCCCACCTCGCCAGCTGTATGCAGCTGGGGCCTCGCCCTGAGGATATCCAATGCCCAGAAGGAAGACCGAGGCCTCTAGCACCCTCCTGACCACATGGGGGATGGGGGGAACCTCTGTGACTCGTGCTGATACCCAGGCATGGGCAGGCCCAAGGGACAGTAAAACAGGTGACCCGGGTAAGCTGAGAGCCCAGGGCCCAGCAAGTCACACTGCCCCTGGAAAAGACTGAAGAGGGCAGTGTAGACACCCCTGGAAAAGGAGAGGGTGCAGTGTAGACATGGCTCCCTACTCTCGGGACTGCCTGGCGCCAGGGGTTATGGCTCGGCCTGGGAGCCCCTTGCCCTTTCATGGGTCTATGTGCATGTCTGCGTGAGCTTGTGAACGAGGACAGCTCCCAGGGCTGAGCAGGACGAGGCCTGGTTGGGACAGCAAGGGCAGGAAGTTGCCTCAGTTTCTGTATGGAAGGCCCTGCCTCCATCAGACCATACCCCAAGCTCTCTTGGCTCCTTTCTCCCTGAGGACCCTCACTGCCTCCCAGAGGGGCTAAGCCTGACCCTACCAGCTGTAAGGATAAGGGTGTGGGGCTGGAGACGTGGGCCATCAGCCTGAGGTAGGGTGGATAGGGATAGGGTGTCCCCGTGGAGGCCCAAATGCCTCGGCCTTCTCACCCCCCACCTTGAGTGTCTCTATGCTACCCACAGCCCCAGGTTCCAGATGGGGACACTGAGGCCCTGCTGGGGGCGAGCCACCCTGTCTGGCTCCCTGTTCCTGCCCGGGGAAGGGGGGACCATTCAGGGAGGGCAGCAGATGGCCATAATCCTGTGTCAAGAGGGGCTTAGGCACCTGCTCAGCCTCCTCACCACCTCGGCTGCATTTCTGCACATCCTGAGGGCTGGGCCTCCTGCCTAGGGTGGGGGTATGTCCTCCCTCCCCCACCCTGTCCTGGCCATATTTCCCCAATTCCGGGAACAGTGGAATGTCGCAGACAGGGCTAAGCTGCTCCTACCCTGCCCTGGGAAGGAACTGGCACTTCCAGGGCACACGCATGCATCTTCTAACACGCCTGGAGCTGGAGGGTCAGGATATCCCAGCAGCAGAGTGGGCGGGGTGGGGGAATGCCGGTGGAGTGAGGGGAGGGGTTTGGGGAAGGCAGAGGTCCCAGGGAGCTTCCCGGTAGCTGGGGTCGGTGGGCAGGGCCCTGGGGTGTCAGGCCAGGCTGGGATGGCTGCAGTGTGGTCCGAGACAGAGGGGCAGAGCCTGGAGGCCAGGGCCCTATAGAAGGAGCCAGGCTGAGGGGGCCATGGGGGAGTGAGAGGCCAGCCAGAGATGGCCCTGATGAGGAGACAGGCAGCGAGGCCACTTTGGAAACTGGGGGCTCTGAGGGCCTGGATCTCTGGGTTGAAGTCAGGACTGGAGTCAGAGCTGGGATGAGGGCTGTGGGGTCAGGGAGATCTGGGAAAGCACACTGCCCACAGTTGCCCACCCCCATCCAGGCTGATCCTCCCCAAGCTGAGACTGCTGCTAGGCCCATCTTCCTCCCTCCCCACGCCCGCCCCTGCCTGCACTATGGCCCTGAAGCCTGACTCAGGCCATCTTGGCCACTTGGAAAACATGACCTCCAGCCAGAGTTGGCCCCTAGAACCAAGGGCCCATCAGTTCCTGGATACCCAAGCACCCATTACCCAGGGTCCCCAGGCATCCCTTACCCACGGCCCCCAAGCACCCTTTACCCACAGCCCCCAAGCACCCCTTACCCGGGGCCCCCAAGCATCCCTTACCCAAGGCCTCCAAGCACCCATTACCCAGGGCCCCCAGGATCTCTTACCCAGGGCCCCCAGCATCCCTTACCCAGGGACCCCAAGCACCCCTTACCCAGGGCCCCTAAGCACCCTTTACCCAGGGCCCCCAAGCACCCTTTACCCAGGACCCCCAAGCATCCCTTACCCAGGGATCCCACAGATGCCTGCTGAGTGGGTGGCTAGTGGGCAACTTCCAGCTCCTCTAGAGCCTGCTGTCCCTGCTGGGACCCTGGAAACACGGCCTGAGGATTGAACACCTGCCCTGGCCCCACCTGCCCCATCCCGCTCCTCTCTCTGCTCCTTTCTGGGGTCTGACAGCCCCTTTCAGGACTGACGGACAGTGGGGCTAGATTTCCATGTCAATGGCCAGCCAGCCCTCCTGGTAAGCTGGTTAACAAGCCCCTAGCCCCATCAGGAGGCTGGGCGGGTGTTAACACAGGCCCCATTCTCCGGAGCTCAGAGCTCCACAGCCTCCTTACAGTTGCCATGGTGCCCTATGCAGCCTTCTGGGCCGCAACTAATCCCTTCTTGGGCCTTTCATCTCAGCTGACCCACCCCTAGGCTGGTCGCTGGTGACTTGGCCATGCCCAACAAGACCGGCTTCTCTGCTGGGGTCAGAAAAAAACTTTTAGTTTTTTTCTGAGAGGCCATAAATCCAGCCCTCGCAGCCCCCTGGCCCAGGCCCTTTGTCTTCGCATTGTCCCTACGCCCCTAGTGCATCCCCTCTGGGGACTCCAGCGGGTGGGAAGGGAGCCCTGCTTGTGGATGGAGTGGTGCCCCCACTGCTGTCCATACCATCCGCTGTGGCCTCATCTCCTATCCTCCTCCTGCGCTCCTCCCACCTCAGGAGAGGCCTCCACGCCGGTCCACCTCTGGGCCGCATGACTGTCCCCTCTTCCCCAGGGGTCCCCAGTGCTCACTCCATCACCTCCTTCCAGTCTCCAATGAGGCCCCGCCCCTCCCTGTTCCCCATAAAAAAATAACCCAGTTGCCGTTGAGTGGGCTCTGGCTCATGGCAACCCCACAAGTGTTAGAGTAGAACTGTGCTCCCCAGGATTTTCATATATATATATATATATATATATATATATACATATATATATATGTAATTTTATTTTGTTGTTGAGAATATACGTGGCAAAACATATACCAATTCAACAGTTTCTACACATCTCTTTTAGCGACACTGATTATATTCTTCAAGTTGTGCAACCATTCTCACCCTCCGAGTTGTTCCTCCCCCATTAACATAAATTCACAGACCCCTAAGGTTCCTGTCTGATTTTTCTAGCTGCTGTTGTCAGTTCGATCCCCTATAGATAGTTCTTAAAAGAGCATAATGCTCAAGGCTGACCCTTTTTGCTAGATAAGCTAAACTATTGTTCAGTTTAAAAAAAAAAAAAATTTTTTTTTTTTTTTCAGGGGATACTTTTGGTTTCAGGTTTAAAGATTATCTCAGGGCAATAGTTTTAGGGGGTTCATCCACGCTCCATGGCTCCAGAAAGCCCAGAGTCCTTGAAAATTTGAAATTCTGTTCTGAATTTTCCCCCTTGTGATCAGAATCCTTCGATGGAATCTTTGATCAAAATGTTCAGTAGTGGTAGTCAGGCACCATCCAGTTCTCCTGGTCTCATGGCAAAAAAGCAGCTGTTCACTGAGGCGATCAGCCCCATATTCCGTATCCTCCTTCTGCTGCTGACTCTCCTTCTTCCTCAGTTGTTCCAGGTGAGTAGAGACCAATTGTCGCACCTTGGATGGCTGCCTGCAGGCTTTTAAGACTCCAGGCACTACACTAGGAGGTTGAACAGAAGCACTAAACATGTTCTTAGGCCAATTAACTGGGATGTCCCATGAAACCATAACCCTAAAGCTCCAGACCAAGAAACCAGATCCCATGAGGTTTTTGGCTGTACATTAGCAGCCTCAGCAGCTACTCTTTTTGTTGTTGTTGTTATAAATATATCACTCAACTTTTTACAGGTGTACAACTTATTGACAGTAATTATAATAATCAGCTATGCAACCCTACCCTTAATCAATGCAATATTTCCATCACCGTTAATCCCCCCATCCCCCCTCCACCCCGCCCTGGTAATCATTAATAAACCTTACTCTCTATACATTTCCCTTTTCTTGTCTTTTTACATAAGTGAGATTATACAAATATTTGTCCTTTTGTGGTTGGCCGATTTCACTCAGCATAAGGTCTTCCAGTTCCATCCATACTGTAGCGTGTGCCAAGACTTCATTTCTCCTACTGGCTGAGTAGTATTCCATTGTATGTATGTACCACATTTTGTTTATCCATTCATCTGTTGACGGGCATTTAGGTCCTTTCCACCTTTTGGGTACTGTGAATGGTGCTACAAGGAACACTGGTGTGCAAGTCTCTGAGTTCTTGCTTTCAAGTTTTTTGGGTATATTGGAATTGCTGGGTCATATGGTAGTTCTATTTTTACTTTTCTGGGGAACCACCACACTGTTTTCCACAAGGGCTGGACCATTTTGCATTCCCAACAGGGTTCCAATTTTCCCACATCCTCGCCAACATTTGTTGTTTTCTGTTTTTTTTTTTTTTTTTAAATATCTTGTTGTTGTTAGGTGCCATCGAGTCGCTTCCAACTCATAGCGACCCTATGTACAACAGAACGAAACACTGCCCGGTCCTGCGCCATACTTACAATTGTTGTTATACTTGACCCCATTGTTATAGCCACTGTGTCAACCCACCTCGTCGAGGGTCTTCCTCTTTTCCGCTGACCCTGTACTTTGCCAAGCACGATATCCTTCTCCAGAGACTGATCCCTCCAGACAACATGTCCAAAGTATGTAAGATGCAGTCTTGCCATCCTTGCCTCTAAGGAGCATTCTGGTTGTACTCCTTCCAAGACAGATTTGTTTGTTCTTCTGGTAGTCCATGGTATATTAAACATTCTTTGCCAACACCACAATTCAAAGGCATCAATTCTTCTTTGGTCTTCCTTATTCATTGTCCAGCTTTCACATGCATATGATGCGACTGAAAATACCATGGCTTGGGTCAGGCACACCTTAGTCTTCAAGGTGACATTTTTGCTCTTCAACACTTTAAAGAGGTCCTTTGCAGCAGAATTACCCAATGCAATGAGTCTTTTGATTTCTTGACTGCTTCTTCCATGGCTGTTGATTGTGGATCCAAGTAAAATGAAATCCTTGACAACATCGATCTTTTCTCCGTTTATCATGATGTTGCTCGTTGGTCCAGTTGTGAGGATTTTTGTTTTCTTTATGTCGAGGTGCAATCCATACTGAAGACTGTGGTCTTTGATATCTTAGCCATCCTAAAAAAAAACAAAAACCCATTGCCGTCGAGTCGATTCTGATTCATACTGACCCTATAGGACAGAGTAGAACTGCCCCACAGGGTTTCCAAGGAACAGCTAGCGGACCTTTTGGTTAGCAACCAAGCTCTTAACCACTGCACCACCAGGGCTCCTAGCCACTCTAAAACCAAAACCAAACTCATTGCCATCGAGTCAATTCCGACTCATAGCGACACTATAGGACAGAGTAGAACTTCCCCATAGAGTTTCCAAGGAGTGCCCGATGGATTTGAACTGCTGACCTTTATGGTTAGCAGCCATGGTGCTTAACCACTACACCACCAGGGTTTCCTAGTGGGAGTAAAATGCTATCTCATTGTGGTTTTGATTTGCATCTTTGATGGCTAATGACTCTGAGCATCTTTTTATGTGTTTGGTGGCCATTTGAATGTCCTCTTTGGTGAAATGTCTATTCAAGTCCCTGGGCCATCTTATGATTGGGTCTTTTTGTTTTTAAGTTGTCAAAGCTTTATATATATTTTGGTTATTAGATTCTTGTTGGATATATAGTTTCTGAAGATATTCTCCCAGTTGGTAACTTGTCTTTTCACTTTTTCGGTAAAGTCTTTAGATGAACAAAAGGATTTTTAAAAATTTTTATGAGGTCTCATTGATTTATTTTGTATTTTGTTGCCTGCAGTTTTGTTATTATATGAACCCATTGTTAAAAACTAGAGCTGACATCATTGCCCCTGCTTTTTCTCCTAATGATTTTATGGTTTTAGTTTGCACTTTTAGGTCCTTAATCCATATGGAATTTGTTTTTGTGTATGGTATAAGGCACGGGTCCTGTTTCATTTTTCTGCTTGTGGAAATCCAATTTTCCCAGCACCATTTATTGAAGAGACTCTTCTTGTCCCCATTGAATATAACTTACAGTGACCCTATAGCACAGAGTAGAACTGCTCCATAGGGTTTCCAAGGTTGAAAATGTTCACTGAAGCAGACTGCCACATCTTTCTTCCATGGAGCTGCTGGTGGGTTCGAACTGCCGACCTTCTGGTTAGCAGCCAAGTGCTGTAACCACTGCACCAAACTTTCCCTGGACCGATGTTCCTTCTAACACACCTTTGTGCTCATTGATTACTGCTTGTCTCCCCTGGGAAATGCCAACCCTCGGTGGAGACCCCAGCACTAAGTCCAGGCCTGGCCCATGGTAGAGTTGGGCCCTCTGCATGAATGTTGTTGTTGTTGGGTGTCATCAAGTTGGTTCCGACTCACAGCGACCCTATATGAGAGAGTAGAACTGTCCCATAGGGTTTTCTAGGCTGTAATCTTTACAGAAGCAGATCACCAGGTCTTTCTTCCTCGGAATGGCTGAGTGGGTTGACCTCTCAGTTTGCAGCCAAGTGCTTAACCATTGCACAACCAGGGCTATCAAAACCAAATCAAACCCATTGCCATTGAGTAGATTCCAACTTACAGTGACCTCATAGGACAGAGTAGAACTGCCCCATAGGATTTCCAAGGCTATAATCCTTTATGGAAGCAGACTGCCCCATCTTTCTCCTGCAAAGTGGCTGGTAGGTTCGAACCGCTTACTTTTCTGCTTGCAGCAGAGCGCTTAACAGCTGTGCCACCAGGGCTACTTGCCATCAGAGCTAGTAGGGAGTAAATAGGGCTCTCTCAGCTCAGAGGGGCTGAGTTTTAGCCCAAGGCTACACAGCAATCGAAGAGCTGGTGAGGTCCCCTCCGGATTGGTGTGATTCCACACTGGAGGTCTTAACTGTCCCATCTGCCTCCTGGGCCAAAATCTCGCCTAGAGATCACCTCCCCAACTCCAGCAAATAGAAATCCTGGAATTCCAGGCCAGTAGTGGAACACTGGTGATGAAGTGGTTAAGAGCTCCATTGCTAACCAAAAGGTCAGCAGTTCGAAACCACCAGCTGCTCCTTAGAAACCTTTTAGGGCAGGTCTGTTTTGTCCTGTAGGGTCGCTAAGAGTCGGAATCAACTGGGCAATGGGTTTTTTTTTTTCTTTATGTAATCCATCTAAAAGGTCCGTCAATCTGGCCTCCTGTTCTAAGGTTAGTTCCCCACTTTTCCTCCCCTCCTGGCTAAACTTTCACACACGTGGTGATGGGGAGCTCATCACTTGTTCAGGCAGGCTGAGTTCAGACTGGGAGAAAGTGCCTCCTTGCCTGGGTGTGCACTCAGTTCTGGGCGCAGGCTGCAGGGTACTTAGCTCGGGTGGACCTTGGGCTTGATGACCACTCCCTCCCAGCTCTGGGATCCCTGACTGGGCTGTGGGGGAGTGGCCATTTGCAAGGGCCCAGGCATCTCTCTCGGGCCTGTCTCTTTCCCCACCTTCTCACCATAGCCTCATACCTTCTGACACCTGCTCACAGCCTCCTACTATCTGTGGAGTCTTCCAGTAACTTCATGTGGCAGGAAGGACAGGAAATGGCTTCATTTTACGGGTGAAAAACTGAGTCTTAACAGGAAATGGCTTAGCTGGATCCTTCTGGGAGGAGGTCAAGCCTGGCTTCTGACCCGACACCTGAGGTCTTTCTCCCAGACCATCTGGCAAGGGACAGCTGCCTGCCTCACTGCTCTGAGCTGAATGGCCCTCACACAACGTGACACCTTTCTGAGCTTCAGTGGACTCAGGTATGAGGCAGCCCTCCCTCCACTGCAGGGCTCTCAGCTCCCAGGGTGGGGGGTGGGGGGTGGTGAGGGGGTCTGACAAGGGAGACGGCTGCCCAGATTCTCGCCCTGTGGCTGATCCCGCTGGGGCAGCCCAACAGTGGGGCCACTGGGAGGTGGCCAAGCCCCCTAAAGGAAAGGGGTTGGCTGGACATTGCCCCACAGGAAGGTGGGCAGGCATGGAGTGGGGAGGGGTGCTTAGAGAGGCCAGCAGGGCGAGGAGGCCTTGGAAGCCTCTGAGGAGGTACCCCTGCAGCCTGAGTTTTCTCATCTGTACAGGGGCTGAGGGTGGGGCTCCAACTTATGGGGCTGTGGTCACTGAGGAGACCCAGCATGTACCCAGTGTGAAGGGCTTGTCAGGGGCTAGGGGAAGAACAGGCAGGGTCTGTTCCCCAAAGAGCTTAGGTGAGACCAAGTCCATGGACCCGGACAGCTTAAACCAGCCACTGGCTGCGCCTTTGCCCTGGGCCTCCCCACTCCTCTCAAAGATCCCTAGGCTGATGGGTGGGACCCAGGCTGGAAGGCCAGACTGCCACCCCAGGGGAAGAGTTATGCAGGGGGCTGGAGGTGGGGGTCATGGAGGTGGGGGGTGCAGAGGAGGGCATGGGGGCACAGAGGTTGGGGTCATAGGGGCACACAGAGGGGGCTCACAGAGGGGGTCAAAGAGGGGTCATAGGATGGGAGTCATGGGGGAGGTCCCAGAGGTGGGGGCCACAGAGGAAGGGTTGGGGGGGACTCATGGGGGAGATTACAAGGAGGGATCTAGGAGGTGGGGGCCACAGGGGGTCACAGAGGAAATGTGTCACTGGGAGGAGACCTGGGAGGGGGAAACAGGGAGACAGGAAGCCCCGGGGAGCAGGGGGTACAGCCAGCCACCTAGCAAAGCCTGGAAGGCCCACCCCAGCCCTGGGGTGTGGTTCCTGGGTCCCCAGCCATGTTTTGTCTGTGGAGACACCTCTTTGGGCCCCGTGAAGGAATCCAGACCCTCCCAGTAGGAGATTCAGAACCAGGACCTTCCCTGCCAGACCCCACCTACCAGGACCAGAGCCTGAAGCCACCACAGGTGGGCAGGCCCTGACTGGCAGTCCTTTCGGGCGCCCACACATGCGCCTGCTGTGTGCCAGCCCAGATCTAGGGGTCCAGGGCCCTCCCCAGGGCCAGAATTCCTCAGGCCCACACCGGGGAAGGGAGCTGCTGTCAGGAGCTAGAAAGGGCAGATGTTTTCGCCTGGCATCGAAGAGCGCAGGAACACATGTGTGTACATATGTGCGCACAAACACATATGCACACGCATACCACACATGAACACAAGTGCACATGCAACCAACCCACATGCACAAACACATGTGCACACCTGCACACACACGCCATACATGCGCACACACATATACCACACACACGCACCACACACACGTACCCAGAGCCGTTGCAGTGTGGGCACCATGGATGGAGCCGTGCCGGCCGGCTCGTCAGGGCAGGCCCACCCACAGGCACAGGCCCAGCTTTGTGTCTGCAACGGTCTCCAGAGGCCCTACCCACTAGCTCTGCTTCCCTCCTCCTCCCCAGCCCTGGGCCCAGCCCACCCAGCTGCTCCTCCACACCCACTGAAATGGGGCGCCTTGTCCCCAGGGTTTGCCCTCTCCAGCCTCAGTTTCCTGATTTGCCACATGCACATAAGAGTAATCCCAGGGGGTAACTGTGCAGACTCATGAGAAGCTTCCCCAAGAGCCTTGGCCCAGGGTTAGGGGCGTCTTGCTGGAGCATCAGAGCTGGGGGCCCAACGCCATGAGCAACTCACCCGTGCGCAGGAACTCAAAACCAAAACCCAAATCATTATTGCGGAGTTGAATTCTGACTCATAACAACCCTATAGGACAGAGTAGAACTGCCCCATAGGGTTTCTGAGGCTATAATCTGTACAGAAGCAGACTGACTGCCACGTCTTTCTCCACTGAGCGACTGGGGGGTTCAAATCACCGACCTTTCAGTTAGCAGCCAAGTGCTTAACCACTGCACCACCAGGGCAGTTGGCAAACCACGTGACATCCCCAAGCCTTGAAGTCACAGTGAGGCAGGGAGGGCAGGCAACAGTGATGACAACAGCGACAATGACGACAGCAATGGCTTCTTCTTGCACGAGCTGCTCATTTACTGCTCACGACACCCTTGGAAGCCGGCCTTCTCCTTAGACCCATTTTACAGAGGAAGGCCCTGAGGCACAGAGAGGTCGAGTGACTCACCAAGGTCACCCAGCTAGTCATAACAGAGCCAAGAGAGATTTAAACCCCAGCAGGGTGGCTCCAGGGGCAGTGGTAGGTCAACAGTAGAATCCTTACCTTCCACAATGGAGACCTGGGTTCGAAGCCAATGCACCACCCATCTGAAAGTAGAGGCTTGCGTGGTGCTATGATGCTGAACAGGTTTCAGCAAAGCTTCCAGACTAAGACAGACTAGGAAGAAAGGCCTGGCAATCTACTTCCAAACACTAGCCAGTGAAAACCCTATGGATCACAATGGTCCAATTTGAAAGAGATCCTAGGGATAGCTCGGGGTCAGGCAGCATTCGCAAACAAACCAGCAGAGTGAGCTTGAGCAGATCATTTAACTACTGTCAGCCTCAGTTTCCTCATCTGTAAAATGACTGTGACAGGCAATCTCCCTCACCCGTGGTGAGGCCCCGAAGGTCTGGCGCAGTCAATGGGATGTGGCAGGCAGGGAGACCCCAGGTGCCAGCTTCAACAGCTGGTTGTGGGGCCCTGCCCACATCTCCCCTTTACCAGCCTAAGCCTCTGTTTCTGTAAAATGGGATCATGGTCTGATCCCCCAGGAAGAACTGGGTGGCTAAAGAGGACAGGTGCCTCATCTGGGGGAGTTTTCCCAACACTCTTCAGAGGAGGCCAGCCCAGCACCAGGCCGCAGCGCCCCCTTGCCTCACCTGAGCCACTGACCTCAGGTGGGCCCTGCACCCCTCCCTTCAGAGACAGCTAGCAGGTGTGGATGCCGCAGGGGCGGGCGCAGGGTCATGAGAAGGGGCTGCAAAAGAGTTCCCTATGGACACACCTGGTGGGCCCAGCCACCTCAGGGGATGCGAGAGATGGCATCAGAGCCAGCCCAGCCCACCCCGAAGCCAGACGGCCACCCCGCCCACCGATATCCTCGCCGGCTGGGCTCAGGCTACCCTCAGCCCCCAGGGATGACCCTCCCTCTGGCTCCCCAAAGGCGAGGATGGGAAGAGGCAGCGGAACCGGCTATGCAGGACACCTGAGCCCGCTGACCAGGCCTCCCAGGAGGCAGCTGCGGGGGAGGGGGGCTGGGAGACAGAGATGCAGCCCGTTCCCACCACCTCCCCCAAGGACCCAGTGGAAACAGGTCAGCAGGTGGTGGGCCAGCTGGGGCCCCGGCCTGCCCTGACCCGAATCTGCTGGGTAGGGTGACTAGGCCAGGCACCTCCTGGCCTCTGTTTCTGCGATCAGGGACGCCATCTTGCCTCCCTGCAAAAAGGCAGACCTGCAGGATCATGGGCCTATTTCACAGGTGGGGAAGCTGAGACCAGAGCAGCCGAGGCCAGTAGACCAGACTTCAAATCCTGGCGCACCACTTCCTGGCTGGGTGATATTGGGCAGTATCCTGACCACTCCAGGGCGGGGTTTGCTCATCTTGTAAAATGTCCTTTGGAGGTTCAAAGGGTCTGCCCCTGGCAGTGGTGATTATGGGTGGATGGCACCTTCCGGCTGGCAGGGCAATCACAGGGTGAGCCTGGAGCCTGGACTCGCTGGCCCAGGGCCTGGTGGCCGACTTGCCCAGCACTCATGCCTAGACCTGAGGCCGAGAGAGGAACCTCCTGCTAGAGATGCCCTGGGGCTTGGGGATTTGATGGCCCCTCTGTGTCTTGCACTGGGCAGGTGGCCAGGGCCCCCAAACCAGCCAGCAGCCCATGGGCAGGGTGCCTGTCTGCCATGTGCCTTGTGTGGGGGCAGGGACCACAAGTTTCATTCCTGGGGGACAGACCTGGAGCGGACGGACCTGGCTCAGAGTCGCCACCCCCACTCCAGCATCTGACTGGGCTCTCTGCTGCTCCTGACTCACCGTGCCAAGATACGCCCCCGCAACCCTGGGGTTCCCTGAGGAGGGGCAGAGGCTTAGCAGTCTGGGAAGATCCAGCTGCCCAGGTTCCTGGCATTTGGAGGTGTAGGGGGTTGAATTTGTCATCGTGGGGTGCCTTCGAGTTGATTCCAACTCATAGAAACCCTATGTGACAGAGTAGGACTGCCCCCATGGGATTTCCTAGACTGTCATCTTTACGGGGTTAAATAGTGGTTCTCCCAAAAAGAGACATCCAAGTCCTGACTCCTGAAACCTATAAAGGTTCTGTCTCTCTGCATCTCATCTCTTATAGGATCAGATGGAATTGGGACCCACCCTCATCCAGTATGGCCTCATGTCAACCTAACTGATAATGTCTGCAAAGACCCAATCTCCAAACAAGGTGCTGTTCACAGCTCCTGGGGTTAGGGCTCGAACGTGTCTTTTTGGGGGACACTATTCACCCCCAAAGAAGCCCTAGTGGCACAGAATAAAGCGTTTTGCTGCTAACCAAAAGGTCATTGGTTCAAACCCACCACCTGCTCCCTGAGAGAAAGATGTGGCAGTCTGCTCCTGTGAAGATTACAGTCTTAGAAACACTATGGGGCAGTTTTACTCTGTCCTATATTTTTTTCAGGGTCGTTATAAGTCAGAATCAACATGATAGCAATGGGTTGCTTTGGTTTGGTTTTTTTCATCCCAAAACACCAGCCGAAGTGAGTTCCCTCATGAAGCTCACCTCTGCCCCTTCTCTCATGCCCCGTGAAGCCCCCATTCCTAGTTAGGTATGTGGCTTGCAGCACCCCCTGGCCACCCCCCGCCTCTGGGACATGGCGAGCTCCAACCCTGGGCTTGTCCTGCTCACCTCTGTCTCCAGCGTCCAGCACACCAGGCCTCTCATAGTGTTTCCAGCTGCGTGAAGAGAGGGTTTGGTTGTTGGAGCCACTGGGGAGCTGCTCAGGCTGGACCTGGTCAAGGTGGCCCTGAGGACTCCCAGCCTGACATTCCTGGCTCCCTGCCAACATCCACCTCCCTCCAATACCTCCTGAGGCCCCCAGCCTCACCCTGTGCCTGGAGAGGCCACCAGGTCTGCCCCTCGGAGGACACCCCCAGCCTGGAGGCTCCTCCGCTCCCAAAGCCAGGCCAAGGGAGAGCGGGCAGCCCAGTCAGAAGGCATGCAGGAGTCAGGGGTCCAGGGAGGATGTCGGGTGGGCCACGAACCCAGGTGTCCGGAGCTAGGAGACAGGTATCTTGGGGCCAACCCCATTTGGCTGACTGGCTGTGTGTCCCTGAGCAAAGCCTGCCTGCCTCTGGGACCCCGACCCCTACTCAGAGCAATGAGGTCTTGGGAAACACGTCCACTGAGGCCTGGGGTCTCGGCAACAGCGAGTTGGCCCAGGCAGGGGCTGGGGGATGCCGAGCTGCCTTGCTCAGGCCACACAGCTTACAGGGGAGGCTCCAGACTCAGCTTGCTCTGAGGAAGGAGGCAGCTGGGGCGACAGCAGGGTCAGGGAAGACTTCCTGGAGAAAGAGGTGCAGAGGCCAAGCCCAAACTCAGGGGGAAGCTGACTCAGCTTCCAGGAGCCCCACGTGGGTGGACAGTACGTTCCTGGTGTGGGCCAAGCCTGGTCCAAGGCCACGGGCCGGGCAGGAAACGTGCAGTGGGGGCCTGGCCACACTCAGCCCCACCTTGGCCCACGGTTGCCTCTCTGGGGACCGAGGATGTGGCCAGCAGACCCGCCTCCTCTTTCCCGAATCTCCAGCTGTGCCGGAGGGAAGGAGCCGGCTCAGGGCTGCAGGAGGGGCTGCAGCGTGTGCACATATGTCTTCGCACACATCTGTACACAGGCACACGTATACATGTGCATGTGAGTGCTGCCCTGTGACCACAGCCCACACTTGCACACCCACGAGCGTGCACACACAGGTGTACGGGGAACACGTGTGACCCCCCCCCCCGCATGTATCTCTACCTGAGAGGCTTTATGGCTTTAGGTAGTCATACACCTGATATGCCTGGGACCCAAAAATGAAAACCAAATCCTTTGCTGTTGAGTCAATTCCAACTCATAAAAAAAAAACAAACCCACTGCTGGCAAGTCAATTTCAACTTATAGCAACCCTATGGGACAGAGTACAACTGCCCCACAGGGCTTCCAAGGCTGAGGATCTTTACAGAAGTAGACTGCCACACCTTTCTCCCAAGAAGTGGGTTCAAACCACCAATCTTTTTTGGTTAACAGCCAAGTGTGTTAACCACTGTGCCACCAGGGCTCCAAACAAAATGTTGTCCTGTCCTACACCATCCTCACAATCGCTGCTATGTTTGAGCCATTGTTGCAGCGACTGTGTCAGTTCATCTTGTTGAAGGTCTTCCTCTTTTTCACTGACCCTCAACTTTACCAAGCATGATGTCCTTCTCCAAAGACCGGGCCCTCCAGATAACATGTTGGAAGTATGTGAGACAAAGGCTCACCATCCTCGCTTCTAAGGAGCATTCTGGCTGTACTTCTTCCAAGACAGATTTATTCTTTCTTCTGGCAGCCCATGGTATATTCAATATTCTTCACCAACACCATAATTCTAAGACATCAATTCTTCTTCAGTCTTCCTTATTCACTGTCCAGCTTTCATATGCACAGGAAGCAATTGAATACACCATGGCTTCGGTCAGGCATATCTTAGTGCCACTGAAATGTACAGCAAACTTCACGTCGTGTATATTTTACTACAATAACAAAAAGTGCCCCAGTCTAGGCAATGACATACATGGTTCCCCGTCTGTGGTACCAAGCTGAGCAGGTCTTCAGGACGGAGCGAGGAGGGTGACCAAGATAGAGATGGGTAGTCGAGAGGGTGCTTCACCCCCTTCCCACCCTCTGAATTCACACACTCGGTTCATGGGAAGTAACACAAGCCGTGTAGCGGGGAGCTGAGATCGTCAGCCTGCCCTCCCCGGCTTCCTGTCACTACCAGGGGGCTGGCAAACAATTTGGTCAGCTGCTGGCCAAAAGCTGAGGACAAACTGTGCAGTCTGAGCAGGGGTATGAGGTGAGCAGAAGAGACTGAAGAAAACCTTGAGGGTGGTGGGGAGTGGCTGGGGGCAGCGCGGGGTTGCCCAGCACAGTTGTGCAGGTTGTACACTGATCAAAGGCACATGCTTGGAATCCAGGCCACACTCTGCTCCACAAGCCACGAAGTTGTTGTTAGTTGCCATGGAGTCGACTCCGACTCACGGTGTCCTCACTTGTACAGAGTAGAACTGTGCTCCGTAGGGTTTTAAGGCTGTGATCTTTTGGAAGCAGATTGCCAGGCCTGTCTGCCAAGGCGCCTCTGGGTGGGTTGAAACTGCCAACATTTGAGTTAACTATTTGTGTCACCCAGTGACTCCAAGTGAAGAGGGAGATCCTTCTCCTAAGTAGTAGCCCTAAGCAGCAGTATCCTCGCTGGGTCAATGACAAGGGGCCTGCAGGGTTCAGGGTCTCTGACTTCATGCTTCCCATAGTCTCTGAGCGGCTGTGTGTGCACATGCATGTATGCATGCCAGGGGGTCCTCCCACCCTGGAGAGGGCCGAGGACTCTGGGCCCAGCCTCAGGCCAGGGCTGCGGTGGACAGCAGGCAGGGAGGTGCATCCCTGTCTTGCCCAGGGGGCGGCGCTTCCCACAGCCACCACAATGACCGCACAACGGGCGCCCCAGGGGATGGAACCTAATCTCAGGCTATTGAAGACCTGAAAGCCGTGGCCCCTGCCCCCAGCCAGTAGACGCCCTGCTGGTCCCGCTCGGGACACCCGATCCCCTGCTGCCCCCGCCCCAAAGTGAGACACTATCCTCCGGGACCCCTGCCCCACCAGCACAGACAGGGAGGAAAACTGGGTAGCCAGAATAGAGTGACAGCAACAGCAGGCAGGGATGAGACAGGAGGGCGGTTGGCCTCTGAGGATGCTCCAGAGCCTGGAGGGGAGCTGCCACAATGGTACCCAGCCCTGCAGAGGTGGGGTGGCCTCAGAGCCGTAGGAAAGGCAGAGTGAGATCCCAGAGAAACAGAGCTACCTAAGACTCCATGTAAGCGGGGGGCAGAGCGAAGCCTGGAGCCCATGTCTCAGACCCCCTCCCTCACCTAGAGAGCCCTGAAATGCCCATTCTGCAGGCTGGGGGGTGGTTGGGCCTGGGGGTCTCCCCAGCTGCCTCATCCCTACCCTCCTGGAGCAGGCCGGCCATCCACACCTCCAGCTCAGCTGTTCTCTGGCCAGGATCTCCTGCTGGGAGCCTCGACCCAGGGCACTACTGCCTACCTACGTCCGAAGGCCCCCATTTAGTCCTGCAGTGAACCAACACCCTGTCCTCCTTTAGGACCTGCTGGGGGGAACCCCCAAGCCCTGGCCTCCCAGGGCTGCAGGGTTCCCCAGGGTGTGGGAGACACACAGGGGGTGGCTGGAGCTACATGACATTACTGCATGGCTCCCCTAGGCGTCAGTCTTCCCATCTGTGAGATGGGGCTAGGGCCCAGAGGCCCTTAAAGGTTCCTTCTGTTGATTCTAGTGGAGGGCGAGTAGGGAAAACTCTTTACCCCATTCAGTGCCTCACTACTGAGCATCTCCTGGGGGCCCGGCCTGTGTGCCGGGGGCCGTGGGGGACCCAGGGATAAATGAGGTATAGACAGGAGAGGCAGCAAGCCTGGTAGACTTTCCAGAGGAGGTAGCTGAGTGTGGGGAGGTGGAGACAAGGTCCCTGTATTCCAGGCACAGGGGACAGCAATGGTAGGGCCATGGGAGGACTTCCCATCTGCTAAGCCCAAGGTGTGGGGGGCAGGCAGAGGAGGCAGGGGCTGGGGGTGGGGGCGATGAGAGCTGGGGGAAGGGCCAGAGCCCCACTTCTAGGATTCAGGGGCAGCTCTCAGCATCCACCACAGGCTCCTTGTCCCATTCTGATTCACAACAAGGAATCAATGCATCTTAGGTGTGGAATAAGGAGCCCCGGTTTGCAGTTCAAACCCATCCTCAGAAGAAAGGCCTGGCAATCTGCTTCCGTAAAGATTTCAGCCTAGAAAACCCTATGAGGCAATTCTACCATCATGTGGGGTCGATATCAACCGACAGCACCCAGCGACAACGTGTATGGTATAGGCACAGAGATGGGACCTGCTTTTCACCCTGGGCAGCCAGAGAAACCGAGGCCTGGAGAGGGGCCCAGCTGCCCACAGTGACCCAGATGGTGGGCAGGCCTCAAATCTGGGTCCCACCAAGTCAGAGTCAACAGCAAGGGGGGGAGATACAGTACCACTGGGCCATCGCTGGACCTGACATTGCTGTCAGGGGGAGCAGGGTCCAGGACGATCCCGAGGTGCTTGGGGTGGCCATTCCCCCAGCTTCCTCTGGCAGTGGGCAGATGGATGGTGTCAGCTACAGTCCCTGGGCAAACGGTCACTGTCACTGCAGCCTGGTGTGCCAGGGAGGGGGAAGACAGTCACACCCAAGCCTGCTTAGAACTGAGGTGGCGGTACAGGCAGCTCCTCCTCCCGTCCACCCCCTGTGAGCTGGGCCCACGTACTTCCCTCTCAGGGCCTCAGCTTCCTCATTCGAAAAATGAGGCCCAGAGCCACACCCTGCTAAGCCCATGACTCCGGAGCCCCCCACCTTCACCTTCCTGCCCAGGCCCTCTGGCCCCAACACTCCTTGTGGTTGGCAGAGGGGCTGAGGTGCCCTCTCTGTGCAGCCTGGTTGGGGCATGAAGGGGTGCAGCCTAGGGGCTGGGGCAGAGGTGGCAGCCCTTGAGAGCAGGGTATATATGGATCCCCCAGCCTTGGGGCAGGAGGAGGCCCGGGGAGCTGAACCTGGCACACCAGACCTCTGTCAATACCCTCCTTCCTGTTTTGGAGATTAAAGCTCAGCTGAGCAAACAGCTTTCAAGAAGGCCCCTCCCTCCACCTCCACGTCCCTGTCCTTGTCCCTGTACTCTTCCTTGTCCCTGTCTTGAAGCTGGAACTACCTGGAGGCTGAGGAGGTGGGAGGGTAGGAGGCATAGCTCTGCCATCCCTGCCCTCACCAAGGCCTGGAGCCCAGCCCTGGCAGCAGGCCCCAGCCCCCTGCTAGCTCACCCCACCCTGCCACCACAGGAAGCTCCGAATAATCCTTCCGACACTGAAGAGTGCACTGTCCCAGCCGGCCCTGCCCACTGCATCCTCTGCCCTTGCTTAACCTTCTACAGGAAGGCCCGGGGGCAGGGGCAGGGGGGAGAAGCTCTTGGACCCCAAGGCCGAGCTCATGCTCACCTTGCAAGGACAACAGGTGTGGCAGAAGACCCCCCCACCCCGACACCCCAGCCCACAGAGCCTCATCGAGGTTCCTAGCTGGGAGACACCATACCAGTCATCTAGCTGGAGGCATCACCTGGACACCACTGACATTTGGTGGTGGCGCCATCCTGGGCACTGCAGGGTGTTGAGCAGCATCCCTGGCCTTTACCCAGTAGATGTCATTAGCAACCCCCTCCCCAGTTATGACAACCAAATATGTCCCCAGACATTGGCAAACGTGCCTGGGGCCTTATTGCCCCCGGCTGAGAACCTGCAAGCAGGGTCTGTACCAAGGCAAGTGGGGAGGCAAGGTCAGGGGCCTCAGAGGCCCAGGCCCTCTGATACAGCCGGAGATCCTGCCCTGTGCCCTCCCCCAGGGCCTGGCCTCTGAGCCCCCTGGCTCTGCCCCCAGAGTCAGCTTGAATATTGGCAGCACCTCCCAAGGAAAGGAAGAGGGAGATCAAAGTCCGAGCTTCCTGCCTTCCTGGCTGAAAGGACACAGGCCCGGAGGGACAGACAGACAGGGAGGTGCAGGATTGACACACCCTCAGAATCACTTCTCCTCCCTTCAGCCACATCCCTCCTGCTCTCAGGCCTGCTGTGGCTCCCCAGTGCCTTGGCCTGACTTGGAAGGTGTTGCTCCCCTTTCCAGCCTTATTTCCCACCCTGGCCCTACTGCACAAGCTCCCAGACCTACCTGCCTTTCATCTACTGCTCCACCTGCCTGGGTACCCTTACAACTCACCTCCACCCACCCAAATCCTTCAAGCCCCATGCCACCTATCTTATCCTAGAAGCCTTCCTGAAGCCCCTACCCCAGGCCCTGGGACCCAATGGGTTCTCCCTCACCCAGGCCCTAGACCCAACCTCCAGCTCCTACCACCCTCGGCCTCCACTGGGGACATGTGGGTGCTTGTTGACTCTTCCTCGCCAGACTGTGAGCTCTTTGGGGCCAGGGCCTGTGTCAATCACCTTCTAAATGCCCATGGTGCCAACCAGGGCCTGGCATGGAGAAGGTGCTCAGGGCCGCGGCTGCATGGGTAGGAGAATGGATAGGTAGATGGGCAGGTGCAGGTGGGTGGAGGCCTGTGGCCAACACTAGCTCTCTGGACCTATGGGGTGGCTTATCTCTTTGTGGGTACAATTTTCCACGTAACTGTCCCCACCCCCTACTTCCAGGGCAGAGAAGGACAGGCAGGCAGGGAGGCTTTTGTCATATCCACCCCCACCTCCTCAAGGGGAGGACAGAGAGGTACAGAGACAAGTCCAGGATCACACAGCAGGCAGGGTTCCCTTTGAGCCAAGGTTCTGCCCCTCACCCCCAACTGCCTCCATCAGCCGAGCACCTCCTCCACTGCTCTGTGCATGGGGTCATGACTGGGGCGGGGGTCGTGCCCAGGGCCTGGCACACCCCATCCCCTGCTTACCGTGGTCGCTGCACAAGCCGGCCATTCTTGGCGAGACAAAGGCCGCCAGGACAGGCTGGCTCTGGTTTCTCCCTGGTGGGTGTCTGGCTGCTGCAGCTTCATCATTAAGTGGGTCCTGGTGGCCGAGGGTCTGCTGCTGGGGGTTGTAAATCCAATTAGCCCCCTCCAGCTCCATAGCCAGCCAGCCCCAGGGCTGTGTCACCAGAAAAAGATGCAGCTGCTGGGTTCAGGCCTGCTGCCCTTGTGGTATGGACAAACCCTGGTCCCCAGGCCAAGAGATCCCCACCCCTGGCTGCCGCATCAGGGACAGGGTGCCCCTTCTCCTCTCTGGGCCCTATGTCCCATCTGTAAGACCACAGTTGAGTGAGATAGTTTGTAATGTAAGGTGGTGTTTGAAACGCTCTCAAAGGGGGCTGGTACACAGCATATGGTCACTGAGGACTTCCACAGGCTTCAGCCCCTGCCACCCTGTGCCACCCTCATATCCTGTCCCCTGGTGCCTGCTCAGATTTCAGCAGGCAGCCCTGCCAGGCCTTCTTACCCAGAGACACATGTTCTCCAAAGAGTGGGTATTGAGGGGAAGGAGGCAGGGAATGTTCCTTTGAGCCCTCTTCATGTCTGCATATCCACCCCTATTTGTCCATCCTTCCATCTATCCTCCTGGCAAATATCTACCAAGCATCTAATATATGCCAGGCACTGTCCACACACAGTGTGTCTACCCTCCAGGCACCTTCGCAGCCATCCACATGCCATCTCTCTGTCACTTTGTCCATCCTTTCATCCATCATTCCTCCTTCTATTTATCCACCATCCATCCACACACCCATCCATTCTTCCATCCATCCACCCTCTCATTTACCCATCCACTATACATCCTTAAATTTACCCATCCACCATCCATCATCCCTTCACCCCTCCACCAATCTACCCATCCATCCATCCATCCATCCATCCATCCATCCATCCATCCATCCATCCATCCATCCATCCATCCATCCATCCATCCACCCACCCATCCATCCACCCACTGCCCACCCATTCATTTATCCACCATCCATTCACCCACCATCCATTCATCCAACCACCATCCATCCACCCACCCACCCACCCACTTATCCATCCATCCATTCACCATCCATTCATCCATCCACCCACCCACCATCCATCCATCCATCCACCCACCCATCCATCCATTCACCATCTATTCATCCATCCATCCCCCATCCATCCACCCACCCACCCATCCATCCACCCACTGCCCACCCATTCATTTATCCACCATCAATCCACCCACCATCCATCCATTCACCATCCATTCATCCATCCATCCACCCATTCATCCATTCACCTTCCATCCTTTCATCTACTCATCCATCCTCCACCCATCCATCCATCCACTATCTATCCATCCATCCCCTATCTATCTATCCATCCCTTTATCATCTGCTCAACCAGTGTTTATTGAACACCTCTTTCATGCCAGGCCTTAAAGATGTGGCCCTGCCCTCATGGAGTTCCCAGGCTAAGGGAACGCCCAGGTTGGGAAAGCAGACAGGTGGACAGGCAGTTATAACCTTGTGTGGTCTGTTCCAGAATGGGAGGAGTCTCACAGGGAGTTGAGGAAGACTTTCTGGAGGAGACAACACTAGGATTGATCTTGAAGTTTACTCTTGTACAGATCGGCACCACCTGGGTGGAATAAGCTGGACCCTAACAGCTCAGTCACACTATCCAGGCTGGGCCCCAGGTGTGGAAAGGCAAGGCCCCCAGTGGGAACAGTAATAGGGCTTTGTGCCTGCAGAGCACCAGCCCCAAGCCAGCCAGAGGGGTGATTGGGGATGTAAGGCACCAGCCAGGTCCCTATCATACCATAGAGTCAAATCCTGAGACACACAGGGCGTGGGCCAGGGGGTGAGGAGTTTCTGGGCAGGCATGCAGGCAGGGCTGGGGTCAGGTGGGGGCCGTAGTAGCAGTTGGAGGCTGCCTATTCTCTCACAGGTGTGCAGCACCCACCCACTGCAGTAATTGGAATCAGCTTTGCCCAGGTCCCCTCCGTTCTACTGGGAGAGGCCAGCTTTGTGGCGCATACAAGCCAACCCCCCACCCTGTCACCTCTCGCTGCCACACCAACTCCTCACCCCAAACCCCAAAGCCCCCAGGCTGGGTCCTCCCTAAGCACCCCAACCAGGACCTTGACCCTCAGGCAGCCCACAGGCACCCTGACACTGAGGAGGCCGCCCCAGGCCAGGTCCTTCCTTGGAGGGCAGGCACCTTCTGTCCATTTGTCACATGGGGAAGTAAGGCCCTCAACCCCCAGTTTACCTCTCTGCGGCTAGGGCCACAGGAGGCTCATTCCAGGACAGTGAGCAGGAGGTCCACAGGAACAGCCGCCTCGGATGACCTTATGCTGAGTTAATGGGTCACCCATTATGTCTCCACGGATCTTCCCAGGACCTTGAAGGAGGCCAGGCAGCCTGCTACCCCAAGAAACAGACCATGAAGAATGGGCAAGGGGCGGCCTAGAAGCCTCCACCTCAATGCCCCCAGGATTTCACCGGCAGGGGGCCCCAGTTGAGCCTCTACAAGGAAAGGGAGCCTAAGCATATGGGGATACCACATGGCCTTTGAGCCCAATGGGGAGGCGGGTCGGGGCCTAAGGGCATCCCTGCCCACTGTGGTCTCTTTGGTCATGCCAGTCCCCTGTCCCTCAGCCAGCTCTCCACCCACCCTCAATGAACAGTTCTCTCAAGCCATTCCGGAGTTTGGGCCACCTGAGAGGGGCCCTGCTGAGCCTGCCCTTTCCCCAAGCCAGGCTGTGCCCCTTAAAATTGGCAGCGATGTTATCTACCCTCAGGTTCTGGGTGAACAAATACAAAAGTGAAATCACAGGTCTGAGGTCCTAAAGCTGAGAAGAACCCCTCTAGGGTTTGAAGGCAGCCTGGCTCCAAGGGCCCTGCAGCCCCCACGCTGTCTCCATGGGCTCCCCCTTCCTGAGGACCCTAGGGCCCTGAAGGGCTTCCTTGGCAACCCTGGCCAGCTCCTGTCCATCCCTCTCCTGGCTCCCCATTTCCCATCCTGGGGCTGCCTCCTTACCCAGGCTGTTTGGCCCATTGGGTTCCTGGAGGGAGCTTTTGGGCCTGGGGGAGGGGGATGCCTTAGACTGGAGCCTAGCGTGGGGAAGGGGGTGGAGGCGGCAAGCCCGCCACTCCCTCCAGTCTGCAGACCTCAAGTAGTCACCACGAAATTCCATTCTCCTGACAGCAAAGAAATGGACTCACGCCTGCCAAAGCCTGCGGTCCCCATGAGAACGCTGCCAGGCCTTGTCCCACTGTTCCCACCAAAGCCAGGCAGCAGAGAAGCACAGGAAGTCCCCGTCTAGCTCTAAGGCAATGGTCCTGCCAGGCTGAGCCAGTCCTCCTCGGCAGCAGCCCTTCCCTTCTGAGCCTCAGTTTATTTTCTGTACAATGGGCACGATGCTCCCACTGCCCAGGACAGCAGCCAGTGTGAGCCCTCGAGCAGGAGGCAGAGCTGGTGCTCCCCGCTTTCTTCAGCCACTTGCAGAATGCACAACCCTCATCATCTATGACAGCGACTGGCACTCCAGTTACAGGGTCTTACGGGGTAAACTGTGTGCCCCCAAGAGATCGACTGAAGTCCTAACCCCCTGTTTCATGAACACCACCCTCTTTGTCCATAGGGTCTTTGAGGATGTGATCAATTGACATGAGGTCACACTGGAGTAGAAAAAAAAAAAAATTTTATCCCATCTGAGTGGTGTCCTTATAAAAGAGAAGAGACACACAGACAGACAGAAGATGGCCACGTGAAGACACAGGCAGAGACTGGAGTGATCCCAGGCCGTTGCCAGAAGCTAAGACAGACGGATAGAACAGCGTCACCCTCAGAGCCCTCAGAAGGAAACCAACACCGCCGACGCCTTGATTTCAGACTTCCAGCCTCCAGGGCTTGACACATAAAGCTCTGTTCTTATAAGCGCCCCCATTTGTGGGACTTTGTTACTCAGATAGAACTATGCAAAGGTTTAGGGGCTTGGTCATGGGTGGGTTGTTAGGCAAACGATGGGGGACTGGAGGGAACAGAAGAAACAGGGCTGGGACCAGGTCACTAAGCACTGGGGACATGAAACCAGAGCCTGAACTCAAAGGCAGTGGGCAGCCGGTGTGAAGGGGGTCAGGTTGTGGGGTTATGATCTGATTGCTGAGGGGAGCATAAACAGGGCAGTTAAGCCTGAAGGCAAGGAGACCAGGATGGGGCTGCCAAAGTGACCCAGGGGAGAGATGACAGGGGTGGCAGAGGTTCAGTTGAGAAACAGCTCAGCTATGGGACAGACAGGACTTGGTGACCCTTCAGACCTGAAACGGACTGGGGCCCACCCAGCCATGAGATTCTCTCTCCTGCCCACCCCCCAGGCCTCTCCAGCAGCCTGGAGGCTCCAGGCCTGGGCTCTCATAGTGGGGGAGAGGTTTATGGCAGGAGGTGACGCCATGGGAGACTTGTCACTTGGGCACAGCCAACACCATCTGCTCTGGCATCTGCCTGCCTTAGGTGGTGCCTGCTAATTACCTGGGGGGGGGGGGAGTCAGGAAGAGGCTTGGGAACCCCCCTCCCCTCTCCCACCCCATCACACTCCTGGAGCTAGGAGTGGGGCACATGGGGGCCCTAAGAGCAAATGGGCCACAGCCTTCTTAGTGGATCAAGCTGTACTGGGAGGGTCAGTAAGGCCAGGAAAAGCCATTTAGTCAATAAATCTTTACTGGGCACTTACTGTGTGCCAGGCCCTGTTCTAGGTGGTTATTAAATCAGGTGGCAGCTGGCCTGGAATTGGCATTCTGGTGATGCGAGATGGACAAAAAAGGTATAGAAGTAACTGGAAATACCTTCGGGCAGACTGACAAATGCAATGGACAGAGAAATAGCACCCAGGAGGACAAATGAGTTTGGTGGTCGCAGAATGGACACTTCCTTATGAGGGGCTGCGGGAGTCACGCCGCAGGGGAAGGAGACGCAGCCAGGCAAACAGCCTCCCCCGCTGCGCTTGTTTCCGAAAGACGCGGTGGGCAGGGGTCTAGGACAGGGCTCCTGCGGGTGGGGTGGGGGAGAAATGGTGTAACGGCCACTTCCGGGCCCCTCGCTCCCACCCCCACCCGGGCTGCAGGCATTCATTCCTCCCGCCCCCGCTCGTGTGAGGGGTTGAAAAGGCCCGTGGGAAGGGCCAGGGGAGAGAGCCGCCGTGTGCCGGGGAGGCGGGGCTGGCGCACAGCTGGGCCACATCTGGCCCGAGCGCAGAGGGACCAAACGGGACAGAAGGTGGCCTTTCATTTGGCGGCGGGGAGGAGTGGCCTGTTTCTCCACACCACGGGGCAGCTGGCGGATTCCGGGGCAAGGGGCGGGCAGGGGAGCGGACTCCGGGCACCCCACTCCCCAAGCCCCCGATGTAGGGCCGAGACTGGAGGACATTAGCACCGGGGCCGGGGGTGGAGTTGAGTACAGGTGTTTTCTCGCTAGAACCTCAGTTTCCCCACCTGTGGCTCAGGTGGCTAAACGCCTCCTCCATGTTTTCAACGGCCGCCCTAGCCCGAGCTTCCAGTTCCCTTGGGCGCCGCGCCATCCTCTGAAGCCCGACGCACAGCGAAGGGACGCAGCAGCGAGGGTGCAAGGACGTCCCCTCCGAGGCGTCTGGCCCGACGCCCCTGTCCCCGCACCTCCACCACCGCCCCAGAGCACACCCTCCGCGTGCCGGCCGCCGGGGAGCAGCGGCTAGCGGTTCCCCGGCAAAGGACAGCCGGCCCGAGGCCCACGCTCCGGAGGCCGGCGGGGCGGCGGCGGGCGCTGGGCGGGGGCACACGTGCGCAGGAGGAGGGCGCGGCGCCGCCAGGCCGTTCCCAGCCCCCCGCCGCGGCCCCACGTGGGCGCTGCGGTGTTCGGGGGGCAACTGGCACCGTCCCCGCCCCAGTGCGCTGGGGCCAGTGAGCGCGCGGCGGGGCGGGGTCTGGGGCGGGGTCCGCCCAGGGGCGGAGCTAGGGCGCAGAGGCATAAGAACGCACCGCGCGGGCCGAGCCCAGCCGAACAGCGCGCGGGACTGAGCTCGCGGACGGCGGACGCAGGGCGCAGGAGTCGCGGGCCTGGCCCCACCATGCTCAAGCGCTGCGGCCGGCGTCTGCTGCTGGCACTGGCGGGCGCGCTGCTCGCCTGCCTCCTGGTGCTCACGGCCGACCCGCCGCCCCCGCCGCCGCCTGCCGAGCGCGGCCGCCGCGCGCTGCGCAGCCTGGCAGGCCCCGCGGGTGCGACCGCAGTGACCGGGTTGGGAGAGGCCCCGGCCCGCGAGGTGCGCAGCCTGTCAGAATACTTTAGCCGGCTGGCCCGCGCGCGCAGAGACGCGGGCCAGCCGCCGGGGGGCGCCCCCCGCCCCTCCGACGGCTCCCCGCGGCCACCGGCCGAGCCGCTCGAGCCCCGCGACGTCTTCATCGCCGTGAAGACCACCAAAAAGTTCCACCGCGCGCGCCTCGACCTGCTGCTTGAGACCTGGATCTCGCGCCACAAGGAGATGGTGAGCGCCGCGGGCGAGCGGGACGGGATGGGGCGCACTGCTTCTTCAGCTGTTGGCAGTGCCGGGTGGGAGTCAGGCTGCATCCCTGTCCGGCCATTGGGAATACGCGGCGGGGGGTGGGGGGTCAGGGAGCCCTGATGGCGCAGTGGTTGAGAGCTACAGCTGCTAACCAAGAGGTCGGCAGTTCGAATCCACCAGCCGCTCCTTGGAAACAGTTTTTTTTTTTGGAGGGGCTAGGGGGCAGTGACTCCAAGCCACTCCAGCCTAGCGGGCCTGGTGAGATCATGCCCCCCATACAAGCTACAGAGCCCTGGATGGGGTAGGCTTCCTACACCAACCGCCAGTGCTTGGAGTCAGTTCTCCTGTGATGCTTCATGACCCCCAAACAGTGAAGCACATTAATAGGGTGTCATCGTCTCCAAATCTCCCCCATGTAAATCCCCCACGGGCCCCAGCATTGGCATCTTTGAAGCTCTGGGTCACAGTCTCCACTCCAGACTCAAGCCCTTCCTTAGGGGTAAGGCGGGGACAAGGAACCCTGGGTACAGCACCACTGGGCACAGTGCCAGCCCCCTCTCCCTCCCAGTTTTTGCTCTGGGGGGGCAAGGCATAGCTGAAGTGCATCTGGGACTGGGGGACTGTAGGGATATTCTGGGGGTCCATCTGAAAAAAAGGCACTGGGCTTCAGGGTCTGTGAGAGACCCTCTCCCCATAGTGCAGGAGCCCCCGAGGCCTGGAGCCTTGTGTTTGTGAAGCCCCAACTGAGCAGGACTTCCTATACACATCACAAGGACACACCCCACTTTGAAAATCAGCCCTGAGGCTGCAGCCGGCTGTTGGACTGGGATGGGCGGGACGGGGCCAATGTGGCCCTGGGAGGGAAGCAGTGGGCAGCACCCTGGGCCTAGAGGCCCTGCAGACTCACTGGCCATTTGGGGGTGAGTGTGGGGAACTCTTTGAGGGGGGTGGAGGGCTCAGGGAAGACCCCCACCCCCCTCTGCCTGTTCAGACCCTGGAGGTTTGCTGCAGCCCTGCTTGGGGGCAGAGTAGGGTTGGGAAGCAGGGTCCTTTCTGGTCTGAGGGGGCCTGGGAACCCCATGGCAGGCTCCTGGGAACGCAGCGTCCCTTTCCCAGGGGCTCCGCAGGCTGGCGGGCGGGGTAGTGGGCGCGGGTTTTGTTTGGCGGCCCAGGCCGTTAGAATTCCCAGCGCTGGGCGGCTCTCACGCCGGCCCCTTGGGCAAGGTAACAAAGCCCCTTTCTCCGGCCGGCCTCTTGTGTGCAGTGCCGCGCTCCATGGGAACCGCCGCTGGCGTGCTGGCCACTCAGGTTGCCTGGCGATGAGGGGCCTGCGGGCCCCCCCCCCCACATCCATGACTGACAGGTCTTGTGGGGCACCATCCCTGAGCTAGGCCCCCCAGTGCTCTGCCTTCCTACTGGGTGACCTTGGACAGCGTTCAGTCCCCTCTGGACTGCCACCAGCTCTGTGCACCTCTCATCCTGGACTTCTGGGACTTTCTCCAGCAGAGGGGATATGGTCTGGGGGTCTCAGGTACCAATTCCAGCCAAGCTGGGTGATCTTGGGAAAGACCTTGGGCCTCTGACCCTCAGTCCCTTCCTCTCTGAAATGGGTGTTCCAGTAGGGTGTTATCAAAGAGGACTGGCAAAGCCCGGAGAATTAGGGGTGAGCCCACAGGTGCTCAAGGTCAGGATAGGGGGCCATCACTCCATTTGGGCCATGAGGACCCAGTATTTCTTTCTCTACAGCTTACCCCACCTAGGAGACATTGAACCTGTCCTCAGGCTCTGGTTGTGGGTACACTACAAACAAGAACCCTTCTTGAGTTGTATCATGGGGAGGGTTCATTTGAACTGTCCTAGTAGAGGATTCTCCATTCGGGAACCCCAGGGTAACTCAGACCTAGTCTGATAGAAGAGATAGGGGGAAACCCAGAGAGACTGTGTGCGCAAAGGGTTGGCATCTAACCCATGGGGGGGGGGTGGCCAAGGAGGGCTTCCTGGAGGAGGCACCATTTGAACTCGACAGAGTCAAAAATGCCCAGAAAGGGCATTGTGGGCCTGGGGGGCTGTGCAAGGGGCTTCCAGCAGTTGAGCAAGGAGAGGGGGTTGGCAGGGCCACACTGTGGCCAGCCTCAGGGTCCAGGCTGAGGAGCTGGGCCTTTGGCCCACATGCTGCTCCCCACCCCCTCCCAGGAGCAGCCAGGCTGCAGCCGCTGCCACCTCGGCCACCACAATGGTGAGGGAGAGCTTGGCATCCTGTGTTTCTTTGAATTGCAGCTCCAGGAACAATGCCGCTTCCTGTGGGTGTCCCCCCACCCGCCCGCCTTGGCCAGCCTGCGCCCTGCTGCCCCCTGCTCTTCCTCCCCTAGCCAGTTGGGGAAGTGGCGGGGAGGGCCTAGGGGTCTTTGTCCCTGGAAGGCAGGGGGCTGGGCTGGCCTACGCTTGGTGCCTGTGCCTCTCTGGGCCACGGTTTCCCCCTTGTACAACTTGGATAGCAGTGGGGCTACCTCACAGGGCTGTTGCAAAGAAGAAAGAGGAGAATTTGCTCTTGGCACGTGGGAGTGCTGGTTGTACCCATTTTACAGAGGAAGAGACTGAGGCTCGGGGGCAGCTAGTGAGGCTCTGGCTGGGCAGCTCCGTCCCCTCTCCTGGTTGCTGTATTGTGGCGAGACAGGAGACCCAGCCCCCTACTCCACACCCCTCAGCCCCACCCTACTGGGTGCCTGTCTCCTGGTAGCCTCCCCCATGAGGAACAAAGGTGACTTTAATCTCCATAGCCCTGGGCTGGGTTTTTAGGGCATGACCAAAGCGCAGGGAGAACAGGCCTTGCTTGATCTCATTAAGAAAGCATTTTCCTTTTCATCCCGCGGGGGCCACGGTGTGTTTGCTTGGGCCGGCCTCACACCTCCCACGGCATTCCTGGGCTGATGTCGGGGCGCAGGCAGGGGGCTGCCTGCGAGTCTGTGCGTGTGGCCGCCTTGGGATGTCTGCCGGGCTGGTGGGGGGAGGCGTGTGTGGAAAAGGTGCAGAGGAAGCCCGCCACCGTCCCGGGCTCTGGGCCTGGGATCCACAGCTGTGGCCTCCCCCGGCCACGTATCCCCATCTGGGGTCAGGCAGGCAAGGAGCTGGAGCTGCCAGGTGAGGATTCTCCCCAGGAGGAAACTGAGGCCTGGTGGGCATAGGGGGCTGCACGTGGCTGTCATCCTTGCTCAGAGCACCCCCACCTGGCTCCCCGTGCTCAACCATGCCAGGGTGTGCCGGGCAGCACGCGCTGGGCGGGCTGGGCAGGGGAAGCAACATTCCTGCCCTTGTACTGACGGGCCCAGGCGGGCGCCAGCAGCTCCTGGCCCCGCCTCACTGTCCCCTGGTCTCTTCTGAGGAGAGATTCTGGCAGGGGTGGCCAGGCGCCGGAGCAGGTAGAGCCGGGACATGGCCTTGGGCAGGGCCTGCCTTCGAGCCAGGTTCTTTGCTGTGTAGCGGGAGGGTGTGGGCTGGTGGCTGGGGGCACAAGAGGTCCCCTACCCTGCTGACCACTGGCATCCCCATAGAGCAGCAGAGGCTACTTGGGCTTGGAGAGGGAGACCTGCTGGCTGGCCACACCACCCAGAGGGGACAGGGCAGAGCTGGCAGCCAAGGCCCTGCCCGCAGGACCAGTTAACCAGGCCAGCTGTATGGTAATGGGTAGTGCGGCCACTCCTGCTTAACTCGGCCATGTTAAGGCCGCCCGGCGCCCTCGTGCAGCCCCGGACAAAGCCCAGCCGATGCCTGGTGATTCATCCTCCCTCCCGGCCTTTTGTCTGCCCTGGGCTTGGCAGCCATCCAGCACAGGCCTTTGTCCCCAAGTGATTGAGACTTGGCTTCCCAAAGCCGGACCTCCTCTGCCTGTCCCCCACCCACCCCCTCCCGCCGCCTCCAGGCTGGGCACTGTGTCAGTAAGGGTGTGTGCCCCACCAGGTGCACAGAGCAGCAGGGAGCGTGTTACCTGGCAGGGAGGAGAGGGCGTCCCACCTGGCTCGTGCCTGCGCAGCTGCCTGGGCGACCTTGGGCCCAGCTGTCAGGGACGGGGCTGGGAAGGCAGGCGAGGCTCTGCTCTCCTGAGGGTGAGTGGACATGGGTTGACACAGCCCCCAGCCTGGCTTCCACAGTGTAGACTTGAGCTGTGCTGTGCACATGGGGGAAACAGGCCAGGGCAGGGTCAGGGTTAGTGGACACCCACAACAGCCATGGGGGAAGAGGGGAGACCCAGGGCTGCCACCCAAGGCTGTGTTTCTCCTTCTAGACCTTCATCTTCACTGACGAGGAGGATGAGGTGCTGGCCAGACACACGGGTGAGTGTGGGTGAGGGGGTGGCGAGGGATGGGGACCCCACTCCTGGCAGGGCCCCCACCCCTCCCCTTCTTGGCCAGCCGAGGTCACAAGGCTGGAAGGACAGGAGGGCAGTTTACTCAAGGGGTTTGCTCAGTACCCCGCCCTGCCACTCCCCCCCAATTCTTATGCAAATAAGGCCCTTTCAGTCCCGGGTCCCTTTGAGCTTCTGAGGCGGCAACAGGTGGCGGGTGCTGGGAAAAAGCTGTCTGAATGGACAGGGGCGGGGTGGCCCCTGCGGAGGGGGCTGGGCTAGGGGTCCCCAGGCTTTGTGCCTGGGGGTGGGGCAGGCCCCTGCTGTGTGACCCCGCCAGACTGCCCCCCTCTGACCTCCCCTCAGACCCACTCACGCCTCTCCTGGCCCACAGGCAATGTGATCAACACCAACTGCTCGGCTGCCCACAGCCGCCAGGCGCTGTCCTGCAAGATGGCCGTGGAGTATGACCACTTCATTGAGTCAGGGAGGAAGTGAGTGCCGGGGTCTGAGGGAGCTCTGCAACACACATGTACATGTGTGCACAGGCACACATGCGCACACACCCACACATACACACATGCACACACTGACAAGCTCACACGTGTGCACACTCGCACGCACACAGTGCTGTAATGTACTTACACACGCACACATGCTTGTGGACATGCACACACGCCCGCCCTGGCACACAGCTCCCACCCCCCCATCCGCCCCCGACACCCTGCCTCACCCACAGGTGGTTCTGCCATGTGGACGATGACAACTATGTGAACGTGCGGGCCCTGCTGCGGCTGCTGGCCAGCTACCCCCACAAACAGGATGTCTACCTGGGCAAGCCCAGCCTGGACCGGCCCATTCAGGCCACGGAGCGGGTCGGCGAGGGCGAGGTGGTGAGTGCCACCTGCTCACGCCCCTCCTGGCGTGTCTCTGGAGGCCTGCAACCACATGGCCCTCCAACCTTCCCCAGAGTTGGGTGGGGGCAGGGTGGGGGCTGATGGTGTCCCTGAAGCCTAGGGAGGGCCAGCGGGTGGGACAGCAGCAGCATCTCACAGCATGTGCCCCCCATCCACCAGCGTCCTGTCCACTTCTGGTTTGCCACTGGGGGGGCCGGCTTCTGCATCAGTCGAGGGCTGGCCCTGAAGATGAGCCCTTGGGCCAGGTGAGTGCCCCCTGGGTCCCAGGGTCCTCCAGTGGGGCTGGCTCTGTTTCTCTTCCTGCAGCAGGTTCCCCCACTACATGTGCTTGCCTCCTGCTCACCTATCCTCTGGGTACTCAGAGGTAGCTGTGCTTAAAGCAGCTCCCCTGGCCCTGCCCTGAGCAGGCACCAGGGGCATCAGCATCCCAGGCACAGCGGGCAGGACCCCGCCCCGCACCCAGGAACCCCCAACTCCTGGAGAGTCGCCAGGCGATGGAGCTAGCCTTGGGAGAGGAGGGCACCTGGCTGTGGCTCAGGAGGAGCTTGAGCCTCTGTCCATCTGTCTGCTGTGACCTCTCAAGAACTGTCTGCGTGCAGTCTTGCCTCTGCTCACCTGTCGCCCCTCCCTCGGCAGTGGGGGCCACTTCCTGAGCACAGCCGAGCGCATCCGACTGCCGGATGACTGCACCATTGGCTACATCGTGGAGGCTCTACTGGGCGTGCCCCTCACCCGAAGTGGCCTCTTCCACTCCCACCTGGAGAACCTGCAGCAGGTGCCTGCCTCTGAGCTCCATGAGCAGGTGGGCCTGTCTCCGGGGCAGCCAGGACTCAGACATGCCCAGAAGGGGATGTGGATAGGGAGACCTGGGAAGGGGCAGTTTTGAGAGAGGGATAAGTTGGGCAGGGGGGCAGGAGAGGCCCACTGTGTCTGCCGCTGTCCCATCACCTGGACCCCGCCACCTCACGGACCCTGTTGGCATTGGCTTGTCTGCCCTTCCTGTCTTGCACTCCTGGGTGTAGTGGGGTCCTTCCTGCATCTGTGAAATGTTCTCTAACCTGCTGTGGCACCTGTCCCAGCCCAGCCGCAGTCCACACTTTGGACTTTCTTCACAAGTGCTGCCGAGCAGGTGGGCGTGGCCTCGGGTAACTTGGAGACGTGGGAAGGGCAGAAGGAAGGGCAGGGCAGGGCTGTTGGCTCCCCAAGGCCTCCTGGCCAGCCTTGAGCAGAGCCGGGGACGTTGGCAGACTCAGCACCTGCTGGCGATGTGACCAAGGTCTCCCGTCTTCTCTGCCACCTCCCTTCAGGTGACGCTGAGCTACGGCATGTTTGAAAACAAGCGGAATGCCATCCATCTGAAGGGGGCCTTCTCGGTGGAGGCGGATCCGTCCAGGTGTGGAAACAGGCTCAGGAAGGGACGGGCTGGTGGAAGGGGAGTTGAGGTGTCTCTATAGAGGCACCCCCAGGATCCCAGCTCAGGGTGGGCTAGGACCCGCTCCCCGCCTGGTGCTGTGGGTCTGGAGGTGGGCTCTCAGCACCCACACCCCACACAGACCAGCCCCTCTGTGTCTTCACAGGTTCCGCTCTATTCACTGCCACCTGTATCCGGACACACCCTGGTGTCCCCACACCTCTGTCTTCTAGCAGCCACTGCTGAGACCCTGTCCCCGGGCACCCCTGGTATCCAAAGGGCTCGGGGACTCCTGTTGCACTGCCCTGGCCTCGGCATTCGAGGCTCCTGTGGGCTGTGCTTGCACATGTGTGTGTGTTGTGTGCCCGTCTGCGTAGCAGTCTGCTGGGCAGTTCTGCTCTGTGGACGAACCAGCAGGCACGCCCATGTGTCTGCCTTCCGCCTTCTGCATATCTGCTGGCTCCAGGCCCCCTACCAGAAGGAGGTTCTGTGTGTCAGAAATTACTTGGAGGGCAGTTTGACAGTTGTTTATTTTCTCATCGTTCTGCAGTGTGGGATCAGAGGCCATCCTGCAGGTGCCTCTCTCTTCTGGCTGGACGCTGGGCCATGGGCTGGAGGTGCCTGTGCCCGGGGATCCTGGCTCCCACCCGGGAGCCCCCATGACAGCCCAGCCATGCTCAGTCCGAGGAAGCTGGTTTTGGGATGAGTGGCCCAGCCCTCCTTCCACCCAGCTCTGGCCTGGGCACTGTGGCTTAGAAAGGCAGCCGTGCCCAAGTTCCAGGCCTGAGAGGCCCCCAGCGGCCACCTGGCTGGGGGGTCTCCTTTGTCTCCCCCGGGGAGCAGTTTATCTCCTCTCCCAAGTAGAGAGAATGTCGCCCACAGTGGGTGTGTCTGTAAATATTGTGACAGTATTTTTTTACTGTGTTGTGTTTTTGAAAAGCGGTGGGTAAAAAGTAGGGTAATTTCGTTTTGGGGGTGGGATGGGGGAGGGTATGTGTTATTTTCTATTTTCTGTGGATCGGAAAAAGCAGAAGCCAAATCTTGGATCGTGCTCTTCGTTTCTAAAGCCGAAATGGATGTGTCTCACCCTCCGTGTATTTATATGTTCCAGTATCTGGAATGTTCCTGTCCCTCCCTGCCCACCCCCCGACACTGTTCTGTCCGCCCCCCCTCCAGCTCACCTGGCCTGTGGGGAGGGGGCTTTGTCTTCTCTTTTTTCTTTTTACAAAGACATAGCTAGGAACTCCAACGAGAAGGGAAAGGTTCTCAGGGAATTGAAGTGTTGTTGCTACGGTGACGTCTTTTGGTTTGAATAAAAGTGCTCTTTGCGGCAACCTGAGGGTCCTGGTCTTGGCTGGAGGTGGGGCCTGAGCCGCAGGTCCTGTGAGCTCCAGGGGGCTTGGGGCCGAGGGCCCACAGGATGAGGGGGAAACACGCCTTGTCTGCACCCACACTGGGGAGGGTGGGAAGAAATCTTCCAAGCTAGCTATTTTGAGAGAAAACTTGAGACCAAAATTAGAAAAAAAATACGTCATCACCTCGACCCCAATTCGCGGCAACCCCGTGTGTGTCACAGTAGAACAGTGCCCCACAGGGTTTTCAATGACTTTTCTTCTGCGGCACCTCTGGGTGGACGTGAACTGCCAGCCTTTTGGTTAGAGCCGAGTATGTTGACCATTTGTACCACCCAGGGGCTCCTGGGATCAAAACAGTCCCTTGCTATTTTGCCTGAGAGGGAATAGCCAGCCCTGGGCATCCCCTGGGCAGTGGCCTTGGGGATTGGTGGTGGGTGGGCACTTCGTTTCTTTTAGGGCCATTTGGGGGCTGCTGGGATCTGCAGGTCTCTGCTGGGCCACACTGTGCCATCTTGACCCAGGGACGGCTGCTGGTGGGTCCAGTGAATGCCCCCCTGCTTCAAGGAACGTGACCCCCATCTTCCTGGCCTAGTGCCTCAGTGTCTGGTTTAATCCTTATCGTGAGCCCATGCAGACGGGGAAACTGAGGCTCGGAGTGGTGATGCCTGAGGCTAGGCAGCCGGTCTGGCAGAGCAGTGAGGGGGTCCCAGTCTACCGCTTGCTGCCGACATAAGGCCTGACCTCAGGGCTCCATCCCCTCCTCTGTAAAGGACGTGATGGTCCTGACCTCCCTGTGAGGATGGGAGAACAGGCAGAGCCCCAGGTGGCTGCTGCCCTAGCTAGGCCTGTGCCTACCCAGCAACCAGCCTGCCCCCACCTCGGAGCCCCGGCGACAGGTCCCCAGAGGCTGGGCAGCGTTCAAGCTGCTCTTGTGTTCTAAAGAATCAGCTCTCTGGTGCCTTTTCTTCCACAAATAAAGCCTTGAAGGGCTGGCAGGAATGGGGGCAGGGCCGCTGCGGCCTCCAGCTGGGGAGTCCCCTCCTGCACCCCCTTCCTGGCAGCATGGGGCGGCCCTCACTTCCTCTTGAGCTATTTGCTCAGTCAGAAAGCTCTTCCTCAAACTGAGCGCCAGACATCCCTGGGGCCCCCAGCACTGAACTGCTTCTGCCTTGGCTCTATTTTTTCTTCCGGTGAAGATATACGCGGCAAAACCACCACTTCAGCCATTTCTACGTGTTCTACAAGTCAGTGGCACTGGTTACATTCTTCAGGTTGTGCCACCTTTCTTCATATACTTTTCCAAATTATGGTAATTAACACAAACTCAGTGTCCCCTAAGCTTCTCATCTAACCTTTCAAGTTGTGGTCAATATGATCACGTATAATAAATTCTTGAAAAGAATACAATGCTCCAGACAGACATTTTTTTCTCATTAAGCTAAACTACTGAATGGTTGAGAGATGACTTCAGGGGATAGTTTTGGTTTAAGGTTTAAAGGTTATCACAGGGCAATAGTTTTGGGGGTTCATCCAGCCTCAGTGGCTCCAGAAAGTCTGGATTCCATGAGAATTTGAAGTTCTGTGCCACATTTTCCCCTTTTGATCAGGATTCTCTTACAGAATCTTTGATCAAAATGTCCAGTAACGGTAGCCCTGCCCTGGACTCTTGCTGCCTGCCACCCTCAGCTCCCAGTCACGGGATCCCCCATTTTAGGGGAGTAAGTCTTTTGCCTTATGCCCCCCCCCACATGCTGCATCAAGCTTGCTGTTGTCAGCACATCAGAAAGCAGACTCCTCCACTAATCAGTGTGATGTCTGTGTGTCCCATCCTTTGGCCTGCTGGAGACAATGCCAGGCCTGCCGCATCAGACACAGATGACACACACCACTCCCTCAAATAAGGGCCCCAGGTGGAAGGGCTAGGGGTGGCCATTTCCTCATTGCCCTGGCTGGGGGCTGCCCCGGCAGGGCCTGACTCCACTGTGGCCTCGCACAGGGCTGAGACAGCAGAGCATGGCTTTCTGAAGGCTCAAGCAGCTGCCCAAGGGGTGGACATTGACCGGGGGCAGTGGCGGGGGGGGTCCTCTCCTCCCTTCCCACCCAGCCCCTTCACAGCACAGTTGGTACAACTAGGTGCCCTTCACAGGTGGAACCAAACTCCTAGGTCAGGCTTCATGTCTGAAGCACGCGGGGGGCTGGGACTTCCAGGGCCTGGCCTGTTTGAGGGCACCACAAAGCTCAGAGGCCTCCCTGGGCTCAGCTGTCTGCCAGTCCTGGTGGGGGCAGCTACCATTCTGTCACCAAGATGTCAGGCCCATCTGATGATGAGAAGCTGAAACTGGGTAGGGGAAGTTGCAGGGGAGCAGCCCCCGAGTGCAGGCAGGGGCAGAGGGACTTCCTGCCCGCGCTGAGTCAGAGGGCATGGGGACCTGGGGGTGGTGGGTAAGGCCACTTCCTGTGTGTGGCTGTGCAGACCGGCGAGGCTTGGCCAGGCTGTCCCCTGAAAAGGCCAGAAGAGCAGAGGGGAGGCAGGCAGGGGCTTGGAGAGGCCTTGCCCTTGGAAGCCTCAACCTTTCCACCTGAGCAACGGGGATAAAGTGTGTGCTCTGAGCCAGGGTTTCCCCGGGAAGTGCAGACCAGAGCTTGGCCCTTACCTCTTCCAAACTGGAAGCTGAGGTTTCTTGGTCCCCAGAAGGGGAAGAAGGGCCTGATGGGAGCCCATAGCCTGACTGCTCCCTACCTCTGCCCAAAGGAGTGAGGAAGGGGTCCTCTCCATGGAAAGGAAGCCTCGTGTCTCCCCAAGGTACATTCTGGGACAGCTGTGTCCAGCCAGCTGGGCATAGCCTGTTGGCCAGGACCTCGGCTGGCCCAGCCAAACACCCCCACCCCAACTGCCGGTAGTCTGTGGGGCTCTCGAAGATAAAATTCCAACCACTGAGGCTGCCGGGTGCTCAGAGAGGGTGGCAGTGCCTCCCCCTGGCCCCAGCCCTGACCCCTGGAAGCAGGCCAGAGTAGAGGCCCGAGCCAGATCAAACAAAAAAAACCAAAGCCATTGCCGTTGAGTCAATTCTGACTCATAGTGACCCTACAGCAACCCTATAGGACAGAGTAGAACTGCCCCACAGGGTTTCCAAGGAGCGCGTGGTGGTTTTGAACTTCTGACCTTTCAGTTAGCAGCCATAGCACTTAACCACTATGCCACCAGGGTTTCCTGAGCCAGATCAGGCTCAGGAAATGGCCCTCCACCTGGGGGCAATCACAGCAGACTTCCTGGAAGAGGAGCCCCCCCCCACTGGAGCAGGAAGATTTGTAAAGATGCAGTAGGGGGAGGAGGGCATTCTGGCCTCAACACAGACTAGACAGAGGTGTACATGGGGCCCATCAGGATGCCTGGAAGGCTGGAATGCAGTTGTCTACAACCCTCCCAGCTCCTACCCAACCACCAGCACAGACTGGGGCTTTTCCACGAGGCTCCTCGGTGCCAAAAGCCAGTCCTGCCCCTCTGGGCCTGGGAATGGAGGGGAGGTAGGGTGTTAGGTCACCCCAGGTCCACCTGCCAACCCTGGTCCCAGCCTTGTCAGATGTTCCTGGCAGCGCCCACTCCCCAACCCCACTTTCTGAGCCAGGTTGGACACAGAAGCATTTGACACATCCTTTTTTTTTTAGGGGCACACGCAGACCTGGGGTTGCTCTGTCTTGACCCATGGAGCCTGCCCAGATGGTGTTACCACACCCAGTTTGGGGGCTGCCCCCACAGCCCCTGCCCAGTAGCCAGACATAAGCCCCTTTGCGGTCGACCTGCAACAGTCCTTGGGTGCCACCTGGTGGCGACATCCCGTGGTGTCTCTCCCAACTCCCAATCCCACTTTCCTAAGACCCTACCCGGGATCTAGGGGTGCAGCCCTTAAAAGTTCACACCATAAATTTAAAACTGTTACTCATATTGGATTCATGCCATCACCAACACCAGTTGCACTCAAGTTGACCCAACTTCTGGTGACCCCACGTGTGTCAGAGTGGAACTCTGCTCCACGGGGTTTTCAATGGTTGATTTTTGGAAGTATATTGCCAGGCCTTTCTTCTGAGGCACCTCTAAATGGACTTTAACTCCTGGGCTTTGGATTAGCAGGCAAGCATGTCAATGGTTTGCTCCACTCAGAGATTCCTGGGTTCATACATTATGTGTAATGTCAAGAGTCAAGGCCAAGGTAGGTAGCTTCCGCCACCACCCTCTACTTCCCTCCCCCATGGGCCTATCCCACAGCATCCCCCTACAGTCCATTGCCCACCTCGTCTCTGAGTGGCTGCCCTCCTCCCTGCTCTACGCAGCAGTGTCCTTATTGGTCCCCAGGCCAGCAGCAGCCAGCCACCTGGGAACTTGTTGGGAGTGCAGACTCCCGGCTCCCCAGACCTGCCACATTGGAAGCTGGGGTGGGGCCTGGCATTCAAGCTCACGGCCCTCCTGGGGGTCCTGAAGTGGCTCCAGCAGAAACCAACTACCTCCAGGAGCATGGAGCCCCTGCTGACGCATCTCACACACCCCTTGCCCTGAAATGTTCCCACTGCCCCTTCCAGAAGGAGCCCTGGTGGCAAAGTGGTTAAGCACTTGGCTGCTGAGAGGTCATTGGTTGGAACCCACCAGCTACTCTTTGGGAGAAAGATGTGACAGTCTCCTGTAAAGATTACAGCCTTGGGAACCCTATGGGGCAATTCTACTCTGTCCTGTAGGTTCCGTATGAGTCAGAATGAACTTGACAGTATGGGTTTGGTTGCTTTTGGCCCCCTCCAGGCCATTCTCTTCCCTCCTTCCCTCCTAACCCCCTTGCAGCTTTGAATTACCCACCGCCCCAAGGGTTGCGGTACCCACAGCCCTTCCATTGGTGGAGACATTGGTCCCTGGCTCCCCCCTCTCCTGCACAGCCCTGCATTCATTCCTGGAGACTTCAGTGTCCCTGGATGAGCCCCCCACCCTGTCCTTGTCTCCGCCAGAGGTCCCCACCCCACGGTCATACTCAACCTCTCATGTGCCAACACCGCCCTCCCAACTCAGCTTTATGCATGCCCTCCTGTCTCCTCCCCAGCTGTCCAGCTAATCCAAAACCCAGTAACCTGACCCAAGTCCCACCCCCAGGGACCTCTTATCCAGATGCCTCCTCCCCCCACAATGGTTGAATCCAGGGTCCCTCTCCTGCACATTCCTTCACTGCCCTTGCCCTTTCTTGCTCCAACATACTCTCTTGGCTCACCTGTAACCTGCTCACACCCAGCCCCGCCCACTCTGCACCCCCACCTGGGAGGTGGATGCTGCGGAACTTGCCAGGAGGCCAGTGCCAAAGGGAGCTACCCCACAAGGGCACCTTGAACCCTGCTTTGGTGGAGGGGGTCTCTGTGGGGGCTGAGACATCCATCACAGGGACCCACCACTGCGCAGACCTGTCCCTGCTCACCTCCAGCCACTGCCCTGGCCAGGTGCCTCATCCCAGGCCTGGGGGCCAAAGGTGCCTGTTCACAGGGTCCCAGGGCACTCAGGGCCTCAACCTACCTTCCAGGCTGCAAAATGGTGCTTGTGAAGTATCAGACAACCACCACTCACTGCTGAAAGGCCCCCAGTGGCTGGTCTTTCCTGCCTGCCCAGCCCCTCCCAGGACACCCCACTATACCTGCCACCCCAGGGCGTGCTGACAGGCCAGGTGCTGACAGGCCACAGAGCACGAGTGGCCATTAGGCACATGGCCATCTCGTCCAGACCCCAGAATGGCAGACTCCCCACAAACCTCCAACAGCCTCTCCAACTCCCTTCTCGGGCAGAGGCCACAACGACTTGGGAAAAGAGGCCTGTTTTTCAAAATTTGTTTATTTTAAAACATTAAACCCAAGCTGAATAGAAACCACAGAAATTACATCAATGAGTTTTAGTATTTGCCAAGAAAAATAAAGCCCCCAAAGAAATAAAAATCAAACCCCAAACCCAGTTAAAAAAAAAAACAACCCAGTAACACAGCGACAGAAACACACAGCCACGGCTGACGGAGGCTAGAAGGGTGGATGCAAAGATGGTTCAAGCCTCAGTTTACCGCTCACGATGGTGAAACTGGGGGTGAGATGCAGGGCCAGGAAGAGGAACCAACTAGGAGGCTCAGAAGTTTAATAAAATCATATATATATAATACATAACAAATATGAAGTGGTACGTACACAATCGTTATGGTTAAACACAGAAACGTTCACACAGGGGCCTCTAGCCCTCACCCTCCCCAGCCGGGCCGGGGTCTGCCCCCCTCCACCCCCTCCTGAGGCAGGGCCAGGGGCCAGGAGGGTCTGGAGAGGGACGACAGGGCCTGGGATCAGAGTTGCATAGTGAAATGAGGTTGGGGGGGGGGTGGAAAGGAAAATGGCCAGCAGGCCTCTTCACTACAAACCTGGCCACACTGGGCCATGGGGGTGGGGTGCTGCTGAGGGAGCCCCATCAGCACCTGTGCCCCAGCTTGGCCTGGGTGGAGGGCACCTTGTGGCCACCTTCCACTTATCTGGTCCCTATGTGGTCATCCTTGGTGCAGGGAGCTAAGTGGGGGTGATGCAGGTGGTGTCCCACCCAATGTCCCCAGGTGTGGAGAGGTCACCAGGGCAGGGTGGTTAGGACAGGGGCACCAGAAACAATAAAAAGAACGACCTGCTCCCCTCTGTGTCTGAAGTTCAGGTTGAACACTCTGATTTCCCCTTTTTCCTTCTCCAACCTTGGTGAGAAAAAGAAGTCAATGAGTCACAAACCGGGTGCGCAGGCACGCGGCAGGCAGCCGGGGTCCAAGCAGCCCAGGGCCTGAGCTGTGGGCACAACTCCCACGCTGTATGTACAGTCTGGTCGAGGCAGCTGCTTGTGCTTCTGGGCAGGGGGCCGGGTGTCCACGACTCCCCAGCCTGCATGCCTCCCCAACCTGCGGCTGGTGGGCAGCCAGGGCCGGGTGAAGGTCTCCATGGCTGGCTCTCTGATGGGGTCGGGGTGGAGCCTGGAGGATGGCCTAGGAGGTGGTGGTGGCCTGGCTTCCATGCCCCGTGGGGCCCAGAAGAAAGTCCACCAGTGTGGGTGTGGCCACACCTGGGGGGCTCGGATGCAGGGCTCTGGCCCAGGCCCACTTCAGGTACCCCCGAGCCCACCCACGCCCCTCCCACCTGGGGCAGAAGCTGCCTTGTGGAGGGGGCACAGATGTGGCCCCCCATTCCCTCTTTTGGTCCCAGATACCAGCACAAGGCAAGGGGGTCACAGCAAAGAGGAGGCTCAGCTGCAGAGGGAGGGACAGGGATCCCACCACCACCGGGGGCCCCAGGACTTGTAATTTCTGGAACAGGCAGCACCCGCTGCTCTGGTTAGAAGGCCCATGTCTGTAAACTGTGAGGCTGCCTGCCACCTCCCTGCGGGCCCAGACCTGCACCTGGCTGCCCAGTTTTGGTGTACAGACCACAGCCTGCACTGGTCCCCCCACCCTGTTTTGGGCCACCAGGGCCAGAGCTGATCCTGACATAGGAAGCCCTGCAAACATCGTACACTAAAGCCAAAAGCACCATCGGGAAGCTTGTTCCCACTTCACAGGTAGGAAGACTGAGGCCAGCAGAGGCCCAGCTCAGTCCTGCAGCCCAAGGACCACTGTCCCCGAGGACCTGGGCCTGCCTGTGGGTCTCTGCCCTCCCAGCATGCCCATGAGGAAGTAGGTCTCTGCCCTAGCTCCCGCCGGCCTCTGCTCCAGCCAGGACACTGGTCCCCTGGCCTAGCGGCTGGCCAGCTGGCACCTGCTGTGCTGGGAGTGAGGTTAGTGGTTAGTACTGCAAATGACCTCTTTAAAGTGTTAAAAAGCAAAGATGTCACCTTGAGGACTAAGGTGTACCTGACCCAAGCCATGGTATTTTCAATTGCCTCATATGCAAGTGAAGCTGGACAATGAATAAGGAAGACAGAAGAATTGATGGCTTTGAATTATGGTGTTGGCAAAGAATACTGAATATACCATGGACTGCCAGAAGAATGAACAAATGTCTTGGAAAAATGCTCCTTAGAAAGGAAGATGGTGAGACTTTGCCTCATGTACTCAGGACATGTTTTCAGGAGGGACCAGTGCCTGGAGAAGAACATCATGCTTGGTAAAGTACACGGTCAGTGAAAGAAGACGACCCTCAATGAGATGGATTGACACAGTGGCTGCAACAATGGGCTCAAACGGCAACGGTTTTGAGAATGGTGTAGGACCGGGCAGTGTTTTCATTCTGTTGTACACAGGGTGGTTATGAGTTGGAACCGACTCGATGGCACCTAACAACAGCAGGAGGAGCGGGCGGCCAGGCTGAGGGGACAGTCACAGCCAGCTCAGTGCCATCCTGAGGAGAGACCCTGGACACACCGCATCTGTTGGTCCTGGATGGAAATGGAACCAAGGATGGGGGGCGGGGCAGCCACTTCCTGTAGCTAGATAGCAGCCCGCCTAGAAACGACAAACGTGGTTAGTGCAAAGAACAAGCCCACGAGGCCACAAAAGTTGGAGGGGGGCGTGGGGGATTTGGCACCAAAAACAACCGGGCTGCTGCCCCAGCAGCACAGGCGGGGATAGGGTCGGAGCATAGTCAGGCTGGGTTCATGGGGGGCTGCTGAAGGAGAGGGGGAAGCGGGGCCACCCTGGAGAGGGCTCTGGCAGCCAGCAGGGAGGCTGTGGTCCACACAGGCACCGGAGTGAGAGAGACAGGGATGCCCAGGACAGCCGGGCACAGGGAGATCAGCGTCTGTGACCACTATGTCCACTGCCACCTGCCAGCTGGGGACAGTGTGGGGGAGTTTCCTCTGGGGGAGTCTCCTTTGTGTGGGAGGGTGGAGAAGCGGGTGTGGTCTCGCCGGCCAGCCTGTCGCCCCTGCAGTGGTGAGCAGAAGCCTAGAGCAGGGAAGGCCCATAGGAGCCTGTGATTACAAAAGAATTACAGAGACTTCCAGGGGGCCAGGAGAAGCTGCAAGAGGGGGTGTGTGGTTGGAGGCAGGACAGATCTGGGGATCCAGCAGGCATGGGGGAGCAAGTGTGGCGGTCATGCAGGCAGGTGCAAGGGCAGGTGTGCCAAGGATGGAGCCCAGCACAGAGCCAGCTCCTAGCCATTGCTGAGGGCATGGGGGTGGGTCAGGCCAGGTGACAGGGTGGATGGCAGTGGCATAGTCACACATGCCAGGTGTGGGGCTGAGTGGTACAGCTGAGTCTTGCAGGCAGCCTGGCTTCTGCACCCTGTAGGAAGGAAGGCGGGGGCTCCGGGCTGACAAGGCGTGCGGGGGTCCGGCGGCGGCCCTCAGGGTGAGCGGCTGCATGGCGCTGGCACAGGGGGGTTGGCACGTGGGGGCGGTGCTGGCGGCGCGGTCTAGTGCCCACTGCTGCTGGAGTCGGGGCGCGGCTGGCTCGTGGCGAGGTATTTAGCTCTCATGCTGGAGGTGTACTGAGGGAGAGAGGGGGCAGGGTCAGCGGGGTCAGCAGGGCCCATGGGCACAGCTGGGTGCTGCCGGTGGTCTCCTTGCTGTGGTCCCTGGTCCCCTGGGAGGCAGGATACAGCAGTACAGATGGAGGCTTTGGCTCGAGAGCAGCTGGCCCAGGGCCTGGACCCTGAGAGGGCTGGCCTGGGGAGGGCAGTGCAACCTCGGGGACCAAACTCTGCCAGGCTCAGGGCAGGAAGAGTGCCCTGTTTCCTCTCCTGATGAGTCCCCTCCCTCCAGCGCTGGTGGAGCCAGCCACCCCCAAGGGCTGGAGCTCTGATGTGCCCCAAAGGCCCTACACCCAGGCAGCCTGCAGTGCAGCGGCCCAGGCCTGGGCTGGGGAGCCCATGAGAGGAGCTGACGGAAGTCACGCAAAGCAGGGGCCAGGCTGGTGTCCAGGAAGGGCCAGACACCCCCTCGGGCCCTGGCATGCCCACGGCTCATCCCTACAGAGTGTGGAGCCCACCTGAGGGACCCCTCCCCTGGGCCATGAAGCACCCCACCTGTCTGCCTGTCACCATCCTGGAAGAAGGCCCCCCAAAAGCCCCAGTAGGCCCCTTGGGCCATGGTGATGTTGCCTGCCCACACAGGTGGTGAGCCAGCTCCTCCCTGGGGCACCGGGCAGTTCAGGAGGTGGAGAGCCCTCGCCTGCCACCCACCCCCTAGAGCGCCGGTCCCTGGGCCACCCTCATCAAACCTACTGCATATGCACACGAGTGTGTGTGCACTGAGTGTGCTAGTGCATCCACGTTTATGTGTGTGTGCATGCAAGTATCTGGTTGGGTGTGGGTGTGAGCTGGTGCGTTTGAGTGTGTGCACATGAGTGCATGCGAGTATGAGCAGGTGTGCGCATGTGAGCACATGAATTTGTAAGCATGTGTGTGCACGTGTGTGCTGCGGGTGCATGCGAGCATGAGTGTGTGCATTTGAGGGAAACACACAGGACAGACATGTGCTGAGGGCCTCACATGCCCATCTGGAGGGTGCCAAAGACTAGGACTCTGGCCAGGTCACCAGCTGATGTGAGCCCTGCAGATGGACCCCAGAACTCAGGCTTGAAGCTTGCCTATCCCTAGTGGGCCCCAGGGACATGCTCTCAACCCAGCAGCTCCCCCAGGGACCCAAGCAAGTTTCCCAGCCCCCAGATGCAGAGGGAGAATGCTTGGTCACTGAGAACCCTCCAGGAACCCTGTAGGGGAAGAAGGTTGCAAACAGCCCGAGGGCAGCCGCAAAGGGGGCAGGACTGTGGCAGGCTGCAGGGAGACCAGGTCATCCATGTAGGGGGAGGGACAGGCAGGCGGCCATGCAGCCGCAGTCTGGGCACCCACTGTGGGGGACAGCTGGGAGAAGCCTGTGCCCAGGTCCACACACCTGTCCACAGGCACCAATCTATACACCTGTCTGCAGGCATCTGTCCACACACACTTGCCAGCACACCTTGTCCATATACCTGTCCAAATGCATCTGTCTGCACACACCTGTTCACATGCATTGGTCAGCATGCACCTGTCCACACACCTGTCTGCATGCATCTGTTTGCACTCACCTGTCCACACACACTTGTCTGCACGAGTTGGCATGCAAAAGCTGTGCCTGGGAGGCCAGGCCCACTGTCTGGTAGACCCCAGGTCCCTAGCTGCACCTGCGCTCTTTCCGTCCCGAGCCCAGGTGTGGGCGTACAGGCATCCACAGGGATCTGGGTGGGTGGCTTCCTTGCTGGGAGTGACAGCATGGATTGCGCACACACTGTTGGGGGCACTGGGGTCACCTGTAGTTTGTGGCAAACAGTCCAGAGGCTGGGCTGTGGGGCCAGGGTCTGTGGGAGGGGGCTCTGGCCTGTCTGGGAATCTCCAAGCCCAGGGTCAAACCTGGGGGCCTTGTGGGCTGGGTGCACAAGCCACACCGCTGAGGGCCTGAGCATAGCCCACTGGGCCCCCCTGGGCAGGGTACGAGGCCAGTACGGCCCCTCATAGCCAGGGTGAGGAGGGCGCTGCAGCACGAGGCCCAGCAGCAGGCTGTGCAGGGCAGACGGGCCCAGGGGCGTCGGTACCTGTCGCTGAGGGCGGCACGGTTACCACAGCGTTCGGGCACTGTCCGTGGGCTTAAATTGCCAGCCCGCGTGGCTGCCAGAGTCCAGGGCAGCCAGGTAGCGCTAGGAGGGCCCAGGGTGGGGAGGTAGGGAGAGAGAGAGAGAGAGGGCGCCTCAACGCCGGAACGCAGGGTGGGGCCAGCCTTGGGGTCTGGGTGGTGACCAGGGTGAGAAGGACCCACAGCAAGGCGACTGCCAGTGGCCCTGGTGGGTCTGAAGCAGGATGGCCTTTGACCTCTGGCCTGGTGGGGGGCCACCAGCCCCCAGCCTCTCGGCAAACTCCTCTTCTTTGGCACCCCAGCCAGCACCCTGTGCCCCGTGTGTGTTTCACTTGTGTCTCCCTCTCAGAGGGCAGACAGGTGCCAGGCCCAGGCAGAGCAGCCGTGAGCCAGGACCTGAGCAGGCATCATGGAAGGAACCAAGCAAGGAAAGATGAGGAAAGCACGGCCACCTCAGGAACTCAAGGGGGCCACGCTGGTCATTAACGAGGCATGGCAAAAGAGATGTCAGGGACTGTCCTAGAGACCCCTGAACCCTGTCCCAGCCAATAGCACCACCCGAGTTGAGCTATAAGAGCAAGTCTTGAGGAGACACAGGCCCCTGACTTCAGGGCAGCTGGCCCATTGCAAACCCTGAGCAGCTGGGAAGAGCAGGTGAGCCCAGCCCAGGCCCCCCAAGAGCCCTGGGGACGGAGGCTCACGTGGGCCACCAAGCCTCTGCCGCTCGACGTGGGAAGAGACATGGTGTGGCCCCCACTCCAAGGCTGGGGCACCCTTACCCCACCCTCCCTGCCCTGAGACTTACTGAGGGCGGCGGGGACTCGCGTCCGATGAGGGGGGTGTTCTCACAGCGAGGGTTCTGGAAGTTGGCATTCTGGCTCCTGAGGAGTAGGAGAAAGGGAGGGCTGAGTGACCCTGGCTGGCCTCAACGGTCCCGGCTTGGCCCAGCACTGTGACAGGTACCCCCATCCCCAATACTGATGTCAGCAGGGGTGGGTGTACCACAGGGCTTCCTTAATGTGCCTCTTCACCACCGCTCTGCTCTGTGTGCTGCTCATGAACAGGGTCCACGGTGCCCCAAGAATCCTGGGACCGTGACAAAGGCTCAAAGCTGCCCACTTCTGCCCAGCTCCTCCTGCCTCTCCACCTCCCCACATGCCACGTGCCCAGGCCCTGGGGCCCTTGGCCACAGCTTCCTGGTGCCCTAGACATGGAGCCCCAGTCTGATCTTGTGCCCCCTCAAGACCCCCTATCTAAGAGGCTCACCTGGGAGCAGAAGGCATTCACTGCCAGGCTTTCAGCCCCCAGCCCAGCCCCCACCAGCCTCTCAGCTCCCCTGGGCTGCCCAGCCACACCCACAGCCCCCGGGGCACCCCTTCACCTCCAACTGTCCCTCCCCCGCCCTGTGCCCCCAACCAGCCTCGCTCTTGCCATTTCTGAGCCCCTGTTCTCCTGCTGGCCCAGGGCTGGAGCTGGACCTCTAAGCAAGGCCCTGGTGTCTGTTGGGCCCTCATGGTGCCCCAAGCACGCCGCGTGCCGCTGCCCGCCCGGCACCCCTCACATGTACTCGGTGACCGGCGCGTTGCTGACGGTGTGGGCCGTGGCTGGGATGCTGGTCTCACTGCCGTAGCTGCTCCCGCAGCTGTACAGGCTGGGCATGTGCACACGGTACAGGCTGTCGGGAGCCTGCCGTGGCCCCGGGGCCACCTCCTCCTCCCCATCCTCGTCAGGGCCTCTGCAGGAGGGAACCGGCATGGGCTCAGCCCCTGGGCAGGTCAGGCATGAGGCAGCCAGCCCCTAGGGGCCCTGGGCATTGGCTCAAGGGCAAGCACATCTGAGTCCCAACCCAGCTCTGCCATGCATCATGGGGGGAGAGTGGGCTGGTCCCCTCGTCTCTCCATGCTTCAGCTCCCTTCTCTGCAATGGGAGATGAGGCCCAGATGTCTCAGGCCCCAGGGATCACCTGAGTGCAGGACCTGCACAGTGTCTCATCTAGGGCTTGAGCTCCCTGTCCTGGCTCTGCAGGTCCACCTGTCTGCACCCGGGGAACCACCAGCCTGGGTTCCTCGCTCTGATGCCCTCTGGCTTCCTGCCCTCGCTCTGGCTCAGGGCTCCAGTGGGGGGCCAGGGCAGCCAGGCCCCTCAGCACCCGAGGCTCACCTCTGGCCACCTGATCCCAGATGCCCGGTGGTGAGGGCACAGTTCGGCCAAGCATGGCTCATCAACCCCACTTCTCCATCCCACCAGGACTACCAGCCACCGTCGGGTCTGAGTCCTTACACTGAGGTGCTCCTTGGTGCTCACTCGACCCTGGGAGGGGTCTATTCTTACAACCCCATTTAAGAGTTTGGGAAACTGAGGCCCAGAGGGGTTAAACGACCTGCCCACATCACACAGTGAGGGTGGAGCCAGGATTTGAATGCAGGCCGTCTGGTTCCAGGGCTGTGCTCTTAAGACTACCGTATAGCTGCCACCTTTATTGCCGTCACCATCACTATTGCCACCATCGCCGCCACTCATCACTACTGCCAACATGAGCACCCTCATCACAACCATCACCACCATCACTACTACCTCCATCACCAACACCGTCACTACTGCCACCATCACCACCATCGCCATCACTTCTACCATCCTCACCTCCACTACGACCTCTGTTACCACCATCACCAACAGTGTCACCACCACCATCACCACCTCCATCTCCACCACCACAACCACCATCACCATCACCTCTACCATCGCCATTCTCTGCACCATCAACACCACCTCCACCACCACCACCACAACCACCATCAGGAGCATCACTGCCGCCATCACAACAGAGTAGGAATCTAGACAAAGGGAAGAAGTCTGAGCTGGGCTACTTGTCACCCCAGTTAGGCCACCAAGAAGCAGCCATAGCCCACGTGGGAGGGAAAGTGGCTGGGCTTGCAGGATGCGCTGGGAAGGGGCCTCGCCAGAACCTTCTACCTCCCCACAGGAGATGCTGGAGGTCAGAGCCATGAGGAGGGGGTTGATCCCAACTACTGTGGCCCAATTTTCTGAGCTACTCAGAGCTCCTGGCATCTCTATACACCACTCAATCTAGTTCTTGCTGGGGACATTGAGGCAGGGGCTGCCAGGCCCCCAACTTCAAGGTGGACAAGGTAGACAAGGTAGCTCCTGGTCACTCAGCTGAAGGCCTTAACCCCATGGACCACCCGCCACAGAGGCTGAGTCCCTACAGCTCTGCACACTTGCACCCTGAGGTAGGGGATGCCAGGCTGGGAGGGGTGGATGAGAGGGGACGCCGGGCTGGAAGGGGTGGATGAGAAAGACATCCTGAGTCCAGCTGGTCAGAACCATGGAAGGGCCGGGACCCAGCCCTCGGGACATGGGCACAGGGCCAGCCTGGGGGCGGAGACCCTGGCCCTCTCCCTGCCTGCTCTGGGCCTCGTGTTCCCTGGGCGGGAGCTCCTCTGGCCTCAGTCCTTCATCTGCAAAATGGGGTTGCTCCTCTTGGCCTGCCTGGTTCCCAGCTGCCACAGAGGCCTAGAGCATAAACAGGTGAGGGTGCCCCTACCCCTCGTCTCCACCTGGGTGTGGGGTGTCTAGGAGGGCACATCTGTGTGGCCTGGGCCTCACCTCTTGGGCTGCCAGGTGTGCGGGATGCTGCAGACGATAGAGCTGAACATGAGCGCCGTGACGAAGGAAAAGAGGGCCAGGTAGATGAGACCCTCGACGCCGTCGTAGCAGAAGCCGGTCAGGGCCTGCACGTAGTCCTGTGCCGATGGGGATGGGGCAGCGAGATGGGATAGGAACATGAGCCGTGGTGGACCCCTTCCTCCGAGTGGCTTACCCCCTCCCAGCTGCTCCCTTGGCCCCCAGCACTCCCCTAGCATAGCGTCCACTCTGAGGGCTGGCTCACCAGGTGTAGGCTGCGGCAGTCCACCAGGGCTGTGAGGTGCTGCAGGTTCACCTCCGTGCCGTTCAGCACCTCCTGGACGCGTAGCAGGGGGTCCTGGTGGCAGGCACCACGCAAGGTCAGCACCACCCGGGAGGGGCCTGAAGCAGCCACACCCCTCCTGGGAGCCCCCAGGTCTCTTCCACCCTGCAGCCTGCCATTAAGACTGATCCCCGACCTCTGCATGGGCCCTGGGAAGACAGGTACCCTCCACTGGTTGTGGGAGCAACAGCTCACAGCCCACGTGTCCAGTGATGGGGACCAGGCTTTGTCTCAGAAATCACACTTTAGGGAGCATTTCAAGATGAGGGAAGACCCTCACGACTCCTTCGAGAAAAACTGCATATGAAGACTGTGAGTGAGCCCAGTGCTGCAGCACAAGTGTACATGTGTGTGTGTACGTGTGCACACCTGCACGTGCGCGTCTGTGTGTCTATGTGCATACAGATGTCTGAGTCTGTGTGTGTGTGTACCTGTGTCTCTGTGAGTGTATGTTTGCGTGTCTGTGTCTGTACGTGTGTGTATAGGTATCTCTGTGAGTCTATGTGTGCCTGTGACTGTGTCTGCGTGTTTCTCTTCTGTATTTGTCTGTGTGTACACACCCGTGTGTAGATTTGTGTGTCTGTATGTGTTCATGTGTATGCATCTGTGTGTATGTGCCTCTGTGTGTGTCTACCTATGTGTGTCCATGTGTGTGTTTGTGTGCCTCTGTGTATGTCTGTGTCTACATGTTTGAGTCTGTGTGTATGCCTGTGTCTGTGTGTATAGGTGTCTCTGTCAGTCTATTTGTGTGTTTGTCTGCGCACTTAATTGTGCATTTGTCTCCGTGTGTGTCCGTGTGTGTGCCTGTCTCTGTGTATGTCCATGTGTGTCTGTGTCGCTGTGTGTCTGTGTCTCTGTGTGTTTGTGTGTGTGTGCATACACAGACGCCTGTTTATACCTTATGCGTGGAAAATTGACTACAAGGAACCCCTAAGTGTGGACAGCGGTTCCTTGAAATCAGCTCTTCTCGCCCCCATCAGACCCAGCCCTCTTTTCCTGAATTTCAGGACACCGGCTTAATTGCAGAAAACCAACAGGATGCCCTCACTGTACCAGAAACAAGAAATACATCTCAGGAAGTGCGTGCTCAGGCCCCGCCCCACAGGGAAAAAGCAAGGATGCCTGCGCCTTCCCAGAACGCCTCCAGGGGGCGCAGCGCCGGCGGGAACCTCTGAGCCAGGTGGGGATTTTGTTCCTCGATCTGTTGCCATTTACCCTGTTTTTTTATACACAGCTTTTCGTTACTTTAAAAAATATAAAAAACGAAATTCTTTTTAAAAACCTACCAAAAGTCTCCATGGAAAAGGAAGGGAGGGGAAGGGGAGGAGAAAAGAGGCCTGTAGGCGGAAAGGGCTGGAAGAAAAAGGGAACAGTCCTGCTAAATCAGCTCTGCTCTGTGACCTGCATTCCTCTGTGAGCAGAGGAGGGGCCCTGAACCCTGTGAGGGGCTCCGCCAGCCCCCACCCACAGTGCCTCACCTTGGTGGCCGGGGACTCCCGCGGGACTGTCTTCAAGAGCTCAGCCACGGTGTCCTGCATCTCCACCAGTGCCTTGTGGCTGCCTGACAGCTTCTGCTCACACAGAGCCAGTAATGAGGTGGGGCCAGGGCGCGGGCCACCTGATCCCCTCCTTGGGACTCAGCAGACAAAGGAAGGCAAGGATGGCAGCCCAGGGGCTCCAGCCAGTCCACAGGGTGTCCAGGTGGTATCGGCAACGAGGCTGCCAGGATGGGCTGGCCATCCCAGGAGCAGAGGTGGCCCTGGGAACACTGCCCTATGGCACCTGGCAGCCAGCCTACAGGACCCCTCACTCACTGCACCAGGCTGCCACACCCTCTCCTGAATCTACGACATCTCTAAAGCAGATAACACTCTTTGGGACCCCAAGAGTGATGCAATGATGGAGTAATGACAGGCAGTGGGCAAAATGGTGTCCCCAGCTGGTCCTGCCTGGTGACTTTTGATTCTACCACCAACACACCAGTCCAAACGGTTATTCCACAAAACTGGCCTCAGGGACTCCCCTCCCCTGCCCCCGGCAACCTACTGGACAGATTGGCCAAGGGCAACCCAAGGATGAAGAACCCCAGGGATGTGGGGACCATCAGCAGGCCACCCTAAGTGGGCAGCTGACGTCGACACAGTTCTGCCCAGCTGCCCCTGCCATGGCTCCTGGGGGCTGAGGCGTGAGCACGGGCACAGTAGGCTGCGGCTGGCTGGCTGGGAAGGCAGCGCCAGCTCTGCCTCCTACGCATGTTAAGGTGCTTCAGGCTCTGTGCCCTCCTCCCCAGGACCCTGGCCCTCTCTGGGGCAAGGGACGAGCACTGGGATAGGGCAGGAACAGCCCCCGAACCTCACCTGCTGAAAGGGGTTGGCAGCACGGGGTGAGCAGGTCAGGTAGTACTGTGCGATGTCTGCGGAGAGAGGTGAGGGAACTGAGCGCGTGGCTGCTGGCGGGGTGGTCTGCGTGTGAGTGTGCACACATGTGTGTGTGCATACGTTTGCCTGAGTGCATGAGGGAACGGAAGGCCTGGCCAGCCCCACTTCCACTGAGCTGTCTCTGAGGTACCTGTGACCCACTCCTGGGGGCCAAGCCTGCACTCTCTGGCTCTGGGACAGCAGGCAGCAGGGGGTGGGGTGGGGTCAGAACCCTCCTCGGCCAACGCACCCACCCCCTCCTCGCCAGGTTCCTTGGGAAGAACACAACACTTAGCCTGAGTGTTGCCCCAAGGAGACAAGGTCACAGCCCTGAGGCCTCTGCCTGGGAGCCCTGGGCACAGGTGTGCTGTCTCTCACCCCCATGTTAAAACATTTTTAAAATTTGGATACCAGCCTTTAAAAGGGGAGGCATTTACTTACCAGTCTCACCACCCAGCTTCTCTTAGAGAATCTGGAGACCCTGACTACCTCATACACCTCAATCACCTGCTCACTGCTCTGTGAGCTGCAGGGCCCTTCCTTTTAACAGGACATCCAGCCTGGAGTTCCAGGGGCCTCCTTTCTCAGGGGGAACCCAGTGCCCACCTGCAGACCCACCTCTGCACCACAGCACAGAATCGGAAGGGGGTGCAAGAATGTAAGCGAGGACCTTCTCACAACAGCCCCGCTCAGCATCCACTTGGGTCTCTGCTCCCCACAATGAGCCCGGAGTCCTGCACACTTACCCCGGGCCTGTGTTCCACCTTCTGGACTCTCTACAAGCCCAGATTGACAAGCTCACTCGCTGGCTTTCCAGGCTGGGGCTGCCTGCACTTCCCAGGGCTGCCTGAGGGCAAGATGCCTCGGCCTTCCTCCGCCTGTTTCCCAGTCCTGCCAGCCCACACTCACCCCCGCTGAGCACCGAATGTTCCTCCACCATCTTGGTCACGAAGGTATCGGGGTCCACGCAGAAGTCACTGGAACCCTGGGGGCCCAGGTGTGGAAGATGGGTTGACCCAGAGAGGCCTCCAGGGGAAGCCATCCTCCTGTCCCTCAGCTCTCAGGGAGAACCTAACACCCCAGGGGGACTGCTATCAGCTCAGGAAGGCGGAGTGATAATCTGAGGGGCGGTGACTTGCTGGGTGTCCCCAACCCTCTTGAGACCACTGTGTCCCAAGGGAAAATGGGAGGGAAGAGGATAGGATTCCTTCCACCCCTCCCCGGTGCCTAGCACATGGCTGGCCCTCTGCCACTCACCACAGACACAGCCAGCTCTAAGCCCAAGGCGGCCCAGCTGATGATGAGGGCCAGCACCCCCAGCAGGCAGACCCTTGGGGCAGAGAGAGCAGTCAGCACCCCAGGCCAGGGATGTACCATTGTGGGCTCCAGGACAGGGCCCAGGGCATATGTGGTGCCTTGCCTTGGCAGGGCTCAGGGCAATGACCCTCCCTACTGGGGCTGGAGCTGGGGCTCAGCGAGCTCAGAGCCACACAGACCCTAATGTTCCCAACCCCACTGCCCAAGTCCCTTCTCAGCAGGCAGCTGGTTGACCCGCGTTCACTCAGACCCGAGTCTGTTCCACAGAGCAGTCCTCAGGCAGACCAGGCCCTGTCCCACTTGGCCCCTCCGCCCAGTACCTGCCTGACCAGGTGCTGCCTCTCTGGCATGCAGGCTTCCTGCTGCCCCTGTGCCCCCTCCCACATACTCTCCCTGCCCCTGGGGGCCCTTCCCACACACTCCCCCGCAGGCTTTGTGACTACACCTTCCTCCTGTCTCCACTCTCCCCTCGCCCTCCTACAGCAGCTCTCCGGGCAAGACAGGGACCCTGCAGAGCACCCGCCTACAATGCCCTCACTGCCCCTCCCCGGAGACCACAGCCTCCCTGCCCCATGCACACTCTTTGTACTCGTCCTGTCTGCCATCTGGGAGCGCCACAAGGGCAAGGGCACGCTCCTGTCCACCCTTCTCTCCCAGCACCTGGCCCAGATACGGCCAGGGCGTGAGGGTTAAAATCTGCAGTGAGGTGCAACGCCCACGCCGTGTGGCCCCCCAGCAGGCGAGCTGCCACTCTCTGCAACTTCCAGGAGAGGAAACGGGGGTCTGAAGTAACGGGCTGCCTGCCCAAGGCCGCCCACTGTGAGGTGGCAGAGTCAGGGCTAGATGTGGTCTACACCGGCTGCCCTGCATCGCCCTCTGTCCCCATGCCCTCGGTAGCCTGAGGGGAGCAGACACGGGAAACAAGGCCTGGCTGGGCCTGTGTGCCTGAGACCCAGGCCACATGGCTGTCTGCCAAGGACTTGGACGGGGTGGGTCTCAGAGCATGGCTTTGTCCACAGGAAGCCCCACCTGGGGCAGACTACAAGCCAGAGTCTGGCCTAAGTCCTGCTGCAGACCCTGTGGCTGGAGCACGACTCAAGGGAGCATCTCACCTCCCACAGACTCACCCGATCAGGGTGCCCTTGGAGCTTCGAATGAGCCCCACCAGCACCAGAAGACAGATGATGACGTTCAGCAGGAGCAGGCCCAGGTACCCCAGCCACCTGCTGGGACACCATGGGTGTGGGAAAAGCCCAGGGAACATAGGTGGGGCCCAGGTGATGTGGGCGGGGTCAAGGAGAGGGGGTGGTGCTGGGGCAGGGCCAGGCCTGGGGCAGGGCCAAGGCCAGAGCAAACAGGCTGGGGCCTGGAGAGACATCAGAACATAGTTCTAGGATGTGGGGGTGGGGCTTGTTCTTGGAACACGTCTGAATATGGGACCTCCCTGCTCCCCTGGGCCCTCCCAACCCATAAGCTCTCAGGTACTAGGTGCTGGGGATCAGCTAGTCTACAAAAGCTACTGTAACCTGGGGTGCAGTGCGGGGGCACAGTGAGGCGGGCAGGGTAGGGGGCAGGGTGGCCACCCCACCTGTACCAGTCGTAGAGGTCTATGAGCTCGGCTAGCCCCTCCAGTGACACGGCTGGGTTTCTCCAGAAGGGGATGGCAGCCGTGTAGCCCAGCAGGGTCCCGAGCAGCCCCTGCAGCCGCTGCACTGCCCGCAGGGGCTCCGGCCGCCCTGCGAGCTGCCGCTCCAGGCTCTGCAGGTTGGGCTCCGCCGTGCGGTTCAGGGCCGCTTCCGTGTCCCACACCTGTGAGGGTGTAGGCATGTGAGGGGACAGGTGGGGCAGGTGCCACACCCCTCACCAGCCCCAGCACATACTCCCTGCCCTCCCCAGAAGGTCCCTCCATCCCCTCACCTGTCCCTATATATGCCCCCTGCCCCCCAGCAGGTGCCCCCACCCCCTCATCTGTCCCTGCCCCCATCAGGTGCCCCCACCCCCTTGCCTGTCCCTGCACACGGCTCCTGTCCCCAGAAGGTGCCCCCACCCCCTCACCTGTCCTTGCACATGTGCCCTGCCCCCAGCAGGTGTTCCCATCCCCTCACTTGTCCCTGGACACACCCCTTCCCCCACCCAGCAGACCCCACCCACCCCTCGCCTGGGCATACTCAGAGACGCAGGAACAGGAAGGGTGCCCCCACTCACACGGTCCTGGACCCCGGCCACTGTGCGGTTGGCATGGCGCAGCGAGTAGGTGGCCCGGTGGATGCCATCACTGGTCTCCCCATTGCCATAGAACCCCACAGCGATGCCGGCACTGGGATAGGCGGGCCAGATGAAGGCACGGCTGGGTTAGTGCATGCCCTGCACCTAGCCAGTCCGCCTGGGGGCCCCTGAAGGCCGCCCTGGAGGTAGGAAACCTTGTAGAAGCCCTGGGGAGGCCAGGCCAGCCAAGGGACCACCGACTAGCTAAAGGAGGAACAGGGTTAGCTGCCCCAGCTTGACTCGCTATGTGACCCAGACTTGGGGACTGCCTGCTCCCGCCGGCCAGACTCAATGATCTTGGGGCCTCAGGGTTTCTTGGGCGGGGAGGTGGGTGATGGGGACCTGGAGGTGTGTGTCGAAGTCCGGGGCATACCCGCTGATGGTGGGTCAAGTTGACAGGGTCGCAGGAGTCACGTGGGAGAGGCTCCGCCCTGGCCCCACGCTCGCGTACTCACCTGCACACGAGCGTGGCAATGATGACGCACCAAGCCGTGCAGCAGCAGTCGGCATCCAGGTGTTCGTCGCTCTTACGCTGCCGGCAGCAGAGCCAGAAGGAGTAGAAGAGCAGGAAGAGGAGGTTCAGGGCGAGGCAGGCCAGCGCGGCTGCCCCCAGCAGCAGCAGTGCCTGTGGGGCGAGGAGCAGGGTTGGAGCAGTGGCTCGGCCTCCGAGGGGCGTCCACCCCCCCAGGGGCACCTGTCCACTGCAGTCCCAGAAAGTTCCCACGCTGCCCGGCAAACGCTCCCACCCCAGATCTCCAGAGCAGGAACCGAGGCCCCCAACACCTAAGTGACTCGCCTGAGGTCACTCGGTACTTGGCCCCAGACCTGGCAACCAGGTTCACCAGCCTCAGCCCGGTACGACACCAGGACCCTGATATCAAGGCACGGGGGACCCTCTCCAGCCCCCCTCACAGAACGGGGAGGGGGCAGGGAAATAGCCCCAGCACCCCCAAGAGCGTTGGCCATCATCACCCAGAGGGGGGCATTCAGACCCCAGTCTCCTTACTGACGGGTCACAGGGCCAAGGATGCCCCTTGATCCCCCAGAGCTTCAGTTTCTTGTTTGCAAAAAGGGGGCAATGCTGCCCCAGAGGTGGGCTGGGCTTCCCAGGGAAGTCCCTGAGGCAGCAGAGCCCTGGGAGGGGCTAGCAGCCAGAGGCCCCGCCCCTCCAGCCCAATGGGCAGCCCTGTGTCCTCACCACACCTCTTGGTAGGCTCAGGCCCAGACCAAGCCAGGCAACAGGAGCCAATCTGAAGTGCCGAGAGTTTAGGGACTGCTGAGAAATGGGGAGCCTGCTGTGGGCTGAATCCCTCTAGGCCCCACCTGTGATTCGTGAAAGTGGGCAGCTGCTGCAGGGGTGTGGCCAGGCGTGCATGCATGTCTGGCGGTGGGGGGGCTGTTCCCTCCCCAGCAAGACACCCCATTCTTGGCCCCTCCTGCCTGGTGCTCTCTGAAGGGCTGTGTTCAGGACTGAGGGGCTCTCGTGGTGGAATCCCACTGCACCGGAGGAAGGGGAGGCTGGCCCCCACCAGTCTTCCCGGGGCTGTCTCTGGGATTCCATCATGAAGGCTGTGCACCCACACCCACGCAACATCACTCTGTCAGGCTCGTCCCCCCAGCCCTGGGGACACGGGAAAACAGAAAGGAAGGAAGTTAGGGCCCCCGTTCTCCTGTGAGGTCAGAGTCCCGCACAGGGCACCCCCTGCAGGCTCAGCCCTGGGCCCAGCTCCAGGCCGGAGGGTGCCAGAAACAGCTCCAGCATCTGCTGCCCCAGCAGTGCACCCTACAGATTGCTGTGCAAGGAGCTTCCACCCCATCCCACAGCTTCAGAGGAGGGCAGGAGGGGGAAGACCCGCCCCTCAATTCAGTACTCTGCGACCCAAAACCGTCCTTTCCTGTCTCGTGGACTTACCCTCATGGGGGCCACCCCCCCACCCCGGAACCTCAGGACCCTCCTGCTGGCAAGTATGGGGTAGAGCCACTGACACTCTACAGACCTGCTCACATGCCCACAGCGCCCCATCAGGGGGACATCAACCACAAAGGCCATCGAGGCCCCTGCTGGCCCTGAACACCCCCTTCCCACATCTGAGCCCCAGCAGTTGTGGCCATCCCTGGCTCTGAGCCTGGAGGCAGAAGGCCCAGCTACACCCCCTTTGCCCAACCTCCCCCCTCCCCGTGGGACAGGGGCTCAGCCTCCATCTGCAGCCAGGAGCCCAGCAGGCTGTCTCCCAGGAGACAGTTGCCAGGCAGCAGGAGGAGGGCGCTCCCTGCCCTACAAGGAGTCTTCTCCTGCCCAGACCATCAGTGCCGACCAGGGCCTGCACCCCTAGCCAGCGTGGGCAGGGGGTCAAACTTCCAGTGTCCGGAGACATAGCAGATACTTCCGGTGTGGTGGGGGCTGAGGTGCTGATCGGAGGCTGGGCTTCTGCTCCCCTGCAGGGCAATGTGTCAGGAACCCTTGGCACGGCCAAGGCTCCACTCCAACGCTGCCTCAGCCCCCAAGCGCTACCCACCACCAGCAGTCCAGCCTCACCACCCCCCTGTGCACCCAGCAGGAGGGACCCAACCTGGGGCCCTTAACGCCCCTGCTCCTCAGGTAGAGGGAGAGGCCCCAGGCTCCCCCAAGGGCCCAGGGTGCCCAAGTCCCAGAGGGGAACCCCAAGGCCCAGGCAGAGGAAGGGCCTGTCCAAGGTCATCCAGGTGGGGGAGGTGTCAGACCAGACCCCATAGGGTGTCTTCTGGCAGGACTCAGGGGCTGAGGCTGAACCTGGGCCTGACTCAACCTCCTATCCTGGTGCTGCCCTGTCCCCACCAGCCTGGCTCCGCTTTGCACAGAGTACCCAAAAAAACCAAACCCGTTGCCATCGAGTCAATTCTGACTCTTAACGACCCTGTAGGACAGAGAACTGCCCCATATGGTTTCCAAGGAGCACCTGGTGGATTGGAACTGCTGACTTTTTGGTTACCAGTCATAGCTCTTAACCACTACGCCACGAGGGTTTCCTTGCACAGAGTAGGTCGTCAACCAAAAAAGCAACGTCCATGGACTCTCCATGCCTGTCTTCACAGGCTCAGCCGGCCAGGAACCTGAGGTGCCAACCATACAGGGGTGAATGGAGGGCCCCTGCTGGTCAGAGGCAGCGTGGATCCTACCTATGGGGCAGGGAACCCCTCCCTCTCTGTGAGGACAGTGGAACTTCTTTCTCTCTGTGAGGGCAGCAGGCCTGTGCTGCCTGGAAATGAATTCTAAAAGCCCACAGACATCTCCATTTCCTTAGAGTGCCAGGGCCCAGGTGTCCACCTGGGAGTATGCCACCCCGACCCCGCGGCAGCCCCTCCCCATGAAGGGCAGCCTGGCCCAGCACAGCGCCAGGGGCCTTAAACCCCTCATTCAGATCCTGCACCCCTCACTTACAGCCTCTAGGGGCTTCCTACCACACCCCCCACCCCAACTCTGCAGGCCCTGGCTTACCATTCTCCTCCTCCCCCCTGGGGGCACCCCTCTTGTGGCCTGTGCTGGGAAGCCCTCCCTCCCTGCTCTGGGCTGGCATTCCAACTTCAGGCCCAGAGGGCCCCTCGGTCTCCAGCACTCTCCCTGACCACCCCATTTTACCTCCTGTGGGGTGCTGACCCCACAGGAACATTCATCGGGGTGGGGAGCAGGGCTGGCTTCATCCCCATGGCAAACAGTGCTGGTTGGGATCACTGTCCTCTTAGGGATGGGGAAATGGAGGATGGGGGGCCCCAGAACCCAGACAGGCACCAGGCCTGGCCTCTGGCTCCACACCCACCACAAAGAACAGGGGGGGGCCCAGCCTGGGATGTCCCACCCAGTACTCAGACTGTCATCAGGACACAGTGAGGAACTGCAGGCCAGTCTATGCTTTGGTGGCACCAGGACCACCCACTCCTATCTGCCAGATGAGGAATCCAAGGCAGAGGGAGAAAAGCATCACTAGCCAGACAAGATCCTAGTGCTTGGGGCCCCTGGAGCACTAGTGTCAGAGGAGTGAGGGTGGCAGATGGAAGGGGGGGACCTATTCTTTGCCAGCAAAATGGGGGTGCTTGTGGCCAACAGAGACAGAGGGGGTGCCCACGGCTGGCAGCGGGGCACAACTGGGCTTGCTAGCCTTGCCTTTGGAACTTGCCAGGTATTGTGGTGCGCACCAGGGTGGAGCCGGGACCCAGGCCACCCTCACCACCTTCTGGAGGCTGGCAGACTGGTGGAGGGGCCTGGATGGTGCCGCAATGAACATGATATGGTAGGAAAATACGGAGCATGCTGGGAGGAGAGGCATGAAACAAAAGGGGAAGTGGAAGGGGTGGGACGGGGAGCCCGGGCACGTCTGCAATTAGCTGGTGGTTAGGGTCAGCTCCCAGAGAGGACAGGCTGTGCCCATCCAAGGCAGGAAAACCAGATCTAACAGTGTTGACCCAGGCAGTACCGGGGCCGGATCACACCAAGACGCACAGCCCCATCAACGCACAGCCTTTGGGCAGGGCGCTTCTGGAAGGCTTCAGGACAAGCCTTGGCTGGCTGTTCCTGGGAAGCAGGAGGGTGGAGGGGCACTTATACTTTTATTGGGTCTTCTTCTGTAGCTTTGGTTGGGCCTGTCTGCTTTTGTTTTGACCGTGAACACATACTACCTTGGTTATTGAAAGACAAAATTCCTCTCTGTGCACCTGGGCGTTTGGGGACACTTTCGGGGAGGAGACCTTGCTGTATTTTGGGGTTGGCCAGGTTCTGCTGCTCTCTGGGCAATTTTCTTCTCTGTAAAGTGGGGTTACCATCCTCCCACCCCCAGGGTTGTCACAGAAGGGTCCCACAGAAAAGTGAGGGCCCACCAGAGAAGGGCAGTGGGACGCCTAGACCATGGCCCCCCACCCTGTTTGCAGTACTGGCATCACCCCGGGGGCCTGAGAGCCGTCTGCTGCTGGAACCCTACACGCCCTGCCCCCGCCACCTCACCTGACAGGAGCTGCCCGCCCACCGAGGAGTCACAGTTCCCAGGGCCCAATGCTGCTGGGTCTGGTTCTAGAACAAAGCCTTGACCTGCTGACTGTCCCTCTCAGTGCCTCAGTTTCCCCGTGTAGAACGTGGAGATAGAAACATGGTTTTCTTAGTAGGGTCACCGTGAAGCTCCAATGAGCTAACATGTGCAACTGAGAGAGCTGCCAGGTCCAGGGGGTGGGGAAGGAAGCAGCGCTGCCGCTCTGGAAAGGCAGGGGGGCAGTCCTGGCTCAGCCAGGGGTGGGAGGGAGGTGTGTGTGTGCATAGTCCTGCTCACACACTCACACGCACAGAGGAGGAAGCAGCCGGAATGGCGCCTCTGGCTGGGGAATCCGCAGCAGCAAGCAGTAGGCACGAGCCAGAGGCTGGGAGACGGACGGTGACCAGTCCACCAGGAGTGGCCTCACACATGGCCACCATCTACCCCAGGACCCCACCTCCCCGGGGAGGACAACCCTGAGGGTGAGGACCTGTCTTAGCGCTCAGACAAGAGGATACCCAAGGACTGAAGTCACTCGAGCCCCAGATGGAAGCTCAGGTGCCCCCAGTCGCCCTGCACACAAGGTCCTTCTCCAGCTGCCTCCCCTCCCATCTGCCTCAGCCCCGCTCCATCCAGGAAGCCGCCCCGACTGAGGACAGAGGTACGCCTCTCAACTGTGTTCCTGGGTCCTTCTGTACCTCCTCCTCAGGGTCACTCAGTGAGGTAAGACTCCGCCTCCCTGAGCCTTGCCAGAAGTCTACAAAATGGCCCCAGGACTGCTGTGCTCAACGAACACGTCTCCTCCCTGTCCACCGCGGCTCTGAGAGGCTGGGCAGCTTTCCTTTCGGCAGCTCCCTGTCCTCTGGGTAAGCTCCCAGAGACTCAAGGTCCCTCAGCAGAAGGAGCAGGCCCAGAGGGCACACTGCAGGCTCCAGGCCAGCCTCCCTCAGCTCCCACAGGTTGAAGGTGACACCTTTGCCCATTCTGCAGATGAGGTCACTAAGGCTCAGAGGGTAAGGGGCCCTCCGCCGGGGCCCCAGCTTCAGTGCGTGAGAAAGTGCGCCTACACGTCTGTGTGTGCCAGTCCAGGCCGTGGAGTGTCAGGCAAACTGGGCAGCACATCCTCTACCCCAGACGGCCAGGCTCCACTCTGGCCCTGAGGCCAGGAGTCCAGGAGAGCAAGGCCTGGTCCACATTATCTCTGCCCCCTCTCCTGGGGCCACATTCCCAGAGAACACCTTCCTGGGGCACCCAGCATTCCCATGGTGGCCCAGCCACTGTTCCCTGGGCCCACTGAGAACACGTATGGGAACTGTGTGATCGGCATCTGGTGCTGACCAAATGGAATTTTCCATCTGTGGCCGTGCTGATGTAAGCACCCGGTCAGGCGAGGCAAGGTGCTCGGCCACAGTGCAGGGCACTGGGGTCTCCCTCCTGTCATCTCAGCCTGCACTCCCCTTCTGCCCACTGCCCTGGCAGCCCCCAAGGCCACGGCTGTATCTACTGAGGGGCCCCTGCCCTCCCCTGGGCCAGATTCCCCCAGGAGCCTGGACCCAGTATCCCCTCCTCCAAGGAGCCATGGAACTTGGGGCTCTGAAGCCTCATCCCTGCACCAAATGAGACCCGGCCCAGTGCTATGGCTGTCGGGCCTGTCGGGGGGCCCAGCCTGACCAAGCTCCGGCCCTCAGCTCTCCTCCCACCCCAGCCGAGGTGGGGACGGCACTGGGGGTGGGTGCAGCAATGCGGCTCCTGTGTCTGGAACACCTCCTCCCCCTTCAAGGAGTTCCCACTGTCTGCCCCAAACTCAGCACAGGCTGCCTCCTCCAGGATGTTCCCCAGGGGTAGGGGAGCTCGGCTCCACTGTGCAGATGGGAGAGTCAAGCTTAGAGAAGACATGGATGGGCGTGTGGGTGGGGGGCCTGTACCTTCCGGCAGGTGCTGCCCATCACGCCTGCTCCCCTTCTCTAGCTGGCCTGGGTGGGGCATTGTCAGCACACACAGACCCACACTCAGCACAGGCTGCCAGGGAGGGAAGCCACGCATGACCGAGGCACACACCCTTGCACTACCTGCACAGGCAGCCCTGGCTGGGAGTCCTCGCGGCCCTGGCAGCACACAGTCGGCACACACAGAGCACATGCCAGGAACATGGACAGGTCACTCAGGTGACATGCTCTCCCCCCACGTGTGCATATGTGTATGCCTCATGGAAGGGCTGCAAACTGCCTGGTGTGCTGGTCCCCTGTAGCCGCCCCCACTCACACCAGGCTGGCCCACCTGTGGCTGGTCCACCTGTGGCTGCCCTGGGGAAAGCTGTCCTCGGAGCTATCACAGAGGGGTGCAGGTACTGACTAGGCTTCTGACAGGGGTGGGGGACCGCTCCCTCAGGAGCATGAGAAAGGCCAGGGCTACCTGAGGACCCTACTGGGAAGGGACTGAGGCCTCTGGGTGGGCCCAGCAGGAGGCAGAAGAGGGGTGTCGTCGGGAAGAGGGGTGGCCCTTCACTCACCTCTAGGGACAGCCTGGCCCAGCCCTAGAAGTCCCAAAGGCCTCTCCCTCTCCAGGTCTCCCCTCCCCCAGGGGAAGGGATGATGGAGAAGAGGGAGTTTGCGGGGTGGTGAGGGTGCCCCCTCAGGCCTGCAGGGGGCTCCAGCTCCGCACACACTAGCCCTGGCTGGAGCCCGGGCCTGGGGGTGAGGAAAGGGGGGCTGGGGTGGGGTCTTGCTTGGGGACGTCACGGATTGGCTCAGCATATGGTCTGGGGGCTCCCCTGTGAGTTGCTGTCACAGTCTCTCATCTGGGGGTGCCCTGTGGGGGAGGAGGCACCCACCACACCCTGTTCCCACCCCATTTCCAGGCCAGTGCTCTGGTTGTCTGTCCCCAGGCCCCGCAAGGGAAGGAGGGAAGAGAATGAGAGCAGACCCTCCTGGAGAGGGGTCACTACGGTCCCTGACCCCCAATAGCTCCTCAGCCCAGACAGAGAAACTGAGGCTGAACGGAAGGCCAGGGTCACAAACACAGAGGAGATGGCAGCCAAGCTTAGGCCCACAGCTCTAGGGAAGGCTCCGGAAAGCGCCCTTCTTGTCCTGGGCCAGGCTGAGGGGTACAGGGCTGAGCCAGGCCTGCCCCCCTTCCGGGGGATGCCGGCCAGAAATTAAAAACACATTCTCCACGAGTCGGGCTTGGGTTTCAGGGATTCCATTACGTGAGCTCATGGTTGCTGTGCAAGAGCTTGAGGGTGGCCCAGCTGAGGCCCCCGCGCCTGGGCCGCACACCCACCCATGCACCCCCCTCCCTCACCCACGTGGCATGCCTCAGCGCTCCAGGAATCACCCAGAAAGGGGCCCTGCACACAGGACTCAGGCCAAGCCTCCAGAAGAAGCTCTGAACTCTCAGGCCAGGGGGCTGTGCTCAGGGGCATGGGGAGACACTCAGGGTTCCAGCCCTCCCTCCATCGCAGGGAAGCAGGGGCCGCCCCTGCTGCAGAGATGCCGCCTATTTTGGTCCCCACTCCAGGGCACGGCCCAGCATGAACACCAGAACATTTCTCTGCTCTTCCTGAAGCTTAGTGCAAGTGCCTCCACCCCGCTCCTCTGCCCCCCCGCCAACCTGGGGGTCCAGCCAGGAGCCATTAGAGGGCCCAGCGGGAGCTCAGGCCCCAGGGCTCGGCCCCACCAACAGAGATGCAGCTAGGGGGCACGGACCAGTCCCAGGTTCTGGGTCAGAGCTGGACTGGACCCCAGAACTCTGGTGTGCCCCCTTACGTGAGGGCTAGGATCCCACCCAGAGGATGTAAAGCCAGAGCAAGCAGGGCTGGGCAGGATGGGCATGGCACTGGCACCCATCTCAGCAACAGAAGGAAGTAGTCACAAGGCTTTAGGCAACCCGGCCTCCTAGACACCTCTCGGCCAACACACCAGGCCACAGTCCTATTTGCAGGGCCAAACAGAGCCCCTCACCTCCTGGCATACTGCCCCTGGCAAACCCCCCTCCTGTGGGTCACCAGCCCTGGGCCTGAGGGTGGCACACACATGTGCAGGTGTGTGCATGACTTCTGATACCAGGTGTGCGCGTAGACACGTGCACAAGCCCACCCAGTACACAAGGAGCCCAGGCCCTGTGCAGCAGGGGCGGTGGACACAGAGGCCCATGGGGGTCCCATGGCAGGACCTCTCCTGGCTGCCCCCTGCATGTGGCCTCATCCCACCTGGCCTGGCCCCATGTGGCCCTGTCCCTGAGAACACGCCCAGCACTCACTCAGCACCCTTTCACTCCAGAGAAGAAACAAAGGCAGCCTCTTGGTCAGCCGGCCCAGCACAGCTGGTCCTGCCCCAGCACTGGAGGGCGGCCTGACCTTGACCCAGGCAGGCCCCGTCCATAGACAGATCCAGCTCTGCTGGGTCTGCCATCTCATCCAGCAGACACCCCTCCTTGGGACCCCAGCTCCAGACATCCTCTGGGAAGCTGGACCCATCCCCTGCCTGCAGGGTTCCCTGCTCTGGGTGACACTGAGCCCAGTGTGTCCCACCTGAGCTGTCAGGGATCTCTCCCTATCTCTCCTCAGAATTGAGAGGAGCCCTGTGTGGCCACCGGCTGAGGGGAGGGCTCCTGAGGCTAACCTGGGGGTGGGCATGTAGCACTGCTGAGGTGAGGTCTACCCTCGGGTCCTGCCCCCACATGCTTGGTCCTTGGTGGCTGATGAGGCACTTCCTACGCCAGCCCTCCAACCCTGGGCACAAATTCAGTTCCTCTTCTGCAGCTAAGGCCCCTGCAGAACGGCTTGTGGCGGAAAGACAGGGGAACTGGGTGCAGGGGTGAGGGGAGGAATGCCAGGCCTGCTCCTTCCAAGCCTTGCTGAACCAGCCCGGAGCCCCTGGCCACTTCCTCCAAGCCCATGGAGGCTGGCTGGGCCACTGGCCTCAGTTCCTCCTTCTGTAAAACAAGGGTGATAACCCACCTCCCAGGGCCACTGTGTGGAGCCCCCAGAAAACGCGTCAGAAACAAACAGTATTGTCTCCCTTCACTGGGAGTACCAGAGGAGGGAGGGTCAGGAATTGGTGGAGGACATGGAATTGCCTCCATGAACAACTGCCTCCTTTGCCATGAGACCAGAAGAACTGGATGGTGTCCGGCTACCATTATTGAAGATTTGGATCAAAAATTTTATTGAAAAATCCTGATTAAAAGGGGAAAAATGCAGAACAGAATTTCAAATTCTCGTGGAATCCAGACTTTCTGGAGCCATGTAGGCCAGACGAACCCCTAAACTATTGCCCTGAGGAAATCTTTAAGCCTTGAACTGAAACTATCCCCTGAAGTCATCAAGGAGCCAAATAATTGTTCAATCTAATTAGAAAAGAACATCTGCATTAAGTATTATACTCTTTGAAAGAACTATCTATGTGTGGTCAAATTTATAACAGCAACTCGAAAGGATAGATGAGAAGCTTAGGGGGGCAGTGGGTTTGTGTTAATGATGGTGAAACAGTTTGCCACAACTTGAAGAATGTCACCAACATCACTGAGCTGTACATGTGGAAATTGTTGAAGTAGTGTATGTTTTGTAAAGGCATATTGTCACCAAATAAATGAATGAAACAAAGAGTCTCAGCCTCTTTGGCAGAGTGGCTGTGGGCTGGGGGTCAGAGCTACAGCACACCCCACCCCTAGTCCCAGAACCTAAGAGCCCTCGGCCAAGTCCAAGACAGCTGACGCCCCTTCCCCACATGTCTCCTGGGCAAAGCAATATAGCCTTTCTGTCACTTGCAACCTCAGAGTCCTGACTGGTACCTTGGAACTCTGGGCAAGAATCAAGAACCAAGGACCCAAAACTACAAACAACCCAACTGAAAAAAAAAAAAAAAAGGGCAAAAGCCCTGAAGAGACACTTCTCCACAGAGGATATACAAATGGCCGACAAACACATGAAAAGATGCTCAAGGTCATTAGTCACTAGGAGCGTGCAAGTCAAAAGCACAGTGAGAACCACTTCAACCCCACTAGGATGGCTATTATTAGAAAATGACAAGTGTTGGTGAGGACGTGGAGAAACTGGAACCCTCGCGCATTGCTGGTGAGAATGAAAAATGACACAGGTGCTGTAGAAAACAGTTTGGCAGTTCCTCAAAAAGCGTGGCAAATGTTTTGTTATACGTATTTTAAATTTACATATTTAGAAAGAAAGGCCTGGCAATCTACTTTCAAAAATCAGTCAATGAAAACCCTATGGACCGCAATGATCCAATCTCATTGTGCACAGGGTCACCACAAGTCAGGGGCTGACTCGACAATAGCTAACAAGAACAATACATATACATACATACACACATATACATGTTATATATTTTTTACCACAATTCAAAGCAACAATTTACCATGTGATCCAGGATTTCCCCTTTTGGGTATATACCCAAAAGACTTGAAGCAGGGACGCAAACAGATACATGTACACCCAACGTTCATTGCAGCATTATTCACAACCACCAAAAAATGGACACGATCCACTTGTCCATCAACAGATGAATGGATAAACAACATGCGGTCAATCCACGCAGTGGAGTATTACTCAGCCACGAAGAGAAATGAATACAGGTTACAACACGGATGAACCTTGAAAACATCCTGCTGAGTGAGATAAGCCAGACACAAAAGGACACGTACTGTATGACCCCACTGAATAGGAAATACCAGAACAGGCAAATGCAGAAACAAAAGTAGATCAGGGGTTACCAAGACCAGATGGGAGGCAGCGATGGGGAGCTGTTGCTTAAGGGGTGCTGAGTTTCTCCTAAGGGAAAAATTGGAAATAGCCAGCGGTGATGGTTGTACAACATGGTGAACGTAATTAATGTGACTGAGTTGTACATGTAAAAATGGTTGAAATGCCAAACGTTCTGTTATATATATTTTACCACAATTAAAAAAAGACATGGCTCAAAACACATGACACCTAAAAATCAGGTGACCAAAAAGGCACACAGCATGATTCCAGTTTTGGCGACACCACCCCTCAAGTACCCATTTTCCAAATACCCATGATTGGGTATTACTTCTGGAAATGGGAAGGCAGGCAAGGCATGCTGTTGTTAAAAGCTCACTTCCTTTCCCTTAGTGGGGAGGACAAAAGGGTTCCCCTCCCCCCGTCCCCACCCAGTGCCTGGCCTGAGCCACAGCACATGCTGTGGCATTATCAGTCAGGCTCCAGGCTCTGCTAGGAGACCACACGATCCAGAGTTCAAGTCCCCTCCAAGTGGCCATCCAGGCTGGGTATGCATATCCCTAGGCATAGGGAGAAGCCCTGGTGGCACAGTGGTTAAAAGCTTGGCTGCCAACCAAAAATGTCAGCAGTTCCAATCCGCCAGCCACTCCCTGGAAACGCTATGAGTCAGTTCTACTCTATCCTATAGGATTGCTATGAGTTGGAATTGACTTGAGGGCAATGGGTTTGGTTTTTGGTTTAGACACAGGAAGCTCACCTCCTGAGGCACAACATTCTCATGCACAGTTCAGCATGGAGGGACTCCTCCCTTATTCTGGCCTGAGGCTGCCTCCCTGGGGCTCAGGCTTCTCTCTGCCTCGGGGCCTTTGCACAAGCTGCTCACTCTGCCTAGAACACCCTTCCCCAAGGTCTCTGCACAGCTACCTCTCTCTTATCATTCGGGTCTTATGGGAAATGAGCCCCACATGCCAGTACTCTTCTGTGGGGGGTCACATGCCAGCTGGTACCTGGGAGAGCCAGAAAAGAGGTGGCAAGGTCCCAACCCTCTGAGTATTTGACACCAGGTAACATCACCTCCTTCAAGAAGCCTCCCTGGCCTCCAACCTCCTCAGCTGCACCCACCACAACCCAACCACATCAGGCCGTAACCATCTACTCTCCAACCTCTCCTCCAGTAGACAAGAGTAAGAGACCGAGCAAGAGACCAAGAGCAAAAGAATGTGAACGTGACCTCTGCTCAGGATACTAGGGGTGTGAGGAGGTGGGGAGGGGTTGTTGTAGGTCATGAAGGGTTGGTGGGTGTTGGGTGCGGACACCCCCAAGTGAAGCTCATATAGGTGGGGCACATGCTCATGGTCATACAGGTAGGAGGTAGCAGAGCTGGGACCCAGCCCGGCGCTCCCCACCTAGGCACCAACCCTGCAGCCCAGGGAAGGCTCTGCTGCCCAACTTTCAGGGACCCCATCCACAGCCAAGCCAGGCCGATTGGAAAAGCAGGACTCACACCAGGACAGCTGAGGCCACGGCAGGTCCCAGCTCAGCCGCTGTGTGACCACTGTGATCCTCCTTCCACAGGCCCCACAACTCCTCCTCTGGAAAGCAGATGTTTACACCCTACCTACACATTACGGTGCCTGGTGAGTGAAACCCTGGAGGCCCCAGCAGGGGCAGGTGGGGGGCTCAGGGAATGCTGGGGATGGCTCAGCCCCCGCCCTGGACCCCAGGTTGGGCTGCTGAAGGTCTAGGAGCGGAGCAGTCCAGACCAGCGGCCCCCGTGGCAGGTAGGCATAGGGGGGCAGGGCAGAGCCCAGAAGCCCCTCTCCCCATCCCACAGACACCGTCAGTCTCACAGCGCCCACCACACCAGCATCCTCCCCAGAGTCTGTCCATTCAGCAAATGCCACGAGGCCCCCCAAGAGCTGCATGCAGTGCGGGGTGCTTTTCTCTCCAGGATGGATCAGAGGCTTTGGGAATATGGTGACCTGAAAACTTCAGCCCTAAAGAAATCTCAAACCTGTAGGATGGAGGACCCCCTCTGCACTTGGGCAAAGGCTCCGAGACTCCCAGTGTGGGCCCCATGGGGGCTAGGGGAGCTCTGGCCCCAACAGGGGGCCAGACAGGGCAGCTGGGGTAAGGGGTGTCCAGCCACCATAACCTTGCTCTGGGCCTCAGGGGCCTGGCAGGAGCAGGGAAAGTCCAGGCTAGGCTCCCAGGGGTCCACACTCCAGGAAACCTCTCCAATTCGCACCTCCCAATACCATCAGAGGGGAGTCCTTCCTACGTGCAGCCTCCTTTACACAGAGGCTGGGTGCCCTCAGAGCAGCTCCTGCCAGCTCCTAAGACCTGCAGCCCATCCCCTGCAACATGCCCCCCCCCACCTCCTGTGGGAAGACCCCCTTTTCCCGGCCCAGGCTCTTAGTGGGGCAGAGGCAAGAGGCCTGAAGCAGGATTCTGCTCTACTGTCTACTCACTATGGGATCCGAGCCAATGCCCTTCTCTCTCAGAGCCTCAGTTTGCTAATCTGTACAACGGCTACCATCGTCCCCATTTCCCAGGGCTAGTGTGGCCTCACACAGGGTCCTGTCACAGGACTGTTGGTCCGAGGGGTCTTCCAGGAGGCCTTACCAGGGTTCCCAACAGTGGCTGTGGGGGCAGGAGACAGCCAAGGACAAAGGCGATCATCCCGTGCCCCAGCCCAACCGCAGCCCCACCTCTCCCCTGGATGGCCTGGGAGGCCGGGCCCAGCCCACATCGGGGGAAAGCTGCCAGACCCCTGCGGCCAGGTGGGAAAGTACACAGATGGAGTCCCAGCCCAAGAAGTGTGCCATCGGTCGCAAGGGTGAGGAGTCAGGTATGCCTCAACCTATCACAGTATGGGGGGACGGTAGCTATACTACAGTGGGGGGGTGGGGTGTAGGGAAGGGCTCTGCCACAGCCTGCGCTACCCTGCCCCCACCCACACAGACTCTCCCACACCCAGCAGGAGTATTGGCCCCCATGCTCCTGCAAAGCAGGAGCCCCAGATAGAGGGGTGCAGAGATGTAGGCCTAGAGAAGGGTGCCCAGCGAGGGGTGGGCAGGGCCAGGCTACACACTGGGCTTGGTTTCCCACAGCCGCACGCTGCTGCTCCTCTGAGCGGAGGTGGCTGGGATGGAGACAGGCTTGTTTCCACGCTGTGAATTATTCAGCGGCTAATGCAGGAGAGACGGGTGAGTCAGAGCCTCCCACAGCACAGCGGACACCGAGGTGCTCTCATCGGCAAAGGGCCCAGTTGGAGCGCAGGCTGAGGGCCTGGTCAAGACCCCTCCCATCATTCCCCCACCACATGTCCTGGAATCCTAGCCAGGCCTGCAGAGTGTGCACCCCAGAAAGCCGGAGGGAGGGCAGCAAACACAGCGGGAAAGCTCTGGGCGGCCACAGGCACCCCAGGTTCCTTCAGGCCGCCCCAGGGCTTTGGGATTCACTAAATGTCCAAGTGCTCAGGGTAGTGAACTTTGCAAAGGTAAATCACCCCCCAACACACACCTCCTAGAACAATGACAGCCCACTTTGAAGTTCGTGGGGTACACGGAGTTGGGGGCATGACGCCCCATGCTAACCACTCCCCAGTACCGAGCTTCTAGAATGTGAGAGTCTGTTTTATAGTCCTCTATCTTATCCCAGCTCCCAAGTCCCACAGGCATGCCTGGGCTAATCCCTCAGCCCCTTTCTTATCAGCTTAGAAACAGGTGAGTGGGCATGGGGACCTGAGCAGCAGGTAAACACCTCTGCAGAGCCCCTCGCCCCGCCAGGCGCCCCAAACTTCACTTCTGGACCACGGAGAGCAGAGTCCACAGAATTCTGGGTGCCCAAGCCCAGCACCAACACATCCCACTCAATGTGGGGCACTTCGGGCCATGGAGCTTCTGGAGTCAGATCCCCAGACAGGAAGGAAAGGACAACAGCCAGACAGCTGCTCTGGACGCCAGTGAGAGTGGCCCAGTAATGGAGGTGGCGCTGGGCCTGGCATGCAGCCAGGCCCTGGAGGCCACTGGGGAGAGCCTGGTCACTGGAGAGGAGGGTTGCCAGCACCCCCCACAGCTACCTCACTCTGCCAGGGCGGGAGGGTGGGCAGAGTCTGGAAGAGCCAGCCCCTTTGGGGGACTCAGCCCCCCACCAGCCTGAGACTTACCCTGAGCCCCAGGCCAGGCCTCCTTTCCCAGGATACTGGCAGCCTGGTCTCTGAGCAGTGTCACCACGACCCCATATGCCAATCCCACAGCCTAACCACGGAGCAGTGGGTCATTACTGGCCAAGAGGGCTGGCATCTGCCCAGGCCACTCACCCACCAACAACCCGCCAGTGGGATTCCCCGGTCAGGGGTGCTCTCAGACAGCAGCTCTGGTCTCAGAGCCCCGGGGGGTCCCTGGGAGAGGGGGCGTCCAGGATGCAGAGGGACCAGGTGGAACTGACAGCTGGCGGGAGGAGAGAGGACATGACAGGAAGGGGGTCCGCATAACCCAGATGAGGGCACCTCAGGGAACCAGGGGAAAGGGCTGGAGCCAGAGGGGGCCGTGAACCCTCATGGTGGGAGACTTTAGATCCTCCAGAAGGAGGAGGGCTGTGGCCCATGAGGAGGGGGCTGTGATCCTCAGGGAGGGGGCCTGTCTCTGGGGAGGGGGACAGTGACCGCTGGGGAGGGGGACGGTGATCTTCAGAGGAGGGAAACTATAACCTAGAAGAGGGAGCCGTGGCCCTCGCCGGGGGAGGGGGGGCCCTGACCCTCCCGGAGGAGGGGAGCTGTAACTCTCGAGGAGGGGGGCTACGACCCTCCAGGAAGAGAGGACCGCGACTCTCGAAGACGGAGACCGTGACCCTCGGGAAGGAGGGGGCCGTGGCCCTTGAGGAGGATAGAGGCCCGGACACACGAGTAGGGGGGCCGGGACCCTGAGGGACGAGGGATGTTGTGATTCTCAGGGAACAGGGGGCCGTGGCCGTCGGAGAGGAGGCCATGACTCTGGGGGGCCGTGACCCAGGCCCGCCTCACCTGCTGGTAGTCGGTGTCCTCGGGCCGGAACCGGCTGCTGGTGGCCTCCCACTGCAGGTCGAAGTGGGGTAGCCTGTGCAGGAGGCTCACCCACCAGGGCGCCGCGTAGCTGACCCCGGCCATGGCGACCCGGCAGCTCGCTGCTTGGCACGCGGCGCTCGCAGGGCTCAAGGGCCCGCGGACCCCGGCCAGCCCGCCCTCATTGCCCACCCGCTCCTGAGCCCGGCCCGGCCCGGCTCGGCCCGGCTCGGCCCGGCTCGGCTGCGCTCGGCTCCGCTCGGCCGCCCGCGCCCGCCGCCTCTTTGTTCGTCGCCGCTGCCACCGCCCCCTCCCGCGCCCCCGCCCGCCCCCGCACGGCCCCGCCCCCACGCTACCATTGGCCAGCAGCCGGGAGCCCCGCCCCCGGACCGGCATTCGTTCTCCCTCCGGAGACCCCGCCCCCGGCCTACCATTGGCCCACCCCCTCAGGCCCCGCCCCGATATACGTTTTCTGGCCGGTAGCTCCGCCCCCGCACCGCCATTCTCCCGCCTTGCACCGGCCCCGCCCCCTAGCCACCATTGGTCACTGGCCCCCGCCCCTTCTTTGCCATTGGCTGCTAGGCAAAGGCCCCCGCCCACACCCGGCCGCAAGGCGCCGGACCCAGGACAGAATTGGGGGACCCTCAGCGCCAGCGTTTAGCTCCCCTTGCCCAGACACGGTCGCTCTGCTAGCAAATGGAGACGCACGCTGGAACCCTGTTCTGCGCTTCATCGCACGTGTTCGCGCGTTGGTTCGCCCGCCGTTTGTTTTTTGAGCTGGACCTGGAGGAGTGGATGGGCCTCGATCCTGACTCTGCCCGCAGGCCCCAAGTCCCCCGGCGCGCAACTTCCGCTCCGGAGAGTCGAGGGCTGCCTATAAAATGGGGTAATCTGGTTTCCAAGCCTGGCTGGTCACCTAGTAGCTGTGTGGTCTCGGGCAAATGACTTAAGCTCTCTGTCCCTCCATTTCCTCATCGATTAAAGGGGAGACACGTAGAGAAAAGGGGTATAGAGTGCTCGGTACGGCGGGGGGTACAGGAGCCACAGAAGTGCCACCCAGTATGAGCATGTAAGGGGACGGTGGAGATCTTACGGCTCACCTCACCCTCTCTTTGGGGAAGTTTCATCTTTGTCAAGACTTAAGACAAGGGCCCACTCCCCATCTGTTAGTGTGTTGTGCTGTGGTGGCTTGCATGTTGCCCTGATGCTGGAAGCTATGCCATTGGTATTTCAAATACAAGCAGGGTCACCCCTGGTGGACAAGTTTCAGTGGCGTTTCCAGACTAAGACAGACTAGGAAAAGAGGCCTGATGATCTGCTTCTTAAAATCGGCCGATGAAAATATTGTCTGATAGGGTTCTGGAAGATGAACCCCTCGGTTGGAAGGCACTCAAAATGCACAGTGGCTGCACAAATGGACTCCAGCACACCAACAATGGAGAAGATGGCAGGATGGGGCTGTATTTTGTTCTGTTGTACGTGGGGTTGCCATGAGTCGGAGCTGACTGGACCGCAACCAATAAGAGAAGGACAGTACCCTGTCCTGGTGTCGTGATGGTGCTCCCCTACTCCCTGAATCAGGTCTGGAAATTCCAGGCTGAGCGTAGGCTTTGGAGTTGCACAGCCACAGATGGTCACACGGGCCCCCCAGACGAGACTGCCTATAGGAGGTACCTGGCTATGTGTGACCCTCTTAAAAAACACAGGAGATCCAGGAGAAAGGCCCCAAATGGTGATGAGCCAAAGCCCATAGAACCCACCTGTTACCTCCTACATTCTAAGAAACAGGTTTCCCTGCCTGGGCTCTGCTGTGTGCTGTGCCCTGCTTCAGCCAGTTCTACAGGCAGACAGGCCCCCCCCAGGCAGGCTTTTGGTCGTGCAGGGCCAGCTCTGGGAGGCTGGTTTGTTTGCTCTTTGACTGTCCTGACTCCCCTGTTTCCCTGTGATAAGGCTGGGGGCCTCTTCAGCCTCCTGCAAAGCCCTTTGCAAAAGCTAGTTAATTCACAGTCACCACCTGGTGGACACCTTGGCCGGGGGAGCTCATACCCTCCATCCTTAAAGGTCACAAAGGCTGGAACTCTGGGGAGGCACTGGCTTCAGTTCTCTGTCCCCTGGAGCCAAGGCTGCTGGGAGCTCTGAGCAGAACGTAGACCATGCCCACCCTCACCAAGCCCAAGGTCCCATTCAGGGGCAGCTGGTACCTGACCAGGTCAGTCCTCTCCCCGGCACCAGGTGACTGCTCGCTGTGAACAGGTGGGGCAGGCAGGATGCCCACTCCGTCAGCAGCCATCATGGTCTCCTCAGCTGTACAGTGAGGTGTCACCTTGGCTGTGTGCCCTCCCCATGCAGACTCTGACTGTGGGATGACTGCAGGCATAACTCTGGTGAAGGGTCACGCAGTGCCTTATCAGCAGTGAGACTGTCCTTGTGGGTGGAAACAGTTTCTGGTCCCTGTTATTAGCTGTGGACTAAATGGCTACACAGAGACCCCAGTTTCACCCCAGCACCAGCCTGACTGCCCTAGCAAGGGTTTCCACACACAGGTAGGGATCCGTGAGCCCCCTCCCATGTTTCCGGAAGCCTCACAAAACCAGACTAAGACAAACTAGGAAGAAGCTCCTGGCGGCCTACCGAAAAAAATTAGCCAGTGAAAACCTTATGAACAGCAGTGGAACACTGTCTGATATAGTGCCAGAAGATGAGCCTCTCAGGTTGGAAGGCACTCAGAAGACGACTGGGGAAGAGCTGCCTCCTCAAAGTAGAGTTGACCTTAATGACGTGGATGAAGTCAAGTTTTCAGGACATTCACTTGCTGATGTGATACAACTGAAAATGAGAACAGCTGCAAACATCCATTAATAATAACCTGGAATGTATGAAGTATGAATCTAGGAAAATTAGGAATCATCAAAAATAAAATGGAATGCATAAACATCAATATCCTAGGCATTAGTGAACTGAAATGGACTGGTGGTATTGGCCATTTTGAATCAGACAATCATATGGTTACTATGCCAGGAATGACAACTTGAAGAGGAATAGGTTGCATTCATAATCAAAAAGAACATTTCAAGATCTATGCTGAACTACAGTGCTGTCAGTGATAGGATAACATCCATATGCCTACAGGGAAGACCAGTTAATACTACTACTATTCAAATTTGCGCCCCAACCACCAAAAGCCAAAGATGAAGAAACTGAAGATTTTTACAAACTTCTGCAGTCTGAAATTGGTCAAGCATGCAATCAGGATGCATTGATAATTACTGGTGATTGAAATTTGAAAGTTGGAAATGAAGAAGGATCGGTAGTTGGGAAATACGGCCTTGGTGATAGAAATGATGCTGGAGATCGCGTGGTAGAATTTTGCAAGACCAACAACTTCATTGCAAATACCTTTTTTCAACAACATAAATGGTGACTCTATTCTTGGACCTCTCCGGATAGAATATACAGGAATTACACTGACTACATATGTGGAAAGATATGATGGAAAAGTTCAGTATCGTCTATCAGAACAAGGCCAGTGGCCAGCTACTGAACAGACCATCAATTGCTCATATGCAAGTTCAAGTTGAAGTTAAAGAAAATTAAACCAAGTTCATGAGAGACAAAGTACAGCCTTGAGCATATCTCACCTGAATTTAGAGACCATCTCAAGAATAGATTTGACACATTGAACACTAATGACTGAAGACCAGATGAGTTGTGGAATGACATCAAGGACATCATACATGAAGAAAGCAAGAGGTCATTAAAAAGAAAGAAAAGACCAAAATGGATGTCAGAAGAGACTCTGAAAGTTGCTCTTGAAAGTAGAGTAGCCAAAGCTAAAGGAAGAAATGATGAAATAAAAGACCTGAACTGAAGATTTCAAAGGGCAGCTCGAGAAGACAAAGTATTATAATAACATATGCAAAGTCCTGGATTTACAAAACCAAAAAGGAAGAACATGCTTGGCATTTCTCAAGCTAAAAGAACAGAAGAAAAAATTCAAGCCTTGGGTTGCAATAATGACCGACACAGGAAGCACCAGAAAAAGTTGGAAGGAATACATAGAGTCAGTGTACCAAAAAGAATTGGTCAACGTTTAGTCATTTCAGGAGATAGCATATGATCAAGAACTGATGATACCGAATGAAGAAGTCAAAGCTGCACTGAAGATGTTGGTGAAAAACAAGCCTCCAGGAACTGATGGAATACCAATTGAGATGTTCCAACTAATGGATGTAGTGCCGGAAGTGCTCACTCTTCTATGTCAAAAAATTTGGATGACAGCTATCTGGCCAACTGACTGGAAGAGATCCATATTTATGCCTATTTCAAAAAAAGGTGATCCAGCCAAATGTGAAAATTATCAAACAATATCATTAATATTACACATAAGTAAAAATTTCCTGAAGACCATTCAAAAGCTGTTGCAGCAGTACAACTATCAGAAATTCAAGCCGGATTCAGAAGAGTACATGAAACAAGGGACATCATTGCCGATGTCAGATGGGCCCTGGATGAAAGAGAATACCAGAAAGTGTTTACCTGTGTTTAACTGACTATGCAAAGGAATTGGACTGTGTGGATCATAACAAATTATGGGTAACATTGCACAGAATGGGAATTCCAGAACACTTAATTGTGTTCATGAGGAACGTGTGCATAGATCAAGAAGCAGTCGTTTGGACCGAAGAAACCCTGAGAGGGTGGCTCCCGAACACCCTTTTAGCTCAATAATAAAGTCACTCCCAAGATTCACCCTTCAGCCAAAGATTAAACAGGCCCATAGAACGAAATGAGACTAAAGGGGCACACCAGCTCAGGGACAAGGACTAGAAGGCAGAAGGGGACAGGAAAGCTGGTAACAGGGAACCCAAGGTAAAGAAGGGAGAGTATTGTAGGGCTGTTAACCAGTGTCATAAAACAATATGTGTACTAACTGTTTAATGAGAAGCTAGTTCTGCATTGTTAGTAATGTTTTGTACACTGTTTATGCTGTGTATTAGGGCTCCTAGCATTGTCTCTTTTTTTTCCTTCCATGATCTTTATTGTTTTAAATTTTATATATAGGTCTTTGATCCATTTAGAGTTCATTTTTGAGCATGGTGTGAGGTATGGGTCTTGTTTCATTTTTTTTCAGATGGATATCCAGTTATGCCAGTGCCATTTGTTAAAGAGACTGTCTTCTCCCCAATTTAACAGACTTTGGGCCTGTGTCAAATATCAGCTGCTCACAGAAGGATAGATTTAGGTCTGGATTCTTAATTCTGTTCCATTGATCTATGTATCTGTTGTTGTACCATTTTTACCAGGCTATTTTGACTACCATGGCAGTATAATAGGTTCTAAAATCAGGTAGTGTGAGGCCTGCCATTTTGTTCTTCTTTGGTAATGCTTTACTTATCTGGGCCCTCTTTCCATATGAAGCTGGTGATTTGTTTCTCCATCTCATTATAAAATGCCATTGGAATTTGGATCAGGATTGCATTGTATCTATAGATCGCGTTGGGTAGAACAGACCTTTTCACAATGTTCAGTCTTCCTATCCATGAGCAAGGTACGTTTTTCCGCTTATGTAGGTCTCCTTTGGTTTCATTCAATAGCGTCTTGTAGTATTCTTTGCATAGGTCTTTTACGTCTCTGGTTAGATTTATTCCGAAGTATTTTATCTTGGGGACTATTGTAAGTTGTATTGATTTAGTGATTTGCTCTTTGAAGTTCTCTTTGTTGGTGTAGAGGAGTCCAACTGATTTTTGTATGTTTATCTTGTACCCTGAAATTTTGCTGAAATCTTCTATTAGTTCCAGTAGTCTTCCTGTGGATTCTTTGGGTTTTTCTGCGTATAAGATCATATCATCTGTGAACACGGATACTTTTACTTGTTCCTTACCAACTGGGATTCCCTTTATTTCTTTCTGTAGCCTAATTGCTCTGGCTAGGACCTGCAGCACAATGTTGAATAAGAGTGATGATAAAGGGCATCCTTCTCTGGTTTCTGTTCTCAAGGGGAATGCTTTCAGACTCTCTCCATTTAGGATGATGTTGGCTGTTGGCTTTGCATAAACACCCTTTATTATGTGGAGGAATTTCCCTTCTATTCCTATTTTTCTGAGAGTTTTTTTCATGAATGGGTGTTGGACCTTGGCTGCTTTCAGATGGATGATCACATGGTGTCTGTGTTCCCCCATGTGTGTCTCTGTGTCTGTTCTGCTGTTTTTATAACTCAGAAGGGATTAGGTTTAGGACTTACCCTACTCCGGTATGACCTCATTAATATAACAAAAGAAAAACCCCATTTCCAAACAGGGTCACATTCACAGGTACGGGCTTATGATTTCCGCATTAACTTTTTGGGGGACACAATTCAATCCATAATGGGTTCATGGAGGAAGGATGATAGAAGGGGTCCAGTGTGGAGAAAAAGAGGGACTTCCAGTTCTGGAGAAGCACAGCCCCTGCACCCCACCCCAGCCTCATGCTGCTAGGGGTGGAGTGTGGAGGGATCCCGGGAAACCGTGCCTTCTTGACAGGCCAGGAGGGCACAGGGTCTGGAGTCGGATCCCAGGCAAACATCTACCGTATATGTTGATTTGGAATGTGGGTTTCATGAGCCTAGCTCCCAGGAGAGCAGAGAACATCTATCTGGTCAAGTACTGTTATGGGATGAATTGTGTCCCCGCAAAAGATGCTAAAATCCTAATCTCCAATACCTGCAAAGGTGAGACCTTGTTTGGAAATGTTAGTTGCCCTCCAGTCATTTCTGACTCATAGTGACCCCAGGTGTGCAGGGTAGAATTGCTCCTTCGGGTTTTCAAGGCTGTGAACTATCTGAAGTAGATCGCTAGGCATTTCTTCTCAGGTACCTGTGTGTGGTTTCGAACTGCCAGTCTTTCAGCTAGTACTTGAGTGCTTAACTGTTTGCGCCACCCAGGGACTGACTCCTTTTTTGGAAATAGGGTCTTTGAACATGGCATCAGTTAGGCTAACATGAGGTCCAGCTGGAGTAGGGTGGGTCCTAATCCCATTGGAGTGGTGTCCTTATAACAGAGAAGAGAGACAGAAGGAAGGCGCCGTGTGAAGACACAGGCAGAGATTAGGGCTGATGCACCTACAAGCCAACGATTGCCAGGAACCACTAGAAGCTGGAAGAGGCAAGTAAGGATCATCTCCTAGAGGCTTTGTGGGGAGCATGGCCCTGCCGACACCTTGATTTCAGACTTCCGGGCTCTAGAACTGTGGGAGAAAACATTTCTATTGTCTTTAGCCCACCAGTTTGTGGCCCTTTGTTACGGCAGCCTCAGGAAACGAATGTCTATTGAGGATAGGGCAGGAAGCAAGGCCGCCCCCGCTTCCCGATGTCAAAGCAGCTTTTGCCAGGCACTCACCCTGGGAGCCATGCTTGTTCTTCCCACTGGCTTTTGGGCGACTGAGGTAGGAGGCTGGACTTTAGCCCCATTTACAGATGAAGCAACTGAGGCCCAGACCCACCACCTACCATGAGGAAGTGAGAACCCCCACCAGGCCAAGGAGCAGGTTAGCCTCAGCTCATCGGCCACAGGCTGGTGGACCCAGGACATGAGGGCCAGTCCCGCAGCTCAGAGAGGACTCAACACCTTCGGTGACTCCGTGGTGGGGGTGGAAGTGTGCCTGGTGTGTGTATGTGAGGCAGAGACCATGGCAGCTAAGGAAACCACTGGCCCTTCCCAGCCAAGGCAGCAGCCTCCGGCATCAATAAGGTGTGTGGAATCCTCTCCCCTCAACCCTGGGGACCAGGGAGTCAGGGATCCCGGAGAGTCCTGGAAGGTCCCAGAAAGTTCCAGAGCCACCAGCACACCCGGGCCAGCGGCAGCTTTCATGGAATGAGCCCCTGAACCCACACACCAGTGACCTCCCCTGAGCCCCCCACCAAGGTCAGCCATACCCTAGAGTTTGACAGGGTGATTTCAAGGCCCAGAAATGAAGACACTTGCCCCCATCCACACATTCAAGTGGCAGAGAGATAGGCCTTAGTGTCCCTTATTTAACTTGGGACCAAAAATTGTCCCTGCCTCCGAGGTGGTTGTGTCATTGAGTTGCGGTGCCTGGCCCATCACTGCCCCACATGTGGACACTGTGACTGTTCCAGCTCAGGTCTTCTCTGGCTTCAAAGCCCAGACCTTTTCTTTATTGTTGTTAACTAACTATCCTATGCTCTGGAGTTCCCATGTGGCACAAATGGTTAAGCCCACAGCTACGAACTTAAAGTTTGGAGGTTCAAGTCCACCCAGAGGCACCTTGGAAGAAAGATGTGGCAATCTACTTAAAAAAAATCAGCCATTGAAAACTCTATGGAGCACATGTGGGTCGCTGTGAGTCAGCTACTTTTATCCTGTGCTCCAAGTCACAAATCCGCTTTGAGTCATAGCGTTTTTTTCAGTGGTGAAATGGGTAGGGTCATATCTCCATCTCAGATGTGAGAAACAGATAAAAGAAACAAGATCCCATGTGAAGGGGCTTCACTCAGTGTCCCCTCCCTCCCTCCCTTCCTGTTTCCTTCCTTTCCTCTCTTTCCTCCCTCCCTCCCTCTCTTCTTTCCTTCCTTCCCTCCCTCCATCCTTTCTTCCTTCCTTGCTTCCTTCTTTCCCTCCCCCCTCCTCCCTTTTCTCCCTCCGTCTTTCCTCCCTTTCTCCTTCCTTCCCTTCCTCCTTCACTCCCTCCGAGAGAAGTAGGGTTTGTGAAATACAGGGATGAGAGAGACTCCAAGGAGAACGTGCAGAGGGCTGAGATACTGGAAGCGTCTGGTGAAAGCATCTGAAACTGGCCGGGGAGGCGCAGGCCAGGAGCTCCCAGGGTCTGTCTCCCGGCCCAGAAGATGGCGGGATGGAGGCCCCTGAACGGCTTTCCCAGACTTGTGGGCTCTGGGAGAAAGGCCAGGCCTGTGCTGACGTGGCCCGACATGGTCTGGCCTCCAGATGCTGGGACTGGAGCCAGGATGGTGGGATTCCCTGTGCCTGGACCGCGACCAGTGAGGCCCACGAGAACTGGAGGGGAAGGGCAGGCTTGAGGCTTGAGGCCCGGGTCTCTGGCACCAGCAGCACTGTCGTGTGCAATGCACAGCCCAACACCCGCTCACCAGATACCTGGCTGATAGACCTGGCCACTCAAAGCACAGGACAGCTGCCTCCAGTTTTGCCAGCACTGTCCCCGAGAGGGCCAAGGGGCCAGCTAGACACAGAGCAGCCAGACTGACAACATCAGCACTTGCACTTATCCACAACACCACTAAAGCTGGGACATCAGCAGGGACTGGCCCCGGTCCTGGCACTCCGGCATGGTCTCTCATTTGGAGACCCTAGCTCTTATTTGAGGCATGCTACTGAGAAGGCCAATCACAGATGAAAAATCACACCCTGAGGGAGGTAACCACAGAAGCGACCACCAGAAAGGAGCTTGGCACCTTGATAAAAAGAAGTCACAGAGATACCTGCCCCCAGTGTGGGGAATACCCCAGGGCTCCTTGTCTCTGCGTGTCCCCCAGCCCAGCCCAGCAGCCAGATTTTGTGAAGCTGAGCTTTGTACGGAGAGGCCTGAGATCTGGGTAAGTTCAGGCTTTGCTGTGTGAGCTTCCTGCGGCCGCCCTGACAAAAGACAGGTGGCCTAAAACAACAGAAAATTATTCTCTCACAGCTCTGGGGGGTCAGAAGTCCAAATTCAGAGTGTCAACAGGTCTCTGCTCCCTCCACAGTTCCTGGGGGAGGATCCTTCCTTGTCTCTTCCAGCTTCCAGTGGCCCTAGGCATTCCTTGGCTTGTGGCCTGATAGCCTCTAATCTACTTTCTATCTCTATGAATTTGCTTCTTCTAGAGATTTCCTATAAGTGAAGTCAAGCAATATTTGTTCTGTTGTGTCTGGTTGCTTTCTCTCAGCGTCGTGTTGTCAAGGTTCATTCATGTTGTAGCATGTTCTCAGAACTCTGTTTCTCTTTATGGCTGAGTGGTGTTCTGTTGTACGGATGGACTGCATTGTGCTTATCCATTCCTCTGTTGGTGGGCACTTGGGTTGTGTCCACCTTTTGGCTATTGTGAATAGTGCTGCAGTGAACACTGGTGTACACACATCTGTTGCTTCCCTGCTTTCAGGTTTTTTGGGTACACACCTAGGAGTGGAATTGCTGAGTCATATAGTAATTCTGTGTTTAACTTTTTGGGGAACCGCCAAACAGTTTTTCCCGTTTCCCTGTTTTACAGATGGAAAAAACTGAGGCTCTGAGAGGGGAACACGCTCACTCCCGGTCACAGCCCTGATTCACCAGAAACATGTAATCACCACCCTTTCTTATTAAAGAAGAGAGTGAGCGCCAGGAGCATGCACCCTGGAGTCTGTGCACCAGGGTCTGGGCCAGATGTTGCTCTCACAGCCCATGCAGGAGGCAGCATGACCCCATTTTACAGATGAGGACACGGAGGCAAAGTGGCTCACCCAGGGCCCCACTGCCAGCAAGTGGCAGCAGCTTCGCCCTCCGCAGCAGGTACCACATGAGCTGTGAAGCTAGGCCATGGTGTACTTTCTGTCACTGCACAAGACAGAGGACCACCACACCTATTTTATAGAGGAGAAAGCAAGGGCTTAGAGAATGGGGTACAGAGACAAGATTGAAACCCACAGACCCACAGAGTGATGCTTTTTTAAAAGATTCATGTATCAGTTCTCTACTGCTGCTCAATAAACTACCCTAAAAGTTAGTGGTTTAAAACCACAACCATTTTACTTGTTCAGGGTGCTGGGGTCAGCAGTGTGGGCTGGGCTCAGTGGGATGGTTCTTCAGCTCCTCTTGTCTAGAGTCTCTTCTACATCTGTAGTCGGCTGGCAGCTCAGCTGGTGGTGGGTGCTGACTGCTGGCTGGGCTACGTAGCTCCAGCGGGATAGCTTGGGCTCCTTCACGAGAGCACACGCCCCCAGTGCAGTCTCTTCAAGCCTCTGCTGTGTCATGTTAGTTCAGGGTCCATCAGCGAGCCCCTAAGACAATGTAGGAGGGTTCTGTACAAGGATGGAGATGGGGTGGGGGATGGTTCATTGGGGGCCCTGACTATAACCATCCTGGCTCAGTGGACATCCAGAATGGTGAAGGATTCCTTAAATTCTGATGTGTTAGAGGAATGCTCCTTGGTCAGCCAGTAAATTCTCTTTCTCTGTGGTGGGTGGAAAGTCCCTGGGTGGTGCAAATGGTTTACAGTGGACTACTAACTAAAAAGTTGATGGTTTGAACCCATCGCACTGCACTGTGGAAGAAAGTCCTGGCGATCTGCTTCCATAGAGACTACAGCCTTTAAAAACTCTATGGAGCACAGTTCTATCCTGTAACATATGGGGTTGCCATGAGTTCAAATTGACTGGGTGCAGTAGATTTAGGATGTTTTCTTTTGGTGGTTGGTGGAGGGGAGGGGCTGGATGGCACAGCAGGGAGAGGATGGTCATGGGGGAAGGGGTACTATTATCTCTTCCCGGCAGCCTCAGGAGCCCGACTTCAGAAGTGGAAGGGAGGAGGGTATGTTGCCGTGCTCTGAGCTCTGGAATCAGCATTGGTGACAAGGGCCAAGCAGCTGCTGGGAGGCTGGCTTGCCAGCCCCACTTCCCCTGCACTTGGTCAAAGAAGAAGTCTTTTCTCGGCTTTCAGAAGCAGCCAGCAGTGCCTGGGGGAGGGACGCCAGAGCTGCTATGGGGATGGAGACAGGCTGGGGACGGCCTCCCCTTCCCTCCCTCCCGAGCCCTGCCCCTTGCTCAGCAGCCCAGGCCCCACCCAGGCCCCTGTGCCCTTGTGACACTGTTCCTCTTCTAAAAGGGAACTCTCCACACCCTGGTCTCCCCAGCAGCAAGGGGCAGACAGTCACGCTTCCTTCCCTGGGTCGGGGCCAGGACATGTTGGGAAAGGGATGTTCCTCTCTGGCCGTGACCTGCCCTGTGTTGGCCCCAAGCCCCCAGTGCAGGTGGGTGGGGGCGTCACTCACCCCTCAGCCTGGTGGCCACTGCCTCCCCAACATAGGGGTCCTGTGGCTTCCTCTGTTACTGCTCAGAGTTACTGCTAAGGGAGTCAGGGCAGTCCAGAGACCCCCCATTAGGCCTGGGAAACCTCTAGAGGCTTCTCCTCCACCCTTCACTGGGCTCCCTGGCTGCATGCAGGTTCCTAGGCAGGGTGCCCTAGAGGGTGAGCACCCCCAGCCTTCTCCAGAATACCAGCAGCCTTGGAGAGCCCCGCTCAGCCTGGGGAAGAGCTCTGGGCTGGCAGAGCAGCTTCTCCTCCTGGCCCACCGCCCAAGAAGACCAGGGAAGGTTCGGGAAGCCTCTAGGGTGGGCATTCTCACTCATCTCCTGAAGCAGGAGGTGTGAGAACCAGATGGGGCCCTTCCTATGTTATGGGAAGGCCTTCGGGACCCAGCTGCTCAACGATGCAGGGGCCAGTTTGCCCCACCCAGGTCAGGACCCTGCTCCAGGTGCCACCCTCTGCTGACTGAACCCTACCAAGACCTGCGACCTCACCTTGTTTAACCCCTACCTGGCTCTGGGGGTAGATATGGGCTCCACCCAGGGCTCAAGGTCACACAGGGAATGTGGGGTAGGGCCAGGTAGGAATCCAGAGCCGGACTCTTTGCCTGGAGTGCCCAAGAATGGATCTGACTAGGCTCTTCCCTGCTAACCCTTGCCCGGTTCCCGGGGCCTCAGGATCAACTTCTAAGTCCCAGAGGACAGACAGATCTCGGCTTCTCATCTCCCATCCAGGGTGCAGGGACTTTTGGAAGCCAGGCTGTGGTGACAGTGTGATAAATTGCTTACAGATGAGGAAACTGAGGCCCAAGTCTGGGGCCAGGGTGGCCAGGACCTGATGCCCAGATTCTCCTGCCTATAGGCTGGGGGCCCTCTCCTCCCCAGATCCCCCGCCAGCTCAGCAGCATGGGTGGTGGGGGATGATGGGGGTGTAGAGGCCCTCCAGGCCCACCTCAGAGTTTGCTCAGGGCTGTGGACCAGCCCTGTGGGGTGCAGACCCTGCACCCCATTCCTCTGCCCACTCTGAGGGCCCCTGTGAGCCCAGAAGGGGCAGTGGCTGGAAAGAAGCTCCCCTCTGAGGCAGCCTTTGTTGGACAGGCCTCTTATCCTCATCTCTCCCTCTGAAGGACATCCCACTTCCCTCCTTATTTCAGGGGCAGGCTCTCCTGGGCCTCGAGTGGCCCTAGGGATGGGTAGGCAGTCCCAGGGTCCCCCAGCCATGGGCTGTCCACAGCCCAGCTGCCGGGATCCTTCTCCCTGTTAAAATGCAAATCCGACTGCACGTTCTCCCGTTTTTCTGCCAAAGCCTTCCCTGTTCCCAGGGCTCTCTCACAAGGAAGGCCAGAGGCCTCCCTCACCAGCCTCCAAGCTTCCCCACCTGCCCACACGGCCCTTGCCATTCTCATCTGAGGGCTCCTTTCCGTCTGGCCCTGGCCCGACCCCCCGCCATGCCTGCCCCAGCACTCACTGCAGGAGGGGCCCCCAGCACCCAGGGTGTTCGGAAGTGAATGTATTCCCTCAGCCCCACAGATCCAGTCCTGGTGGCGCTCAGTCTAGTGGGAAAGACAGATGTGCCAGCAGACACATGAACAACATGACTGGGTGATGTGGGCAGATGTCCCAGCCAGTGTGGCATGATGTGACCACGCATAGTGACACAACCCGAGGGAGGGGTCCTCAGGGCTCATGTGGGTGGGCTCCATGGGAAGAACTGCCCTGCCAGTGGAAAGCACCAAGGCAAAGAGGGGCTGTTGGAGGGAGGGTGTGGGGGAGCTGGAGAGACCTATGGGGCCAAGCTAGGCATCAGATGGACCCCAAGTAAGTCTACTGAGCAATTCATGACAGTTCCTACCAAATGCACCAGAGTGGCAATGCAGACAGGTTACGGGGTGACCCTAGAAGCAAGGCAGCTGGGGAGATTTGAAGAAGGGTCCTTAGGGGAGTGTGGAGAGCTGGCTGGCCCTCCCACTGGAGCCACTCTTCTCTTCTTCCTTAGTAATAAAAAAAAAAATTAATAGAGCCCCCCATTTTGATTGAGTCCGTGGCCACCTAGAATAAAGACAACACCTGGGTGTGCAAGTGACTAACTCTGACCAATGGGATGTAAGCGGAGGTATCCTCAAGTGAGGGGACACCCCCTTCATCTTCCTGCTGACTGGAACGTGTATGTGATGGATGGAGCTCAAGTAGCCATTTTGGGCCATTAAGCCTTGTGTTCAGGAGCATGAAGCAATAATAAAAGAGTGGGGATCTCTGAAAATCACGGAGCCACCGTACGTCCATATCGCTTGCTTCGGAACTTTGGAAACTTCTAAGTTGTGTTCAAACCCATTATCGTTGAGCCAATTCCGATTTACAGTGACCCTACAGGACAGAGTAGAACGGCCCCATAGGGTTTGCAAGGCTGTAAATCTTTACAGAAGCCGATTGCCACGTCTTTCTCTCTCCTGCAGAGTGGCTGGTGGGTTCAAACTGCCGACCTTTCCGTTAGCAGCCAAGCACTTAAGCATTGGTGCCACCAGGGCTCCTTCTAAGTTGTGTGGATTTCTGTTGTCTTGGGAGTTCTGATACTCCAGCAAGGAGCCCTGGTAGCACAATATTTAAGTGCTCGGCTCCTAACCACAAGGTCAGCGTTTCAAACCCACCTAGTGGCTCCTCAGGAGAAAGACCTGGCCATCTGCTCCTGTAAAGGTTATACCCTAGAAAACCCTATGGGCCAGTTCTACTCTGTCACGTGGGGTTGCTATGAGTAGGAATCAACTGGACGGCACCGAACAATACTCCAGCCAAACCTAATCCTAACTAATGCAACAATGGGGAGGAGGGCTCTATGGGATGAGCAGTGCTCACTGAGGTCACCCAACAGAATTGCTAAAAACGAGTGAGAAAGAAATTTAACTCAGAGATAGTAGTTACTCCAGGTGTAGAACCTCGCATTTGCAGGTATTGGGAATCACTGTGAATCAGTGCTTTAAAAACCACTTAAAAAACACAGTTAATGGTTACCTTGTGGAAATCTGAATATACACACATAGGGCACCCAGTACCACCACAAACTGTCCCAATGTCAGCAAACTGGTACTCGGGGTTTGGGAGAAAAATTTCCAAGGGCGGTGTATCTCATACAGACTTCCAGTGGCTGAAGGAACCTCTAACAGGTTAGATGGACGTCAAGATGGTGCGCGGGGGAGACGGTGCTAGATTGTTCAAAATGAGGCCACAGAGACACTGCAGGAGATGCCCTTGAGTTCATGAAATGGAAGAATGGAAGAAGGCAGTACTTCTAAATTAACTTGTTATGCGTGATTGAAAATACGTTTGTATAACCAAATCAATAAATTGATTATTAACGAGCTGGTGTTTGACAGTTGCATCCAAAACTGTAAAAAGTTCATATTTTCAAGTTGGCCAGACACGTTTTCTTTTTGGCTCTTTTTTTTGGGAGGACGGAGGAGCCTCTTACAGCTTAAGACAGTCTGAGTTTTGAGTGAGTGTGTGAATGTGCATGGTGTGGTTGTAGTGTGTATGGTGTGTGTATGTGTGTGTATAATGCATGTGGTATATGTGGTATGTGTGTATGGTGTGGTGTGTGGTTGCAGTATGTGCGGTGTGGTTGTGGTGTGTGTGGTATGGTTATAGTGTGTGGTACAGTGTGAGGTGTGTATGGTGTAGTGTGTGGTTATAGTATGTGTGGTGTAGTTATAGCATGTGTGGCCTTGGTGTGGTTGTGGTGTGGGGGTGTGTGCTGTGGTTGTGCAGGTGGTATATGTGGTGTGTGTGTGTGTGGTGTGGTATGGTGGGGTTATGGTGTGTGTGTGGTGTGGTATGGTGGGGTTGTGGGTGAGTACGGTGTGTGTGTGGATATGGTGCGGTACGGTTGTGGTGCATGTGGTGTGTGGTGCAGTATGGTGTGATTGTGGTTTCCATGGTGTGTGTGGTTGTGGTGTGGTGTGTAGTATGTGTATGGTATGTGGTGTGGTTGTGGTGGGTGTGTGGGATGTGGTGTGGCGTGGTTGTGGTGTGTGTGTGGTGTGACGGGCCACAGCCCCCAGGGTGTTCACAGGACAGCACTGGCCCTAGGCCATTAGCGGAGAAGGGAACCTGTTTCTCACTCACACTCTGGGCCTAACAGCAGCGTAGGAGGAGCTGGGGCCAGGATGTTCACACAGTTTCTATCTTCCCCGGGGACGGGAAAAAAAAAAACGAGGAAGCCCTTATTCAAGCGTCTCGCCAGGATCTGGGGGCCTCTCATCCGGTCGCTATACACACACAGTTTGTTACACATACATATGTAAAATCACCTATAAAGTAAGATATTCAGAAGTACAGTCATGCGCCAGGTAATGTCCATTTGAGCAATGTCCAGCCGCGTATACGCCGTGATCCCATAAGGTTGTTTTGTTTGTTTTTTGAATAAGGGAAAGCAGACCTCTTTTGTTTATTATTTCCCCCTAATGGTGTTAAAGACCCCAAACCCCCGAGAGTGAACGAGCAGTGGGGCTCCAGGGCACATCCCAATCCCCCGCAGCACCTCCTCCTCCTGACTTCATTCACCAGCCAGCAGCTGTACAACCACTCACTCCCAGCTCAGGGCAGCGCCTGCTGCGGCTGCTTCACTCCTGCAATACCGGCAGGTGTGCCAGGCGGGCTGGGGTGCTAGCGGGCTACTGGCTTCGGGTGGCAGTGGTAGCAGCTGCCCATGATCAGGAACCAGCCGTACCAACAGGGTGGCAGCAGCCAGGGTCAGCATTGTCAGCTGCACCTGCTGCCCACCCAGTCCCTGAGGCCACATCTCCCCCTTGTGCCCAGATGTGCGCAAAGTCCCCATCCAGCTGCCAGTACAGCCCCCGCCCAGCCAGAAGCCGCACACCAGGCAAGGCCACCTCCTGTATCCGGTGGATACAGCTTTCAGGCTTTGTCTGGTGGGTAGGTGGCAGCGGGGGCTGCCGGGCCAGGCCACTCCTGCTCTTCAGGTGGGTGGAGCAGCGGGTGGGGCTGGGCAACCCAGGGACTGACTGTATATAATATGGTGTTCCCACAACATCCAAATCGAATAAGGTACTATTTCAGACTGTATCATGGACATTAAGTGACACATGGCTATAATGCCTTTTTCCATGGTATCCTTCTGGATCAGGCTGGGCCCTACTTCTACTCGAATTCCTGAAAGCAGCTCACATCAGAGGCAGGAACAGGAGAGGGTCCTGCCTCTGTGTGTGCATGCATGATACAGATATCTTAAATGTAAAGATACAATAATTCAGGCTCTCCGTCTGTTGGGGTGGAGGTCCGTGGCTGCACCTTAACTCTCTGCTCTCTTATTGTGGTGGAGCTGAAACGCTTCCACCCTAGGCTGCCTCCCTTTCCGGTCCAGGCTGTGGCCCACAGGGTCCACTTCCCCTGCTCTCTACCCTTGGACCCCTCTCGAGGCATGAAGTTTCCCCGAGTCAACCACTTCCTGCAGGTCCCAGGGGTGACGGGTTACAGAGACTGACTCAGAAACGTCACAGTCAACTCATGAGTGATCGCAGGGCTTCCAGCAAACCCCACCAGCATTGAAGGTCTGGGGCAGGCAGCCTCTGGGAGTGAAGCATCAGTACTGGAAAGCAAAACCCCAGAATCAAGGGCTTGTTTTTTTTATCACTGCCATATGTGTTGGTTGATGCCTAAGTAAACTGTTCCCTCCCTGTTCTTAGAACAAAAATTCAGTAGGATTTGGAGAAAGACCCCTCACACATGCACGTTTCGTCTCTCAGCGCTCTCAACCTCATTCATGCAAAGGGAGAGAAACTCAGTGAGACACCGAGGGGCCACCAGACACCCAGCGTGCACACGGGACCCCTTCCCTCCTGAGGCTCTGGTGCCCGAGCCAGCCGCACCCGTGGCCAGGTGCCAGCAGCCCAGAAGCGGATCCACAGACTCTCTGGGTCACGTACCTGGAGTGACTGAGAGTGAGCTATTTGGGTGGCAATGAGACAGATGCTGTGGAACGGCTTTTATTTACAAGGGCCAGTAATGAGCAGCACAGTGAAAACTCCCTCCCTCCAATAAGGTCACAGTCAGTCTGTGTGAGGTTCGCGGGATTCTAAAAGAAAACGCACAGGACCAGGGGCCCGCTCCTTCCTCTCCTGAGCCACTCCCGTGGTTTTACAGGTCAGCGTTCAGACTTCCCTGCTTTCACTTTCCAGGGGGGTGCCACACAGGGACGACGCTGGCAGGAACAGCCTGACCCGGACAGCCAGGCAGTGGGAACCTTGAACTTGCTGGTCCTGCACACACCCAGTGCTCTGTTTCTTCTCAGAGAGACTCTGTGCCAGCGGGGCCCCACGAGAGCAGACGGCGCTTCCGCAGAGCAAGGTGGGTCTGCCGTGAGTGGGTTCTCACTCAGATGGTGACGGTTATGGGCTTTCTACAGGGGTCTTTTTTTTTTTTTTTTTGGTGGAATATACATAACCACACCATTTCTACATGTGCAATTCACTGCCACTGGTTACATACCTCACATTATGTCACCATTTTCACTATCTCTACCCATATCATTTCATCACCATTAATCTAGGCTCTCTGACCCTTAAAGTTCTCATCTGTGTTTTAGGTTAACTATTGTAAGTTTGAATTCTTACAGAAACTTCTTTCTAAGAGTGTAATGCTTAAGGCAAGCATTAACTGGGCTAAATAGTTCAACAATGGCTTCATGGGAGTTTTGGTTTAAGGTTTAATGGTTATTTCTGGGAATTAGAATTAGATCCCAGTCTCCATACCAGTTTGAGATTCTGTTCCTGATTTTCCTCTTTTGATCAAGATGCACCTATTGGGTCTTTGATCAAAATGTTCAGTCATGGTAGCCGGGCACCATCCAGTTCTCATGGAAAAGGAGGCAATAGTTCATGGAGGCAATTAGACCTGTGGCCCATTTCCTTCTCTGATGCCTGGATCTCCTTCCTCAGCTGTTTCAGATGAATAGATATCAACCGTTGTATCATGGATGGCCACTCATAAACTTTTAGGAGGTCTCTTTATTTCTTCAAAAGTGAGCCCAGCCCTGGTAGGTGGAGCAATGGGGCCTATCTCTCCTAAATTAATGGATCTTCTGTGGAGGAGGTCTGTGGTCCAGCCTAGGAGCCAGCAGCACAGCCGTCGCCCCTTCTCAGAAGAGACGTGTGTCAGACAGAGTGCAGAAAGCAGGCACCGGGACTGTCTACCCACTTAGAGAGCCCTCCTGCCCAAGAAGAACCAACAAACAGCCCAAAAGGAGGGCAAGAATGGTTGCACAACTCTAAGAATGGTATCAGTTCCACTGAATTGTACATGCAGAAATTCCTGAATTGGTGTATGTTCTGCTCTGTATATTCTCAACAACAACAAATAAAATTATTTAAAAAAGAAGGCCTGACAAACAGAAATACACCAATATGCCTTTCTGCTCACACACCAGGCCTGGGCTGAGTGTCACCCGGGAGGATGGGGTGCACACCAGTGCCCTTCGCCACAGGGAGGACAGGGGTGAACCAGTCAGGACAGGCTCCTCAGACCCTCAGCTCCCATCCCCCACAGGAACCACGGGAGCCTCCTTCAATGCCCACCCTTTCTCTGGGACCACACCCCACGCAGACACTCCCTAGTCTGTTGAAAACAGCATGCTACTAAGCTAGCCCACCTCCCTCACCACCCTAACGATGCCTGGTGGCCTCGTCACAGCCTCCTCTCTAGTTCCCTGAGCGAGTGGCCTGCCCAGCCCCTCCTGTGCCTGCCCCTTCTCGCACCTTCTCCTCAGTCCCTCGTCAGGTGGGGGAAGGTGAGCAGGTGGTCCCTATGGCCACGGCTCTGCTCAGACGTGTGTGACTGCCTGGCACTACACAAGAATGACAGGTGGTCCACCCTGGCTGAACCTGGGGCACCCTCTTCCCCAGCCTTGGTGACGGGAACAGGGTCCAACAGTAGCCCAGCAGGCGCGGTGTCCCAGTGACAGTCTGTGTCTCCATGTACCTCAGGGTTTCTGTGTGACGAAGCAGTCAGGGCAGGGGCAGCGGCTTCCGCAGGCATGAGGCCAGAGAAGAGGCCTCCAGTTCTGCCCTCTGCTGGTCACAGGTGTCCTTGCAGCTGGACTACCCACATGCCTCTGAGAGCACTAGTTTGGTCACTGCTCTGAGTTCATGGTGATGCGGAGGTGTTGCCCTGGAAACCAGCACAAAGTGGCTGTGACCTCCACGCACCTGGGTGGGTCCATGCCTGGGCCTGCACTGGCGCCGATCGCCTGGGTGAGACCCCTTTCTCCTGGACTCTCCATTCTTCTCCCATTCTCATTCCCTGCCTGTGGCTCCAGAGGGCTCCTGGGAGGGGTGGGCCCCTTGTGAGCGGGCACAGGGTCTGAAGGCCTGTTCCTTGGAGCCGCTGAGGGAGGAAGAGGGCAGAGCTATCCTCCTCTCCAGCTGAGTTTCCTCTGGCCGCTCCCTCTGCCAGTGGTCCTGTGCGCAGCTGGTGCAGGACTCAAAGTTAGTGCCAGGACCACCCTGCCACCGCTCCTCATGGGACACGGCATTTTCTCGTCAGACAGAGCCATGGTGGTTACCTGGGGAAACCCCAGAGCGGCTGGCAGGGGGTCCACATGGAGCACCAGGACATCCAAAGACGAGGTGAGGACCCACGGTGGAGGCATCATTTTCTGAGGTAACCTCGAGACTGCATAGGCGCTTCTAATGGAGAAATCTACATATTCATGGCTTTCAGGGCCTTTTCTTGGGGAAAAAGCCCTCAGGCTGACCTGGTTTTCTCCTCAGATCTGCCCGTTGTCCAGGTGCCTGCAAGTCACAGTGCACAAGGACACATGGCCCCGTCTGCCACTCAGGAAGGGACCCAGCTCTGTGACGGAGCATCAGGAAGGGACCAAGGCCTGGGACAGAGGATCAGGAATGGGTCCAAGACCTTGAAACAGGGCGTCGGGAATGAAATGGGGCCCATGATGGGGCATCCTGCAGCTGGGCCAGGTGCTAGCCACGCTCCTGTTGCCCAGTACACCCTCTGTACACGCTCTCCTGGAACAGAGCCTGCCCGCCTCCCTGAGGGCAACTGAGTCTCCCTTGAGGCTCACAACCCAGACCTTCTGAGGCCACGAGCACCTCGGGGTGAGAAAGTAGCTGCAGAGATGCCTGTATGTAAATGGAGGCGGGGGGGTGGCCACAGCACGGGACTGAAGCCCCCCCAAGGAAAGTGTGAGGCTGGTGGCTGGGCCTTTGCTGTCCTCCTGGAGCTATGCTGGACAGAGTGGCTCCACCAGACTTTGGCTCTAAACTGGGGGGGTGGGCTGGGTGGTCTGGGCCAGAGGAAGAGACTGCGGAGGGGCAGCACTTGCTCCCTCCTCAATTCCCTGGGCGAGTGATCATTCAGGTCAGTGATGAGAAAGAAAAATGAAAACCGATCTGGCAGACCACAGAACAAACATACAAAAACACTGGACAAGCCAGGCCCCTGGCTGGATTTTTTAGCCAGTTATAAATTGGAGCCTGGGTCGCTACGAGTCGGAATCGACTCGATGGCACTGGGTGTGTTTATGTGGGGATGGCAGAGGGCTGAAGATGGCTGTGGTGACCTGTGCCTTCTGAGCCCTGCCTGATGCTACGCGGTGTGCAGGGCTGGGGTGGGGGGTCCCCACACTCCCATCAGGGAGAAGGGAGTAGAAGTCTCCCTGCCCCCACCAACAAGGCCCTGCTGCTGGTACAGTCAGAAGCCTTCCCACACTGTGGAGGAGGCCCCTTGAGTTTCCAAAAAAGGACTGGCCTAGGCCTGCCCTCCCTGCCCCTCAGGTTCAATGTCAGGATGCTGATGAGGGGCTGGGTGTCCTGTTTGCGGGGGTAGGACCCGGGATGAAACTATCGCCAGTGGGCAAAACTCTTGGAGAGCTGTCCACTCAGTCTCAGGGAGAACTTTCTAATATCAGATCTCTCCTAAGACTGGATAGACTGCCCACCTGGCAGAGGAGTTCTTGGGTCCTGGGGTCCAGCCAAGGCACCGTCAGGCCAAGTGGATTCCGTAGGAGAGATTCACTCCCCCAGACTTGGGGGTATGTGGGTCTGAATGCCCTCTGGAATCCTACCCAAGCCTGGGGTCACTCACAGTGACCCACCGGTAAGGGCCAAACTCAAGAACAAACCAAGGACTAAGCCAGAGAGTTTCCAGAAGGAACTCTCTGCCAAGCACAGCAAGCTGCTGGCCCCTGAGGGAATTCGACAGGCCCCTCTTCAGCAATGTGCACCCCACAAGGGGGCACAGACACTACGGTGGGGGGACTGTCCCTGGAAGCCAGGACACTGGTCACCACGGCTGCGAGTACTTGGCTTCTGTGTCGAATGGCCAGGCCGGCCTCCTCAGCCCTCCCCCTGCCCCTTCCCCTCCTCGGTGTGACCACGCAGTAAAAGCACCCACGACCAGGCTGTGGGAAGCAGCTCTTTCCGCTGCATTTTTCAAAACCAAATCTGCTTCTGTGGTTTTAACCTGGTGGTGTTTTTGTCTTACTCTAACCCCTGAAAGAATTCCACCCCAACTCCTCCCTGAGGAGCAGTGGTCCCTGGGAGTAGTGCCCAGTGGGGGTAGAAGCAGGAAGCATCAGGACACTGGTCCTTTCAGTGGCTCACTAGCTTCTGCAGGGCTGCGATGGCCTATGGGGCCAAGGGGGCCACCACCCTTCCCCAGGGGTGGCCTGTAGTGGCTGCGCTGTAGGGCTAAGGGGGACGCCACCCTCCCCTGGGTATCCAGCCTCATCTGACTCTCCTGAAAGGTGCAGCACGGGGACTCAGGTCTGACCCACTGCGTCCAGACCAGAGCAAACGCTGCTGGAGGTGACGTCAAGGATGACGAGTGGTGGTGACTTGCCATGCATCTGGGTCCACGGCAGCTCATGACAGGCTGGATGGGCCTGCGTCTCTGCAGGGCTCCTGTCCACCACCCCTCTAGGGCACCTGTGTCTGTCTGGCACAAAACTCACAACCCTGACTGCAGACCCAGGTGAGGAGATGGTACCCCCACCTGCTTCCCAAAGAAGGCAACGAAGGCATCTGGGACTCCCCCAACCAACAAACAAACACGCACATGAAGGAGCAGTGCCAGAGCCGGGGTAGAGGTGTTCAGTAGGTATTGCTGTTTTCTAACAAGGTAAATTATTTCTCCAATTGTGGTTACTATGTTCTCTAGAATGTGCTTTGTCCTTTCAGCCCTAACCTTACGCCAAAGGAGCCCCCGTGGTGTAGGGATGGCGGTCAGGGCCTAGGACGCAGAGCTCTTCTTCCCGGGCAGGGACGGGGAGATGACGACGTCATCAGAGTCATCCGAATGCACTTCGTCCACGGGGGGCGGCTCCTCAGGCTGGGACCCAGAGAGCCCAGGCGGCATCCTGGAGAGTGAGGGCTGGGACCTGGAGAGCTTGGGCTCCACTGGAACCAACAGAGAGAAGGGTGCATCAGAAACACCACCTCCACAGGTGGGGGGCCGGGTCTGGGGCTCTTCAGCTTCACCCAAGCCTCTCTCCCGCTGTGGACACTCCTATGACAGAGCACCAAGGGTGGGAAGACTCAGCTCCACCTGCTGCTCACCAGAAGGCCATCTCACTATCTACAGCCACACCCTCCTCCATCTCCAAACGCAGCCTGGAATATTCTGGCCATTCCCCCAAATCAAAACACCCGCACATGGTGAGGACGTGCCGGCATGAGGCAGCCCGTCTGCACTGCGGGCCCGGAGTTTGGTTCTCAGAGCGGAGTCCCAGGGCACCTAGAAGCACTGGTTTGCTTGCTGGAAAACACCGCCTCCTGACTGCTGCCTGGCTTGGGTGAGGAAGGGTGATGTGGGAGGTGGCACCAAAGGCCACCATGAGCTTTCAGAATGTTCTGCCATTCCCCCATTTTCTACCTGGTTCTTCATCACATCTACATTTTTCCAATCCTTTCATCTACCCTGGGAGGCCCTGGTGGCACAAATGGTTAAGCGTTTGATTACTAGCTGAGAGACTGGCAGTTCAAACCCATCTGGAGGCGCCTCAGAAGACAGGCTTGGTAATCTGCTTCTGAAAGATCACAGCCTTGAAAACCTTATCAAGCAGCTCTACTCTGCACACATAGGGTCTCCATGAGTTGGAATCAACTCCACGGAGCTAACAACAATCTACCCTGTGGAGGGAGGGCAATGGCAGGCCCCTGGGCTGGCGGCGGTGAGGCCAGCAGCCGCTGGCCCCTGGGCTTGGGGAGGGGAGCTCTCTCGCCAGAGGCAGAGGAAAGGCCTCCCGTTAACCACCTCGCAAAAGTCCAAGAAGCACTGCTGATGTGAGATAAAAGGGGAAGGAAATTACAGCTCGGCTATGCTTCAGACACCTGTGTGTCAGCGTTTTTTCTGCCACTTTTAAGGAAATTAATATTAGAGTCTTGTGAGATTAAAAACTTCTTTTTTTCTTCTAAGAGCACTTTTCCAGCCAGACCAAAGGCTGCCTGACTCACTCCTCACAAAGACACGTTCCCCCAGCAGAGGGGCAGCAGCAGAGCGGTACCTGTATGCACACCTGCCCACTCTGCTGGTGGGGCTGTAGTCACAGGAGGAATCGGCCACTCTGAGATGGTTTACAGTCAACAGAGGAGACAGGGCGGCGTAGGCAAACACTTCAGCCCTGCTCAGACCTAGCTGACGAGGAGTCTAATGATTGCTAAGGCTGGCCTGGGAGAATCAGCATGGCTCTGGGTTATGAAGCACAGTTTGAAGCCTTTGGGGCACTAGCACTATAGGACAGTCCCCGGGATGCCTGTGGGCGCTATAGGATGGTCCTCCGGGTTTCCACTTCGGTAAACTGTGGTGAAATGAGTTCCTTCACGTGACTTTTTGTCTTGGTTCTTTGGAAAAACAGCTTGAGAATTTTCCCCTCAAGCTCTGAGGGTTACCTTTGCTCTAGTTTTCTACCCCAGAGGGTTTACTTTTGTCCACGTTGATTGACATTTCCTGGGTAAGCTGTAAACAACTTGGTTTTGATACTTTTTGCCTGGCACTGGGTTGCAGCCTGCCTGTGATTGGTATGCTCTTTGCAGGAATTGGTCAATATACTATGCAAATGAAGTGACGATGTCGTTAGGTGCCTTCGAGTCGGTTCCGACTCATAGTGACCCTATGCACAACAGAACGAAACATTGCCTGGTCCTGAGCCACCCTCACAATCGTTGTTATGCCTGAGCTCATTGTTGCAGCCACTGTGTCAATCCACCTCGTTGAGGGTCTTCCTCTTTTCTGCTGACCCTGTACTCTGCCAAGCATGATGTCCTTCTCCAGGGACTGATCCCTCCTGACAACATGTCCAAAGCATGTAAGATGCAGTCTCTCCATCCTTGCCTCTAAGGAGCATTCTGGCTGTACTTCTAAGAGGTGACTATAGACTATGCAAATGAAGTGCCTATGGCCTACTGAGAGGGGATTGGTCAGTTTAAGGCCCTGGTGAGAGGGCTATGCCTTGAAATTGACCAGGAGTTTGCTAATATGTGCAGCCAACCCCACAAAGGTTAGCGAACAGGAAGAGAAGGAAGAAAACAGAGGAGAAAAGGCAAGAGACACAGGAAGAGAACAAGCCGAGATAGGAGGCGAGGAACCTCCTAAAAGAGCTGTACCACAGCTCGAGAGCTCTAACACTGAAGACAGCAAGAGGCCTGCAAGTGGCCCTGCAGCAGAGCTGGTGGTGACAGGCCCGGAAGGGACCTTCTAGCAGAGTCAGTGGTGACGATGGAAACCTGCTGCTAGAAGTGCAGCTAGGAGAGCTGAACAAAACTGCTCCATTGGCCATGAGCTGGATTAGACAGCAGTGGACAGGCTGATGGCAAGGAGGCCAAAAGCAGAGAGGCCTGTCCTGAGGGGGCCAAGAGGAGGCCTGTCCTGGGGGCTGAGGGGGGGGCCTGTCCTGAGGAGGCTGAGGTGGTGGTGGGGCTTGTCCTGAGGGGGCTGAGAGAGAGGGCCTGTCCTCAGGAGGCTGAGAGGGAGAGCCTGTCCTGAGGGGACTGAGAGGGAGTGCCTGTCCTGAGGGGGCTGAGAGGGAGAGCCTGTCCTGAAGGGCCTGAGAGGGGGACCTGTCCTCAGGAGACTGACAGGGAGAGCCTGTCCTGAGGCGGCTGAGAGGGGGACCTGTCCTCAGGAGACTGACAGGGAGAGCCTGTCCTGAAGGGCCTGAGAGGGGGACCTGTCCTCAGGAGACTGACAGGGAGAGCCTGTCCTGAAGGGCCTGAGAGGGGGACCTGTCCTCAGGAGACTGACAGGGAGAGCCTGTCCTGAGGCGGCTGAGAGGGAGAGCCTGTCCTGAGCGGCCTGAGAGGGGGACCTGTCCTCAGAAGGCTGAGAGGGAAAGCCTGTCTTGAGGGGGCTGAGAGGTGGGCCTGTCCTCAGGGGGCTGAGAGGGAGAGCCTGTCCTGAGCGGCCTGAGAGGGGGACCTGTCCTCAGAAGGCTGAGAGGGAAAGCCTGTCTTGAGGGGGCTGAGAGGTGGGCCTGTCCTCAGGGGGCTGAGAGGGAGAGCCTGTCCTGAGCGGCCTGAGAGGGGGACCTGTCCTCAGAAGGCTGAGAGGGAAAGCCTGTCTTGAGGGGGCTGAGAGGTGGGCCTGTCCTCAGGGGGCTGAGAGGGAGAGCCTGTCCTCAGGGGGCTGAGAGGGGGACCTGTCCTCAGGGGGCTGAGAGGGAGAGCCTGTCCTCAGGGGGCTGAGAGGGAGGGCCTGTCCTCAGGGGGCTGAGAGGAAGAGCCTGTCCTGAGGGGGCTGAGAGGGAGAACCTGTCCTGAGGGGGCTGAGGGGGGGGCCTGTCCTCAGGGGGCTGAGAGGGAGGGCCTGTCCTGAGGGGGTTGAGAGGGGGACCTGTCCTGAGGAGGCTGCAGGTGGGGGGGCCTGTCCTGAGGGGGCTGAGAGGGAGAGCCTGTCCTGAGGGGGCTGAGAGGGAGAGCCTGTCCTGAGGGGGCTGAGAGGGAGAGCCTGTCCTGAGGGGGCTGAGAAGGAGGGCCTGTCCTCAGGGGGCTGAGAGGGGGGCCTGTCCTCAGGGGGCTGAGAGGGGGACCTGTCCTCAGGGGGCTGAGAGGGGGTCTGCATGGCTAAGAAGGGGCATGCATGCCAGAGAGAAGGGCTTACTTGCTTGCATGGCCAAGAGGAGCAGAAAGAGCTATCCTGCACTGAAGAAGGGAGGGATATGCTCTCTAGTTCAGGGAGCCTTCCAGATTTTTCCTACATGCTTCCTGATCCTGATCCTGATCCGGAGCTGCAGCCTGTTGGTCCTGATCAGGAGTTGTACTCTGTTGCTTCCTTAATAAACCATTAACTGTACGTATGATCTGTGAGCTCTGTGTGGTCGCTGCAATGGATTATGGAACCCAGCAGAGAAGTGGAATGCCATGAGAGGGATGGCTGAAGTGGAATTGGTAAAAGGGTTGGAGAGAGGAGGTATGTCTGACATCTACCTCACAGGAACCAGGCTTGTGCTGATGCTGATTCTCACTGTCTCCCATGAAGTCAAGCAAGGTTTGGTGCCGCAGCAATATAATGGCATCCTCACATCTTCCTTTAAATCCCTGTACTGCCTGTCCTTCACTGAGTTTGAAACTGGAGGTTTTGGAAAGAATATCAAAGCTCATGCTGACAAAGCTAGAAGAATCGACTGAAACAGATGAAATGCAATTTCAAACATGGGGATTTCAGATCAGGTCTGGTGTAAAATTGTTGGCTCATGTAGGACATTCTCCAAGACATAGCCCCTGACAGCTCAGTGACCTGGGAAGGAAGGGGCAGCTCCTAACAAGGAAAGAAATGCCTGGCCGAGGGCGGCTATCCTCCCTGCCTCCCCTGCCAGGTGGTGCACTTACCTACTGCGGGCTCCCCCGGCGTCAGGGCCTCCTCCTCGGCTGCAGACTCCTCCACAGTCTCCCCAGTGCTGGCCTCGCTGTCATCCTGAACTACAAAGACAGGTGAGTCAGAGCACAGATCTACACAAAGGCGTGCTGACAACGGGTAGGATGTGCACACTCATCTGACGTTCTTGCCCTAGGATGTTTCTGGTTTAGAAAAGCAGCTTCCTTTTGTGGTTTTCCTTTATATTAAGCACTACTCCATACCCTTACCTGTCTCTGATTCTATCTTTAAGACCAAAGAACTCAGCATAGGAAAGTCCTTCACTGGAAACATGCCCACGCGAGACGAGCCTGATAGCTCAGCACCTGGTCAAGGTGTCTCCTCGGCTTGAGGCGACAGCTGCAGGAGGGACGACTCACTCTCGTGTCCTCACACAGCCCCACACTCCCTGAAGGTGGCAGCTCACAACTTAACATGCAGTGGGCCAGCCTCAAGGAAGTGAGGTAGAATTACCAGGAGAGGCTGCGAGGGAGGGCGGGGAGGAGGCGTCCCTGTTCACTGTAGACGCAGATGTCTTCTTAGCAGAAGCTTCGGTGGCTGTCCTTTGACCAGGAGCACTAGAAAAGAGAGACAAGCTCCAGCTGACTCTGGCTTTAAGGAATGTGAACACGGGTCTGACGCCTACACTAGGTGCTATGGATTGAATTGTGTTGCTCAAAAATATGTGTTGTGAATCCAATCCCTATACCTATGGTTATAATTCCATTTGGGAATGGGTTTTCTTTGTCATGCTAATGAGGCAGTAAAGGGTGTGTCTTAGATTAATCGCTTTTGAGATACAAAAGAGATTAAACAAGCAAGGAAGCAGAGCAGAGATGGGGAAGGATAGACGCCATGACACAAGAAGATCACCAAGGAGCCCAGGTACAGAAGAGACAAGACCTTCCCACAGAGCCGACAGAGAGAGGGCCTTCCCCTGAAGCCAGCACCCTGAGTTCGGATATCTAGCCTCCTAAGTGTGAGAAAAAAAATTTGTTTGTTAAAGCCACCCACTTGTGGTATTGGTTATAGCAACACTAGGTAGCTAAGATACTGGGGTAACACCAATGTGCTGGGAGGTGGCTGTCCAGGCAGCCTTGGAGTTCAATGACCCAGAATACCAGGATCCCAGCTGGAGAGCTCAGAAAGGCCCTGTCAGCCTGCAATGGACCTAGGAACTTGCTGGCTGGGGCATCTCCCCTTCCTGCTCTGTCTCTCAGGGCCCAGTGGCTCTGGGCAGGGCTTGGGTGCTGACTTCCCTTGCAGGGCCAGCTGCCCCATCCCCAGTAGACACAGTCACAAGACATACAGCAGCTTCCCCTCCAGCAATGGCTAACTACCAGGGTGGGAGCCCTGGCCTGGGGTGAGGATTAAGACTGTCCCGGTGACAGGGGCTCCGACAGTGGCATCTGGCACTCTTTCTGCAGGGAGGAGCAGCAGACTGAAAAGCTACTGGTGACACTGTTTGCCACGTGGGGTAGGACGGACACGCAGGGCAGGGTGGGGTAGGGCACGGGGACAGGGAGGCCGCTTCCCACCTGAGAACCAGCCCTGGGTCTGGTCTGCTCCTGGGCCTGCAACAGCCCTGCCCTCGTGTTCTGGGAGACACTCTCTGGGCCTCAAAGTAAATCCCACTCTGCCCAAGGCGACCTAAACAAGAGGGTCCTGGCACCTACACAGAAGGCCTGGAGGCTGCCACCTGAAACAAGTGTGCGTTGCTGTAGGGAGCTGCTGGTAACACCCACATCCTGCCGAACACAGATTACATCACACTTCTCTTTAAAAAGGAACGTGTTAACACAGGCAGCCAGCCAGTTACAAGCCAGTGGATACCTGAGCTATATGTCTGAAGAAACAAATCCAGAAACACCTCTTCCCATGGGTCAGAACTGTGGCCCTTTCCGCAGCAACTGGGCAATGGGAACTTTCCCAAAGTCATGGCTTTCACCATGGCTAATGACCCGCTCTCAGTGGCAGGCACCCACGAACTTGCTGCTCACTTGCCCGTCTCCAGGATGGTGCTCGGGTGGCTTTCAGGGTGGCTGGCCTCCTGCATGGCCTCTGCCCCCACGTCCCCTCCTGATGTGGAAGGCAGAACTGTCCTGTGGATGGCTGCCCAACTCACCCTGGCCTGGTCCGCGCCAAGTGTGCCCGGAAGACAGACTGGACCAGCGTGACGGCTTTCTCTAGCTCCGCACTGTCTGGGGTGATGCGTCTCTGACTGCTGGGTGTGGCAGGGTGCTGCAACAACAGTGGAAGGAGGCAGCTCTAAGCCCCGCCCACCACACCCCCTCCAAGGGGCCCAGCTGACACTAATGATGTGGTCAGCACTCACCTGATGGTGGGCTCTGAACTCTAGAGATTCTTGATGTACGTCTTGTCTTTTGACAGAGGAGGTAGGAGGCCGGGGCTGATATGGAGAGCTTACATGTTTCTGATTTTTTTTAAGCTTCTATCTTAACCAGAAGGTCCCTGGATGGTGCAAACGCTTTGCATTCGGCTGCTAACCTATAGGTTGGCGGTTCAAACCCACCTAGTGGCTCCATGGAAGAGGCCTGGTGATCTGGTGTTAAGATCACGGCCACTGACAACCCTATGGAGCAGTTCTACCCTGTAGCACATGGGGTCACCATGAGCCAGAGTCCACTTGATGGCAATGGGTTTGGTTTTTATGGTTTCCTTAACCACAAGATGGGCATGCTACTTTGTCTCTGGTTCCTCAAAGCCATCCTGCCTCTAAAGCTAAATCAATTGCGGGCCTGAACCTGGGGCAGAACTGCCTTGCTTGATAGTGCTAAGGGATGGTGTGTGAGAAGGGGTGGCACGTGAAGAGGGGTGGTATGCGAGGGGAGGTGGAGTGTGAGAAGAGTGGTGTGTGGGTGGAGTGGCGTGTGAGGCGTACCCCTTGGACCGGCAGAAGCCAAGAGTGAACAATGCCCTGTGCTCTCAGCTGGTAAAGTGCGTGGAAACGAGAAGTGGGGGGGATGTCAGGTCTGAGCCCCGCGCCCTGACGTTACCTGCAACGGGGGACTTGGCGTGCTGGGAGGTGGGGAACCACAGGCTCTTCTGGCCAGAAGCTGGGCCCGCACAAGGTGTCCCCGGAAAGCTGCCTGAAGTACGACGGCTGCCTGGTGGGAGAGGAGGAGAGAGGAAACAGAGGTGAATTTTCCTGGGAGATGGCAGTTTCAGATGAAAGAAATTTCCAGAGGGAGACATGGTAACAGCAGAGAAAACGACTGCCCTTACTATTGCGCAGTCACAGATGGTGGTACGAGAGCCTTTCTCTCTCTCTCACCCCAAACCTCCTCCGGCCAGGAGCATGCCACTGCTCTGGAGAGAAAAACCCGCAGGTGCCTGATCCCTCAGTAAATGGAAGCTTGGATTATAAATGAATTAACTGTATCCGTTCGATGCAATTCAATTCAGCCGTTAATACCAGTCCATGTTTTACACATAGTTATCTTTTCACGGTGGAAGAGTTTATTCTATCTTCATGTACTTTTAATACATCATTGCTGTTGTTAGGGGCCATCGGATCGATTCTGCCAATTGGTCCATTGTGACAGAGTAGAACTGCCCCATAGGGTTTCCTAAGCGGCAACCTTTATGGAAGCTGACCGCGACATCTTTCTCCTGAGGAGGCACTGGGTGGGTTTGAACCATCAATCTTTTGGTTAGCAGCCGAGTGCTTAGTTGTTGCACCACCAGGGCAGGGTACAGCAGAATCCCTAGAGCTACAGCAAGGGAATTATTTATCCTTGGACCTTAATCCTAAATGATTTTCCTAAGAAACATACATAGATGCTCTAAAACCAAAAACCAAACCCAGCGCCATCGAGTCGATTCCGACTCATAGCAACCCTATAGGACAGAGTAGAACTGCCCGATAGAGTTTCCAAGGAGCGCCTGGCAGATCTGAACTGCCAACCTCTTGGTTAGCAGACGTAGCACTTAAACACTATACTACCAGGGTTAGTTCTGAAATCAGCCTTCTGGGGACAGCACTTTTTTTTTCAAAAGTCAATTTTGAGTGATCCCACTTCTAGCCTTGGTTAGAAATACCACAGCTTGACAAAGGACTTAAAACTGACTTAACATTTTAAGAGAACAACAAGCAATCACATCGAGTGCAGATACAATATGAGCTTAGACGTCTAGATGCTTCTATATTAACTACCAAAAAACAACAAAACCAAAAAGCATCTTTGTTTTTTTTTTAAAGACAAGGCAAGGGAAATGTCAGAAACACAGGGTTAAGAAACAAAGCACCACAAAGGAAGGCGAGAGAACATCAGTTAATAAGGACAAAACAACCCACTAAAAACCTGTTGGACACTTGGACTAACCCAGTAAGGCTACTGCTAGTTATGGGGTGCCTCTCTGCCTCAGCTTGAGAGGTGAGGAGCTGTTGTTGGGTGCTATTGAGTCGATTTTGACTCATAACGACCCCATGTGACAGAGTAGAACTGCCCCATAGGATTTCCTAGGCTGTAATCTTTACAGAAGCAGATCGCCAGGCCTTTTTCCTGCAGAGGCGCTGGGTGAGTTGGGTTGCTAACCTTTTGGTTAGCAGCCAAGCACTTAACCGTTGCACCACGAGGGCTCCCTTGGGGGAATGCAAGTTGCTAAAATGATACCAACCAGAGCGTGGCAGAGAGGGGAGCTGGTACTCTCGGCAGTACTTCCTGAGTGCTGTGTTTAACCCACATGCTGCAGCAATGCTGGAAAGTGCTTTCTCTCTCACACCTTACAATGACCCCAGGAGGGTTAACGCCAACATTCCCATCTAATAAATGAGGGAAGCTGAGTCGTAGTCCGACATCATGTGACTCCTCTGGTGCCTGCAGAGAGGCAGGGACTGGGGCCCAGGCCTGCTGATGCCACGTCCTCCCACTGCTGTGGGGTGGGATCTCACAGAACACCCCTGGGGGCCACACACTTCGCACACACTGTCACACTGAACCCTCACATGGCTCTCAAAAGCAGGTTACTGTCATTATCTTTACTTCAGAGATGAGAAAACAGAAGCTTCAGGAGGGTACATGTGAAGAGGTAAGGCGGAATATGACAGACAACTGCAGGAACAGAGGCCCAAGGGAGCCTGGTGGAGGTGTGGTTGCCCTGGTGGAGGCGTGATCGCCCAGGTGGAGGCGTGGTCGCCCGGGCGGAGGCGTGGCTTCAGATATGTGCATAGACAGACAGTTATGCTTACAGAGGAGACAAGTAGGTTTGGTAGTGTGGGATGAGGAAGGTCTCCCTCTACTACTTATGGTAAAATACATATAACATAAAAAGTGCCACTTTAACCATCTGAAGGTCAGTGTGAAGTGGGAGTGATTCTAATGTAGCCCATGAACTCGGGTGAGCAGTGAGGGAGGCAGGTAGGGATGGGGGACAAGGCAGAAGGTCAATGTGTCAGAGATCTTGGGGTGGGGAGGGTCTTAGAATTGGTGGCACAGGTGTACAATGGAAGTACCTGGAAGATGGGAGGTGAAGGTCAGAGAGTAGGACATTTGAAATTGCAATTCTGGCCTGGTTAGGAGACGGATATGACCCCAAGTGGACGACTGGGGGTTGGAGGGAGCAGGCCCAGGCCGCAGGAGCCAGGTGTTGTGGTGGCAACTGAGGTGGTGGCTGCCGTGGCTGGGACTGAGAGGAGTGGTACAGGGGGTGCTCTCTAAGGGGCGAGGTGGTACGATGGTTTGGCAGCCAGCAGCCTGCTAACGGAGGGAGGCCTGCGCCATTTGAACGGGGACCTTGGACACTCATGCCCCTCACGGAAACCTGGGACTGTGAGCCTGCCACACGCTGAAGACACGTGTCCAGTGGCTGCCTGACTGTGGACTGGGCACCCCGGGAGGGATCCCTGGAGCCTAGCAGAGAGCCTGGCGACAGCAGGGGCCCAAAACCTCCACGTGAGGTGCCTGAGTGCAGGGCTTGCTCAAGGTTAAAGGGACAGTAATTGATGCAGGCAAGTTAAATCTGGCCACTCAGGCCACACACTCTCCCAGTTCTGGGTGCGTATCAGCATCATCCGTGGTGTCTCCTGGGCCCCCAACCTCAGATACTCCAGTTTAATTGGGAAGACTAGGAAGGGGCTCCCAGCAGAGCTGGGAATAAGAAGGTATCAGAAGCCTCGGAGCCTGTACCCACACCCTTAGAGTTGCGAGACTATGGCCAAATGGAAACAGGGCACCCCACCCACCTCTGTAACCTGGGATTGCAACTGCTACCCAGAAGGAATCCCAAAAGAAGGGGGAAAGTGCTGAGAGGCCATCAAGCCTTTTTAACAAAGATTTTATTTTGTAGCTCCTCACAAAAAAGTGGTCATGTCTTAGCACTGTATCATTCAAGATTCCATTTACTCTCTGCCCTTCATAAAACATCGGTTTGCTCTAACTCATGCTTCCTAACTCCGTTCCCCAGATACCCTCTTCACCAGGCACACCTGTCTCACCTCTCGCTCAGTGAGCTCCTATGCACCCTGCAAAACCCTGCTCAAGGCCACCTCCTTTGCAGACCTCCCTGGCATTGGCATGTGGAACTGGCAGCCCCTGCAGTGCCATGGACGCAGCTCTGAGCCACACTCTCCCCCCAAATCACAGCAACTTGTTGACCTGCCTGTCTTAATGTCTCCCTCTGTTGGAGGACCTATCAGACTGCTTGGCACAAGCTGATGATCAGTACAGTGTGTTGAGGGAATGACTGAATAAATGAATTTTGGAAGTATGAAGTCACCCAAATATTTATTTAATGCTAACATTACTCATGTATTTTAAACTTCATGTTGGGCTCTGGTCTGAGTTCAGGCAACTAAGTACTTTGTGGCCTCCTCAAATACCCCTCTGTTACTTTATTCCACGTGAGGACACTCTGCGCATTATATTCTGAGACTGGTGAAACAGCCTTTACTTACCTCATCCAGAACAGCCTCTTTTTTCTGGAATAAAGAAATAAAGTGTGAATTAGCGTAAGAAGGATGAATTTCCCACAGTGTAGTCTTCATTTCTGGGTCTTACCACCATGACACGTCAACAAGGGCTGGAAAAGTACTGTGAGGACACAAAGAACTGCGGCAACAACCACCCCCTTTGCCCATCCCGCCCCTGCCTCCCCCATCTGAGCTCCTATGATGCCCTGCAGGTCCTGGACTCCTGACGTGCCTTGCTGATGGTACCCGAGGAACCAAATCTGTGACGATGACTAGGCCATGGTGACCTCTCTTGCCCTAAGCTAATGGTGTGGTGCGTGTCTGGGCGGCTGGCTGCTCTTGACTGGCCATCCCAGTCACCACTCTGGGAGGCCAGGATGTGCAGGTGCTATGAGGCTGGTGCAGGTCAACACAGGAGAGCATTTCTAATGATGAGCACTGTCCTGACCTGGGTGCCCTCTCTGATTGGGCTGCAGAGTGGCTGGACACCTGGTGGTGATGCCACAAGGGGACACCTGTCTGGAGCCGGGGTCACTGGCTCCCAGGTTGACTGATCGTCAAAGTTACCTGGAGACTAGAAATGGAGAAGGATTAACTGCCTCCCATGAACTACTGCCCCCCTTTACCTTGAGACCTGAAGAACTGGATGGTGCCCAACTACCAGTGCTGAACGTTTCAATCAAGGATTCCATAGAAGAATCCTGATCAAAAAGGGGAAAAGTAAGGAACGACATTTCAAATTCTTACAGAATCCAGTCTCAATCGATCTGCTGAGACTACAGGAACCCCCCAATCTATCGCTCTGAGAAAATCTTCAAACCATGAACTGAAACTGTCCCCTGAAGTCATCTTTAAACTAAACAACTGCTTAGCTAAATTTGTAAAGAATGTTTACCGTGAGCATTGCGCTCTCTTAAAGAATTCTCTCTGTGACATCGAACTGTCAACAGTAACTCTAAAGCACAGACGAGAAGCTTAGGGAGCAGTGAGTCTGAGTCAATGGTGGTGAGACAATATGGGCAGAAATAGTGAGAATGGTGACACAATGTGAAGAATGTAACCAATATCATTGTGCTATACATGTAGAAACTGATGAATGGGTATATATCCTGCTCTGTATATTTCCACCAAAATTAAAAAAAAAAAAAGATAAAAACTATCATCTGGGGACTTAAAAAAGGTCTCTCGGGCTACCCCAGTAGACTGGATCAGAGTCACCAGAGACGGCCCCAGGAACATGTATTTTCAGAAGCAGACAAAGGCCGAGTCCCTCCTGATGTGAACCTCTGAGATCCAATGTGTATGTGGTGGCCAGTGGCCACACTGGAAGACACAGTCATTAGCCAGCTTCAGTGCAGGCTGAGGGGATGCCCAAGTATGTCACAGCAAAGGGCCGGCCCCTCGACAGAGCAGGGCAAATGGAGCAGCAGGACCAGCCGGGTGTGAAGAGAAGCAAAGGGAAGATACGCCTAATGATAAAAGCAGCAATAAAGACGGTGGCCAAGATGGCATCAGACAGCTGATAAGGATGGATATTGGCGAGGATATTGCTGGGGAACGGAAAGAGCCGAGATATTCAGCACGAGAAGAGTACCAGCTGAAGAACGGCAATGTTCCACGAGTGAGAAAGATAAACAGACGCCACCCTGTCACAGAACCGACTTTCTGAGTTGCCGCGTGTGGTGCGTTAGCTACTGAGGTAGCCGATGTGGAGGTGGTTAATCTCAAGTTTGAGCTGTGGTGTGGAAGTCTGCGGTAGCAGATTAAAAGTCTCTAGGAGTTCAAAGTCTTCCTCAGGTGTCACCCAGTCACCCCAGTTGCCTGTTGTGAATCTGAGAGGACGGGACTGAGGAAGATGATGGAGCATGAGGAGACCCCATTTCTCCTCAGGCAGCCAACCTGTAAACTCGGAGATCTTACTCAGAGTTATTCAGAATTGGGGTCTCTCAGGAGCAGCTGTCAGGGCAGATGCCTCCTATCCCTTGTAAAACAGACTGTGGCCCTGAGCTGCCCCCTCCCCGGAAGCCCCGGAAAGGGGAGCTGTGGGTGACTTCAAATCCTCCATAGCTGTTCTTAAGCATCAAGCTGACCATGGAGTACCCCTCAACTCGCTGGTCAACGTTCGGATACCAACAGAGGGGTCAGTGACCCAGAGCGGTCGGGGGTGAGCCACTGGCTGCCAACATCTCTGCCCTGAAGAGCTAGATTCCCTGTAACTGCCCGGCCTCACCTCTGCCAGCTGCCCCCTTGTGAGCTAACAGATGGCTCCGGGAAGCAGGCCACTCTCTGCTGTCTACCTGGCAATGGAGTCCTGTGCCTTCTTCAGAAACCAGCTCAAAGGTGGACCCATCCCCAAGACCCTTCTCCCCTCCCAGCAGGACCAGGCGTTCCCTGCACTGTGGCCCCAGGTGGTCCTCTTGCTTTCTCTCTCTCTGTCTCTCGCAGTCTCTCAGCACTGACTACCCGGCACTGTGTTCAGGTGGGTGTATACTCTGCCCTACCTCCACCCATGGTCCCTGACATGGAGCTGGCACATGAAAGGTGCTCAGTGATATTGGCTGAATCAATATGCCAACTGCCGGATGGTTCCAGACAGCAGACTTGCAGTGTAAGATGGTTGCCGGGTGGGGGGGGAGTCAATCAAACAGAGCCGGGGTCTCACCTTGTGCCTACATGCCCTCCACTGGGCCTGCAGGACCCTGGCTGCCGCGTCCCGCCGCTCGTCTTCTCTTGTCTCAGCGGAGCAGGCGGAGGGGGGCCGTGAGTGAGCTGCACTGGTGTTGTCCTCAGAGTCCTGCCAGGAGCGGACGCTGGTTGCAGTGGGTGGCCGGAGGTCCTCCTGGGTCTACAGGAAATGCAAGGTGTGAAAGCGTGATAAGCAGAGGCAGGAAGGTCAACAACAGGCAGGGTGGTGAGATATTACTCGGCAGAGAGCAGGCTGTGCTCAGCGGACTTTGTAATTTCGAAGGAAGCTGCTGCACGGCTCAGCCGCGTGGCTCAACGTGCCATCGATGGAAATCTTCAGAAAAACAATGTACACGCTAATAAACAGGTGTCAGTGGGCTTTTCATTCAACTTTTGACTCCGTCTGGCAGCAATCTCCCAGGTAGGAGAGGGGAGGACAGTATTTGTGACATGTAAAAAATAATTGTTCATATGCTTAGAATACATTTTCTAAAATCAGTAAAAACTTTCTATATTATTGTAAGGATTGTCGTCTGACTATTGAGGGTCCTTTTTAGGGGTCTTTTAGTTTAATACTGTATTACAAAAATGGGGTTTCTAGGATTAAACACAATACACTGCTACTTATTATTTATTTGTATTACTGTACTTTAGACGAAGGTTTACAAAACAAACTAGCTTCTCATTAAACAGTTAGTACACATATCGTTTTGTGTCATTGGTTACGAACCCCCAACATGTCAACACTCTCCCCTTCTCAACCTTGGGTTCCTCTTACCAGCTTCCTGTCCCCTCCCAGGGCTTCTCGTTGCTGTCTCTGGGCTGGTGTGCCCCTTCAGTCTCATTTTTAAACACAATATACCTTTAGCTTGGTTTGAAAGAATCGCTGGTGTGACCATCAAATTAACACAGATTTTTCCCATTTATGGGTCCAAATTTATTATCTATAAGAATAATACACATAAAAATATCGAAGACTATTTTTCTCACGTCCCAAAAGGGAGCTCAGTGGAGACACATGTTGTTGGAGACAGACCTCACAGGATAAGAGATATGAGAAGCCCTCAAAAACCCTCCCTCGTGATCGACAAGGGGTACCAGCTGGCTGACCAGTCAGCTGCCGTCTACCTGCTTTGCTGTCTACCCACTTTGGGGAGCCCACCGCTGCCTCCTGCCCAGATCCCCTTTGCTCGCCTGGACCATCTACTCTGTTACCTGAATGAGGGCCTCACTCCTTCCTTCCCTCAGTCCTCACACACTCTCAGACTTTTGCTTTATTACAGCGACATCTGCCAATGTGTGGTCCAGGACAGTTTGATAAAAAATGTAAAATCGGTTACTTAGGAGAAAAAGGAACACTTACTCAAATAACTCTTGGCAGACAGCTGAAAAACCTTTAAATTCTGATGTGCCTATAAATTCCTTGAGGCAACTATTAGAAACCTGACTCACAGTGCTCCATTTAAACCTACAATTAGTCATTCAGTTACTAGGACTGAGGGCCCTTCCCCTTTCCTGAAGATGGTCTACTCTCCCAATCAATCCCACTCTTCCTTTCCTCTAAAATGGAAATGCCTTCTCAGCAGGAAAAAAAAAACCCAAAGCTAACATACCCTTATTTTAAAAAATTCAGGCAATACTAACATACCCAGAAGAAAGGAAAAAAGCCCTTGTAACCCCACCTACAGAAACAGCTGCATGCTGACAGTCCTTCCAACATTTTTCTAGTATAATTTTTCAAAAACAAAATGAGATCATGCTATATGCTTTTTTTTTTTTTTCTGGTTCGGGGGGGAACCTCAAACAACAGGTCCCAGGCATCCTTCCATGTCAGCAAACACAGACCCACATTACCCTTTACCATGGCTGTATACTATTCCATTGACCAGCTGCATCACCATCTATTAATACAGCTCCTATGTGTGGCTGGTCAGCTTACTGCCATTTCTCACCATCACCCATGTCTGGCATCTCTGTCTAGAGTGCTGTTACTTTCTGGGGCTGCGTTTCTAGGTATAGCCCCACTCTTGCAACAAAGAGGGGGAAACCCAGGTTGTCACTGCAGAAACAAAAGCTACAGGGACAGAAACAGCTCCTGTTTTAACCATGCTATTCTTGTCTTCCTACCACCCCTCTGTCAGTTTGTTGTACTGTGGTGGCTTACGTGCTGCTGTGATGCTGGAAGCTATGCCACCGGTATTTCGAAGACCAGCAGGGTCATCCATGGTGGACAGGTTTTAGCAGAGCTTCCAGACTAAGAAAGACTAGGAAGAAAAGCCAGGCGATTGACTTCTGAAAATCAGCCAATATTCACAACAGAATATTGTTCTACACAGTGCTGGAAAATGAGCCCGCTAGGTTGGAAAGCACTCAGAATACACGGTGGCTACAACGATGGACTTGAGCATACCGGTGATCATGAAGATGGTGCAAGACTGGGCAATGTTTTGATCCATTGTGCATGGGGTTGTCATGAGTCATAGCCGACTTGACAGCAACTAACGACATTACCGTCCTTATTTGCTAATAGTTTAATCTATCATTAAACTCCCACAAGTTCTTTCCTTCTGCATATTTTAAACTCCGTAGCGGGGAAATAAGGAGAAAAAGCAAAGGGTCTTTTGGCTGAAACCAGTGCCATGTCTGTAGAGAGCTGTCACTGCTGAGACGTGTGTGCAGCTGTGCAGGGTGGGTGCTGACTGGGACGGAGTAAAGCCACGTTTCTCCTTCCTAGGAGAATGTGTTCCTGCCCACTTACAGGAAGACAGAGCCTCAAGGTCATATTAGAAGATGCCAAAATAAAAAACACCGAATGTAATTTTGACACCAAGTACCACCTCCCACGACCTCAGTCAAGAGAAGTGGAGCAACTGCTGAGAAAAAGACGGTAACTGCTGTCAGGTGTCTCTACTGACAAAGCAGCTCTGCATTTAACCGAGTGAGCGGAGGATTTAAATCCAAACGACTGAAATTGGTGCAGAGAAAGTGCAAAACCCGCAGCAGAGGGGCTCAAAGACAGGGGCGACAGGCGGCATCTGCTCCAGACCTTCTCGAATAGGCAGGGCATCGAGGCCCAAGTGGGAGAGCAGGTCTGCACAGGGCTGTCCTCCACCTGGACCTATGCCCATCAGGCACAGGGAGAAGATCGGTGCTAGGGTGATCCTGACTCTGTCTCCAATCAACACGTTGATTGGAGACAATGGGACAGACTGTGCTTCTCCTGTTTTGACGGGGTCTACAGGCAACGTGAGTAGGCCAAACAGAGAGGAGTCTTCTATACCTAGGTGATGTGTATTTCCAGCTCTGCTGCCTGTGGAAAACACCGTCCTCCCGAAAGAATATGTGACTTTGCAAGGAAGGTTTTCAAACATGCAGGAACACCTCAAGTCTTGTTGGGTCCCTCTAAGAAGTGCAGGGAGTCAGTCACATGTAGGAAGCCCTGGGGCTGCCATCACCATGGCCCCTGTGAGCAGCCCACTTGTAAAGAGATCGTAATAGCATCTGACGCCTAAAGGAGAAACATGAGCACAGTTCTGTCACATGGATGCCACGTTCACTCTGTGGGGCCAGAGTGAGAGTCATGGACAACGCGAGGTATAGCCCGGGAAATCAGCCCACGACAGAAAGAAGGCAGGCATGCAGGGAACAAGGGTCTTGTGGAGAGAATGTCCAGTTCCCTCCACGTGGAACAGTGACTCAGCATCTCTCAGGAGATTTGCAGAGCCCCATAGGAAGACACTGACAGGGCCACGTAAGGAACACTGTCTGAGTGGTCAAACCAGCTCTCCAGAAGGGGCTGAGAGGGAAGTGCTCCATCCCCCACTCCTGTCTGCCACAGGCCAGCATGTGCTGGGGAGACCCTGTCTCTCTTGCCTGCTGGCAGCACCACGGCCTACCTCAGTCTGTTTAACTCAACATGTACCTGTTTAACTCAACATGTACCTGTCCAAACCCAGAGCTCAGCTATTCTTCCTCCTGCACCAGAGCTGAAGTTCACACAGTCCGGTGGCTGCTGAGACAAGAAAAAGCCTTAAAACTAAGAATCCAGCTAAATGACCTGGCCTTCGGAGAGAAAAGCCAATCAGGGTTAAAAAAAAACTTAATTTTCAACTCTCAGCAGGCGACTAAATCCCATAGCTTCACTAAGCCCCGTGAACAATCTCAGCTTCTGAAGCAGAAGGTTTCTGAAACGACACAAGCTCGTCGCAGCTGACGTGTGCTGCGTGTAGAGACCTGGGATCCTGGGGGTCTGCAGGCAGTCCTCCGATCTTCAGTGATTAGAATAAGGGTCCCAGAGAAGGGGGGAAGGGAGTGCGAAGACAAAGACGCTGCTGCAGTCAACGCCTCACCCGTCTCTATGGTGGCCCAGCCCAACACTGCTACATGGCTCACAGTTACACCACGGGCGCCCCTCAGAGCATGCTGTGGCCACACGATTAATGCCCAAGCCATCTGTCCTTGTTTTAATACCTGCCAGATTCTGTAACTCTGTCATACAAAATGCCACCTGGAGAATCCATTCACTGGAGTAAAGGATGAGTGAGGAGGAACATTCTAGCCCCAGAAGTCACAATGCAGCCAGCGCTGAGCTGACAGACCAGAGGGACACCTCGGTCACCCCCTCACAGCCCTGAGAACTGTCCCAGCTAACTTCAGGGGTGTGGAAGGGGGAGAGAGGGCATGCCTGACTAGAGTCCCTTTCCCTTGCTTGGAGGCCCCGCAGAGAGAACCTGCCCTTCACCACAAGAGGCACCTACCACCTGATCAGGTGCACTGGGCTGCCCAGAGCACCTTGCCCCTCCGAGGCCTTTCTCGACATCGTACCCTGAGCCTCGTGTGTTCATGCAGTGCTGGGACAGGTGGTGCTCAGCAGGGCCTTCTCCCACCTCCTCCTCACCCTCCGCGGATAGTTATCTTTCTGCATATTTGAAGCTTTGGGAAGATCCCTGCGCACCAGCTCAACAACTATGACTAGAAGACTAGTTCAAGAAGTCCATGAACTGACGATCAATGAACCCTGACTTCAACACCCACAACTTAACTTACAGAGATGAGCTGGATAATAAAGGCAAACTCAATTGTCAGCATGTGGCCAGGAGAAATGCCAGGAAGAAAACAATTAGCACCACCACTGTTCTGCCAAGTCCCACCATAAAAACCCAGCCACACTGTACCTCGTGAGCTATTTCCATGAGATCGTCTTTCTCTTCTTTCTTTGCTTCTTCCAGCTCTTGAAGCTTCGCGGTCAGTGTTTGAACTTGCTCTCTAAAGGGGGAAGGGAAAAGACAAACCTGACGTGCCGTCACGCTGTAGGACCTGCGTGTGCCTGCCAAGAGGTGCTGCATGGCAGGGGTGAGGCAGTTCCATGGGCACAGATCAGCACTGAGCGGCCACGTTGCCTGAGCACCTGGGCCCCATGGAGGACCCTCACTGGACCCAGGGACAGAGCCCAAGAGCCCCATGCAGATGGTGCTTCTATTGCCTGTCTCCCCTGTTGGACTGGAGCTCCACGGGCAGGGATGGAGGAACCCAAGAAAGACCTCGAAACAACTTCACTGCATGAATGATGGAATATTATTTGGCAATCTTTGTTGTTCTTATTAGCTGCCATTGAGTCGATTCCGGCTCATACTGACCTCATGTGTTACAGAGTACAACTGCCCCATAGGGTTTTCTTGGCTGTAATCTTTACGGAAGCAAGTTCACCAGGTCTTTCTTCCACAGAGCTGCTGGGTGGGTTCGAACCACCAACCTTTAGGTTAGCAGACAATTATAAACCACTTGAGCCATCCAGTCTCCCTCATTGCATGAATGATGAATAGGTAGATACCACTTGGGGTTTTTAATAAACCATGTGGTTGACAGGAAATACAGCTAATGTCCTCACTAGAGACACTAAGGCAAAGTAAAAACTGTTCATCTCTGCAAACCTGCCCTTTCTGATCTGCGTTAAGTCTAGCCTTCCGACAAAATCAAGTCGCATTTTTCCTGAAGATAAAAACTTTAGTTCGTTCCGGTAATCTTGCTAATTGTGCTAAGCGCTAAATAGTTCTGCTCAGATTTTTAATCTACTTATTAATTTTTTACTATTGAGATAAAATTCACCATTTTAAAGTGCACGATTAAGTGGTTTTTAGCACATTCACAATGTTGTGGAACCCTCACCACTAATTCCAGAACGCTTTCAGCCCCCCAAACAGAAACTCAGCACCTACTAGCAGCCCCTCCTAACTCCCCCTCAACCCCTCACAATCACTAATCTACTTTTTGCCTCTGTGAATTCGCCTATTCTAGGTGCTTCATGTAAGTGGGATTGTATAATATTTGTCCCTTTGTGTCTGACTTATTTCACTCAGTATCTTATCTTCAAGGTTCATCCACGTCCTAGCATGTATCAGGACTTCATTTCTCTTTACGGCCAAGTAATAGCCCATTGTATGTATATACCCCATTGTGTTTATCCAGTACCTGTTGACAAGTGGGTGGTGTCTGCCTTTTGGCTGCTGTGACTAATGACATTGAGGGATGGTGCCTGAGGAGGTACCCGACGCCTGAGCTGAATCCTGACCCAAGGTGAGCACTGAGCTCACGTGTGTCAGTAAGCGCGTCAGAAAAGTGTGAGGGGCCCATGTGGGGAGTTGGCCATGACCAGGAGGCGGGCACTGAGCTCGTCATGAAGAGCCTTGCTGAGTCTCTATTCTTATTCTGAAGGTGACAGAAAACCTCTAGAGGATTTTCGGAAGAGGAGTGACTAACCAGGGTGGAGTTTTAGAACACCGCTCTGGAAGCTATGTTCAGGACAGGTGGAGGCAGGCAGCATAGGGAAGCCAGGAGAGTTTGGAATTCTGTGTATTCTCTTTAAAGCTAACTCTTCAGCCCACTTACCTCAAGGTCTCCTCTCTCCCTCTTCTCTCCTTCTCACTCTCCTTCACGTGTTCCAGCTCCTTCTCTAAGTCGGCCTTTGTCCGGAGCAGCTGCTTCACTTCCAAACTGAATGTACAAAACCAAAGACATCTCAGTGTTCATTATAACGACAGGCCACGTTACACTAATATTCACAGCCAGGAAGACCTTTCAGAAACAAGGATGTAGTCCGATCTCCTCACTTACTTGAGAACAGTGAACAACAGGAGCCAGGAGGGTAAATAAAAGCACTCATTTACAACTCTATGAGCCAATATAGAGGGTGAGGGCCCTGGCTTGGTCAGCTGGTCATTCCCTCAGATGTTTACTGAGCACCTGCTGTGTGCCAGGGACCGCCAAGTGAGCAGACCCTGACCAGGCGGCTGCTCTCATGGGCCTCATGGTCTAGCAGGGAAGAAGCTTTCCTCCGGCAATTCCACAGCTCCACACACAGTTCCCATCTGAAGGAAGGACGCAGGCACTGAAAACACCACACTGGTCACACTATGAGTTCAAGGAACTGTGCACCAAAGTCTTGCAGCACCTACAATCCTAAACACCATTGCAGCAGACCAACTTACTCCTGACAGGGCCGTGGCTAGAGGTGGCCAAAGACAGACAAGGCACGGGACAGGAAAGGGGGCTGCAGTCCAAAACACCACAGATCAGCAGCGAGTACATAAAATCTCCAGGCTTTGCCTTTCAAAATGCTACGGTCACGCGGAACGCTCTACAGCAGGTACGTCTTGATATAGAGATCGAATGCCAAAAACATATTATTGAATTTTTAAAGAACTAAATCGGCGTAAGGTCCTGTTCGTCATCTCACACAAACCAAAGAAAGCAGATTCCTCTAAAAAGGGATTTGGAGCGCCCTTTGAATTCAGTGTAAAGAGATTTAAACGTCACCCTCTCCAGCCAGCCCACACTCTTCTAATGACACGATGTGGCTGATTAACACCTTCTTTTTACCACAAAGCTGCGTTTAGCTCACAGTCAAAATGTTAAAAGTTTCAGAACCATGTAAAAATATTTGTGCAGTAACTACCAGGAGCTGAGCTGCCGTGGTTGTTGGGTGCCGGCGAGTCAGTTCTGACTCATGGCAACCTCACGTGACAGGCAGAACTGCCCCATGGGGATTCCTGGGCTGTGATCTTCATGAGAACAGATCACCAGGTCTTTCTCCCACACAGCCGCTGGGTGAATTCAAACTCTCGACCTTTAGGTTAGCAGCCGAGCGCTTAACCTTTGTGCCACCAGGGCTCCTACAGCTGAACATGCTTCCCAGATTCACAACAGTCTCGCTCTAGGAACAATGGTTTCCAACAGGAAATCGGAAATCTTTCACCCCATGGAGGCACAGTGAGAGTACTGCCACGTCTAGAAGGCCTAGAACGTACTCCTTGTCCAGAAGCTGCGTGTGCAGCGCAGTCCGCTCGCCCTTCAGGCTCTTCAGGACGCCTCGCAGGCGCTCACACTCCTCCTGGTGGTCCACGTGGGGCTGCCTGTGCACCATGGAGCTGGATGAGGAGTGAGGCACGGAGCTCGCTTTCACTGGTTCTGCTGAGTGCGAATTGGGGCTTTCCAGTGAACTTATTTTCTGAAGGCAACACAGGTATTGTTAGGTGTTGTTCTCATCTCTACTTTCCATTTATGACACCCAGAGGAGAGGCAACAGACCACAGGGAGGCTGGTCTCAGGGTCGGGAGCTTGGAAAGCGCTTTGTGTGCGTGGAGAACTGGGGGTCGCGGGGGCGCCATGTGTACTGTGGAGGGCTGGGGGACACAGGGGTTCTGTGTGTGCCGTGGAGGGCTGAAGGACGTGGCCCACAGCTCCTGAGGCCCCAGGAGAGGACACCCCTACCCGTGGCAGGTCCTCTTTAGTTAGAGGGGAGGAGAGCAGACTCAGCCTGGGGCAGGGGCAGGGGCAGGGGCAGGGGCAGGGGCAGGGGCAGGGGCAGGGGCAGGGGCAGGGGCAGAGGTAGGGCAGGGGTAAAAAGCCATCAGCGAAACAGAGATAAGTGCACAAGGGAAGATGAATTCACAGACTGTTTTCCTTTTTGCTCATTTACTCCATTATTTCCCTAGAGTTTCTGAAATTTTCAACCTGTTTTGAAATTAAATCATATCCCTGCTTTGCCTGCTAAATGATACTGAAAAAAAAAAATTTTTTTTTTTTTTTTTTTTTTTTTACTGAGCCCCTTCCAATTTCCACCATTTCAGTGTCTCTCTCACTGTCTTCTACCACGCTTCTGAACCACCCCGGGTGCTTTATTTTTTAAAATATTCACATTAAAAAAAAAAAAAAAAAAGCTTAAGTTTCTGCTTTGTTAAGTATGTGAAATTATTACTATTTTTAAATTTCCCTGCTTAGGCAAACAATAGAGACAACTCTAGGTCAGTATTTTGCCAGGCTACTCGAGAGGCAGTGGCGCTGGGCTGTTGCACTAGCTTCAGACCGTTGGCTGGTTTGAGAATTCACAGGGAGACCAGGAGGAAAGGTTAAACTCTCAGGCTTTCTGGTTGCTGGTGTGTGGCTGGACAGTTTCTGCAAATTGAAGCATCACTCAAGTGGTGAGAAAAACAGTGTGGTGGGCTACTGGCAGTGAACAGCCCATGATATTCCAGGCTGGATTCTGGAAGGTTCTGGAGCTTGGACCATGTGTACCAACTATGGCTGCACATAAATGTCTACCAAGTGGGGCTGCATGGCAGGGGCTTCCCCATCTTTCAAACGAGGGACCTGAGTTCATAGTCCTCAAGGCCATCTCTGACTGGGGAGCATGCCTGCCCTCTCAGGTTTGGACCAGTGCTGTATGGACACAGCCCCTTTACAGGCCCACCTCTCCACAGACGTGTGCTACGTAGAGTGAACCCCTTGTGCCCACTGTCTCTGATGCCTATTGCACCCCAACATGGTGGCCCCCAGCTGTGGGAGGAGCCATGGAGGGGCCCGCTCACCTTCTCCAGCTCCGTGATGCGCCTCAGCAGCCTGGGCTTGCTCCACTCCACATAACCTACAGGAGCAGCAGGCGTGGATAGACACATCAGGTGTGGCACCTCGCCTAGACCACCCAACCTGGACCATACCGAGGGCACCCTCCATCACCGCCACCAGAGGCCCCGTGTGTGGATGCCTGGGGTCCCCATCTCCCCTCCCAGCCTTAGGGAGGGGCCCCTGGATACCCCTGATCTTGGGGACAGTGGGGGAGTTGCTGAGCAGCCGGTCTAGGTCCTCCTTCAGGCTCTGGTTCTCCTCAGTCAGCTCCTGCACGCTCCGTGTCAGGTTCAGGAGGACATTACTCACCTTCTTCTGCCGCTTGAGGCCCACCTTCTTCTCCATGGGGAGCCTGGCGATGACACCGAGAGGCCTAGGGCATGGGTCTCTAGACTGGCTTACTGAAAGTCCCCAAGCTCAGAATGGTGGCAGGGAGCACTGGCTTTGAACCCCAGCTAAGCAAAACACTAGCCCCCACAACAGAGCTCCATTCTTCTCAAAAAAATTTTATTCCTCTGTACAACAAAACACTGTACTCAGTTGCTACCATTAGGTTTTCAATTGCATCGCATCTTTGATTTTACCTCTAAAAAGCCTAAAGTAATTGCTATCTGATCTTTTACAGAAGATGCTTGCCAACCCTTTTTAAACCATCAGGGGAAAGGAGAAAGGACACAACCGTGCCTGATGCCACGTAAACACTCTGTAAGTGTCAGGAGTAGCTGCACAGGCCAGTGACGTGATCACATCTATAAGGGACCATCTTCTCTCTAATCTGTTGAAAGCCTGGCATCACACTTGCAGATAAGAGAAATCTACTAGACAGGGGAAACCTTGATGTCTCTCCTAGTAAGCTTATTTAGGAAGACTTTAAGTGGCAAAATGAACTTGCACTTGGCAGTAATGTCTTCTGCTGAGGGGGACACGCTGTGGAACAGCATTTCCTAAAGCTGAGCTGGAAGCTGCTGTGCAGGACACATGACTAACATGGGCACGGCTGTGCATCATAACTTGTCAACTCCAGCCACGCACAGGCTCTTGCCCACTCCCAAGTCTACAGTGCCCATGGCACAGCCACACTACTGCTAGAGGCAATTACACAACACGGGGACAACATAGAAACATGCCCCCAGAGACGTGGTCGTACTTCTTGCCTGTAGCTTCAGAACTTGCCAAGAGAGTCTGGAGACGGTGAATCTGTAAAGACCACATTAAAATGCATTAAAGACACATCATGAACATGAAGGAGGCCTTCCTCTGAGAACCCGCCGGCTAGATCCCTGGTTCCCGCCCAGTGGCAGGAGGAGAGGCTAAGCTGCTGGGATGTAGATTCAGGTCGCGAGGCACCAGGAGGGCAGGGTTCCACAGGGCAGCCTGGTCTGGGTCAGCCCCTGGTCCCCTCCCACCAGGAAGAAGGAAGACAGCACGCACCTCCTCGTAGTACGTCTCCATGGCTATCCGCATTTCTTCCAGGTTCGTGGTCTTTATGTCAGTCTGAAGTTTGCTGGAACCAAGTGCAAAGTTAGCACAGCAATGCCAGCACTTCCAGTGGGCAGGGCAAGAGCACGCGTGTTCCCCCAAACATCAGAGAAGTGGTGAGTTTGGAAGGGAACTGGCCTGGGAAAGAAAAAACCCGAATCTGCCCTACACTGGCCTTGTGGCCTTGAACAGAAGAGTCATCTCAAGACTGATGGGAGAATTCGTCACACCAAAAAGTATTCCTTCTGTGTGGGAGTGGCCGCAGCACAAGTCAAGATAAAGAGACTCCAGAAGTACTTTTATCTAAAGATGATGCTATCTTTAAAACCAGAGCGACTATGAAGAAAGAGCTTTCTAAGGACAAGCCATTTTTGGGGGGCAGGTGGGGAGAATGACTTGTTTTATAAAAAAAAAAGAGGGTCAGTCTCCCTCCTAGTGCTGCCAATTTAATTGGCTTTGTACTCAGTATCTAACAGGCCTTAGATAAAAGACACTAACAAGGAAATGAGAGGATTCTAGAACACAAGAACACAGGAGAAAACAGCAAATAAATAAGATGTCAAGTTGACAAACTTCAGCAAGAAATAAATTGGCAGGGAGGTGGGGGCAAGTAGCTAACGCACAGGAGGACGCAGGAGGAGACGGTAGGAAGTGGAGTCTCTACCTTCCTTAAATATATATAAACACCTCAAAGAATGATGACCCTTTGCACTAAAGAACTGGGTAAGGAAGGAGCTTGTAGCTGCTCCAACCAGCACAAGGATCACACTCAACTGAGGGGGCAGCTGGGAGAGACATCTGACGTCAAGGGCTCCATCAAGGCCTGCAACATTCATGCTGGTAATACACAGTGACCCCAGAAAACCACAGGGAGAAAGGCCTTCTTCAACAAAAGAAAAGGCTAAACGAAAACATTGCTCCTTAATGAAACGTGGAGGGAAAGCAGGTCACAGAAAGAGAGGCAGCCTCTATGTCCCATCATGTTTTTGGTATAAAGAGGAAGTGGGGGGTGGGCGGTGAGGACATACAACAGAGGCTGGAGGGGACCTAGAGCTGTGGTCTGAGAAGCAGCACACACTGACTGACACAGAGGAGGAGGAAAGCCTGTCAATCCCCACCAGCTGGGGGGCAGAGAGCGGGGAGCAGGACCCCACCGCCCCGTACTTGATGGTGTTGTCCTTCTCCTTGCACTGCTGCTCCAACTTGAGAATCCGCTGCTTCAGCCCGTTGACCACCTGCCAACAGAACACACAGATGGAGCTGAAGGTCCCCCAGTCCACAGCACTTGGTCTGGAGATGCACTGTCCCGACCCTCCAAAGAGATTAGGTGCCCTGGTCCGGTGACCCCACTGCACCTCTCCCCCACCAGAACACTTCCACATGGCTGTCCTTCCTTCTGTAAAACTGTGTCTTCTCTCTGGACTGTGGGCTCAGTGAGAGGGACCTTGCTTGGTGCCCGGCTCAACGACACTCAGCGTGATGCTGAGTGACACTTGGGGAAGGAGAGGCCCCATGGAACAGGCATACACCACCAGTTATCAGCATGCCAATAGGTGCAGAACCTTTAACTAACAGTCACACTTAGGAGAGAAGACAGGACATCGGTCAGTACTTTTAAAAATTCCCTAGCCCTACCCTAACCCAAGGAGCCCTGGAGTGAAATGGTTAAGCACTGAGCTGCTGACCAAAAGGCTGACAATACAAGCCCACCTGACAGCTCTGAAGGAGAAAGACCTCGTGATATTCTTTTGTAAGGATTACAGCCTAGAAAAGCCTATGGGGGCAGTTCTACTCTGTCACATGGTCACTGCGAGTCAGAACTAACTCGAGGGCACCCAACAACAGCAGCCCTAACCCTACGGCCACTCTGTTGACTTGAGAGTGAGCGAGGCCAGAATACAACTGGAAAGAGGCCCGGGAAAGGCCCTGAGTGGAGTCCCTGGGGGTGGAAGAAGCTTGGCCTTCTCTGCTAACCTATCGATTTGGGAGGGGACACTTGTATAGTCTTCTGAGAACGTTCTTTTCTTTCTCTTTGGATAGCGAACCAACTTTTTAATTGTATTTTAAAGTAACTTTAAATTATATTCGAGTCCCCGGGTGGTGCAAAGAGTAAATGTGCTCAGCTGCTAGCTGAAATGTAAAAGCAGAAACATTTTACTTTGGCTTCGATATGATATTTAATATATCAGGGCTCTAAAATATTTAAGCCTAAATTATAACTCCTCACTATGAGTCAGTATCAACTCAATGGCAGCGGGTTTTTAACCACTAAAGTAGTAAGGTAATCGTGCTCAGCTGCTAACCGAAAGTTTGGAGGTACTCTGGAAGAAAGGCCTGGTGATCGACTTCGGAAAGGTCAAAGCCATTGAAAACCCCACGGAGTCCAGTTCTACTCTGACACACATGGGGTTGCCATGAGTCGGAGTCAACTTGACAGCACCAGTTTTTTAAAATGATATTAGTGATATATGAATAATTTCCCTGTAGAAAAACATTATGGATAAAGCTATAAAATACCCTTTGGCCCTGATACCCCCTGCCCAAGTAACTACTGTTCTCAACTTGGTGTGTATCCTTACGGACTTCCTTACTGTGTATATACACGTGTGCACACCCTGAGATTAAGGCGTTTGGTTGCCGTTTATATAAACGGTGCCGCACCCTTCATATCATTCTGCAGCTTACTCTTTTCACTCCACAGCTTCTCTTGGTGAACAACCCTGCTAGCTCCTTCCTGTAAAACCCAAACCAAACCCACTGCCGTCGAATTGATTCTGACTCATAGCAGCCCTACAGGACAGGGTAGAACTGTCCTGTAGAGTTCCCAAGGAGCGCCTGGTGGATTCGAACTGCCGACCTTTTGGTTAGCAGCCGTAGCACTTAACCACCACGCCACCAGGGTTTCCTGCTAGCTCCTATATACCTGCGTTATCCCTCCATAGCATGAGCGGACCATAGTCTATGTGCTCATTTTCGTACTGTAGGATATCTAGAGTGGAATCAACTTTTGTGACCGCAAACAACCCTTCAATACAAACCCCTGCCTGGGCCTCCTTATGCACGTGTGCAAAGGTTTCTTAAGGATTAAGAATGAGAAGTAGAGAAGTTCAATCATAGACACAGACACTCTCAAGGACAATTTGGCTGTTGGTATTAAAATGAAAATAGCACACACCCTCTGATCTAGATTTCTGCTTGTAATGAACATTAATGATAATAAAAGATGGCATCAGAACAACAACAGCACAAAGGGCCCTTTCTCTATAAAAGTATGCATTATTTATAGAAGTCTATGTCCTCATCCAAATTAATCATGTAAATTTGGAGCCCTGGTCGTACAGTAGTTAAGAGATATGGCTGCTCACCAACGGGCTGGCAGTTCGAATCCACCAGCCACTCCTTGGAAACCCTATGGGGAAGTTCTACTCTGTCCTATAGGGTTAAGATGAGTCGGAATCTACTTGACGGCAGTGGGTTAGGTTATGTCCTCATTCAAGTTAATCACATAGACATATCTGTACACAGCTGTGCTGCTTTATATCCTTTTTACTTATTTTTTTCTAATTTTTTTTTTTGGTGATTTAAGTGGAAGTTTACAGAGCAAATTAGTTCTCACTAAACAGTTAATGCACAAATTGTTGCGTGACATTGGCTGCCAATCCGTAATGTGTCAACACTCTTCCCTTCTCCACACCAGGTCCCCTGTTTCCATTGATCCAGTTTTCTTGTCCCTTCCTGCCTTCTTTGCTTTTGAGCTGGTGTGCCCATTAGTCTCGTGTACATGATTGAACTATAAAGCACATCCCTCATGTGTGTTTTTGTTGGCCCTATAGACCTGTCTAATCTTTGGCTGAAGGGTGGGCCTCAGGAGTGACTTCCATACTGAGTTAAAAGGGTGTCTGTGGGCCATACTCTCAGGGTTTCTCCACTCTCTGGCAGACCAGCAAGCCTGGGTTTTTTGTTTTTTTTTTTTGAGTTGGGATGTTGTTCTACATTTTTTTCCTGCTCTGTCCGGGACCCTCTATTGTGATCCTGGTCAGAGCAGTCAGCGGTGGTAACTGAGCACCATCTAGTTGTTCTGGGCTCAGTATGGTAGAGGTTGTGGTAGCTGTGTTCAATTAGTCCCTTGGACTAATCCTTCCCTTGTGTCTTTGGTCTTTTTCATTCTCCTTTGCTCCAGCTGGGATGGGCCAGTAGGTGTATCTTAGATGGCTGCGCACCCCAGCTGCTACTCACCACAGTCAGATGTGGAACATTTTCTTTATAGACTGTGTTCTGCCAATTGAGCTAGATGCCCCCAAGACCATGGTCCCCAGCCCTCAGCCCAGTAGCTTGGTCTTTCAGGGCATTTGGATGTGTTCTAAAGAGGTTCTGATGTAGTGGTATCAACTCGAAATGCCTTTTCCTTAAGTTTTCTCTAACACTGGACAGCTATAAATAAATATCCTTATGTGGATGGTTTTTTTGCACTGGATTATTTTTTTGAGACATAGACCTAAAAAAGCAGTATTTGACAAATGGTATGTTCAGTTCTACAGATCATTGCTTTCACATGGCCAGGCCAACTTAAAATGCAATGTCTACATTCTGAGTGTACTTGCTTTTTCACAGACCTGCCAATATTGATGTGAAGCACATGTGTTCATTTTGGCACTTCGAGCTGTGAGGTTGTACTCAGAGCAATTTAAAATAATTCCTTTACTCACGCGTTGATTGCCAGGGGATGACAGAACTGAGAGACACCACCTGCCCTCCCAGAACTCAAAGTCACCACCCAGAACCCCCTCAAGCAAGTCCCTTCCTCAGTTTCCTGATTTTAAAAATAGGGATAGACTTTAAACCTTAAACCAAAAACACCCTGAAGTCTTCTTTAAACCAAACGATAAGTTAGTTTATTTGGTAGTCCACCTTGAGCATTGTGCTGTTTTAGAGAACTATCTATATGGGATCAAATTGACAACAGCCACTCAAAAGGTTAGATAGGAAGCTTCGGGGCAGTGAGTTTATGTTAACAGAGAGGAACAACTTGGAAAAGGAGGGTGAGAATGGTTGCACAACTCAAAAAATATAATTATGTTGATGAATTGTACATGTACAAACTGTTGAATTGGTATATGTTCTGCTGTGTATATTCTCAACAATTAAAAAAAGGAGGACTGAAGGTCCTATTACAAAACATCAAGCGAAATAATGTACGTTTTCAATCTATACAACTACACAACTTTTAGGATTTACTATTAACTAAAATATATTTTATTATGAAAATACTGATGAATTCACACACAATATTTACTATGTGCTGTTCCAGGCACAGAATAATTTAGTCAATGCAGATTGTTTTCTTTTATAGATTTGTAGAGTCTTTATATATTCTGGACCGAAAACTTTGCTGTATTTATCCATCATCCCACCCCCCACATGACCCTGATTTAGTTTTATCGGTTTTAGTTATATGAATTTTAATTTTAAGTTATCAAACCCGTTAATCACGTCACTAATGTTGTTTTATCTTTTTGTCTTCAGTAATCTCAAAACTGCATCCCTTCCAGTTTTCTTTTGGTATTTTAGTTTTTTTTTAAAGTACCTCCTTGACTTCATATAGGTCGATAATGATATATTTCCCTCCAACTGCTATTGTCTATTGTCTGTTGTCTGCTGCCCCAGCAGTACCCATGTAAGGGCTCTTGTTCCCATCATTTCGCTTCATTCAGTCTGGTATATATTACTACACAATACATAGGAGGGTCAGTATCTGCTTTAAGGTCTTCACTCTATTCTGCTGGTTTGTGTCCGTCATCAGTCGGTATCAATTATTATGTACAATGTATTTTTTTTTAAAGTGTGATAGGGAAGTCTCCCGTTGTGACTACTTTTTGTCTACAACATGTGTTTTGGCCCTTGTGGCAGGTAAGCTGCTCAGCCTCCCGCAAACTCCCCAGGACAAGTCCTGAAGCATCTTCTCGTAATCCCCCTGGTTCCATGGAGGGTGGTTTTAGAAGGTTCTGAGCCCTTTCCCTGTAACTGTCCCTCTTCTCGTAATCGCCCTGGTTCCATGGAGGATGGTTTTAGAAAGTTCTGAGCCCTTTTCCTGTATCTGTTCCTCTTCTTGGAATGCCCCTGGTTCCACGGAGGACGGTTTTAGAACATTTTTAGCCCTTCCCTCGTCTGTTACTCTTCTTGGAATGCCCCTGGTTCCATGGAGGGTGGTTTTAGAACATTCTGAACCCTTCCCCTGTATCTGTTACTCTTCTTGTTCAAGTGCTTTCACGAAAAGACGTCTCTCAACTGAAGGCGGTTTTTAATACAGGATCTCGGTGGAAAGGTTATCTGTCTTGCTGGAGACTGTACTCACCCAGCCAGTATCAGGCCTTTTCTCTGCCAAAGTCCGAATGAAATCCGAGCCCTGTAACAAGCAGATTGAGAAAGAAGACAACACGTGGTTTAGCCTTTTCCTCATTCGCCCTAGGCTTCCTGTGCCCACTGTAGGGCACCGCCATGGGGGGACCAGGACTGAAACTTACTCTGGTTGGGTCCAAAAGCTGTTCTATCTGCCGATCCTTCCTGCTATTTTCCTCTTCTAAGCGCCGAAGCTTTGTTCTCATCAGATCCACATCACTTTTCTGCATGTGTAATGACTGAAGAAAAAAAGGACCACATGCACACACACAAACACGCACACATGGACACACATGCACACGCACACACACAATGCATACACAAATAGTCGGGTGAAACACAGTGCTGGGAAGAAATTTCAAAAGCTACCTGGTTCCTAATCAGGGTGGCGGGGTGGGGAGGTCTTGTGGTTGCATGTCTCAAGGACTCTGCTGGCACTGGGGGGTGGGGCCAGGGGTGCTAAATGCCCTGCAATGAGTGGGATCGTCCCTCCCACCCAATTTGCCAATGGCACCCCCGACACACCCTGCTTTACAGACTGTACCAACAAATTGACACCGCAGCCATCAATCGGGCTGGTGCCAATGTCAGACATCCTCCTCCACTGCCCACACAAGAAAGCCCATTCTTGTCAACCATGTATCATCAGAACTCATCAGAGGCTAACATTCACTTCAAATGCTCATCCTCAACTAAGGCTCAGCTGGCAGAGCAGTGGTCCTCAAACCCTCGTCTATGGGTGAAGTTTTCACCAGTCATGGTGAACTGAGAGGGAACAAAAAAGATTGTGCAGCTGATTTTTTACCAAACTAAGTTTATTCAATTTAAACAACTCTCCTGCATTTTTAAATTATATCCTTCCTTCTGTTTTGGACTTACATAGTCCTTTTATGAAACGGTGATATTTAGTTTTGTTTTTAACACCCTCACTTGAAAAAGCATTGTCCTAGTCTGTGCAATCTGAAAGCCTGAAAAGTGAGGTTAAGATAGTCCTCGCAAAGCCTAGCTTGTTCATGTCCATGCAGGGACTTCATGCCACAGGAACTGGCCAGCCTGCATCAGAACACCAGCCAGTTAGCTTGCAAAGGGCCTTCTCCTTAGAAGGGGCTTATGGAGCTCAAAAGAGAGACTGAGGGAGGCGGGGCCAAGATGGCGGACTAGGTGGATGCTACTGCGGATCCCTCTTGCAACAAAGACTCAGAAAAACAAGTGAATCGATCACATACATAACAATCTACGAACTCTGAACAACAAGCACAGACTTAGAGACGGAAAACGAACAAATACGGGCAGACAGCGACCGTTTTCAGAACTAGGAGCCAGCGTACCAGGCAGGTGACCTTCGGAGCCCGATCTGGGACAGAGCCCAGGGGGGCAGACGGCACAGACAAGGGGCCCAGCCCTACCCCCCTGAACCCATCCCGGGAGAGAGTCTAGCTGGTTGGCGCGGGCGGCGTAGCGGCACAGCCGGAGGGAGAAGAACCCGGGAGGCAGTGACTGATCTTGGAGCGGGGAGAGCAGCGTCCCAGCCGGGGAGCAGTCCCGCCAGGAGTTTGGCGGGAAGCGGGCGGGGCGCGAGCGGGGGGGGGGGGGTCAGCTATATTTCCCTAAAGCAACCCGGGGGCGGGGCCCACACGTTCGTGCGGGGGGACGCCCACCCAGTTAGTGCGTGTGGCGCGGCGCACCGGAGGGAGAAGTCCCCGGGAGGAAGTGACTGCTCTTGGAGCGGGGAGAGCAGCGTCCCAGCCAGGGAGCCGTCCCACTGGGATTTTGGCGAAAGCGGGCAGGGCGTGAGCGCGGGGTCCAATTATATTCCCCTGAATTGACCCAGGGGGCGGGCCCACCTGGTCATGCGGGTGACGCCCACCCAGTTCGCGTGAGCGGTACAGCGCACCGGAGGGAGAAGTCCCCAGGAGGAAGTGACTGCTCTTGGAGCGGGGAAAGCAGCGTCCCAGCCGGGGTGCCGTCCCGCTGGGATTTTGGCGAAAGCGGGCGGGGCATGAGCGCGGGGTCCAATTATATTCTCCTGAATAGACCCTGGGGGCGGGCCCACCCATTCGTGCGGGAGACGCCCACCCAGTTCGCGCGAGGGGTGCCGCGCACCGGAGGGAGAAGTCCCCAGGAGGAAGTGACTGGTCTCGGAGCGGGGAGAGTAGCGTCCCAACCGGGGAGCCGTCCCGCCCGGATTTTGGCGGACGGGGGTGGAGCGTGAATGCGGTGATCAGCTCTATATTCCGTGGTGCTACACTCCTAGCTCTCTGATCCCTCCCTCACCCTCCCCAGGCGGCTCCATTAACATCCGAATACCTGGAGCCAGAGGGAGAATTCAGATAGGGATCTGACTGCATTTTTTTTAGCTGATTACCTGGAAAATCTAGCTTCCCAGTGATGGCTCGGAGACAGCAGTCCATATCAAACCACATAAAGAAACAGACCATGACAGCTTCTCCAACCCCCCAAACAAAAGAATCAAAATCTTTCCCAAATGAAGATACAATCCTGGAATTATCAGATACAGAATATAAAAAACTAATTTACAGAATGCTTAAAGATATCACAAATGAAATTAGGATAAATGCAGAAAAAGCCAAGGAACACACTGATAAAACTGTTGAAGAACTCAAAAAGATTATTCAAGAACATAGTGGAAAAATTAATAAGTTGCAAGAATCCATAGAGAGACAGCATGTAGAAATCCAAAAGATTAACAATAAAATTACAGAATTTGACAACGCAATAGAAAGTCAGAGGAGCAGACTTGAGCAATTAGAATGTAGACTGGGACTTCTGGAGGACCAGGGAATCAACACCAACATAGCTGAAAAAAAAATCAGATAAAAGAATTTAAAAAAATGAAGAAACCCTAAGAATCATGTGGGACTCTATCAAGAAGGATAACTTTCGAGTGATTGGAGTCCCAGAACAGGGAGGGGGGACAGAAAACACAGAGAAAATAGTTGAAGAACTCCTGACACAAAACTTCCCTGACATCATGAAAGACGAAAGGATATCTATCCAAGATGCTCATCGAACCCCATTTAAGATTGATCCAAAAAGAAAAACACCAAGACATATTATCATCAAACTTGCCAAAACCAAAGACAAACAGAAAATTTTAAAAGCAGCCAGGGAGAAAAGAAAGGTTTCCTTCAAGGGAGAATCAATAAGTTCAGACTACTCAGCAGAAACCGTGCAGGCAAGAAGGGAATGGGACGACGTATACAGAGCACTGAAGAGAAAAACTGTCAACCAAGGATCATATATCCAGCAAAACTCTCTCTGAAATATGAAGGAGAAATTAAGATATTTACAGATAAACACAAGTTTAGAGAATTTGCAAAAACTAAACCAAGACTGCAAGAAATGCTAAAGGAGATTGTTTGGCCTGATGACCAATAATATCAGGTACCAGCACAATACAAGGTCACAAAACAGAACGTCCTGATATCAACGCAACTGAAATAGGGAAAGCACAAAAACAAACAAATTAAGACTAATTCTAAAAAATAAATAAATAAACAAAATAATACACATAACAGGAAATCATGGAAATCAATAGATAAACGATCACAATAATCAAAAAGAGGGACTAAATATAGGAGGCATTGAACTGCCAGATGGAGAGTGATACAAGGCAATATAGAAGGATACAAGTTAGGTTTTTACTTAGAAAAATAGGGGTAAATAATAAGGTAACCACAAAAAGGAATATCAATTCCATAACTCAAGAAAAACGTAACGACTCAACAAACACAAAGTTAAACATTATGAAAATGAGGATCTCACAAGCTACTAAGAAAAACGTCTCAGCACAAAAAAGCATGTGGAAAAATGAAATGGCCAACAACACACATGAAAAGGCATCAAAATGACAGCACTAAAAACTTATTTATCTATAATTACGCTGAATGTAAATGGACTAAATGCACCAATAAAGAGACAGAGAGTCACGGACTGGATAAAGAAACACGATCCATCTATATGCTGCCTACAAGAGACACACCTTAGACTTAGAGACACAAACAAACTAAAACTCAAAGGATGGAAAAAAATATATCAAGCAAACAATAAGCAAAAAAGAAGAGGAGTAGCAATATTAATTTCTGACAAAATAGACTTTAGACTTAAATCCACCACAAAGGATAAAGAAGGACACTATATAATGTTTATAAAAGGGACAACTGATCAGGAAGACATAACCGTATTAAATACTTACGCACCCAATGACAGGGCTGCAAGATACATAAATCAAATTTTAACAGAATTGAAAAGCGAGATAGACACCTCCCCATTTATAGTAGGAGACTTCAACACACCACTTTCGGAGAAGGACAGGACATCCAGTAAGAAGCTCAATAGAGACACGGAAGACCTACTTACAACAATCAACCAACTTGACCTCATTGACTTATACAGAACTCTCCACCCAACTGCTACAAAATATACTTTTTTTTCTAGTGCACATGGAACATTCTCTAGAATAGACCACATATTAGGTCATAAAACAAATCTTTGCAGAATCCAAAACATTGAAATATTACAAAGCATCTTCTCAGACCACAAGGCAATGAAGCTAGAAATCAATAACAGAAAAACTAGGGAAAAGAAATCAAATACTTGGAAAATGAACAATACCCTCCTGAAAAAAGACTGGGTTATAGAAGACATCAAGGAGGGAATAAGGAAATTCTTAGAAAGCAACGAGAATGAAAATACTTCCTATCAAAACCTCTGGGACACAGCAAAAGCAGTGCTCAGAGGCCAATTTATATCGATAAATGCACACATACAAAAAGAAGAAAGAGCCCAAATCAGAGAACTGTCCCTACAACTTGAACAAATAGAAAGTGAGCAACAAAAGAACCCATCAGCCACCAGAAGAAAACAAATAATAAAAATTAGAGCTGAACTAAATGAATTAGAGAACAGAAAAACAATTGAAAGAATTAACAAAGCCAAAAGCTGGTTCTTTGAAAAAATTAACAAAATTGATAAACCATTGGCTAGATTGACTAAAGAAAAACAGGAAAGGAAACAAATAACCCGAATAAGAAACGAGAAGGACCACATCACAACAGAGCCAAATGAAATTAAAACAATCATTTCAGATTACTACGTAAAATTGTCCTCTAACAAATTTGAAAACCTAGAAGAAATGGATAAATTCTTGGAACAATACTACCTACCTAAACTAACACAATCAGAAGTAGAACAACTAAATAGACCCATAACAAAAAAAGAGATTGAAACGGTAATCAAAAAACTTACAACAAAAAAAAGTCCTGGCCCAGACGGCTTCACTGCAGAGTTCTACCAAACCTTCAGAGAAGACTTAACACCACTACTATTGAAGGTATTTCAAAGCATAGAAAAAGACGGAATACTACCCATCTCATTCTATGAAGCTAACATCTCCCTGATACCAAAACCAGGTAAAGACATTACAAAAAAAGAAAATTTTAGACCTATATCCCTCATGAACATAGATGCAAAAATCCTCAACAAAATTCTAGCCAATAGAATCCAACAACATATCAAAAAAATAATTCACCCTGATCAAGTGGGATTTATACCAGGTATGCAAGGCTGGTTTAATATCAGAAAAACCATTAACGTAATCCATCACATAAATAAAACAAAAGATAAAAACCACATGATCTTATCAATAGATGCAGAAAAGGCATTTGACAAAGTTCAACACCCATTTATGATAAAAACTCTTACCAAAATAGGAATTGAAGGAAAATTCCTCAACATAATAAAGGGCATCTATGCAAAGCCAACAGCCAGTATCACTCTAAATGGAGAGAACCTGAAAGCATTTCCCTTGAGAACGGGAACCAGACAAGGATGCCCTTTATCACCACTCTTATTCAACATCGTACTTGAAGTCCTAGCCAGGGCAATTAGGCTAGACAAAGAAATAAAGGGTATCCAGATTGGCAAGGAGGAAGTAAAGCTATCACTATTTGCAGATGACATGATTGTATACATGGAAAACCCTAAGGAATCCTCCAGAAAACTACTGAAACTAATAGAAGAGTTTGGCAGAGTCTCAGGTTATAAAATAAACATACAAAAATCACTTGGATTCCTCTACATCAACAAAAAGAACACCGAAGAGGAAATAACCAAATCAATACCATTCACAGTAGCCCCGAAGAAGATAAAATACTTAGGAATAAATCTTACCAAGGATGTAAAAGACCTATACAAAGAAAACTATAAAACTCTGCTACAAGAAATTCAAAAGGACATACTTAAGTGGAAAAACATACCCTGCTCATGGATAGGAAGACTTAACATAGTAAAAATGTCTATTCTACCAAAAGCCATCTATACATATAACGCACTTCCAATCCAAATACCAATGTCATATTTTAAGGGGATAGAGAAACAAATCACTAATTTCATATGGAACGGAAAGAACCCCCGGATAAGCAAAGCATTACTGAAAAAGAAGAAGAAAGTGGGAGGCCTCACTCTACCTGATTTCAGAACCTATTATACACCTACAGTAGTCAAAACAGCCTGGTACTGGTACAACAACAGGCACATAGACCAATGGAACAGAATTGAGAACCCAGATATAAATCCATCCACGTATGAGCAGCTGATATTTGACAAAGGACCAGTGTCAGTCAATTGGGGAAATGATAGTCTTTTTAACAAATGGTGCTGGCATAACTGGATATCCATTTGCAAAAGAATGAAACAGGACCCATACCTCACACCATGCACAAAAACTAACTCCAAGTGGATCAAAGACCTAAACATAAAGACTAAAACGATAAAGATCATGGAAGAAAAAATAGGATGAACCCTAGGAGCCCTAATACAGGGCATAAACAGAATACAAAACATTACCAAAAATGATGAAGAGAAACCAGATAACTGGGAGCTCCTAAAAATCAAACACCTATGCTCATCTAAAGACTTCACCAAAAGAGTAAAAAGACCACCTACAGACTGGGAAAGAATTTTCAGCTATGACATCTCAGACCAACGCCTGATCTCTAAAATCTACATGATTCTGTCAAAAATCAACCACAAAAAGACAAACAACCCAATCAAGAAGTGGGCAAAGGATATGAACACACTTTTCACTAAAGAAGATATTCAGGCAGCCAACAGATACATGAGAAAATGCTCCCGATCATTAGCCATTAGAGAAATGCAAATTAAAACTACGATGAGATTCCATCTCACACCAACTAGACTGCCATTAATCCAAAAAACACAAAATAATAAATGTTGGAGAGGCTGCGGAGAGATCGGAACTCTCATACACTGCTGGTGGGATTGTAAAATGGTACAACCACTTTGGAAATCCATCTGGCGTTATCTTAAACAGTTAGAAATAGAACTACCATACAACCCAGAAATCCCACTCCTCGGAATATACCCTAGAGATACAAGAGCCTTCACACAAACAGATATATGCACACCCATGTTTATTGCAGCTCTGTTTACAATAGCAAAAAGCTGGAAGCAACCAAGATGTCCGTCAACGGATGAATGGGTAAATAAATTGTGGTATATTCACACAAGGGAATACTACGCATCGATAAAGAACAGTGACGAGTCTCTGAAACATTTCATAACATGGAGGAATCTGGAACGCATTATGCTGAGCGAAACGAGTCAGTTGCAAAAGGACAAATATTGTATAAGACCACTATTATAAGATCTTGAGAAACAGAAAAAACGAAGAACACATACTTTTGTGGTTACAAAGCGGGGAGGGAGGGAAGGAGGGAGAGGGCTTTTTATTGATCATTCTGTAGATAAGAACTGCTTTGGGTGAAGGGAAAGACAACACTCAATACAAGGAAGGTCAGCCTAATTGAACTGGACTAAAAGCAAAGAGGTTTCCGGGATAAAATGAAAGCTTCAAAGGTCAGCGGAGCAGGGGCTGGGGTCTGGGGAACTTGGTTTGAGGGGACTTCTAAGTCAATTGGCAAAATAATTCTATTATGAAAACATTCTGCATCCCACTTTGAATTGTGGCGCCTGGGGTCCTAAATGCCAACAAGCGGCCATCTAAGATACATCAATTGGTCTCAACCCACCTGCAGCAAAGGCAAAGGAAGAACACCAAGGTCACACGACAACCAAGAACCCAAGAGACAGAAAGGGCCACATGAACCAGAGACCTACATTATCCTGAGACCAGAAGAACTAGTTGGTGCCCGGCCACAATCGATGTCTGCCCTGTCAGGGAGCACAACAGACAACTCCTGAGGGAGCAGGAGACCAATGGGATACAGACCCCAAATTCTCATGAAAAGACCATACCTAATAAAAAAAAAAAAAAAAAAAAATAATGCTCCCCAGAACTTCTGATGGCACAGGACAGGAACCATCCCCGAAAACAAATCATCAGGCATGAAAAGGACTGGTCAGTGGGGAGGAGAGAGATGCTAATGAAGAGTGAGCTAATTAAATCAGGTGGACACTGGAGAGTGTGTTGGCAACTCTTGACTGGAGGGGGGATGGGAAGATAGAAAGGGAAGATGGCAAAATTGGCACGAAATGAGTGACTGAAAGGGCTGACTCAATAGGGGGACAGCAAGTGGGAGAAGGGAGTAAGATATATGTAAACCTACATGTGACAGACTGATTGAAATGGTAAATGTTCACTTGAAGCTTAATAAAAATTAATTAAAAAAAAAAAAAGAGAGACTGAGCAAAACCAGTCGGCACCAACAGAAAAAGAATTCAGGCTCATATCCTACTTCGGGCAGGCTTAGTGCATCAGCCACACTTCCAAGAGCTGACGAGGTTGGGAGCATCACTAGAGAGCACAGTACATAACCGGCACTCCATAAGTGCTTATTGAATAAATTAATGCACAGTCATTGAGAAGAATAAGAGATCTAATAAATAACAGGATTTCTGCTTCTGGAAAGATGGAGTGACTCACCTTCCCCTATTTCTCCTGGCTGGTATTACTAAGAACCCTGAACGTTGCATACAAAACAAATACAAGACAGCTCTGAATAGTGGAGAGAAGAAGGCGGACCAGTCAGGGGCCTTTAGCCTGAGGAAAGACACAGTGTTCCCTGAGTTTTCTTTTTGCCTCATGCATCCTGGTCTGTGTGCTGAAGAAAAGCCAACAGGAACAGACAACAAAAGAATAGCCTCTTCTTTCAAGCCAAAGGACCAGGAGGGGGGCAGCCTAAGCAAGGCAGAAAACTTTTAGACAATAACTGCTCTATCCAGCCAAACACCACAGAGAAAACTGCAGCCCCACCTCCACCAGCCCAGGCTGACGAGGGAGCCCAGACTCTAACCTTGCCAGGCTGTATCAAGGCTTCCCTCCCCCTCCTTGGTTGGGGGGTGTTCCAGGAAGCCTGGTGGGGAGTCAGGACTTACAGTGCCCAGTGGTAATGAAGCCACACATCCCCTACAGTGTGAGAAGCAGTACGAAGCACCCCTTCCCTGCCAGGGTGGCATCAGTGGAGGCCTAGTGAGGAACCTGAATTCGTATCCCACCCAGCAGTGACGAAGAGTCCCCTGCCATGTGAGTGTCAAAGAAGGTAGAGAGAGGAGCCTCACCTTCCACCCTCATCTGGCAGTGACAAAGCAGTGTCCCCTTAACCCACCAGAGAGGAGTCAGAGGAGGCCTGCTAAAGCACGACTTAAATGGGATGCAGAGTCTCATGAGGTAATTTCTTAAATGTCCGAGTTCCAACAGAAATAATTTATCATACCAAGAGTCTGAAAAATCTCAACTTGAATCAGAAAAGATGGTCAACAGATGACAACCCCAAGAGTACACAGATGACAACCCCAAGAGGACACAGAGACAAGGATCTGAAGCAGCCCTCATAAAAAATGCCGCCAAATACGGACATGCTTGAAGCTAATTTAAAAAACAGGAAGTCTCAGCAAAGAAATAAAAGATATAAAGAAGAAAATGGGAAGATTGGAACTGAAAAGTACAATAATCGAAATTAAAAAACTCAATGATGGGCTCAACAGAAGAACTGAGAGGACAGAGGAAAGAATAGTGAACTGGGTGATAGAACAATGAGATATTACCCAATCTCAACAACAGAAAATAGACTAAACAAAGAAACAGAGCCTCAGGGACCTGGGGGACTATAACAAAAGAGGGTGAGGGTGATTAAGTATTTTAAAACACAATGGCTGAAAATTTCCCAAATTTGGCAAAAGACATAAACCCACAGACTGAAGAAGCTGAGCAAAACCCAAACAGGATATACCTAAAGAAATCCATGCCAAGACACATCATAGTCAAACTTCTGAGACTAATCAAAGAAACAAATCTTGAAGGCAGCGAGAAACAACACCTTACTTATACCAAAAATCTAAACCTGACTGTGGTCAAGTTGATTGCGACTCATAGTGACCCTGTAGGGCACAGTGGAACTGCACCAAGGAGTACCTGGTGGATTCAAACCGCCGACATTTTGGTTAGCAGCCAAACTCTTAACCACTACACCACCAGGGTTTCCGCCTTACCTTTGGGAAGAAAATAACTCAAACAACAGTGGATTTCTCGTCAGAAACCACGGAGGCCAGAAGGAAGTGATATAACTTGTTTCAAGTGCTGAAAGACAAGAACCGTCAACTCAGAATTCTATGTTCAGCAAAAATATCCTTCAGGAATGAAGGAGAAACCAAGACGTTATGAAGGAAAACTAAGAAGAGTTTTTGCCTGGAGACATACCCTAAGACAACAGCTGAAGGAAGTTGTCAAAACAGAAAGAAAGATTAAAAGAAGGAATCTTGGAATATCAGGAAGGAAGAAAAAACAATAGAAAAGTAAAAATACAGGTAAATTCAACAGACCGTCCTTTTCCTGTTCAGTTTTCTAAATTACATTTGATAGTAGAAGCAAAATTCATAAAACTGTCCGATGTGGTTCTCAATGTACTGCTGTTGTTGTTAGTTGCCATCTAGTCAATTCTGACTCATGGTGACCCCATGTGTGAGAGTAGAAATCCATACATAGGGTTTTCTTGGATGTAATCGTAACGGAAACATATTGCCAGGCCTCTTCTTCCGCAGTACCACTGAGTGGGTTCAAACCACCAACCTTTAGGTCAGTAGTCGAGGGCAAACCGTATGCACCACCTAGGGACCTTATAGAGAAAAAACACTTAAGACAACTGAGCCCTGGTGGCACAGTGGTTAAGGGCTATGGCTGCTAATGAAAAGGTCAGCAGTTCAAAACCACCAGCCGCTCCTCGGAAACCCTACGGGGCAGTTCTACTACTCTGTCCTATAAGGTTGATATGAATCAGAATGGGTTTGGTTTATTTTTGGTACTATAAATTTAAGAGAGAAAAGGGACATATAGGGAGGTAAGGTTTCTACACTCAAGCTGGTAAAATGTTAACACCAGTAGACTGTGGTCAGTTGTTGTTAGGGGCCATCGAGTCAATTCTGACTCATAGTGACTCTATGTACAACACAACGAAACACTGCCCGGTCCTGTGCCATCCTCACAATCATTGTTATGCTTGAGTCCGCTGTTGTAGCCACTGTGTCAACCCATCTCCCTGAGGGTCTTCTTTTTCACTAACCCTCTACTTTACCAAGCATGATGTCCTTCTCCAGGGATTGATCCTTTTTGATGTCCAAAGTATGTGAGATGTAGTCTCTCCATCCTTGCTTCTAAGGAGCATTCTGGCTTACTTCTTCCCACACAGATTTGTTCGTTCTTTTGGCAGTCGATAGAATACTCAGTATTATCCGCCAACACCACAATTCAAAGGTATCAATTCTTTGGTCTTCCCTATTCATTGTCCAGCTTTCACATGCATATGGGGCAACTGAAAACACCAGGGCTTGGGTCCGGTGCACTTTAGTCCTCAAGGTGACCTCTTTTCAAAACACTGAAGAGGTCTTTTGCAGCAGATTTGCCCAATACAATGCGTCTTGATTTCTTGACTGCTGCTTCCGTGGCTGTTGATTGTGGATCCAAGTAAAATGAAATCCTTGACAACTTCCGTATTTTCTCCGTTTATCATGATGTTGCTTATTGGTCCAGCTGTAAGGATTTTTTTTCTTTATGTTGAGATGTAATCCACACTGAACGCTGTGGTCTTTGATCTTCATCAGTAAGTAAGTACTTCAAGCCCTCTTCACCTCCAGCAAGCAAGGTTGTGTCATCCGCGTTACACAGCTTGTTAATGAGACTTCCTCCAATCCTGATGCCCCGTTCTTCTTCATATGGTCCAGCTTTGCAGATTATTTGCTCAGCATACAGGTTGAATAGGTATGGTGAAAGGATACAACCCTGACACACATCTTTCCTAACCTTAAACCATGTAGTATCTCTCCTTGTTCTGTCCAAACGACTGCCTCTTGAACTATGTACAGGTTCCTCACGAACACAGTTACATGTTTTGGAATTCTCATTCTTTGCAATGTTATCCATAATTTGTTATAATCCACATAGTCCAGTGCTTTGTATAGTCAATAAAACACAGGTAAACATTTTTCTGGTATTCTCTGGTTTTAGCTGGGATCCATCTGACATCAGCAATGATATCCTTTGTTCCATGTGCTCTTCTGAATTCGGCCTGAATTTCTGGCAGTTCTCTGTTGATATACTGCTGCAGCCACTTTTGAATGATCTTCAGCAAAATTTTGCTTGCATGTGATATTAATGATATTGCTCAATAACTTCCACATTTGGTTGGGTCACCTTTCTTGAGAACACACATAAATATGGATTTCTTCCAGTCGGTTGGCTAGGTAGCTGTCTTCCAAATTTCTTGGCATAGACAAGTGATGACTTCCAGTGCTGCATCTGTTTGTTGAAACATCTCAATTGGTATTCTGTCAATTCCTGGAGCCTTGTTTTTTGCCATTCCCTTCAGTGCAGCCTGGACTTCTTCTTTCAGTACTATTATTTCCTGATCATATGCTACATCCTGAAATGTTTGAACATCAACCAATTCTTTTTGGTATAGTTTCTCTGTGTATGTCTTCCATCTTCTTTTGATGCTTCCTGCATCATTTAATATTTCCCCTGTGGAATCGTTTGATGCATTCCATTTCATTCTCGACAATTTCAGATTTTCCTAGACTCATACTTCATACATTCCATGTTCCGATTATTAATGGATGTTTGCAGCTGTTTCTTCTCATTTTCAGTTACGTATATATGATGTAATATCTACAACAGCTATTAAATAAGGAATACAAAAAAATACACTAAAAAACACTATAGATCAAAACGGAATTCTAAGAACTGTTCAAGTAAACCACAGGAAGGCAGGAAAATGAAAACACAGGAGCAAAAAAACAGAACGAACAAAAAAATAAATAAAATGGAAGACTTAAGCCCTAACATTATCAATAACTATGTTAAATGTAAACTACCTAAATAAATCAGTTAAAAGATAGATTGACAAAGTGGATAAAACAAAAATGATACAACAATATACTGTCTAGAAGAAACTCATTTCCAATGTAATGATACAGGTAGGTTGAAAATGAAAGGATGAAAAAAGATATATTAAGCAAACATTAATAAAAAGAAAACAGATAAAGTAGATTTTAGAGCATAGAAAATGACCAGAACAGAGAGGTACATTACATAAAGGTGAAAAGGGTCAACCTACCAAGAAGACATAGCAATTCTAAATGTGTATGCATCAAAAAAACAGAGCTATAAAATGTGTGAAGCAAAAACTACAAAACTGAAAGGAGAAATACACACAATTACAATCAGAAATTTCAACAGACCTCTCTCAACAACTGTTAAAACTACTAGACAGAAAATCAACAAGAATATAAAAGAACTCAACAACACCATCAACCAACAGTATCTAACTGACACTTACAGAACACTCCACCCAGCAACGACAACAGAATACACATTCTTCTTAAGTGCCCACGGAACATACCAAGATGGACCATATCCTGGGCCAGAAAGCAAACCTCAATAAAGATAAAAGAATTGAAATCATACAGAGTGTGTTCATTGGCAACAACGGAATCAAACTACAAGTCAGTAACAGAATAATAACAGGAAAATCTTCAAATACTTGGAAACTCAACAACACACTTCCAAATAACATATGGGTCAAAGAGGAAGTCTCAAGGAAATAAAGAAAAATATATCAAACTGAATGAAAATGAAAATACAACATATCAAAATTAGTACGATGTAGCTAAAGCAGTCCTGACACGGAAGAATGACCGGTCCAGGCAACAACTTAGATGCATCTCAAGGGCGTATGATAAGTGAAAAAAGTCAACCTCAAAAGGTCACAAACTGTATGATCCCATTTATGTAACATTCTCAAAATGACAAAATTGTAGAGGTGGAGAACAAAACAGTGGTTGTCAGGGGTTAGAGACGGTGCTGGGGTGACTATGAAGCGGTAGCATTTGAGATCATCGTGGTGATGGAATATTTCTGTATCTTGACAGCAGTAGTGGTTACGAAAATCGACATGTGATTAATGGCACAGAACTACACACACACCTTGTACCAATGTCAGTTTCCTGGTTTTGATGTACTATAGCTATTGAAGATATAAACCACTGGGAGAAACTACTATTTTTGCAACTTTCTGGGACTCTGGGTTCCTGGTGTAGTGGTTAAGTGCTTGGCTGCTAACCAAAAGGTTGGCAGTTTGAATCCACCAGCCACTCCTTGGAAACCCTATGGGGCAGTTCCACTCTGTCCTATAGGGTCACTATAAGTTGGAATCGACTTGATGGCAATGGGTTTGGACTCTATAATTATTTCAATATAAGTTTTAAAAGAATGGTCTGTACTTACTGACCTCATACTATACACCAGGCACTGTACTAAAGCACTTTCCATGGATTATTTTATTTAATTCTCGTAACAACCCTATGAATTAAGTACCATCTTTATCCCCATTTTTCAATAGGAAACTGAACCATCACTTGACACGGAAAATAACTCTGATGCTCAAGACCCCACAGTGACAGAGCACTGAATATCAAGTTCTCTTCTCTCTGAATTTAGAAGTATGGGCTGATTTTATCCAGAAACCCATGATGCTAAGTTTGAGTAAAGTCAGTGTAATCTTACTCAGACACCCATTTCCAGCCCTAAGAAGACTGCTTCTGCAAGAGCTGTTACGGCAACTGCTCAGAGTCTCAGGGACTTTAGAAGTATATTAAGTACGCTCTCCCAACCAGGGTAAGAATTCTCTCTACGATACCCCTAATGAGTAGTCAGTAAATCTCTGCTTATTTAAGGACAGGGAGCTTGTTTCGTCACCAGGCAACCGCCTTCACTGTTAGACAGCTCCAGTGGTTAGAATGTTCTGTTCATCCTGAATCTGAGACAGTCCCCTCTGGAGCAGCAGAGAAGGGCTCTTTCATACAATGGCCATGTTCTCCGTCAGCTCTCTTTGGGCCAAGGAACCTAGTTTCTGCCCGTGCTCTTCATGTGAGGTGGTTTCCAGACTCCTCAACATGCTCTGGACATGTTGGCTGCCAGCACCCTGCTTACACCCTGACCCCAGGCCTCCTGATGCTCTGGGGGGTAGGGACAGCAGTTCATAAACACTAAAATCACAAAAGGGAATGAACCCAGAGAACGTCTCCCAGGGACATAAAAGTATTTACAGATGTTAAAAATCAGTGTGACAATGGTGGTGGTGATGAAATTCTTCAATGCAAATATTCCTGAGTGAGTGGCAGACAGCACAGGGTAATAAAAACCACCTTGGTCTTCGGAGTCTGATGACACTGATGAAAATCCTGGTTCTGCTACTGATCAACCCTGGGCAGATCACTAACCTCTCTGAGTCTCAAGCTCATCACCAGAAAACAGGTGTGACACCTGGCCCTGCCTGTCTCACAGAGTTTCTAGAAAGATCAGATGAGACAGGGGATGTGAGACATCTCGTCCACATACGAGAACTATCCAAATGGAAGGTTACTGATAATAACGCCACCAAACAACCTTATCCTAACAACAAATCGCAGGCTGCAAGGAGACTATGAGGTCCATTGCGTCCCTCCCCAGTCCTTCAGTGCCCTCTCCGATGTCTCCTCCATCCTGCAGGAGAAAGTGGAGCCCACATGGGATCTGAGGTCCACTGCGGCCTTTCATGGAGCTGGGGCATGGCCTCTGAGTAGCTGGAGTCACCCAGCTCCTGGGCACCGGGCAGGACGCGGACTCACATGTGGCCCTAAAGCTCTCACTTGTTCTACATGGACACCTCTTGGCACTGACTTCTACCCCACTGTTTCCAGCCAGTAAAGAACAGATAGAAACTCTACCTTCTTCAACTCGATAATCTCGTCATACATATCTTCTTTCTCTCTGTAGACGGGGGTCCCAGGGACATGACCTAGAGGAAGAGACACAAACCTCTTAAAAGGTTATCTGAAGGGAAAAAGGGCTTTTGCTTCACCTTAAGGAAGACCTGGAAGCTAATAAAATTATCCTTTACAAAAAAGGGGGGGAGAAAAAAAGGAGGGCAAAAATAGCTTGATGTTTTTAGTTTGCTCAAGATACTTTGCCAAGAAGCAAACCCGTTGCTGTTGAGTCAATTCTGACTCACAGTGGCCCTACAGGACAGAGTAGAACTGCCCTGTAGGCTTTCCAAGGGCGAAATCTTTATGGAAGTGGACTGCCAGCTCTTTCTCCTGCAGAGTGCCTGGTGAGTTCAAAGGTCACCTGCTGTGACCTTTCAGCGAGCAGCCGAGTGCTTAACCACTGTGCCACCAGGGTTCCTTTCCCAAGAAGTCGAAAATAAAAAATTGTGATACAGTAAGATGAAACAAACAAAAAAAGTAAACAGAATGTAAGTAAAAGGATTAAAGAAGGGAGTCACAAAAGGAAAAGTGATACATTGTAAATAGCAAACACAACAAAAACAGACAAGCAAACAAAAAATGCACACAGTCTATCACAACACCCATTCCAACGTAAAAACAGTAAGATTTTTATTTTCATTTCAATATGATATCTAATATATGAGGACTCTAAACTATTTAAGCTTAAAATACAACTCCTAACCACTAAAAGCAGTAAGGTAATTGTGCTTGGCTGCTAACCAAAAGGTTGGCAGTTCGAGTCCACCCAGAGGCGCCTTCGAAGAAAGTCCTGGCGATCTGCTTCTGAAAGGTCATAGCCACTGAAAGCCCCATGGAGCACAGTCCTACTCTGATCAACTCACGGGTACAGTGAAAAGGGTTTCGGCATGCTCCGGTCTGAGAGCTGAGCTGTTCTTCCTGGGAAGGTTTACACAGAAAGGCAGTGAACGGATAAAGGCGAGAGGGGAAGACGGAAAAGGAAAACTGACCAATTGTTTCGGGTGGGATTCAGGCTTTTTATTATTATTTGCAATTTTTATTCCCATTTTTAACAATGTTCATACAATAAATTTAAAGAAGACCCTAAGTGTAGGAGGTACGCGAAATCAAAGCCTGGGAAGACTCTGCTGCCCACTTCCTGAAAGCCACTTCTTGAGGGCAGGAGAGATTTTTCAGGAGTCATGTCTGGGCCATTCCACAATCTCCTACTGGTGAAGCGAGGACAGAAAGCAAATAAAGCCTTTGTCAACAGACGCCCTCCAATCCACAAGCTTTCCTCAGGACCTTGTCCCATCACATGCTCACCGTTGCTGGCAGAGCGCCTGAGGTTGGACCTCCGCATTCTCAGAGCTTCTGTCAGATAGTCCGAGGTGCAGCTGGGGGGGCTGGTCCATGCCTGCTCCCAGGTCAGGTCTGGTTTCAGGGGTTGAGTCAAACTTCCTGGTTTGAACGTGCATGGATTTAATATGACAGGTACAAGCAAATACAACGGAAGATTTTGCCTCTAGTGATCAACCTTCCTGGGTTGAAGAAAGCTTAAGTCAGCCAGCAGGGATGGACTATCAGTGAGGTGCCAGCAAATACTTAACCACCAGCTCTCCAAGAAAAAAAGCCTGGTTGGTAGCATTTGCCAATTTCCATAGTGTAAATATTCCCACCATGTACAAGTTCAAGCTGCCGGTGTGACATCAATCAGCTCACGAAATTCCCAAAAATTTAAGTCCGGCTCTTGTAAGCCAAGAGGGGTGAGTTTCAGCACCCACACCAGCAGGGCTCGAACCATCCAAGACAGCAGAGGCGGCAACGACATACACACAGAAGCCATTGGAAACCACAAATACTAAAGACGAAAGATGAAAAACAATGTAATTCAAGCGATTCTATTAAAAATTCTCTCTCAAATCATCACACGCAATTCCTAAGAGCCTTCTACTAAGCAAGAACGGTGTATGTCAGCACGACCACGTACCTTGTTTTGAAGTACCGAGCCATAGCTTCTGCGGGGTCAGGGACATCCTACTGGTTAGAGGCATGCTCCCCGCTGTCCTGAGAGACCTCCAGGATGCCACGTTTCTAGGCTTAGAGTAGTAAGGTGACTCTGAAAACCAACACATGGTTTCTGAGTTACAAAATATCAATGCCCCCTCAACCTGCCAGCTTTAGAAAGACAGAAATGGTAAAATATCCACAACAATATTATGACTGTAGGTAAAAACATTCTGACAAAAATAAAAATCACAATTATCATATATATGCATGTGTGTACACACACATGCACATATATACACACATACATACACACACTTGCATTTCTCTTTTAATCTGTGTTGCAAAGAAACATAATGGGAAATTTAAAATAAAAATATAAACCCATAACTCTACCAATATTATAATATTTATTTAATTTCCCATCCAATTTTTTTCAGGTACATATATATTTTTATATAATCATAATCAGTGAACATAGTTTTGGATCCTTTACCCTTAACCTTTGCAGTGTGATTAATTACTTCTGTGTGTGGTCTTTCTAGCCATAGTCTTGTAGCTCCCACCCAGGTGACTGGATGAGGCTGTGTGATAAGGTAATTGTGGCCCACCCAGGTGACTGGATGAGGCTGTGTGGTAAGGTAATTGTGGCCCACCCAGGTGACTGGATGAGGCTGTGTGGTAAGGTAATTGTGGCCCACCCAGGTGACTGGATGAGGCTGTGTGGTAAGGTAATTGTGGCCCACCAAGTAGACTGGTCAGTTTTGCCTTAAAAGAGAGCCAACTCCACAGCAGAGAGGAAGATCCTACCACCACCAAAGAAGAACAACCAGGAGCAGACAGTGTGTCCTTTGGACCCGGGATCCCTGTGCTGAGAAGCTGCTGGAAGCAGGAGATTGAGAGAGCAAGCTGTAACCCTGAAGATGGTGAAAAGTGGTGGCAGAAGAGATCTAGCAGCAGGAGATGGCACGGTGGGCTTCCGGGCCCAGAAAAAGAGAAAGCCGAGTGCCTCTGGGGAAAGGCCTAGGGCCAGGGAGAGGCGTGCCTGCGAGCTCGGTTGGGAAGAGGCTATCTCGATTGAAGAACTATATCCTGAGCATTCCTGAGCCTGAACTGTAACCGGCTGCTTCCCTAATAAAGCCCATAATCGGGATTATGGTCTGTGAGCTCCTGTGGCCGTTGCAATGAATTACCAAACCTAGTAAAGAGTGCTGTGTGTGGGAGGGATGGCTGGTGTCAGAGTTGGTAAAGATGGCCAAGAGAGGCAGCATGTCTGACCTCCGCCTCGTAGGAATCAGGCTTTGGGTTGCTGATCTTGGTTCCCCTTTCCCCGTGTGGGGTTAGAGGTCAGATACTGCCCCCATGCCGTTTTTACAACATTGTAAATATTTTTCTGTTGCTACAAAATGATATGTGATAATATTTAGAACTTAATATGTAAAATACCTAGAAGAAATAAGAAAAATTACACTTTTTCAGAGTATTTTTTGTCATCAAAATGACGGAAATTTTTTTTTTTAATTTAGGGTTTTATAGTTTTAATTATGCAAAATATGACAGATTTATGTAAAAACTAAGGTATTCATATTCTTTTTTTAAAAAGGAATTCATATCTGTAGAAGGTCCTGAAAATCTAAGTCTAATACATTTAAGTTTTTTTCCTAAGTTTTATCCATGGTTTCACAATTTACGGAAAATTTCCCGTTATAACTCAGAATGAGGGAGTAAAGATACAGCAGACCAGGATATATCGTCCCTCACCCCAAGACCACAGCACCCTTCCCAACTTCAGATATTTGCTTAAGTTGTCATTTACTAAAGGAAATCCGCAATCAGATAGATTAAAAAAAAAAAACTCAAGTTACATTTCCTTCTAAATGTATGTGAATTATCAATGCATAGTAGGAATTTCTTAGGAAAATATATATGCATACGGATAAAAGCGGAGCCCTGGTGGCGCAGTGGTTAATAGCTCAGCTGCTAACCAAAAGATCGGCAGATGGAATCCAGCAGCCACTCCCAGAAAACCCTGTGGGGCAGTTCTACCCTGTCCTACAGGGTTGCTATGAGTCGGAACCAACTCGGTGGCAACAGGTTATTATTTTATCACTTTTTTAAATGGATAAAAGCTAGGAAAGAAGAAGAAGAAAAAACTAAGGCAGGGGAGTGGGAATACGGTGTCTGATACTGGTTTAAAAATAGTAAACCCTGGAATAGAAACTTCATCACCCACTTGCCTTACACACAGAGCCACTGCGGACTCCGGCCTCAGAACGCTGTGGGAATGCGAAGCAACGTGCGGAATTCAAGAGCAACACATGGCCATCGGCACACAGGATGGCCGTGGTCCTGCTCTCACAGCACTGACTGCCCAGACAGAAGCACCAGGAGCAGTGTTCTCAGGCTGTCACAGGAGCGGAGGCTGAGCCTGGATTGGGGTCGGGGTGCGCCCCGAGGAAGTGGTAGCTGAGATCTGAGAGACAAGGGCACCAGGGTCTGAGGGTGCTGCTGAAGGAGGAAACACCTGGGACTGAAGGACTGAGAGACGGCCATGACGGCGGGAAGGAGGGGCCAGGGACAGAATGCTACAGAGAGAAAGCACGGCCCCCTACATGTTTAGTGCCTTTGGGGTTCTGCCCTTTCTGAATTATGTGAAACACAATCCTGACATTTACAGAAACCAAGGTAAAAACAATGAGATGGTTAATATTTTCAACAGTGAAATGCTTGACTTTCAGTAAAAATAATGGAAGATGGTCTTATATTTACCTTAGAGACACTCTACCCGCAAAGTACTTAAACAAAATGGCTCCAAAACGAGAAGGTTCAAACACAAACACCCAGGCTTTTACCTGTTCTTTGACTTTGTAACATCAATCCTCAATTTTCTCCATGCAAGGAGCGGAAGAACATAAAAAATCCAAATTGCTGGATGATTTTTTTCTAATGTTTGTACTGATTTAGAATAGATAACATGCTTCCTTTTCTTTGCAGGCATTCATGTTTCTAAATATGCATCCACATTAAATATGAAAATTAATTTGTATTCCCTGTGTATATACATGGCACAATATATATAAAAAAGTACATATACAAATTGTTGTTGTTAGTTGCCGTTGAGTCAATTCCAACTCATGTCAACCTCACGTGGTGCAGAGTAGAACTGCTCCATAGGGTTTTTAAGGCTGTGACTTTTCAGAAGCAGACCACCAGGCCTATCTTCTGAGGTGCCTCTGGGTGGGTCTGAACCACCAACCTTTCAGTTAGTAGTCCAGCATTTAGTCCCACCCAGGGACTACCCTATACATATATACAGACAATAAAGTCAAGGAAGGCCACAGGTTTTTGGGTAGTAGAGGGAAGTCAACCTAGGATTTGAAGTTTGTAAAAAAAAAATTCAAAAGCACAAGATTCATGTATGGACCATGGGGCACTACAGCAACATAAGAAGGACAAGGTCACAATTTGAGGCCTCAGCGCCACCAGACTCACCCCCAGCTCTGCAAGGCCCCCACCAAGCAGTCAACCCCTTGAATCCTGCCAAGGAGGCATTTCCACGGACAAAGCTGGCACCCTCCTTCTAAGAATGATGACCAGAAGGATTCTGCTAGCAAAATATGCCCAGTGGAAGTCCAAAAGGAAAACAAAAAATACAAGTGAAATTTCCAGCTGGTCTTGGGAAGGCAACACTGCTCTCCTGAGGCCCCCATATGAGCAGCTTTGGCCCTCAGAGACGACTCCTGGGATTAAAAAGGCCTTTAACGTGTCACATACGAAACTTAGGGGCAGTGAGTTCACGCTGATGGGGAAGGGACAATTCAGAAAAGGAGGGTAAGAAAGGTGGCACAACTTTAAGAATGTCATCGACGTCATCGAATCACACGTGTAGAAATTGTTGAACTGGCGTATGTTCTGCTGTGTATATTCTCAACAACAACAACAAAAATTTATTGAAATAGAAAAAAGAAGTCCATTAACTATGACAGCATTCAGAAGAGTTAAGCACTTTGAGAAAGAGAAGAGTTAGGTACTTTAGGAAAGAAAGAAGCAACACATCTTGTTGGACAGCTCAATGGAAGAACGGAAGGCCACGATCAGGGGTCTTCGCCCTCCCGCCCCTCGCTGAATTTCATCCAACTGGAAAGTTCCGTGAGAGCACACTCTCCCAAGGCTCCAACAAACAAAATGGAGCCAACTGGTTGAGATGTCTTGTCTTAATTATCCTAACTGTACAAAGAAGAAAATCGGTTTAATCTTCCTCCCAGGGTACTAGGGAAGGGCAGCTTTGAAAAAATACTTTCGGAGTTAAAACATAGAAATCAGAGGGGCAGGGAGGCCTGGGCCATACTTACTTGGTGATGTGGGTGGAGGTTTGTGGACACTTTTCCTTTTTGTCTTCTGAAAGAAAGAAGAAACAACGTAAGACACGTAAAGCCTCCTTGAGCTCCCAGGAGGGTCTGGATGGCGAGACATGAGAAGCGTTCAGGATGGGCCAGAGAAAGAGAGAGCAGTAAGAGGGGACGTTAACTCAGCTGAGCCGTCAGCAGAGGAAGAAACACAGGGCACAGGGAGATGGGCACAGGAGAAATGGGATCAGACTGCGGGCTAGCTGAACCAGGGCTCCACGGCATGCCCTCGTCCCCAGTTCTCATCAGAATGAAGGGTGTGGCCAGTTGTGAAATCAGACCAAGGATACCACTCAAAGGGCCCAACTCTGCCACCTAAACTGTCCTCCCCCGCCAGTTCTGGAGCAGGGTGAGTAACTTGGCCTCCTGGGGAAGATTTAGCAAGATGAGACCCAGAGAATCCGTTCAGTGCAAATTTCATCACAGAAGAAAAGGCCACAAAAGAATCGCCCCGCCTGGAATCCTGACTTCTGTCACAGCCAGGATGCCAGGAGCAGAGCCAGCACAGGTCTGGTCCTACTCCCGAGTAATTACAGGGCCTGGAAATGAGACTCTTCCCAAGCCTCATGTCCTCATCTGCCTCACAGTGGACAGAGAAGGCCCAGCATCAGTCAGCCCCTCACTGCCCTACCAGCAAAAAGACCGTGCTCCATGCTCAGTGTCAGCTGGATCCTACCTGGCGGTTAGTGTGGTCCCTACCCCTCCTGGAGTATCTCAGGCCCAGCTTTTAAGTGGAGCTGAGGGGCAATGCTCAGTCTTAGAGGTCCTGCCCTCACCCTGGACGATGAACCTACTGCTTCCCTTTCAGTCTACAAGTGGAGCTAAGGGGAACTGAGAACTGCCCAGGAAGCTTCATTCCAAGTGAACTTGCTGTGGTTTGCTAAGATCACACTGGCTGTAAGACATGCTTCCCTTGGCTCTTCCTTCCCTACAATTGTCATTGGCATGCTTCATTTTCTACTCGAGAGCTTTCCAAACATACGCCCCGAGGCCAGGCTGGGGCCACAATGTGGCCACTGGATCTGACCACTCTTGCTTTCCAGGCCGGCTCCCGCACTTAAGCCCAGGCTGCCCGGTCAGCATGCGGCTCAGCTCCCACAGCAGCTGCCAGAGGACCTTCCCTCTTCCCCCAGCAGCTGCTCTGACCATGCCTCTTACGCTCTTCCTCCTCCCCTGGGTGTCAGGACGGGGCAGGCCCAGGGCAGGGGACCCAGACAGAGGCAGTGATGAACTTGTCACCTGCCTCAAGTGCACTTTGCTCAGAATGATTCTCTGGGTGAAAGTTTTAAAATTATAATCACAGTTATTTAAACCCAACTTGACGGCACCTAACAACAACAAGGGCTTGAATCTTTTCAAATACCAAGTAGTTTTCTGAATTTGTACTTCAGCTCTGAACAGTATTTGTGGAGAACGCCTATTTTACACGTCTAAGTAACATCCAGAAGGGCAAAATAGCCAGCTGGACTAAACCACTGACCCCTAATCACACTCACCGTCTCAAAGTCAGAGTCAAAGGTAATTGCAGAAAGACTGTCATCTCCCTGGAAGAAAAGAGCAAACATCATCACGTTAAGGCACTTGCTTGGTTTCCAACAGTCAGACTTAAAAAAGGGCAAACAGCCGGTCAACAGCTGCTGAGGCAGAAACCCAATACACCAGACTCGGCTGACACTCGCAACAGTGCAAACTGGGTGGTGGCGGCCAGGTGATTTGGTCTCATCCAAAGGACTAGAAGGCCTGGGTGGGGAAACAAATGAAAACCCCACCTGGTAGGGCAGCTGCTGGTCTGTCACCCCCAGTGACACTAGTCCCACAGAGGGGCTGCATGCTTTGACAGAGAAACAGTTTCTGGTAACAGCGTTTCGTTTTCACATCGTTCAAATGCTCCAAGTCTTAACTCGCCTTTGCATCAAAGCACAATGAACCTGTGACAGTCTCCTGATAAGAACAAGTAAAAGTCATCTTCAAAAATCAGACTCATTAATACATAGGCTATTACATGAGCAAGACCATTGGGTTCAAAAAGGTTTCCACCTTCTTACTCTAGGGAGTCTGCCCTGGGCCCAGGGAGTAAAACAAAATCTGTCCTGTCTAATGTTAGCACGGCTCCCACAGAATAAAGGGACTTTCCCAAGAGAAGGCTATTTCTGGGTTAACTCATTTCCTCAGTGTAAATCCTAAAAAGAGAGAGGGCAGACTTTTTTATTTTCAGTCCCTTCAGAATAATGTATAGATGATTTATAATGTTGCTGCTAGAAGTTCGGACTGAATACCCCTGTCATGAACGATAATGCTATATCTCAGTGGTGGTGGTGGTAGTATGTTTCAGGGGACCCAGCTTGTCTCCGAGATAGCTGAATTCATGCAACATCATAATGAGACTTCATTGCATTCCGAAAAGCCCACGCATCATTTTAAGTTACCATTCTGCAACAACTCCACCAGCATGTGAAATTTTATGAGAGATGTATGGCAGAACTACAAAACGGGTAAGGTGCAACTGCAAAGATTTGGTGTGTCCTTAAACCGCACTCCTCACAAACACAGACAGCCCGGGCTAAAAGTGCAGCACGACTTGATTTGGGGCAAGGGGACAGTGGTGCACTCCAGAGAAACAGAATCTTAATAAAAATCACCTGCTGACTTAGACTTTTGATGTCATTAAACTGCTGGCACTATAAGGTATGAATAACACATGACGACTGTAGAGAGTAGTTTCCATTTAACAAAATACAGTCAAATGATGTGCAACCTTTAGGAAGGGAACGCAGTGACTCAGATACACATATTAAGACCAGACAAGCCAAATAAATGACCTATATTCTATCCCACTGGCATCACAAAGGATGTACCTGCCAACGACGAATGTCAAGCTATTGAAAAATAAACAGAAAAGTAGCGATAACTTTCTTTGTAAGCATTTGTAATTAGTACTTGCTCTGAATGAAATCTTGAAGATGTTTTGAGTGGTTTGAAGACTGAGCAAGGGGATTATATGTGCAGTGAGTGGAACAAAGCAATCTCTATTCTAAGACACAGCAGCCCTGGTGGTGCAGTGGTTAAGTGCTTGGCTGCTAACCTAAAGGTTGGAAGTTCGAAACCACCCGGCAGCTCCATGGGAGAAAGACCTGCTGATCTGCTCCAGTAATGATTACAGCCTAGGAAACCCTATGGCACAGTTCTATTCTGTCACACGGGGTCACCATGAGTAAGAATCGACTCGATGGCACATAACAACATCCTAAGAGGTGTGCTCAGAACCCACATAAACCCCAGACAGTCCTCCTCCAGGCTTGCCACTCTCCCTCCTCCAGCCTTGCCACTCTCCCTCCTCTAGCCACAGGGAGCTAAGAAGTTAAGTGCAGTAAACATCTGCAACCACACAACAGTCCAAGGACCCACCCTATCAGTCAATACCATGAAACACATCATTTACAGTGTTAAAAAATAAAAAAAGAAAACCCCATGGATGGCCAATTCCTCCAGTCCACCTCCTTCACGTCCTCTCTGTGGCTGCCACGTATTTCTGGAAAGCTTAAATTTACCTCTCTGGGGTCAAGAGTCCACAGGGCACTGGCTGGCTGGCTGGCTGGCTGGCAGCTGGGTGAGAATCAGAGAAGACATGGGTAGCACCTTTGCTGCACCCACTGTGTGATGCTAGTCACTCACCACTGAGTCTCAGCTTCCTCATCTGCCATCTAACAAAGGAGGACATATTCTCCTACCAGATTTGTTAAAGCACTAAAAAAAAAAAACTAAATTAAACACAGAGAAAATAAACATATGAGTAACGTATCCAGAAAGAGATCCAGGATATATGAGAATTTACTATATGATAAAAGTGGGGAACGAATTACAATCTAGGGACTGTCCCCCTGGACAGTGGAGTGAGCTATGGCGGGCTCTCTCCTCAACAAGCAACCATTTAACTAGAGCAAATTAGAAAAAACACTATCATTTGAAGTTCCTGGAAACTGACCTAAGGGCACATAGCAAACAGAGAGGGATTCACTCAAGAAAATCTACTTGGTCTAGGTGAGAACAGCCAGGGTCTGTGGCATTTGAGCTATGACCTGCTCTCTCCCCCGATACCAAAACCAGATAAAGATACTACAGAAAAAGAAAATTACAGAAAATACTTCACAGAACTCTACCCCAGGTAGGTGCGGTCAAGAACTTGGGGGCTCCCCGTCCCCCAGTACCCAGTCTAGGGCTACAGTTTCACTCTGGGGAGGGGGACAGGCTGCCGAGATTTCTTATCTCCCCCAAACCCACATCACAGAAGATCTATCAGGCCAGGTGAGCCTGAGAGGACCAGGCTCCCTTCTCCATTGGGCCTTTGACAAATATCAGCTGCTCATAGGTGGATGAATTTATGTCTGGGATTCTCAATACTGTTCCACTGATCTATGTATCTGTTGTTATACCAGTACCAGGCTGTTTTGACTACCATGGCAGTGTAATAGGCTCTAAAATCAGGTAGTGTGAGGCCTCCCACTTTATTCTTCTTCTTCAGTAATGTTTTATTTATTCGGGGCCTCTTCCCTTTCCGTATGAATTTGGTGATTTGCTTCTCCAACCCATTAAAAAATGTCATTGGAATCTGGGTCAGGATTGTATCATACCTGTAGATCGCTTTGGGTAGAAAAGGCATTTTCACAAGGTTGAGTCTTCCTATGCATGAGTAAGGTATGTTTTCCACTTACGTAGATCTCTTTTGGTTTCTTCCAGTAGTGTCTTCCAGTTTTCTTTGAATAGGTCTTTTACATCTCTGGTTAGGTTTATTCCTAAGTATTTTATCTTCTTGGGGGCTACTGTAAATCGTACTGATGTGGCGATTTCCTCTTTGAAGGAGTCCACCTTATTTTTGTACATTTATCTTGTATCCTGATACTTTGCTGAAATCTTCTATTAGTTCCAGTAGTATTCTTGTGGATACTTTGGGGTTTTCTGTGTATAAGATCATATCATCTGCAAACAGAGATACTTCTTCCTTACCAGTTGGGATGCCCTTTATCTCTTTATCTAGCCTAATTGCTCTGGGTAGGACCTCCAGCACAATGTTGAATAAGAGTGGTGATAAAGGGCATCCTTTTCTGGTTTCCATTCTCAAGGGGAATGCTTTCAGACTCTCTCCACTTAGGATAATGTTGGCTGCTGGCTTTGTATACACGCCCTTCATTATGTTCAGGAATTTGCCTTCTATTCCTATGTTGCTGAGAGTTTTTATCACGAATGGGTGCTGGACTTTGTTAAATGCCTTTTCTACATCAATTAATAAGACCATATGGTTCTTTTGTTTTACGTATGTGATGGATTACATTGATTGTTTTTCTAATGTTGAACCATCCCTGCATACCTGGTATGAAACCCACTTGGTCAGGGTGAATTTGTTTGATATGTTGTTGAATTCTATTGGCTAGAATGTTGTTGGTTTTTGCATCTATGTTCATGAGGGATATTATCTACAATTTTATTTTTTTTGTGTGGTGTCTCTACCTTGTTTTGGTGTCAGGGTCATGGTGGCTCCATACAATGAGTTCAGGAGTATTCCATCCTTTCGATGCTCTGAAATATCTTTAGTGGTACTGGTGTTAACACTTCTCTGAAAGTTTGGTAGAAGTCTCCAGTAAAGCCATCAGGGCCAGGGCTTTTTTTACCTTGTTGTTGCTTGGAGTTTTTTAATTACCTCTTCAATCTCTTCTTTTGTTACAGGTTTATTCAGTTTTTCTACCTCGGTTTGTGTTAGTTTGGGTAGGTAGTATGTTTCTAAAAATTTGTCCATTTCCTCATCGTTTTCAAATTTGTTGGAGTACAACTTTTCACAGTATTCTGTTATGATTCTTTTAATTTCAGTTGGGTCTGTTGTGATATTGCCCGTTTCGTTTGTTATTCAGGTTATTTGCTTCCTCCAGTTTCTCTTTTGTCAGTTTGGCCAATAGTTTATCAATTTTGTTGATCTTTTCAAAGAACAAGCTTTTGGTCTTGTTAACTCTTTCCATTGTTTTTCTATTCTCTATTTCATTTATTTCTACTCTAATTTTTATTATGTCCTTCCTTCTGGTGCCCATGGGTCTCTTTTGCTGCTCTCTTTCTATCTGTTCGAGTTGTAGGGTTGATGTTTTGATATTGGCCCTTTCTCCTTTTTGGATGTGTGCATTTATTGCTATAAATTGACCTCTGAGCACTGCTTTTGCTGTGCCCCAAAGGTTCTGGTAGGATGTGTCCTCATTCTCATTTGATTTCTCTGAATTTTATTCCATCCTTGATTTCTTCTATAATCTAGTAGTTTTTCAGCAAGGTATTGTTCAGTTTCTATGTATTTGATTTTTTTTCCTTGCTTTTTCTGTTATTGATTTCTACTTTTATGGCTTTATGGTCAGAAAAGATGCTTTGTAATATTTCAATGTTTTGGATTTGTTAAGGCTTGCTTTGTGGCCTCATATGTAGTCTATTCTAGAGAATACTCCATGTGCATTGGAAAAGAAAGTATATTTGGCTGCTGTTGGGTGGAGTGTTCTGTACATGTCCATAAAGTTGGTTGATTTTTGTATTTATATCTTTTGTGTCTTTACTGAGCTTCTTTCTGGATGTTCTGTCCTTCACCAACTTTTCAGCAGACTTTAACTGGTGTGTTAAAATCTCCTACTATTATTGTCGAGCTATTTCTTTTTTCAATGCTGTTAGTTTATTTTATACATTTTGGATCCTGTCATTGGATGTGTAAATATTTATTATGGTTATGTCCTCCTGGTATATTGACCCTTTCATCATTATATAGTGTCCTTCCTTATCCTTTGTGGTGGGTTTTGCTTTAAAGTCTATTTTGTCAGAGATTAATATTGCCACTCCTGCTTTTTTTTGATTACTTTTTGCTTCATATGTTTTTTCTATTCTTTGACTTTTAGTTTGTGTCTTTAAGCCTACTGTGAGTCTCTTATAGGCTGCATATAGATGGATCGTGTTTTTTAACCTATTCTGCCACTCTCTGTCTCTTTATTGGTGCATTTAGTCCATTTACAGTCAGCATAATTATTAATAGGTATGAGTTTAGTGCTGTCATTTTGATCTTTTTGTTGTTGTTATTGTTGACAGTTTCTTTGTTCCACTTAATTTTCTGTGCTGAGTCATTTTCTTTATGTATTTTCTTTTCATCTTTCATTGTTGTTGTTGACTTTGTTTTTGCTGAATCTTTAAGTTTTTCTTTTCTTTTTTAATTTAGATGTGTAGGATTGTTAGTTTCCTTTGTGGTTACCTTAAAATTCACCTCTATTTCTCCAAGTTTAAACCAATCTTTTCTTTCTTGATATTACCTTGACTTCCTCTCCATATGAAAGTTCTATGACTACATTACTTAGTCCCTATTTTTTGTTTTAATGTTGCCATCTTTTACATATGACATCTCTGTTTCCTTATTTTCAGTGTTTTAGCTTTGATTTATTTTTATGACTTCCCTATCTGGGCTGATATCTGGTTGTTCTGTCCTGTGTTCTAATCTTGGGTTGTTATCTGTTATTATTGATTCTCTAACTGGAGGACTCCCTTTACTACTTCTTGTAATTTTGGTTTGGTTTTTACAAATTCCCTTATTTATCTGAAAATGCCCTAATTTCACCATCATATTTGAGAGACAGTTTGCTGAATATATAATTCTTGGTTGGCAGTTTTCTTCCTTGAGGGCTTTATATATGTCATCCCATTGCCTTTTTGCCTGCATGGTTCTGCTGAGTAGTCAGAGCTCAGTCTTATTGACTCTCCTTTGTAGATGACTTTTCATTTATCTCTATCCACTCTTAGAATTTTCTCTTTATCTTTGGTTTTGGCAAATTTGATTATGCCTTAGTGGCTTTCTTTTGGAATCTGCCCTGTGTGAGGTTTGATGAGCTTCTTGGATAGGTATCTTTTCATCCTTCATGATATCAGGGAAGTTTTCTGCCAACAAATCTTCAACAATTCTCTCTGTATTTTCTGTTATCCCCCCTGTTCTGGTATTCTTAGGTTATTTCTCTTGATAGAGTCCCACATAATTCTTAGGGTTTCTTCATTTTTTTTAATTCTTTTATCTGATTTTTCCTCAAATAAACTGGTGTCAAGTGCTTTATCTCCAATCTCACTAATTCTGATTTTCATTGCTTCAATTCTGCTCCTATGACTTTTGAGTTGTCTAATTCTGAAATTCTATTGTTAATCTTTTGGATTTCTATTTGCTGTCTCTCTATGGATTCTTGCAGCCTGTTAAATTTGTTATTATACTCTTGTATAACCTTCTTAAGTTCCTCTACTGCTTTGTTCTTGGTCTGCCTCTTTATGTGATTTGATATTGACTGTTGTATCCGAGCCATCAGAAAGTTATTATCTTTATTTTACATTTGCTTATTGTGTCCTAGCATCTTCTTTTGTTTTGATATGCCCCAATAGGCTGGTCGTGTGAGCTCTTCGATTTTTGGTGTCTTTGAAACTCCCTCATCCTGTCACCAGGTGGTTAGAGCTGTTACTAGGTATGTGAGCCCAGGAGTTTGTTTACTTTTCTTGTGTGGATTCAGCTCAGGTGTCCAGGTCATTGGTCACCGAGTATGTGGTGCAGGATATCACCTATAGTCCTAGACAGGCAGGGCTACATAGGGGTAATTAGAACAGGCACAAGTATCTGGCTGCAGTAGGGGGTCATGCACTGAGCAAGGTAGGAGGCTAACGGCTGCCCCTGAGTGCATGGGTAGAAGGCATGTCCCTGTTCCCTAGAACAGGTAGGTGGGTGGATTTTGCAGCTAGACTTTGGACACCCAGTGCTATTGGCTGTAAGGACTGGGAGGCACCACATATTCTCAGACCCCTGTCTTGGGTGGCTTGGTGGAGTGGGTAGAGCCACCAGTCCTCAGGCCCATGATGTGGGTAGGTGAGGACCTGCTTAATGGGTAGGGCAGTGTCAAATGTCATTAATCTGCCACTCCCCCTTAGCTGCTGCAGTGGAAAATAGGTTTCAGGTATGTACCCTGTTCTACTACATTAATGAGGGCCTATGCTGTTGAAATGGGCCCACACAGGTCTAGGAAGGGGTGAAAGGCATTCAAAGTCCATGGACCCCTTATGCCTGTGCCTTGGCAAAGGGGTTGTGCTACCCTGAGGTCTCAGTTTAGAGGAGCTGGCAGATTATTTTTTCCTATTTGTTATTTGTATATTAACTTGTTCCCTCACCAAAGCTGGGAGAATGGCTTGGGACATGTGATGAGTCCCACTTCCAGCCCAGGGGGAGCAAGAATTGCTGAAGCTGGACCGGGACCGGAGCAGTGCGGGCAGGAGGCGGGTGAATGGGAGAGAGGTACTTCCCAGAGGTGGAAGGGCTTTTTTGATCCTGTGTAGTAGATTAGATGCTTGCACTTAACTTTCACAGATCTAGCGCCACTTTCCCCTGGTTCTGCACACTTGTGCGGACTCTCCACTGCTCAGTTTCTCCCAGTGTGGAAAACATGTCCAAAAGGCTACTGCTTGCCTCAGCCTGTGCGGGCTGGCCAATCCAGCCTGCAGGGTGCCAGCAAGGTCAGGTCTGGCAACTCATCACTGCTTCTGAACTGTCTCTCCCTCCCCCTGCTGGTCAGTCTGAGTCCTTAACTTTGTCTTCGATGTTCAGGGCTCTAAGATTGTCATATATAATCAATTCACTTGCTTTTTCGGGTCTTTGTCATAAAAGCAACCACAGAAAATGTCTGACTACTCCACCATCTTGGCCCCACCCCCGGGTTTGTTTTTTTTGATTTTTATAGGGTTGCTGTGAGTTGCAATTGACTGGACACCAACAGGTTTTGGTTTGGTCCCTAGATGAATGGTGGGCAAAAACGTAAACTCCACAAACTACGATAGCAGCTTCCAAGCCACGCACACATCCAATGGCAAACCATACAAATCTAATAGGCCAAGGGTCTTAAGCACAACTTTTGACCATTAAGTGGCTTATGCTTACCCAGGGGCGATCCCTACATAGCAAGGCTAAATGATAAGAACAAGAAAGAAATCTGAGCTGGGAATATGAGGCTACAGAATGCAGGGGAAACAGACTTCACAGAGTTAGTTCAGCCAAGTCACCAATCAAATAAATAATCAAGCAAACAAAAACATCATCAACCCCCTAGGGAGGAAGGCTCAATATTCAGAGTTGGTATAATATATTATCTAAGCATCTAGTTTTCCACAAAAAATTATAAGATGAGCAAAGAAAAGGAAAGTGTGAAAAATACACAGAAAAAAAGCGGGCAACGGAAAATGGTTTTGAAGGGGCCGAGACGCTGGACTTAGCAAAGACTTCAAAGCAGCCACTATTACTATGTTCAAAGAACTAAAGGAGACCATGTCTAAAGAATAAAAGGAAGATGTGATGACAATGCCTCTCCAAACAGAGAATATTACCAAAGACAGAAATTACCAAAAACAATGGAAATTCTTCAGTACAATAACTGAAATTAAAAATTTCACTAGAGGAGCTCAACAGCAGATCTGAGTTGGCAGAAGAAAGAATCTATGAACTTCAAAGCACAGTAATAAAGATTATGTGATCTGAAGAACAAAAAGGAAAAATGATGAAGAAAGATAAACAGGCCCTCACCAAAACGTGGGACACAACTGAACACACAAACATACATGCAATGGGAGTACACGAAGGCAAGGTGACAAAGGGGCAGAAAAAATATTTGAAGAAATAATGACCAGAAACTTGCCAAATTCGAAGAAAATTATTAATCTACATATCCAAGAAGCTCAGTGAACTCCAAGTAGAATAAATGCAAAGTAATCCATGCCCAGACACATCATAGTAAAAATGCTGAAAGTCAGTAATAAAGAATCTTAAATCGGTAAGAGAAAAAACTCATCACTTAAACGGAACCTCAATAAGATTAACTGCTAACTTCTTGTCAGAAACAATGAAGGCCTGAAGGCAGTGGGATAACATATTGAAAGTGCCCCTGGCAGTGTTGATGTGAGATTCCCCAAAATTCAAACCCACTGCCATCTAGTCAATTCCAACTCATAGCGACCCTGTTAGGACAGAGTGGAACTGCCCCACAGGGTTTCCAAGGCTGTAATCTTTATGGAAGCAGACTGCCACATCTTTCTCCCGCAGAGTGGCTGGTGGGTTTGAACCACTGACCTTTTGGTTAGCAGCCTTGTGCTTAAACACTGTGCCACCAGGGCTCCTTGACATGAGATTAGAAGAGAGGATACATAAGGCAGCCTCGCAGTGTTGTGAGATTAGACAGAGGATATGTGAGCGCCCCTCAAAGTGTTGTTGTGAGATTAGAGAGAGGATATACGAAGCAGCAGAGCACAGTTCTCAGGAGCGAGAGGTCTTGGGTAGGTTGACCTGAGCTGGGAAGCACTTAACACAGGACTCAACAAATAGTAAAACGCTTGATAAATGCTATCATTATCACTTTGTTCTAGAAACTATGAAGCCTTGTACAAACATTGGCTACTAAGGCTGCTGGGGATCAAGCCCGTGGTTCCACTTGACTCTCACCCTTCTTGACCCTGCCCTGTAGTCAGTCTGGCCTGTTCACAGTCCATGGCACCGCTTGCTCTATGGCACACGGTAGGTGCTCCGTAAGTGTTCGTGAGCGAACCTAGGGCCGCTCTGCTCCTAGTGAGTTTGGGAAATGCAGAGGCCCTGCCTGCAAGAAGTTTGGATCTGGTTGAGGAGAACAGGTCAGGACCAGCCGAGAGAGACAGCCAGGCAGCCTGGGCTGAGGGCCTCCTCAATGTCGAGTGGGCTTTGCACCAGTCTCCCCAACACGATTGAGTTCTTTGAGATCCAGGCACCAGGTCCTAAACTGCTTTTGTAGGCTCAGAACCTAGCAGAGGGCCTAACATGTATAAAATAATCTTTGTTGAATTATACAGAAAAACATTCATAAGCAGCACTGCTTCTAATAGCAAAAATGTGAACACCAAAGAGTAAAAGCAGAAAACTAGATATTTTGTTGCTGTTAGGTACCTAGAGTGTGCCCCTGACTCATGGTGACCCCATGCACAAAAGAACAAATCGATGCCCACTCCTGTGCCATCCTCATAATCAGGTCTGGATGAGACCATTTTGATCCGCGGGGTTTTCACTGGCTGATTTTCATAAGCAGATTGCCAGGCCTTTCTTCCTAGTCCTTCTTAGTCTGACAGCTCTGCTGAAACCTGTTCAGCATCCTAGCAAAGCATAAGCCTCAACAGACAGATGTGTGGTGGCTGCGCATGAGGAGCACCGGCAGGGAACTGAACCATGGGTTAGAGTTTTAAAAATCTCATCCCGGAAAATGTGTGGATAAGGATAAATGCTAACAGCAAATTAAATGACAAAGGTTATAAAACCATTGAAACATGATTTCAATTTTTTAAAAAAATGTATGGGAAAAAAGAGATTAGAAAGAAATATACCAGAATGTTAACTGTGGTTTTCTGTGGGTGGTCAGATTATGGGTAATTAGTTTTTCAATTTTTCCATAATGAGGAGTAATTTTTTAAATTAAAAAATAAGTTATTATTTTAAAAGATAAAAAGCAGTCACTAAGGGCCAGTATGGATAGGCAGGCCCCCGAGATAAGGCAGGACTTGGTTCTGTAAGGGACAAGTGGGAACGTCAGGGCTCCAAGTCACCAGTACACAGAGCCCCTCCTCTGGCGAGCTCTGTACAGCTCTGCAAGCACTGGGGTCTCAGTGAGAAGAAAGCAAAGTGAGCAAAGTTCCCTCCATCCGGAACCTGCCAACGGCTTCCCATCTTAGCATGAATGAAATCTTTAAACCTTAAACCAAAAGTATCCCCTGAAGTCTTCTTTAAACCAAACAATAGTTAAGCTTAACTACTAAAGAACGTCCTCCTTGAGCATTGTGCTCTTTTAAAATCTATCTATATGGGATCAAAGCAGCCCTGGTGGCACAGTGGTTAAGTGCTCAGCTGCTAACTGAAAGGTCGGCAGTTTGAACCCACCACCTGCTCTGCAGAAAAAAGATGTGGCAGTCTGCTTCCGTAAAGATTACAGCCTTGGAAACTCTATGGGGCAGTTCTACTCTGTCCTACAGGGTCACCATGTGTTGGAAGTGACTCAAGGGCAATGGGTTTATATGGGATCAGACTGAGAACAGCAACTTGAAAGGTTAGACAGGAAGCTTAGGGGGCAGTGAGTTTATGTTAATGGCGGAGGAACAATTCAGAAACGGAGAGTGAGAATGGTTTCACAACTTCAAGAATGTAATCAATTCACTGAATTGTACAGGTAGAGATTACTGAATTGGTGTACGTACTGCTCTGTATACTTTCAACAACAACAAAAATAAATAAAACAGTTTCTAAAAAATCCCAACTCCCTGCCATGGCCTGCAATCTGCCCACCTTCAGCCCATGCCCACCTTCCACGTACTCCCGTTGTGCCAACACAACCCACACATGCTTTCTTTCAGTTCCTGGAACCCATCAACCGTTCCCAAACCTCAGGACCTTTGCACACATTCTTCTCTCTGCTCCCAGATCTTTACCAGAGTGGTTCCTTCCTGTCATTTAGAACTGGGGCAAGTGTCAGCTCCTCATAGGGGCTGATCCCCAACTCCACCCCTACCACATACATAGAATTTTAACTTTATGAAATTATCTTTGCTATGTGTTTATTGTTTGCCTTGGTTTCCCCCCACTGGAATGAGGCTTATATCTGCAGCACCTAGGTGTTGTTGTGTGCCATGGAGTCAATCCCCACTCATAATGACCCCAAGTGACACAGCTGAGCTGCCCCACAGGATTTTCTAGGCTGTAATCTTTACGGGAGCAGATCACCAGGTCTTCCTCCCACAGAACTGTCGGTGAGTTGGAACCACAGACCTTTCAGTTAGCAGCTGAGCACTTTATCAACTGCTGTACCCTCATCTTCATGGAAAGGAGCCCTGGGGCACAATGATTAAGCGTTCAGCTGCCAACTGAAGGGTCTGTGGTTCCAATCCATCAGCTACTTTCCAGAAGAAGGACCTGAACATCTGTTCCCGTAAAGATTTCAGCCCAGGAAACCCTGTGTGGCAGTTCTGCTCTGTTATATAGGGCCACTATCAGCATGGGAAAAAACCCTGGTGGCATAGCGGTTAAGTGCTGTGGCTGCTAACCAAGAGGTGGGCAATTCACATCCGCCAGGCGCTCCTTGGAAACTCTACGGGGCAGTTCTACTCTGTCCTATAGGGTCGCTATGAGTCGGTATTAACTTAACGGCAGTGGGTTTTGGTTTGGGTATAAGCGGGGAAGGGCTGGACAGCACGCAAGGATCTTTACTGAAAGGGGACCGCCAGGTCTTTTTCCCGCAGAGCCGCTGGGAGGCGCCAAAAATACTTAGTAAAAGAACAGTGCCCCTTAATCCTACCCTCGGAACAAAGCTTGGCACCACCGCCTCCAGGAAGCCTATTCAGATCCCCAGGCCAGCCGAGGCCCTCTTCTGCGCTCCCAGAGCCTGGGGCTTCATCCTCCCACTTGGATGGCCCAAAGCAGCCCGTGTGCTGACTCGGGCCTTGCTGCCTCTGGCCTTGGGTCGGGAGTATCTCCGGAGGAGCCGCCAGGAGACGATGGGGTGGGCACGCACTTACGAGGGGAGCGATGGCAGAGGCCTGGCCTCACAGGCGCCTGGCTGCGAGAGCGCGGCGTCGGGGAGGGCTTCCTGGAGGCGGCAGGCTCTGCAGGGCGGGCTCCCGGGGTGGTTAGAGATGGGGGCGCGGGGCGGGGGTCCTCAGGCGGGCGCTTATGCGGTAACAATGTCAGCTGTCATTTGGGGACGCCTGCGGGCGCCTCCCTGCCTCCCCACCAGCCAACGAACCCAGCGCTTCGAAGGCGGCGGGCCGGGCCCAGGCCTCGCGGGTCTACGGAACCGGACCGCGCCCCGAGCCCAGGAGAGTGGGGGCGCGAGGAGGAGCGGAGAGGCCTGCCGCGCGTCCTTACCGTCTCCGAGGCCGGCTCCCCGGTGCCCAGGGACATGGCGGCTGCCCCTCAAGGCTGCGGGCGCGGCTCCGCGGGCAGCCCAGGGCGCCCGCAGCCTCAGGGCCTGCCCGCGCGCCGCGCCGCCTGCCTGCTGCCATGGCAACCGCGCCGCCGACCCGCGGAGACCCGGATGTGGCAGCGCCTCGCGTGCCCGGGGCGACCGTGCGCGTGCGCTGGGCTTCTGGGCTCAAGCAGGCCAACCCGGAGCACGCCCGGAGTTGCCTGGACTTGGAGCGGGGCTGAACCGAAAAACCGGCAAAAACTATCAGCAGGCGGTGCTTAGCAGTTTACAAAGTGCTTCTACTGCCATTATCTTATATAAACTTTACAACAAGCATGTGCGCTTTTTGCTACATAGCGTACTACGTAGTAGTAGGCGCAGTTCATAAAAAATAGGCAAAGGGAAAAATCATAACAGAAATAATGTTCATTCACTGAACAACTTGTGTAGAAGTTGTTGAATGAGAACCTACTGTGTAAACCTTCACCAAAAACACAATAAAATATTATTAAATAAATATTAAGCATAGGTAATTGTTGTTGTGTGCCATCAAGTCGATTCCCACTCCTAGTGACCCTATAGGACACTAGAGCTTTCCCACTGGGTTTCCCAGGCTGTAATCTTTATTTACCGGAGCAGATCACTAGGTCTTTCCTCCTCTGAGCTGCTGGTGATTTCGAACTGCCAACCTTTGTTGCAGGGGAAAAAACATCACCAAGTTTAGTAAAGCAAAATTTTATTTGGCATATATTCAAAAAGACAAAAGTGGGAAGTGGGCAAGCATGCTGCCAGAGCTAATGTCTGCCCGAATCCAAGGAAATATTACAGAATAGGCAAGAATGGGGAAATGGACAAGCATCCTGCCACGGCCCTGTCTGCCCGAGTCCAGAGAATATTACAGAAGAGGTAAGAGTGGGAAAACAGACAAGCATGCTGCCGCAGCTGTGTCTGCCCGAGTCCGGGTCATCAGTGTCTGCTAACATTACAAACTCAGCAAGACCATTGAAAGCTTCACCTTTTCACAGACAGGCTGGAAACTGTGAGCGACCTTACATTTTGAATTGTCCCTCTCAACAATCATGGGTACAGGTTTCAGTAAGGACAGTCAGAAGGGTCTTCATTGGTCCCACAAATTTCTATTCACTAAATGTTAACAGAAAAAGATAAGAGTAGAAAGTCTTTTGTGTTCTGGTTTCCATGAAAGGTTCCCTAAAAGGTATTTTCCAAGATTATTCTATTGTCTTTAGCTCAGGGCCCAGTTGATGTGTCCTTGTGAGTCCCTGTAAGCCCTTGTGAGCCCCACTCCAGCTGGGTCACATTCTGTATGCTCAAAACCAACGAAAAAAACCCATTGCTGTTGAGTCAATTCTGACTCATACTGACCCTACAGGACAGAGCAGAACTGCCCCGTAGAGTTTCCAAGGAGCGCCTGGTGGATTTGAACTGCCAACCTTTTGCTTAGCAGCCATAGTTCCTAACCACTAAGCCACCAGGGCTTCCCTCTATGCACAAAGACAGGCAATAATGATTCCAATAGATTTCCTAAATCACCTTTCAGTTAGGAGCCATTGTGCCACCAGGGCTCCTAGGCAATTAATTAGAAAATATCAAGTTAATGTTGAAAAAGGTTGACTTCACAGGCTACTATTTCTGAAAGCGTGACATTTAGAAAAGTATCTCCCTTAATCACAAATTTTAGGCTCCAGGTTCTGATAGAGCCTCAGGGCAATATAAAGAAAAAATTAAGAGTTTGTACTGCATTCAATATGTATTACTAAGATACAAACCCAGTGCTGTTGAGTTCATTCCGACTCATAGTGACCCTATAGGACAGAGTAGAACTGCCCCATAGAGTTTCCAAGGAGCGCCTGGCAGATTCGAACTGCCAACCCTTTGGTTAGCAGCCGCAGCACTTAACCACTACGCCACCAGGGTTTCCATTACTAAGATTCTTAGGTGCATTTGGTTCCAAAGTAAAATAATCATGTGCTTCTGTTCAGTTGTTATTGTTGTTAGGTGCTGCGGAGCCTGTTCCAACTCACGGCGAACCGATGAACAACAGAACAAAGGGTTGTCTGGTCCTCTACCACTTCCTGAACGTTAGTGAGTCTGAGCCCATTTTTGTGGCCGTTGTGTCAATCAATGTCATGGAAAGTTTCCATCATTTTGACTGACCCTCTACTTTACCAACCATGATGTGACCCCCGTACTCCTCGGCATGTTTTCTCCTTTTTCAAAATGGGTGACTGAGAGCTTGACATAGCTAAAGCCATGATGAACCTATAAGTTTTTCTTCTTCCTCTGCCTGCTTCCTCCTTCGCATACCTCTGTAAAAGGCTTTGTTTTGACCTAATGTTAATAACTTTGTTTTTTTTTTTTTAATCTGATGCAAACAACTTTTTTGTTGTCTGACCACCTGTGACAACCCCCACAGGAAAACCAGAGCCCAGGTGTCTAATATGTACCTCTTTAGTCTGATAAAGAGTCTTTTGTCAGTATCTTGTAATGATGAATAATTCCTCTGGCCAGGCCATCTGAACACTACAAAGACACCTCTAACCCCTTTAAGATCCTAGTGTAAAATTGCTCTTTGGGACTCCATAGAGACAGCCTGTGTTGATGCTGGGTCCCCGGTGATGTATAAACCCAGAAACTAAACCCAGTGCCATCGAGTCGATTCCGACCCTACAGGACAGAGTAGAACTGCCCCACAGAGTTTCCAAGGAGCGCCTGGCGGACTCGAACTGCCGACCCTTTGGTTAGCAGCCGTAGCACTTAACCACTACGCCACCAGGGTTTCCCCGGTGTATACATCTCCTTAATAAACTTTCTCACTCTTTCTGACTTAGAGTATATTTCACTGGCACGACTGCTCCAGGGCACAGACCCTAATCGGGCAACAATGATGTCCTGTTCTAAGAATTGGTCTCTCCTGATGACATGTTCAAAGTAAATGAGAAGTCTCGCCATCCTCACTTCCGGGGAGCATTCCGGTTTTTGAAGTCTGATTCTTATTTTAATATCCATGACACGTCTGCTTTCTCTTTCATAATAATATAATGTAGTCTTCCCCAAAAAACCTTACTGTAAAGCTGACGTTCTGGAATGATGAGCCTTGTTTATCCACTGGCTTTGAGAAACTCTGGCAACATATCGGAGGGCCCCTGAGAACCCAGTTTTGAGCCTGGAGGCCAAACGACCTCATTCACTCTGCGCCGGGAAAGCACGCTTCTTTTTGACACGTGCTTCCTTCCTGACAAGCCCGCGAGGCCCCGCCCTTTCCGACATCGCCCCGCCCCTTCCTCCGGCAGCCCCGCCGGATGCTCGGCACGTACCACTGAGCGCACTGATGGGGGTGATGTGTCGGAGCGACCGGTTTGGCCGCCACCTATCCCCAACCTGTCTCAGGTGGAGCTCATTCCCCCATGTCTTGGCCCCCTAGGCTCGCAGAGTAGCTTTCAGGAGGCGCCGTAGCGGTCCCCACGGTCGCCGTCCACCCCCTGTGCCTTCTTCTGGCCCGGGGCCGTGGGCGGGGCGACAGGGGGCGGAGCCAGCGGCACGGGGACTGAAGCTAAGTGGGTGAGGTTCCTGCCCCGGCGTGGGTCCCAGGCGCTGGTCGGGGGTCCGACCGCAGACCGGGCTGGGGGAGGGGTGTTGGGAAGGCCGGGAGCAGCGCGGGCGCGCGCGGGCCTGTGCTCGATTGCCAGGCCGCCACGTCTGGCGCCCCTCTCGGGTCCCCATCTGGGGGCCCGGGACTGAACCGGGTCTTGGACCTAACAAGACTGTCCAGATACAGATTGCAGGAAAGATAATTTCCCAGGAACGTAGCTTCGCCCTGGATGGACAGACGGACTCCCAAACCAGACAGCTCTAAGCCCCTGACCCAGACAGGTAGAGCCACCGTTACAGCCTCCTGCGCGCGCACCTGGAGGCCACGGGACCGACACACCAGCACCGGCACTTCCAACCTAGAAACACTGATACCCCCTCTAATTTCCCAGCCAGAGCTACAGATGCGCACTCCCATCCTGGGAGAGATAAGTCACTTTTTAGCCAAGAAGAACAGACACTCCAGACCCTGACCAGATACAGTCCACTCCACACCCCCTGCCTACAGCGGTTTGTCAAATGCAGACACCACTGGCCCTGGAAGGGACACACAGACACTTTCCAACCTGGTCTGGGACAGATGTGTGGACAGATACACCTTCCTTGCCCCACATCCCTGGTCCCCAAACTTAGAGACACCCGACTCTGCCCCGCCTGCAGCCCAGTGTGAGCCCCTGACCAAAGTCCAATGTTAACAGACCCTTGTGGTTTAGGCCAGACTTTCCTATTTCCCAGCCAGGCCATCAGCACTCAGAGCTCTGCTTGCTTTTGACCACCTCATGTTGTTGTAGTTAGGTGCCGTCCAGTCATTTCTGACTCAGTAATCCCATGTGACAGTAGAACCGCCCCGTTGGGTTTCCTAGGCTAAAATATTTATGGGAGCAGATTGCTAGGTCTTTCTCCCATGGAGTCCCTGGGAGAGTTCGAACCGCCAACCTTTAGGTTAGCTGTCGTTGGGTGCCTTCACGTTGATTGTGATTCATGGCAACCTCACATGACAGAGTAGAACTGTCTCATAGGGTTTTCTTGGCTGTAATCTTTATGGAAGCACATTGACAGCTCTTTTCTCCTATGGAGCCACTGGGTGGTTTTGAACGGCCACCTTTCAGTTAGTAGCCAAGCAGTTAACTATTGCGACACCAGGGCTCCTCGATCACCTCATACTTGACCCAAATTGAGACTTTGCATCCATCCTGCAGCTCAGAGCTGTGTTCTGAGAGTTGTGGTCCTCTAGCTGTCTGTCTGTCTGCATGGACATTTCTGGGACCTTGTCCCAGACTCGAGCTGACCTCAGGGCTGCCTGTGACCAGAGTAGGTGGGGTCTGTCCCTCACAGTTCCTTTGCAGGAACTCCGGCCTCATCATGGACCCAGAATGCTCCCGGCTCCTTCCAGCTCTCTGTGCTGTCCTGGCAGATCCAAGGCAGCCGATGACAGATGACACCTGTTTAGAGAAACTCCTGGACTGGTTTAAAACAGTAACAGAGACAGGTAAGGGTGAGGAAGCTGCTGGTTCTGTTTCTCCAAAGGGTTGTGGATATATGGGGGTAAAATGGGACAAGCGATGCGGAGCTCCCCCTGTGACGGTGGAAGGGGACAAACTGTCGTCGGGTGTCTTTCCTTCACTTCATGAAGATTCTGTCTGGGGCAAGTCACGCTGAAGCAGGAGTGAATAATTAGAAAAGCTTGAACTTGAAATTTTTCTGATTCCAGCCGTAGTTCAAGCATCCCTCGTTCACGTCACAGCACCAGTACTGGTTGCTGCTGCTCAACTCTTGGCAACCCCATGTGAGTCAGAGCACAACTGTGCTCCGCAGGATTTGCAAAGGCTGATTTTTTTGGAATTAGATTGCCAGGCCTTTCTTCCAAGTCCCCCCTGGATGGACTTGAACCTTCAATCTTTTGATTAGCTGCTGAGCGTTTAACCATTTGCGCCACCCAGGGACATAAGGATCACAGAGCCCAGTATTACCGTCTTCCATGTTATTGTTGTCTGGTATTTTTAATTCTATCTTGTTTTTTAACACCTTAGAAATTACTTATTTTTTGTTTTTTAAGTTAGCGATTTTTTCAGATTTACCCACATGCCTATTGATTTGTTTCTTGCTTCCTTTTTCTTTACATTGTTCCCTTTCCTTCTTGCTGAACCATATTCTTTAGTAGCTCTCTCAGCAAAGGTCTGTAAGTGGAAAACTCTCTCATTCTCTGCCTCAGAATGTCTCTTCCCCCCGTGAGTACTTTTGAATGATAGCGTAGTCGTGTGTAGAAATTTAGGAGGTGGGATCTGCAAAGAACCCCTATTCCATTGTACTTCCTTGCATGGCATATTATCAGTTTAAAAAAAAAGTATCCATTTGATACATAAAAATGGTCTTTTGTCTTAATTTGCATTTCTTTTTCATAATCACTGAGACAGAATATTGTCTCAGGTTTGTTGGCCATCGTATTTCTTGTCTGTGACCTTTACTTGTTTTTGTTGTTAGCCACAGTCGAGTTGGTCCCCAACTACTCATGGCAACGCCATGCACAAAGGGATCAGACCGTTGTGGTCCACAGAGTTTTCATTGGCTCCTTTTCGGAAGTAGATTGCCATACCTTTCTTTTTAATCTGTCTTATTCTGGAAGCCCTGCTGAAACCTGTTCAGCACCATAGCAACAGCAAGTCCACTGATGGACAGATGGTAGCTGTCCCAGAGGCGCATTGGCTAGGAATTGAACTTGAGTCTTCCCACATGGGAGATAAGAATCCTGTCATGGAACCACCATTGCTCCCATTTGTTGAGATGTTGGCTTTCTAGTTTTCCTTCCCCTTATTGAATTAAAGTTATGAATCATTTACCTCTTGCCTTTGTTGCAAATAGTTTCTCTCAGTTGGACGGCTAAAACTAACACCTTGAGATGAAGGGAGTCTGGGAGTTGATGAAGAGGAATGGACCTCTGGGAAGATATGTAGCACCGTGTACCTGGTGACCTCTCTCTTCTAGAATCCAGTCTCCTGCTGTTACAAGAGAATCCCTGCCTGGTCGAGCTGCTGTCCCAGGCCCTGAAATTCCAGGATGTGAGTTCCAGAATCCTCTCCTTTTCACTTCGCCTTGCTGGGATATTTGCAGCCCAGGAAAACTGCTTCCAGTTTCTCCAGGTGAGCCTGGCTTCTCCCAACTGGGCGGCCCACTGAGAGGTGGGCACCATCCACTCCTGCAGATGTGTAAGGCATCTGTAGTTGTTATGACCCCTAAGTCTTAGAAACTTGGCTTGCCCTGGTGTCTTGACAGTTCTGCCGAGTGGGGAAGTTAGCCCCATGGAAGAATTGGAATAGAAGCTGAGTTGTAAAGGGTTTGAACAGGGAGGAAGGGAGGTAAGAGTGCCAGGTGAAGGGTATGGCTGACTATCTTGGGGGTGGGAGGTGCAGGATCTGACATGTGAATAGCAATACACTGTTGTTGGGTGCTGCTGAGTCGATTCTGACTCCTAGCAACTCCATGTGACTGAGTAGAACTGCCCTGTAGGATTTTCTAGGCTGTAATCTTTGTGGGAGCAGATCACCAGGTCTTTCTCCTGTGGAGCCCCTAGGTGGGTTTGAACCACCAACCTTCCGGTTAGCAGCTGAGCCCTTAACCATTGTGCCACCAACACTCCTCAGCAAAACACTGGGTGTATTAAAAAAAAAAAAAAAATAGAAGTGGGGAACACCTGGAAAAGGAGGCTGGGAGGCCCCTGGCACACCGGTAACGCCAAGCTCAGGCGTTCAGACTCTTCAATAGGCTACAGAGAACCGTTGGGGGTTTTGAATGAAGAATGTCATGATCAAAGGTATACCTTTGAAGGTGAAACATGTGGTAGTGGTTCTAGGGAGAGGATTTCTAAAATGAACTGTAACAAGATTGATAGGCGTTAATTTAGAATTCAGTTTTCTTCTCCTGAAGCTCCATCCTCTAGAAGGCAGAGTTAGTGGTGCCGTGGCTCCCTTTTGCTAATCCCTGGGGAAGCATCTGCCACCCCATAGAAAGACAGGTGCCCAGGGGCTCTTTTATCTCTATCAGCAGCTTATATGAAAGTGCCCCCGAAAGAGCTTCCTCTAACTCTGAAAAAAAAACCTCTGTATCATGAACAACTGTATGCCATCAAACTAGATAACCTAGATGAAAAGGACGCATTCCTAGAAACACACAAATTACCTAAACTGACTCAAGGAGAAATAGAAACTGTAAGCAGACCTGTATTAAGTGACAAAATTGAATCAGTAATCAAAAACCTCTCAACAAAGGAAAGTCCAGAAGTGGACTTGTCAATTTTTCTAAACATTTAAAGAAGAATTAACACCAAACCTTCTCAAGCTCTTCTGAAAAAAAAAAAAAAAGAGGTGAGATCACTTCTGAACTCATTCTATGAGTCCAGCATTACCTTGATTCCAAAGTCAAGAAAAAACTACGGATCAATATCCCTTATGGATATTGTTGCAGGTATCCTTAACAAAATACTAGAAACTGAATCCAACAGCATATAACAAGGATTATATAAAATAAATAATAAATAAGTACCTGTGATTGGTCCTGTGTCCCTGGGAAAATATTCATGTTGCCTCATCTTTCTTTGCCTCCAGCAGGGAGAATTACTGCTTGGGCTCTTTGGTGAGGCGGGTCCCCTTGGCCTGCCAGCCTGGAATGTCCCCTCTGTGCGCAGCGGCTGGATCCAAGGCCTCTGCTCCTTGGCAAAGCACCCCAGTGCTGAGCAGTTCCTGGTCGACTGTGGTGAGTGAGGCTGCATGGCCCCTACCCCGCCAAATTCTACCTTCAGTCCCATTTCTAGTCTGTGGCACGTTGGGCCTCCCACTGGCTCTAGGACCCCAGGGTAGTCATTTCACCTTGCTGGCTCTTGGTTTCCTCATCTGCAAAACATGGCTGTGCTTTGTGATCTTGGACGAATTACTTAACCTTTCTGAGTCTATTTGGCAGTAAAATCTGGGGTACTAATACCTCCCTCACAGGGGAGTTGCAAAGATTAGATGATAGAATACATGTAAGTCTTCTAATATAGTGCGTAAGACCAGTAGTGGCTCATCTTAATAAAAAAAAAAAATTTTTTTTTTTTTTTAGTGACCTATTTATTCCATATGGAGCCATATATATAGAGCCCTAGTGGCACAGTGATTAAGTGCTCAGCTGCTAATTGAAAGGTCAGTGGTTTGAATCTATCAGCTGTTCCATGGAAGAAAAGGTCTGGTGATCTTGTTTCCATAAAGATTACAGCCTTGGAAACCCTATGGGGCAGTTCTGCTCAGTCACATGGGGTTGCTATAAGTTGGAATCAACTCGATGGCCATGGAGTTTTATCTATGTACATACGTACATGTATACACGTATCTAGTAACAGTTGCTGTCAGGTTGACCCTTATTCATGGTTACCCTGTGTGTGTCAGAATAGACCTGTGCTCCGTAGGGTTTTCAACGACGGAGTTTTCAAATGTAGATTACCAGGCCTTTCTTCTGAGGCACCTTCCAATCTTTCTGTTAGCAGCCAAGTACGTTAAGCATTTGCACCACCCAGGGACTCTCTCTCTGTATATGTGTGTGTGTATATATCACACACACGTATGTGGCAGTCTGTTTCTGTAACGACTACAGCCTTGGAAACCCTATGGGACAGCTCTACTCTGTATATACACACATACATATACACACGTGTGTGTGTGCACACTCCTGATAAACAGTATGCAGCTAATATAGTATCTTTTCCCTTTTTTAATGCAAAAAAGGCTTATTCAATTTTCTCTCATTCAAATTGTCGATGATAAAATGTAGATATCTGAAAAAAAAACGTGGCTGTGGCCCTAATGCCACAGAGTTGTTTAATGAACACACAAGGAAACGCAGCCCCCTGTAGGGATGTGAAAATGTCCTTTGGCTCGTAGGTCAGACCCCCAGAGCTAAGTTGCTTCGTGAGCCACTTATAGATCAGCTGTCAGGAGTCAGGTGCTGAAATGTATTGGAAAGAATTAACAGCTTCCAAGGATATTAAGTCCTAGGGAGGAGATGGTGCCGACTGCCCCTGAACTTGGGTTTTGCTTCTCTTGATTTGCTTTTGAGCAAAGGGGAGGTGTCACATTACCCTGGGTCTGGGGCCTCTGAGGGCACCTCCTGTCTGTATTATTCAGGCTTTTTCCCTGGGGGCTGAGGTCTAGTACGTCAAGTGACCCGGCAGTGGAGGCTCACGGGTAGAATTCTCACCTTCCATGCAGGAGAACTGTGTTCAATTCCCAGCCATTGCACCTCATGTGCAGCCGCTACTCCTCTCTCAATGGGGACTTGTGTGTTCTTGGATGCTGAACAGGTTTCGACGGAGCTTCCAGACTAAGATTGACTAAGAAGACAGGCCCGGCAATCTACTTCTGAAAATTAACCAGTGAAAACCCCATGGATCACAACAGTCTGATCTGAAACCGATCATGGGGCTGGCACAGGACCTGGCAGTGTTTCGTTCCGTTGTGCATGGGGTCGCCATGAGTCAGGGCCAACTTTATGGCTGCTAACAATAAGCCTTCCTCGAGGCTGTGGTAGTGGCAGGTGTGGCCTTGACTCCAGCTTAATCTTTTCTTCTCTCCCACCTGTTGTCCCCTCCCCTAGGTGCCGTGGACACCATCTTCTCCCTGCAAGGGGATTCCAGCCTTTTTGTGGCCTCTGCTGCCAGCCAGCTCCTGGTGCAAGTCCTGAGTTTATCCATACAAGGTAGAGCCACCCCACACCTTGGCTCCTCAGATGGTGACTGGCCCTCGTGTGCCCAGAGCATCGTGGGCTACCTTGAGGAGTCCCTGCGCTCCGGAGCCACGCCACAAATCACACAGGCACTGAAGGTCCTGACCACCACGTTTGGGCGTTGCCACCACTCCTGGACAGAAGCCCTTTGGATGCGGCTGAGCCCTCTAGTGACCTGTCTCCTGGAGAAGGACACTGTCCCCACGGCTCACTCGCTTGCTGACCTTTTCCTCAGCATGGCAAGGTTAGTCCCCAGGACACAGTGGTGGGAGCAGGCCCAGGAGTGGGGATCCATAGAGTGGGTGGAGTGGGGGGATTGCTTTCCTCAGAAAGTCTTAGAGCAGGTATTACACCTGGGGCTGCATGTCATTGGAAGCCAGGACTTGGGAGGCTCCCTCCTCCTGCCCCCCAGCCCCCCGACTGAGAGCACTGGTTTACGTAGGCATACCCAGGGTCAATTTGAAAGTCTCTCCTTGGCTAGAGGCCACCAGGGCTCTGGAGAAGAGTACAAACAATGTACGCAGCTGCTAACCAATAGGCTGGTAGCTTGAGTCCACCCAGAGGCCTCTTGGAAGAAAGGGCTGGTGATCTACTTCTAAAAAGCAGCCATTCCAAACCCTGTGGAGCACAGCTCTACCCTGACACATATAGGGTTGCCGGGAGCCAGAGTCCACTTGACAGCACCTGGTTTTATTTTCCTGGGGAGGAGACGAGGAGGGCATTGTGTCTTTTGGGATTTTTCTCTGCAGGTCTCCTACTTTTGGTTCTTCTGACTGTGACCTGTGGGTGACGTTGGCCCAGACTCTGAGCTGTCTGAGCCCCACGCAGGCAGGGCCCCTGGCTCTGGGGATCCTGAAACTGCACGTCTGGTATGGATTAGAGTGTGTTATTTGGTGTTTGCGCCAGTGGCTGCTGGGGTGGGGCCTTGGGTGGGGCAGGCGGAGAAGGCCAAAGGGGGCCCTGTCTGCTGGGGCTACTGAGATGAAGAGGCGGTCCAAGGCGCTGACAAGGCTGTGTGCACTTCACCGCAGAGGTTGCCATAGACTGGCGGCATCGAATCCATTCTTTTGTAGTTTCGTGCCGCTGAGTCACTTTCGACTCATGGCGACCCAATGTGTTACGGAGTAGACCTGCCCCATATGGTTTCCTGGGCTAAAAACTTTACAGGAACAGATCTCCAGGTCTTCCTCCTGCAGAGCTACTGGGTGGGTTCGAACCATTAACCTTTTCGTTACCAGCCAAGCGCTTAACCATTGCGTCACCAGGGATCCTGAAACATTCTTTAGCCGTGGAATAATTTTTCAGAGTAAAGCTGTAGGATCCACCAGACAGAAAGCAGCTGAGCAGAGCGGCTCAGCTGAGAGTGGGGATGAGGACAGGGCTAGGCCCCACTCACTTAGCCACCCTCTGACTCCTCTCAGGCCCCAAGCTTCAGGGACCCTGGTTTGCAAATACAGGGTGGATGCAGGGACACGGAAGCCAGGAGGGGAAGAGGTCACAGTTGGGGGGAGTTAGGATGGCTCTTGAAGGGCGCGTAGGGTCAACAGAGTGAGAAGGGTGAGGGTGCACATGTGTGGGCCCAGGACAGGGTGGACATCGCCTCAGGGCCTAACCCCCAGATGGCTCGGCTTTGGGTGTCTCAGGAGAGGCCCTCAGAGGTCACTTTGGCCCTAATGGCCCCAGCCCACCCATGTCCACCCAGGGGGCAAGACCACTTTACAGAACCTAAGAGAGCCCCTCTCACCCGGACCGGAGGTGAGACACCCTGGGAAGGAGTTCCCAGAGGCTCCCCATCGCCATGGAGCAGACACTGCCTGCTTTGGTGACCTTGAGGTCCCTCAGTGACAGCCCCTGAGGATGCCAGCATCACATCAGGCCCAGCTTGCTCAGGCCTGTCCTCTGCACTGTGGCTGCTGTGCCTGCAGGACAGCTCTCTCCCAAGGGATGTCCACACCCCAGCCCCACTGGTCTCCCAGACTCACTGGGGACATGAGGTGCAGTCAGCCTGCCTGGCGTCGGGAGCAGGAGTTCATCGTGTACCCCTTGTCCCCAGTCCCCAAGCTCTGAAGACCCAGGCCTTTGATGTCCTCCTTCAGCCGCTGGCGTGTGTCCTGGAAGCTGCTGCCCAGGTCCCTGGATCTTCAGGTGAGCTGCTTGGAGCGGGCAGGCAGGGCTGTGGGGCGATGGAAGCTGGGGTGCCTCAGTGTGCACATCCTCGGGGGGTGGAGGACAGGAAGAATGGTGGCGGCTGCGTGCCCCACCTGTGCCTTCTGCTTCAGTTCTGCCCAGGCTCCTGACAGATGGTAAAGACGGCAGGGGCGTCCCAGGGGCCACCCCATGGGTCATGTCTTCCTGTCCCCCTCGGGGGTCAGTGGGGCAGCATCATCCCTGTGGGGATCACAGTGGCCAGTGGGAGGGATGTCACTGAGTCCTATCCCCAGGTCTTGGCAGAGGTGGTCCCAGGAACCTGGGCTGAGGAGTGGGGGTCCCAGGCTTAAAAGAGCACAGAGCCTAGCTTTCTCCTTTTGACGTCCATCCTGGCTCCTGGGCCATGAAAATTGGTCTCTGCTGGTGACCGATCTTACTTCAGTAGCCCCATGGGTTCTTGGCTTCTTCTTGTTGTTGGGTGCCACTGAGTCGATTCCATCTTGTAGTGACCGCATGTGACAGAGGAAAACTGCCCCATAGAGTCTCCTAGGCTGTGATCTGTATGGTCTCAGACTGCCAAGACTTTCTCCTGCAGAGCCGCTGGGTGGGTTCGAACTGTAGGCCTTTTGGTTAGCAGCTACGCACTTAATTGTTGTGCCACCAGGGCTCCTAATCCACAAGTACGTTGTTGTTGGGGGCTGTCGAGTTGATTCCAATTTACAGCAACCCCATGTGACAGAGTAGAACTGCCCCATAAGGTTTTCTAGGCTGTAATCTTTATGGGAGCATTTTGCCTGGTCTTTCTCCAGCAATCCACAGGTACAGGGGTCAGGATTTACCACACATGTTTTGGGGGACATGTTTCAATCCATAACACCCGAATTCTTTATTTTCGCTGAGGAATTAAGGAGAGGAATCAGGTTTGCCTGGAAGTCAAAGAATCATATTGTCCACAAGGAGGTGCCTCTTGACCATGCAGGGGTAGGCTGCCTGGGAGACCACGGACCTGCTGCTTCTAGAAGCCTCCAGAAATGTGGATTCCTTTCCAGTGCAGTGGAGCTGTGAATGGAGCCCCTTTTCTCTCCCAAGGCTCTGCATACAAGTTCTGACCCAGCATGGGCTCCATTCGCTGTGCTGCCCTGAGCCAGTCCCCTCAGAGCCTTTGTGGGGGTAGGGTCAGTGAGCAGGACAACGACGCCTCAGGCAGACACATGGGAGCTGCCCTTAAAGCAGCCCAGCTGGTTCTGTGTTTATCCTCCAGGCTTGCCAGATGGGACTGGGAGCAACCCCACGATGGCTGATGCCCTCCTGGCCTCCACGTCGTCCTGTGCGGCCCTCTTGTGCCAGAGCCTGGCCCACCTTGGGGAGCTGCAGGCACTGGTGGGTATGGCCTGGCCGGGTGTGGGCGAGTCAACCCTGCAGCTCCTGTGAGTCCTCTGCTGAGCCTTCTCTCTCCCTAGCCCCATAGTCCGCGGCCCTGGCCGCAGGTGCTCCTCCTTGAGGCCACCGTGATGACGCTGCGCTTCTGCAGCGGCTCTGCAGTGCCCATCTCCAGCGTGGGAGGACGCCTCTGCGGGATCCTGGCTAGCTGCATCCGTGTCCAACGAGCGGCCCTCGACTTCCTGGGGATGCTGTCTCAGGGGACAGGTGCATGTGAGGTTTCTTCTTCCGTGATGAGCCACACTCCTCACCCCTCCAGTGTTCCTTCGCATGTCCTCTCAGGGTGGGACTCAGCTGACCCATGGGTTCCTTGCTTTCCTGAGGCTCAGGCTTGCACCTTCCCTGCTGGGACCTGGAAGTTCCTGGGATGGGGGTGCTGGGGTGTTCATCCACTTGCATCTGTCCCAGGCCCCCAAGAGTCTGTGACGCAGGTGTTTGCCATCCTCCTGGAGTACCTGAGGAGCCCTGAGTCCAGCCCTACGGTAAAAGGGCAGAGGTGGGAGCAGGGGAGGGGCCAGAGGCCGAGGACAGCAGGGGCTGCAGCTGGTTAGGGCTTGGTTGAGTGCCGGGGAGGTGTTGGGCTGTGATAAGCAGGAAAGAGTGTCAACACTACCCAGAGCAATCAACAGGTTCAGTGTAATCCCATCGAAATCCCAACAGCCTTCTTTGTGGAAATAGTAGAGCCAACCCTTCAATTCATAGAGAATTGCAAAACCAGTTGCCTTCAAGTCAGCTGCAACCCATGGCGCCCCCATGTGTGTCAGAGGGTAACTATGTTCTGTTTGGCTTTCAATGCCTGTGACCTCTCAGAAGTAGATCACCAAGCTTTTCTTCTGAGGTATCTCTGGGTGGACTTGAACTGCCAACCTTAAGGTTAGCAACCAAGCATGTTAATCATTCGCAGCACCCAGGAACTGGGGGCCCAAATAGCTAAAGCAGTCTTGAACAAGGAGAACAAAGCAGGAGGTCTCACACGTCCGGATTTTAAAACACACCATGTATAAAGCCACAATAATCAAAACAATCTAATACTGATATAAGGGTAGACATATACACCACTGGAATAGAATCAGAAGTCCAGAAATAAATCCATACATCTATGGCCAGTTGATGTCCAGTCTATTCAATGGGAAGAGTCTCAAGCTTCTTACAGGGAATTCTTCACAAGGGAAATGAGTGGAGCCCCGTAAGTATGGCCCCATGCTTGGGGTCCAGCTTATTATAAGCATTTTCTTGTAAACATTCCCGTTCTCACAACCCCACAGCTCCTTCTGGGCCCTAGGTGGGTTCAAACTTATTGCCACAAGCCAGACAGTGGAGAAACTTGGACCAAAGACGGGGGTGGGGTTCTCTGGGTTTTAAGAAAGGCGTGGTTTGAATGAACTGCGATGTCTTGGTGCAGAAATCTATTGCCCCATGGTAGTGGGACATAACAAGGGCTGCCTCCCCTTCCTTTCTCTCCCATAGTCTGGTATGCTAGTTTTTCTAGAAATTTTCTGTCTTATGAGAATGAAGTCCAGTGTTCACGTCTCCCTACACCCCTCCCCCATCTTAGTTAGTTGAGGGCAGAGGCAGGGACCAGGTGAAGGCAGACTGGGAGGCAGTCAGGGCAGGTCCCCTGGGTCCCTACAGCTCCCTCCGTCCATTCCAGGTTCTGAAGAAGGCCTTCCAGGCCACTCTCCGGTGGCTCCTAAGCATGTCCAAAGCCTGTGGCTCCAACAACCCTGACCCCCACACCCAGCCATTCCTCAGAGGTACCCTACCTCCCTGGGGGGTGGAGACAGCAGGGGTGGGCTGGCAGGCAGAGTCCTGGCCATTGCTGGGACAGTGGGTAAGGGGAGACACCCAGCGGCGGGGTAGGTGAGGGGAGGCCATTCTGACTGCCCTCTGGCCCTGGGGATGTCCACAGAGCTGTTCCCCGTGATGCAGAAACGTTTGTGCAACCCTTGCTGGGAGGTAAGGGACTCGGCTCTTGAGTTCCTGACTCACCTGACCACACACTGGGGAGGTGAGCGCTCTCCCTGGGCAGAGGGGTCCTGGGGTGCTGCGGGCGGAGGCTGGTGGGGGCGGTCTCTTCCTCGGGGTCTCAGCTGTCCTGTGGCTGCTCCCATCGCAGGGCAGCCCGACTTCAGACAAGCCCTCCTGGCCTCGGACGTGCCTGAGCTTACTCAGCAGCTTCTCCAGGACCCCGAGGCCTACGTCCGCGCAAGCGCAGTGACAGCCATGGGGCAGCTGGCCAGCCAGGGTCTGCATGCCACTCCCAGCGGCCCCGAGCACCCAGGAGCCAAGCAGGTAGGGGCTGAGGGTCCCGGCATCCAGCCCACCCTGGGCAGGGCTGTCGTTGTTTGCCATGCAGGCTAGCACACTGAATGTAGCCTGTTGCCTTTGGTGGTGCCCACAGGCCTGACCATTTGGTGAGCCAATGTCTTAGTTTCCCAGTGCTGCTATAACACAAATACCACAATCAGAAATTCATCTTTTCACAGTTCAGGAGGCTAGAAGTCCAAATTCAGGACACTGGCTCTAGGGGAAGTCTCTCTTTCTGCTCTGGGGGAAAATCTTTGTCTCTTTCAGCTTCTCTTCCTAGTTCCTAGTTCCTCCATATGGCATCTGTCTTTTCCCTATTTATGCTTGCTTGTGTGTCTTATCTTCTCCTTTTGTATCTCAAAAGTGAGTGGCTTGAGACACCCTACGCTGGTATGAGCTCATTAACCTCACACAGAAAACCCTACTCCCTAATTGGATTACATCCACAAGTATAGGGGTGAGGATTTGCCATATGAATTTTGGGGGACACAATTCAATCCATAATAGCCAGGCACTCTGCTGGGCGTGTTGCGTGCGTTCTCTGGCTTAGTCTCCCAGCCTCCTGCCAGTTCTGTGTCGTTATACCTATTTGACTGTTGAGCAGCTGGAGGCTCAAAGAGCAGCTTGCTCAAGGCCACATGGTGTGGCGGGGTCAGCATCAGCATTTAACCTGACCTCAGCAACTGGGCGGGTTCTTCCTGCCAGGCCCCACTCAGGTCAAGCCCTCTGACTGCCCTCACGCCCTCTCTGTTTTCTAGAAGAGTCTACCCCAGGAGCTCCTGCATATCCTCTCCTTGGACTCCGAGGGCTTCCCTCGGAGGGCAGTGATGCAGGTCTTCACACAGTGGCTGCAGGATGGCCACCCTGCGATGGCTGAGGACCTGGAGCAGTTCATGGCCCGTGTGTTCCAGGTGGTGAGCCGGGATCTGGACTGGGAGGTTCGAGTCCAGGGCCTTGAGCTGGCCCGGGTTTTCCTGGCCCAGACACTGGGGCCACCTGACTGCCCCTATGCGGTGGCCCTGCCTGCGGCTACCCCGCCCACCTCACCGGCTGAGGTGCTGCGGACTCTAGGCCGGGTGCAACTCCTTGAGTTTGCCTTCCGTGCCTTGTTTGACTGTGATCGGCCTGTGGCCCAGAAGTCCTGCGACCTGCTGCTCCTACTGAGAGCCAGGACTGCCCCTGGTGGTGGGCTGCAGGGGGCTGAATGCAACCCTGAAGCCGTCACTGTGGAGGCTGCCCTGCGGGCATGGCAGGCAGGTGAACAGGGCCAGCCGCTGGGTGAGCTGGTGCCTGAGGTCGTGGTGGCCATCCTGCGGACTTTGGACCTGGAGGGGCTGCAGGCCACGCTGGCTGAGAGCAGCGACCACGTGGAGCAGAGCCCACGGTCCCTCCTGCAGGACATGCTGGCCGCGGTCGGTGCCCTGGGGGGACATGAGGCCGACTGCTACTGACGCTGCCGGCCCTGCTCTTGCCATGTGACTGGGGGCCGTGCCAGCCCCGGAGGACTGGAGCCCGGCCTTCAGCCTGGCCTAGCTGCACAGGGGAAGCCAGGAGTGGTGGGCGGAGCAGCAAGAGGAAACCCTGCATTTCAGAAATGGCTTATTTTCTACTGAAATGAGTGGCATTTGGCAGTACCTTGTCCTAAGATGAGTGAAACTCAGGTAGGCCCCCGGCCCAAGGGAGGCTCTCCTGGGGCCTCTCTGTGACACTGCTGCTTTTGGAGACATGTCTGGAGCGGGGGGATCTCACTGCGACATTCAGGGGGCCTGTAGCAGTGCCTCCATGTGGACTCCGAGGTGCCCTGCCTATTCCCTCCGTATCCTGGAGCGGGGACCCTCTGGGCAGCACAGGCTGGAGAGCCTATGAACTTACACCTCTGGCCCCTCCCAGCAATAAATGCCCCCCGTTTCAGCCCCAGCCAAAATCCAGCTCCCCAGTCTGTAAATTCACCAGTACCCCCCATAACTTGTAGTGAGGCAGTGGTGGCTCTGGTAGAATTCTTGCCTTCCACACAGGAGAATCTGGTTCAGTTCCCGGCCAGTACGCCTCATGCGTAGCCACCACCCGTCTGCCACTAGAGGGTTGTGTGTTGTTATGATGCTGAACAAGTTTCTGTGGAGCTTGCAGACTAAGACAGACTAAGAAAAAAAGGCTGGCAATCTTCTTTCCAAAAATCAGCCCACGAAAACCCTATGGATCACGATTTAATCCACAACCGATCATGGGGATAGCTCAGGACTGGACAGCATTCGTTTTGTTGTGGGGTCACCATGAGTCGGGGGCCGACTCCACAGCAGCTAAGAGCAGCCACAACACCCATAACTTGTCGCCTGAGCAGGAGTAGGATGGTAGGAGTTCGGATGTAGGGGCTAGGAGTTCAGGCGGCCCCACAGTAGAGCAAATGGGCACACCAAGCCCAGCTCGAGCCTCGTCTGACTGTGTGACTGCTTCCTTTGTAAAATGGGCATCACACTCTCTGCCTTCCGGGAGGAAACACCTGGGTGTCCTAAAGCTCTCAGCATAGCACGGGGCCTGGCAGTGTCATTTCCTGCCTCTCTATTCTCGTGAGGAGTTGAGTTTGCTTCCGTCTTATAGGGTCCCATCATGCTATGCTGGAGGGAAAGAGGAGTGAAATAGTGTGCGAGGGTCCCATCACACTGAATCAAGGGGGACAGCCTCACCTGAACTTCAGCAAGAGCCTTGTCAGATGGAGGTCCTGCCCTGGTCCCTGGCCCTGCAGTCCCTGTACCTATGGGTTGGCCTCCCCAGGCCAGCAGAGTATGGGCAGGTCCACGTGTGAGGCGCGGCAGGGCTCAGCGGCTGCCCTGGTCCACACTCCCCTGCCAGAACTGGGGCTCCACCTGCCTTTGGAGGTGCTGTCACATGGCCTGTATGCAGACCTGGCTATGGTGCAGAGTCGCCCTGGGCCCTCCAGAATGGCGAGGTGCACATGGACAGGTGCACCCGGGGTGGAGAACCGAAGGAAGGAGCCCCCACTGGGGAGAGGATCCTGGGGCAAGCTTGGCTTTGTATGGAATGGGAGCTGCCGCTGGTGGGGCTGCTGAGGGCAGACAGTGCCCCTGCCTCAGTAGCTACTACCCCCCACCAATTTACCTAGTTCAGTCCTTCAGTCACTCAACAAACATTGCTTGAGAGGCCTGTCTTATGCCCAGGGATGCCATAACAAGAGACCACAACCAATTATATGAATGGAAATTCATTTTCTCTCAGCTCCGGAGGCTGGGAGTCTGAATTCAGGGTCTCGGCCGTGTCGATTCCTTCTGGGGGCTTTGAGTATAACTTCTTCTTTCTTTCTTTAGACACATCACCAGGAAAGACTAATCACTTAGAAAAGGATATCACGTTTGATAAAGTAGAGGGTCAGCGAAAACAAGGGAAGCCCACCGTGAAATGAATTGACACGGTAGCCACAACAGTGGACTAAAACAAACCAACATTCGTGAAGATGGCTTAGGACTGGCAATGTTTCGTTCTACTGCACATAAGGTCGCCACGAGTCAGGGCCAGTTTGACAAGAACAACATAACTTGCAAACCAGCAGAGAAAAAAACTGAGTGATTAAAAAAATCCTAAAACTAAAAAGGGGAAATAAACATATTTAAAAAAACCAAAGCCGTTGCTGAGCCAATGCTGACTCCTAGCGACCCTGTAGGGCAGAGTAGACCTGCCCCATAGGGTTTCCAAGGCTGGAAGCTTTATGGGAGCAGATCGCTAGGTCTTTTGCCCACAGAATCCCTGAGTGGGTTCAAACCACCAACCATTCAGTTAGTAGTCAAGCGCTTAACCACTGTGCCACCAGGGCTCCTTGAAACATCATATACATTGGATCAAAAAAAGAAAGGAAAAAAAAACACAAAATATGATAGATTGGAGCTCAATGCTTGTATAAGTGCATTGCAAACGGTTTGCACTTGACTACTCACCTAAAATTGGTGGTTCGAACCCACCCAATGGCACCATGAAGGAAAGACCTGGCAACCTGCTTCTGTAAAGATTATAGCCAAGAAAACCCTGTGGGGCAGTTCTACTCCGTAGCACATGGGGTCACCATGAGTTGGAATCAACTCAGTGGTGATGGGTTTGGTTTTTGTGGTTTTGCCGTGGCCTTTGAAGGGAAGGCCCTCCCACACGCTCTGCTCCCATCTCCCTCAGTCTGGGCCATGGCTCTGGCAACTGCAGAAGCCAGACAAGCCCCAGCCCTCACTCTGGCCTGGTTCTCAGAAGCCTGGGGGACTTTGGGAACCTTCAGCATGTGCTGACTGCATGAGGTTGGGTGGTTGCCAGCCAGGGCCTGGGAAAGAGGGTGTATCAGTTAGCTATTGCTGCATAACAAGTGACCCCAAAACATTGACTTGGGACTATAACATTTTATTATTTGTAAAGGGTCAGCTGGACAGTCCTGGGCTAATCTTGGTCGCTCACTCATACACCTGTGGTCAGCTGGTGGACTGGCGAGTCTGGATGGCATCAGCCAGGACGACATAGGCCCCATATGTCTCTCCCTTCCTGCCGAGCCTATCCTTACGGTTCTAGCTGGAGGGTAAGAGAGGAGGCAGAAGCACGGATGTCCCTTGGGGCCTAAGCTCACAACCAGAATAATTGTAACTTCTGTCCTCTTTTACTGGCCAAAGCCAGTCACGACACCACCGCTGATTCAAGCTTTGAGAAATAGATATCACCTCTTGGTTGTCGTGTCGTTAATTGCCATTGAGTCAATATCAACTCATGGCGACCCCATGTGTGCAGAGTAGAACTGCGCCATAGGGTTTTCAAGGCTGTGACCTTTCGAAAGCAGACCTCTAGGCCTGTCTTCTGAGGTACCTTTGGGTGGACTCGAACCACCCACCTTTTGGCTAGTGTTGTCGTTTGCCGTTGAGTCGATTCCAACTCATAGCAACCCTATATGGCAGAGTAGAGCTTTCCCATAGGGTTTCCTAGAACAGTAATCTTTACGAGAGCAGACAGCTAGGTCTTTTCACTGCGGAGCCGCTGATGGGTTCAAACCACCAACCTTTCAGCTGGTAGTAGAGTGCTTAACCACCGTGCCACCAGGGGCTTCTCACCTCTTATTTAAATATTTTATTGTGTTTTTGGTGAAAGTTTACACTGTGATTAGGTTCCCATTTGACAATTTCTACACAAATAGCTCAGTAGCATTAGCATTCTTCTTGTTCTGTATCCAGTGTTCTAGTTTCCTGCCCTCTTATCTTCTCATCTTTGCTTTAGAATAACTGTTGACCTTTTGCTCTCAGATAGCTGGCTTTTTACAGGATCACCTTACTCATGGGTAATACCCTTTATTTTGTATGCCAATCTGTTATTTAGCTAAAATGTGACCTCAAAGAATAGTTTTAGTTCAAGGTTTAAATAGTATCTCAAGGTGTTAGTGGGACTCCTCCCCCCTTGTTCTGAGTTGCAAAGTCACAAGGCAGAGGGTGTGGATGACGCAGGGAGGGGTAGAGAGCTGGGTCACTTTGTAATTGCTGTACCCTAGGGGGGGACCCAGTGTCCTTGCCCTGTGGACCCCACTTCAGAGAAGGTGGGTGTTTGGCCCTTGTGCTCAGTGGCACTCACCTGCCTGGGGGAAGGCCTGCGGTGGGGCATTGGGGACAATAGTGCAGCCTCAGGACACGGCTGTGAGCTGGTCCAGTGCAGCACACATAGCGGCTCTCAAAGAAGGGTTGTCGAGAGCTGCTCCAACCTGTGGGAACCCCCTCCCCATGCCTCCATGCCTGCCCAGTGCACAGCGACCTCTGTCTGGTTTCTCTGTGGAGACCGTCCTCCCCACTCTCATTTGTTCCCGTCAGAGCCGAGATATGTATCCATGGAAACAGCTTGGCAAACAGTAGCAGGCAGAGGCGGCAAACAGCAGCTCTTGGAATCGGCTCCAATGCCGCTGGACCAACAGGGCGAGGCCGGTGCCAGTGAGTGTGCCTGGCTGTGCGGCTGTGCAGGGTGGCACATGTGTGCGCACGCACGCACGCACGCGCAAGCGAGGTGCACGGTGGGCACGAGGGCCCGGCTGTGTGTTGTGATTCGGGTGAGTCTGCGGGTATATGTAATTGTGCATGTTGTGTGTGGGTGTGTGTGTTGTGTGTGTGCACACCAGATATGGGTGTATGTGTGCAAGCATGCATGAGTGTGCATGTGCATTTTGTGTGGGGGTGAATGTCGTGCCTGTGTGTGTTGTGTTTCAGTGCATCGTGTAGGTGCATGTCACATGTGGGTGAGTGTGCCTGTGTGAGTATGCATGTGCGTTTATTGTGTGTCTGTGCACATGCATGTGTGCGTGTGTGTGTGCACGTGCACATGTGTATGAATGGAGACAGATGTGTTGCCTGGGCATGTTCCAAGTGTGATACCTGGGCAGAGACACCTGGGTATGTGCAAAGAGAAGAACCCCTGGAGGCCACTGTGGTGAGAGGCAGCAAATGACCCTCGGTTAGCACTTCCTCTTTGCAGGGCGCAGCACTAGGCGCCGAAGGGAACCAGAGAGAAGGGGCCCTGCCCCCGCCCCCCAGCAAGTGGTTCTGGCCACAGACGACCACTGAGCAGGTAATTACAAGTGTTCCTAGAGGCTGGGTCAGGAGGTCTCTGGGTAGGTAGGACCTGAAGCCTAAATGTTGGCTGGGAGTTTCCTGGGCCGAGGGGAGGAAGAAGGTGCTAGGGGCTGAGGCACAGCACATTCGAAGACCCTGAGGCTGGAGAGAAAGACAAGCAATGAGGGCGGAGGCCTGAGGCTGCAGACTTCACCCCGATTTAGGATGGGGAAAGTACGAGTGGTCCACTCCGGGGGTAGGGACATCACAAACCCCAGTGGGGGCACTTCCTGGGTGGGCGTCCTGCCTAATCATCAAACACTGAACCTTGGAGACCCCATGCCCACTGCAGGCAGGCCTGCCACGGTCCGAGGTCTCACAGGGACCCAGAGTGGTATGTGGGAGTTCTGCCCATGGAGGCCTTCTGGTCATTCACATAGCCATCAGGAGCTGCTGGGGTCACCCCCACTTTGCAGTTGGGAAACAGAGCTGAGCGGGGAAATGGCCTGTCTCCGGGGTCGCTGCTGCCAGGGTCCTGAAAAACGCCTGTCTGCCCTGTGCTGTCCTGGACTGCCTGCCACCTGCATCATGCTGGGGTGCTCACGATGGGGATACTATTACTGTAGCTACCGTCGTTGTTGTTTCTGGCTAGACCTTGTCCAAGGGCAGGGGTCGTGGTACCTGGAGACTACAGGGGACAAGTCCAGGTCAGAAAGGGACATCTTTCTGACCCTAGGACATCAAGGCTGACCCTAGCAGAGACAGATGTTACCAAGGGTGTGGGAGCCAGCTCAGGCAACTTTCGGGGTGGGGGGGGGGCTCATTTGTTCCAGAGCTCCAGAAAAATCTCCCCCATGTGCCCCTCCTCACCCCATTTTCCTTTTTCTGTTTGAGAAGCACCTGTGGACTCACTGTGGACCCTGATGGCACAGAAAACAGATGCTGAGAGGGGGAGACAGTGACAGACAAAGAGATGCCCAGGAGATGGATAGGCAGACAGAGAGACAGAGGCACAGATCGAGAGACAGAGGGGAGAGACCCAGGAGATAGCCTGATGGAGGGAGAGACAGAGACATAGAAAGACAGAGAGAGAGACAAAGAGAAGTACAGACACAGAAAGTGAGACAGACAATGTGAGAGACCCAGACAAAAAGACACCCAGGAGATAGACAGGGAAAGAGAGTCAGCAAGAGAGAGAGAGACACACACACACACACAGAAGGAGCAAGATACAATCAGGAGAGATACAGACACAGGGAGACAGAAACGGAAGCAGAGAGAAGAGGCTGGGGGTGGGGAGGGCCAGAGCCAGAGCAGCTTTTATTAGTTTTTAAATAAAATTTTAGTAATTTTTCTCCCCGCAAATGTTCCGCAGACCTTCCTAAGAGGTCCTGGGTAGGCACTGAGTAGTATGACAGGAAATTGTAATGCTGGCTTCCCTCCCTGCTTCTGGGGCAGTGGGTGTCCAGCAGGTCTGCTCAGCCTGAGTAATCCAGGCAGACCAAAAGTGTGGGGGTTGGGGAGGGACCTGTGCTGCCGCCAGGAGGGGTTTGGCTTCCACCCCGAGAAGTGCCCAGCCTCAGTGTGTGTTTTGGGGGGTAACTTTATACTGAGAACCACCCCCCTGCCCCGCCCCCCCCACCGCTCCACCGGCACACCAGCCACCCTGGCTGTGCTCTGAGTAAACAAGGGCTTTCAGAGTCGGACCCCGAGGGAATACTAATCCCGCCGCTGAAAGGCTGCACTCCCAGCTCAGGGCTGGGCCCTCGCCAGGCACCCCCAGGCCCCTCACAGGCCTGTAGGGCACCCATAGGAGGGTGCTCCTCAGGCCTAGGGTGTGCAGAACAAGCCCACAAGTCCCTCCTCTAGCGCCAAGTGCTTCTGCTCCCCCTCAGCCCAGAAGGACCCTTGGCTTCCTACATGGGCTGGCACAGGTGGGCCCTCTATCAACCGCCACTTTGCAAGTGGCTGCCCAAGGCATTTTAGGGAGGTGAGGGGCCATTTGCAAGGCTTTGCATTCCTATAGCAAGACGAGCTCCAGGGGCAGGACAAGGAGGCCTGGGGGAACTGAGGCAGGGGCAGGGTGCCTCCCTGTCTTGGTGGAGGCCTCCTCATCCCTGCCTCATTAGAGCATAGCACAAGTCTGGGGTGTGCTGAAGTCCTTCTCCCTGCATCCCTGCCCACCCCCCGGGCCTGGTGGAACCTCCTTCTCCCCCACCCGAACGGCACCTGCCCTCACCGCAAGCCTCATCCTCTCCTAGCCCTGCCCCCGCTCCTAGTTGACCCCATTAAAAGGTTGTGGATGCCTGTGCTTGGAAACCCATTGTTGTTGAATCGATTTCAACTCATGGAGACTCTATAGGACAGAACAGAACTGCCCCATACAGCTTCCCAGGCTGTCATCTTTACAGAAGCAGACTGCCACAACTTTCTTCTGTGGAGCAGCTGGTGGGTTCAAACCACCGACCTTTCGGTTAGCAGCCAAATGTTTTAACCACTGGGCAACCAGGGCTCCTTTCTCTGCTTGGACCAGTCTGAAATTAAGGTGTCTGCAGGGCCATGCTCTCTCAGAAGGCCCCAGGGGGTGATCCTACCTGGTCTCTTCCAGCTTCAGGTGGCTGCAGGCGTTCCTTGAGTTGGGGCTGCGTCACCCCAGTCTCTGCCTCTGCCCTCACATGGCTGTCGTCCCTGTCTGTGTCTTCTCCTTTTCTATCTCTTATGAGAACACTTGTCATTGGATTTAAAGCCGCAGCGACCAAACCAGTTGCCGTCAAGTTGATTTCAACTCATGGAGACCTCGTGTTACAGCGTAGAACTGAGGTCCATAGCGTTTTTTGGTTGTAATCTTTATGGAAGCAGATAGCTAGGCCTTTCTTGCATGGTGCCTCTGGGTGGGTTCGAACTGCGAACCTTTTGATTAGCCGCCGAAAGCAAACCCTTCGCACCACCCGGGGACCTGCCATTGGATTTGGGGCACGCCCTAATCCAGGGTGATGTCATCTAAAGATTATTTGTCACTTCTGCAAAGACCTTTTTTCCAAATGAGGTCACATTTCAGGTTCTGGGTGAACATGAATTTGGGAAGCTCCAATTCAACCCACTACAGGGCAACTGAGGCACAGGAGGCGAAGCCATTTCCAAGGGCCACAGCTCTTTCAAGCCCAGGCCTGCCCAGGCCTGTGCCTTTTTCACTCAGAGGAGCTAGAAGAAGGACGAGGGTAAGGTAGCACCCTTTCTGTCCATCTGGCTGAAAGGACCAAAACCTGAACCTGTTGTGACAGACTCAGTTCCAACTCATGGCAACCCCATGTGGTACTGAAGAACTGTGCTCCAGAGAGTTTTCTTGGCTGTCATCTTTATGGAAGCAGATTGCCAGGCCTTTCTTCTGTGGCGCCACTGGGTGGACTTGAACCGCCAACCTTTAGATTAGTAGCCAAGCACAAACTGTTTGGGCCACCCAGAGACCTACTGAAAAGACAGGAGCCCACATGGAAGTGGCTCTAATGAGATGGCTTCAACAGATAGATCCCCAGACCAGTTGGTATTGAGACAAATGTATCCTGTGGGCCGGTAGAGGGGATGGGGCAGGCAGGGACCCAGGGATGGGTGAGAACTGACCGCTGCCTCTGTGTTCTGGAGACCCCTGGCACTAAGCACCACCTGTCTCAGGGTGAGGAACATTCCAGATGAACAGGGGTGTCCAGGAGGGCCCAGGCCTGCAGCACCACAGGCCTTGCTGGTCTGGATTTCCAATTCCATGTGCTACAAGTGCAGCTGGAGGAGGTACTGTCGCCCTGACTTGATGTGTAATTGCTACTCCAACTGCTCCCAGCTGCCGCAGGAACGGGTGGTGGGGAGGCAGAAATTCCCACGTCTCTGTAATAAGCGGTTTTAGGGTAGAACGTGGAGCTTTTCTCAGGTTCTGAGTTGTCTGTCACCAACAGAAACAAAACAGAGAAGTCTTACAGGGATACGTGTTTCAAGTGCACCATTTTGAGCCAGAATCTGCTTTTAGGAATGTACTCCAAGGGGAGAAAAATCAGATACCTGTGCAAAGATTTATGGAAACAAGCTTGCTTATCACAGTGATGAAACTGTACTGGATATAGCTATAGACATTGTTAGGTGCCATCGAGTCATAGCAATCCCACGTGACAGAGTAGAACTGCCCCATAGGGTTTTCTAGGATGTAATCTTCATGGGAGCAGATGACCAGGTTTTTCTCCCGCAGTGCTGCTGGGTGGGTTCAAACTGCCAGTCTTTTGGTTAGCAGCCAAGTGTTTAACCATGGCATCACCAGGGTGCCTTAGATATGAAAAAAAAAACAAACAAAAATCCGTTGCCATGAGTAGATCCGGACTCCTAGTGACCCTATAGGATAGAGTAGAACTGCTCTATAGCGCTTCCGAGGAGCAGCTGGTGGATTCTAACTGCCCACCTTTTGGTTAGCAGCCAAACTCTTCACCACTACACAACCAGGTCTCTGCCTTAGATATAGATATATAATAATACAATTGTGAATATATATATATAAATGAAACTAAATAAAAAGGAGATGTCCAAAAGCAGGTGATTCATTCAGGAAACAAATCTCAGCATACGTCATCAAGGTGAGAATGCTATGGACACAGAAAGGTGTTAAGTGACAACGCAGCTGAGGGAACGGAATGTGTGATACATATTTAAATATAGAGAAAAAATGTCAGAGAGGATGTTTGACAAGGAGTTAAGAGAGTTTGTTACTACCCAGGGCACGGAGGCCCTCTGGACTCAATGGGTCCTTGTCTTTCTCTTGTAAGAATACACAGATGAGACAATTTTGGGTTCAGCTCTAACAGGCTTATTTTACTTGTGACAAGTAAAAGGTGTTAGTGGGGGCTCACGCCCCTCCAAAAGACCGACTCGAAAAGGGAAGCAAGGCGAGGGCTTGTATGGGTATGGTGGGGACAGTAAAGCAATGAATATTCAGTGATTTTCCAAGGAGGGGTGGGGGGTTTCCAGGCATGGGAGTGGTTAACCAAATAGGCTGTGCCACACATCCGGAATCCAAGATGGAGTCACTTGACATGACTATCATGGTGGTGTTACTCATTACTGCCACCTCAGGAAGGTCGTATAGCGGTCACTGTGGTTCAGACTGGGCATGCCTGGCACCTGTGGACTCTAGAAAAACAAGAGAACCATGTTATCGCTTGAGCAGTTAGTTTTGCAGAACAGGGATAGGGGCTGGGGTTCTGGGTACAGGAAGTATAGATGAAACAATGTTGGCTAATGTGCAGGTGCAATTCTCAGCAAGATCAGGAGGTGCCATACCCTTTTGGGTCCCTGGCCCAAGTTTCTGTTAACCCTATCTGTCTCAAGGTGACCTCTTGATGGCTGGGTTATGTGATGTCTTCGTTTCCTTGTGCTGCTGTAACAAAAGAAAATACCACAAAGTGGGTGCCTTAGGGGAAGAGAAATTGATTGCCTCACAGTTCTGGAAGCTGGGAGTCTGAATTTGAGGCGTTGGCAGGACCACGCTCCCTCGAAGGGCTATAGGGGAAGATCTTTCCCAGGCATGCAGGGAGGGTAAAGAGCACCCAGGGGCAATCACTAAATTGGACCCCCTCCAATGCAAGTGCCCAGGGACAATTTCTAAATTGCACCCCCTCCAATGCAAGTGCCCAGGGGCAATCTCTAAATTGCACTTCCAACCCCATTTCAAGATGAATAGACTTTGATAGCATCAACTCCCTCTTGTCTGGCTGCCTCAGTGAGGTGCCTCTCATATTTATGGCTCCTTGGTGTGTCATTCTGTTGCAGGGCAAGGCTTAACAGCTTGGGACCAAGTCCTGCCTAGGTTCTTGCGTTCTACTGACCAAGGATGACGAGGAGAGGCTCAGCGGTTCCACACGAACAAAGTGGCAGAAAGAAAGCGGAGGCTCCCAAGGGAGAGACGAGAGGGGCTTCCACCTACACTAGCCTCCAGTCTCTCCCCAAATAGAGATCTTCCTGGAGTTTATAAAGGGTTTTAGGAGGGAAGGATCTCATGTTTTATTCATTGATTTTGGGGGTGGGAAGGTGGGGCTTTCTGGGAAATGGCGGGATTAAAGAAATTAGGTGTGTAGGCATCTGGAAACCAAGGTGGAGTCAGTTTGGACGATGTCACATCAGCACTGCACAGTCTCGGTGGCCACTTGACAAGACTGTAAGGTCATACCCATTCTCACTGTGCATGCCCCAGGGATCAGCTGATTCTGTTCAACTTCGGAAAACAGCTTGTAGGAAAGATGCGTAGAACTTCATGTGTCAGAGTCCAGGATGTGGGTTATCTTGTAACACCACCGCCTATGGTAATAAAAAAAAAAAAGTCCTGAAAAAGAACTTGAGAGAGAGATGCAGGACGCCACCCCCACAGTGAGGTCCTGAAAAACAACTTGAGAGAGAGAGATGTAAAACTTTGTGCGTCATGGGCTGCATGTGTGGGTTATCTTGTAACGTCACCCCCACAGTAGAGTCCCAGATCAACAGGCCGATTATTCCGGCCTTGAGGCTGTCCAGCCTTCTGCCCCTGTCTCGATTCTGTGCCTCGCCTGGTGCCCCCTTAGGCTTGTGCCCGGGGGTAAGTGCCCCCTCTGATTCTTCCTTCCCTCTTCCAGTTTCTGGTGGCCCAGGTCTTCCTTGGCTTGTGGCTGCATCACTCCCATCTCTGCCTCCATGGTCATGTGGCCGTCTTCCCTCTGCATCCCTTCTCCTCTTTTCTAAAGACACCACTTAGATTGGATCAGGGCCCACCCTGTTCCACATGCCTTAACGTTAACTGATAACATCTTCAAAGACCCTATTTCCAAACAAGGGCATGTTCACAGGTACTGGGGTTAGGACACAACTCAATCAGTAGCAGTCTTCTTTTACTTTTCAAAATTCCTCAAATTTTCTACAATTGACATACATCGTTGCATAATCATTTATAAAGGCCATTTTTGAAGGGGCAGATGGTGACAAATCCCTCAGTCATCTGTGGGGGCGCTGCTGAGTGCGTGGGGACATTTCTTCAGAAGGAGGCATGGCAAGGCCGAAGGGGGGCTGGGCTGGCTGCTGAGAGCAATCCTTGGCCCCAAGAAGCCCACCTTGTAAAGGTTTCCAAAGAGAAGAAGGGTGGCTTGAGCAGAAAAATCTTCAGTCTAGCTCTGAAGCAATAATGGCAGCTTTCAGGCAGAGGGCTATGGGCAGGGTCCTCCCAGTACAGCTGCACTTGGAGTGCTTACCCAGCTGTGGGGGCAGTGGGCATAGTGCCAGGGCCACCTTCACAGCTGGGCCTGGGCAGAGGGTGGACGCCATCCCCAGGGCTGCTGACTGGCTGTGGGCATAGGGGGCCGCTAGCTAGCTCCCTCCCCTCTCCTGGGTGCAGGCAAGCCACGAGCACCTGGAGAAGGAGCCACGTCTGTGTCTTGAGTGCTGCGGCTCCTCCGTTGCTCCCTCTGGCCGGCTCCTTCAGCTTCCTGACCCCAGACAGGACCCTGGGGAGGTAGGCAGAGAGACCCTCATGTCGGCCAGCAGCAGCCAGTGGATGGGCCACGCAGGGGATGAGGAAGGCATCAGAGGTCTCCTGACCTCCCAAGACCATTCCTCCCTGGCCAGGAAGAAGAACACAGTGGGGCAGTGTTCCTGGGAGACTGGTGCTGGTCCAGCCAGAGGGGGCCAGGAGGCAGGCAGACAGGCCCCAGCCAGGTTCTCTCTGACCACCTGGGTGACTTGGGCCCCCTCCCACCTCAACTGTCAGCCCTGCAAGGGCAGGGAGAGGTGTGCGCTGTTCTCTCCTGTAGCCCCCTTCCTACCTACGGCTGGTACAGAGTTGAGACCCCGTGAGTAGCGGCTGCTTGAAGCAACAGCTGTCTGTCTCGGTCCACTAAAGAGGAGACACGGAGGGCCAGATAGCACCTGGCTTGTCCCGTCATGGCGGACAGTGGGGGCTGGCCCCGCCCCCCCATTCTAATAACCACTGGTTGCCGAGAAGTCAGTTCTGACTCACGATGACCCCATGCGTGTCAGAGTAGAACTGTGCTCCATAAGGTTTTCAACGGAGGATTCTACAGAAGTAGATTGCCAGGCCTTTCTGCCTAGTCCATCTTAGTCTGGAAGCTCCGCTGAAACCTGTTCAGTGTCGTAGCAACACACAAGCCTCCAACGACAGAGGGGCGGCGACTGTGCATGAAGTGCACTGGCTGGGAATTGAACCGAGACTCCCGCCCAGAGGGCGAGAATCCTACTGCTGAACCACCACTGCCTCAAAGACCAGTTGCTGTCAGTTCTGACTCGTGGCAACCTCGTGTGTGTCAAGAGTAGAACTGTGCTCCATAGGGTTTTCACTGGCTTATTTTTTAGAAGTAGATTGCCAGACCTTTCTTCTGAGGCACCTCTGGGTGGAAAGGAACCTCCAACTTTTCAGTTAGCAGCCAAGTACATTCACTGTTTGCGCCATGCAGGGACTGCATCCTAATAACAGCCTGTTAATTTCCCTTCAGTCCAGGTGCTTCCTGGAGTGCCTGACCCACCTGCACCTTCCACCCACCAGCTGACTGTGCTTGGTGTAGAGACCCACACAGGAGCAGACTGTGTCTGTGGACAACAGTCTTAGGACCCTGGGGCTGGGGGTGGGGAGCCCGCAGGGAGGGAGTCTGCCTAAGCATGGAGCCCCTGGGCTCTCAGCCATTCTCCTTTGCTTAGCAGCTGGAGCTGGTTTCTGTCACTTGCATCTGAAAGAGGAGGCAGGAACCCAACTCCCCAGCCCTGCTTTCCCTCATCATGGAGGCAAGGCTCACCTGGGCTGGAGTGATGCCAGGATTTTCCTGCAGTCTTGTTCACTCTGCAAATACTTATTGAATGCATCGTAGATGTCGTTGGCCGTGCCTGGTGGGAGGATGTGGTGGCAGGATCCCCACTCTCACCACCAGCCCTCCGCGTACAACGGGGGTGGTGATTAGGAGGCTCTGCCGCGTGGGCATGTCACGTTCCCTGCCTACTCATTTTTTCATCCATAAAATAGAGACACAAGTAATAGTTACATGAGGTAATGCATCTAAAGCATTTAGTATCTTGTGCCTGGACTCAAGGCCGGATTACCCAATAAACAAGGTACTCATGGGCCCAGTTGTGCTGCCCCGCCAATCTGCACTGCACAATTTCATCTGTCCCTCACCACATCAAAAATGTGATGAAACCCATGTGAATTTGCTCACCACAGATTAGCAAGTAAATGCAATTAAGCCAGTGTATACCTTGCTCAATGCAAGCTAGTACATACCGTGCTTACTGGTTAATCCACACCTGCCTGGAGTCCTTGCATGGTGCAAACAGTTAATGTACTCAGCTGCTAACGGAAAGGTTGGAGATTCAAGTCCACCCAGAGGCACTTAAGAAGAAAGGCCTGGCGATCTATGTCTGAAAAATCAGCCATTGAAAACCCTATGGAACACAGTTCTACTCTGACACACATGGTGTCAACATGAGTCAAAGTCCGCACAATGGTAACTGGTTGGTTTTTGGATCTTGTGCTTGGCATATGAGAAAGTGCTAAAAAAAAAAAAAAAAAAAACCAACATACATACATATATATGTATATATATAATTATATCCTAACAGGTGGGCAGACAAAGGGGCGATGACAACTAGGCTGCGTGTTGTATTCCTCCCACCCTCCCCACCATTATTTCTATGAGTCTGGGGTGTCTCACCGTGCTGTGGAAGAAGTCAGGTGTGCAGAAGGTGGGGACCATGGGCTCTTGCCCCTGCCCTGTGCCCCAATGCCCTGTGGGTTTTAGGGGAGATGAAAGCAGGAGGGGTGGTGCCCACATTCCAGGCTGCCCATCTGACTGGCCATCCCTCCCACCCCCACCCAGGACACTTTCTGTGGGCCCCACCCTGCCTGCCCTGCTGTGCTGTCATCATGCGAGCCCACCCTGCTCGTGGCCCCACCGAGTCCCCATGCTGCGCTCCATGCTGGTGGGTGACTTGGGCTGCAAGGTAGTGTTACTGAACATGATAGGTTCACCGCCTGTGCTCTTAAGAATAACTGAGGGTCATGTGGATTTAAAGCAAGGCAGTTTATTGCTTGCAGCCAGCAAGGAGACAGGAAGATCGTTCTCAAAGCATTGTCTCTCTGAAAAAAGGGGTGGAGGAGGTTTTATGCGACGCAGGAAAGGGGAAATCATACACATTCATTAAATTTCTGGGAAATGGCATGTCTAGTCCAAAGGGGTGTGCGGTGGGCGTGTAGGCTGCCGGCGCAACTGATGGCTCAAGATGGTGGCCTGTGTTCTCTTTAGATGGCTCCTTGTGTACTCTTGACATCTGTGTGTCCCCAAGAAAATGGCAGCGTATACTGAAAACATGGTGGTCAGATTCACCTTCAGGTTACTGTTTCATAGCACATGCACTGGCTGTAGCCAGTTTGCCTGAAAAATAACTGTAAGCGGGAAGATTAAAAGGAAATGGGGTGGGGTGTTTCTTGATCTTAACTGCAATATGCTTGTAGTTGTTTTGTAAAATCTTTCACTGCCGCAGCTTTCGGCTCAGGGCCTATTTCCTAGCTAGTCTCAGTCCCCCCCCGCCCCGCCCCAACCCTGAGAAATTCACACTCCTCATTCTTGAGGGGTTTAAGGATGGAGGTCTCTTCTTCTGGAGCTGCTTCCTGCTGACATGGGACGTAGAGGCCTACAGGTTAGAGGAGTGGAATTCTCTTGCTGCCTGAGCTAAACTGTCATATCTTTCCTGTATCCACACTGGCCCTTGACCAGGCTGCTGTTTTTCTTCTTGATGGGGGATGGGTTGAAATCCCTTAGCAACCACCATTTGGAGCTGGAACTTTTGAATCCTGGAGGATACAAATGTGACTAATAAGTTAAACAGACAAAGACCAAAAAGAAGTAACAAAATGGCAACTAGAGGACCAAGTGATGGCAAGAACCGGGTTAGTGACAGACGGGTTCTGATAGTTTCCCAAATTTTTGAATTAGTTTGATCCTGGCTGAACCGGTGGGGCCACAAGGCTGCATTAAGCAGATTTTTTGCTGTAATATCTATCTGGCCTGTAGCATTTACATATGTACAACAGCTCGTGTTGGCTACGGCACATACTCCACCTTGTTCAGCGAGTGGAAAGTCAAAGGCAATTCAGTGGTCTAATACCAGTCTAATAAGGGAATTGAGGGCAAGGTTGAAGGCTCAAATGCCTTCCCCTGAGTCTTGAGCGATGGTTTCACTGACTCAGTGATATCGGAGATGACTGAACTTTGGTAAATAAATCCTGCTGAAGTTGCTGTTATTGTCCCTACAAGGGCTACTACTCCTGCTATAATGAGCCCAATTCCTCACTTAGTTCGTTTGGGGGCTTGAAACACTTGTTAGTTCAGGGTTTGGGTATACAAAGCCTATGGTACAGATTCCATCTTCTGTTAGAGGGTTTATACAGGTCAAGGCAGTGTTGCCACAAAGGAACTTTAGGCGTTTTGGAAGGCAGATGTATGTAATGTTTGCGGTAAGGTTAGACAAACTGCGGTGAGTAAACACTGGTTTTAACCATGACTCATGGATCATGGATAGTGTTACTGAGGGTCTACAGCCAGGGTAGGTTCCTAAAGGGTATCTTTTTTTTGTTTTTCTCTAAGGTTGCTTACTGCCTTTTCGAAGGAAATATGATTATTTGCAATGTCTCTGGTGCACGTTGAGCTGGGGTTAAATACTTGGAGACTACTGGACATTGCAGCTGTCTCTGACATGCACGTCCAGGACACTCTAGGTGTGGATAGTTGGGGAATAAAATTATTCCACATTAGTAGATGCCAAGTGTAAAAACAAGAGTTTTGGCCCCCTTCAACAGGCAAAGGGGACACTTGAAAAGGGGCTATGGGTAGTGGATGCTGGGCTCCAAAGGCTTTAACTGTGGAGGTTAAAGTCTCATTATCCAGGGGTGTGGCCAACAACCAGGGCAGGTGGGTTCCTTGTTCAGTTGTTGCTGGAGTTTGGTAACAGATCCAACAATGTGTTAAACTGTTCCCCAAGGCAACCGTTTGGGAAGCACTGACTAAATAGTTGGTATTACTTAATGTTAAAGCTGGATGGGTTAATGGAACAAGGTTGGAAATTAAAACTAAATTAAGATAGTCATAATTGCAGTTGATGTTAGGTTTACTTACACTTGAAATGACTCAGCACCGGCTCATTAAAGCATACACTAGAATGCATAAGGCTTGTCCAAAATGGGGAACAACACAGGCAAGGGTTAAAATAAAAACTAATAAAAGGGTCAAGACAAAAATAACTCCTAATATTTCTACAACACTTATTCTCATGATACTTCTCTACCGGTCCTCATTCCATCTTTTGAACAGCCACTTAAGTCCTTCAACTGGTTCACAGGTGTAGGACTCTTGATTCACAGGCGGTTCTTCAGGGTTTTCAGGTGGCAAGAAAGGTACTTGAGAATGATGGACCTACGGAGTGACTCCTTTTAACCTGAGAGCAGAAGGAGTTGTTAATAATACCTGATACGGGCCCACCCATTTTTCAGCCAGTTGGTCTCCCGGGCTCTCTTCTTGCCAAGACTTTAAAAGCAGCAAGTCTCCTGGCTGGAATTAGAGCAAGTCACCCTTTGTAGGTTCAGGGAGTATCTGGTTGCCGTATTCTTGGAGTACTCTCTGCACTTCTCCTACATTAATGATATATTTTAATGTTTGTTACATCTCCTGAGCCGAAAGATCATCTGCCTTAAGAAAAGGTCTTCCATAAATCAGTTCAAACAGGCTTAACTTTAGAGTTCCTCTGGGGGTGGCCCATATCCTGATTAAAGCGATGGGCAACATATTAACCCAGATTTCTTGAGTTCCTTGGCATAGCTTTGCAAGAGTTCTTTTCAAAGTTTCGTTCATTCTCTCCACCTTTCCTGAGGACTGAGGGCTCCATGCTGAGTGGAGCTTATACATGATGTCTAAGGTTTGGGATAAATTCTGAGTTATTTTGGCAGTAAATGCAGGGCTGTTGTCCATCTGGAGGGACAGGGGCAAGCTGGGTCTGGGAATGATTTCTTTTAGAGGCCATTTACGTAATTCAGTGGCTTTCTCAGTCTTAGCAGGGAAGGCTTCTACCCATCCTGCAAAGGTATCTAGGAAGACCAATAGATACCTGAACCCTCGGCATGGGGGCATTATTGTAAAACCTACTTGCCAATCCTCCCCTGGGTATGTTCCCCGATGTTGAACAGGTTTTACTAAGGGAGGAGGTGTTGGGTGAGTGTTTGGGTTGTTTTTTAACGCAACCCAAATACTCACCAACTTTTAGAAACCTGCTGTATCACTTTAAGTTTCTTCCCTGTATTAAGGTCTTAAGCTGAAGATGCAAAATCTCCTGACCCTAATGGCTGGCCTCATGGGTTGCCTTAACCTCCTTCCAGAGTTGACACCTGGGAATATAAACCCTTTTATTTGCATTCTAATACCAACCATTGGTCTGTTTCCCAAATCCCTGAATTCCTGCATCCTGAATATCCCTTGGGCTATATATACTGGGGTTTAACAGTTGACAGGCTGATGTCAGGAATAAGGGCCATCTGGGTCACTGGGGGGCTGTACCCAAGCTTCTTTCTTAGCAACAGTGTTGGCTTCATTGTTACCCCAAGAAACTGGAGTGTTCTCTTTCCGACATCCCTTACAATGTATAACAGCCACTTCAGTGGGTTACTGCACTGCCTCTAGAAGTTCTAAAATAAGGCTACCGTACTTAATGAGTGCGTTCTTGGAGTTAAGAGGCCACTTTCTTTCCAAATAGCCCCATGAGCATGTATGTTGGAGGAATATTTGCAGTTTGTATATACGTTAATTTTCTTGTCTTTCACCAATCGCGATGCTCAAGTGAAGGCAATAAGCTTGGCTTTTTGTGCAGAGGTTTGAGGAGGTAAAGGCTGGGCGTCTATAATGTCATGTAAACTTACTATGGCGTATCCCACTCTGTGGATACCTTGTTCCACAAAACCGCTCCCATGAGTGAATCAGTCTTCATCTGTACTTTCTAAGGGATTGTCTTTCAGATCCGGACCTGCTGGAATAAACTTGGTCTATTGTTTCAATACAGTTATGGGTCAGCTCATTATCTTCTGAGGTTGTAGCAGGCAGGAGAGTATCAGGATTTAAAGCCTGACAAACCTTTAGAGTCACTTCGGGGGAATTTAATAATATGGCCTGGTATTGGGTTATTCTCCTTCCCGAAAGCCAATTCCCTCCTTTAACTTCTAAAACAGTCTGAACCTGATGGGGTGTCAGCACCTCCATAGGTTGTCCCAAAGTAAACTTGGATGCCTCTTTAATCAGGATCACAGTGGCAGCGACTGCCCGCAAACAGGCTGGCCAGCCCCGTGCCACTGGGTCTAGTTGTTTAGAGTAATAGGCAACTGGTCTAGTGAGAGGGCCAATTTGTTGGGTGAGTACTCCTAGGGCCTGTCTTTCTCTTTCATGAACACACAACCTAAAAGGTTTTGTTAAGTCTGGGAGACCCAACGCGGAAGCTCTATGTAATTCTAGCTTGATGGTTTCAAACGCTTTTTCGCACTCCTGAGTCCATTCTAAGTGTTGGCTCTCTTTCCCTTTTAGAGACTCATATAAGGGTCTTGCTATTAGCCCAAAGTTGGGTATCCAGATTCTACAAAATTCAGCCATGCCCAAAAATCGTCGTAATTGCTTTCGCGTGGTTGGGGCTGGGAAGGAAGTTATGGCTAATATTCTTTCAGGCAGCAGTTGTCGAATGCCTGAAGAGAGCTGGAACCCTAAATATTTCACTTTTTTCTGTGTGATTTGGACACGGGAAACCCTGTAGCCTCGGTTTGCCAAATGATTCAGGGCCTTAATGGCATTCTTGTCCGAACTGTTTTGGTCTTTACTGGCTATTAATAAGTCATCTATATACTGGAGTAATATCCCCTCTTCCAGCTTTAAATCTCTGAGGTCTTTAGCCAAAACCGAACAAAAAAGGTGAGAAGAGTTTTTGAAACCTTGAGGAAGGACTGTCCATTTAAACTGAGTTCTCTCCCTGGTGTCTGGATCTTCCCATTCAAAAGCAAATAACTCTTGGGAATCGGGGTGCAGGGGTACACAAAAGAAAGCATCCTTTAGATGTAACACAGTAAAGTAGGTGGCAGTAGCAGGTACCTGGGTAAGCAGAGTATATGGGTTGGGGACCAGTGCGGGAATTGTTACTACAGCTTCATTTACTGCCCTTAGATTCTGCATGAAGCTATATTCTCCATTAGGCTTTCTAACAGGTAAGATGGGCGTGTTGCAGGGGGACTGACAAGGTTCAATAAGCCCTTGTCTGAGAAGCTTTTTTAATACTGGCTTAATCCCAGCTATAGCCTTTGGCTTAAGTGGGTGTTGTTTGCGCCAAGGGAGAGCAACTCCAGGTTTCAGTTCAACCCGGACAGGATCCGCGCTGTTGGCTCTCCCTGGTTTGTTCACATCCCAAACCAAAGGATTTACTTCTTTTAGTATATGTTGAGGGATATCAGGCACCTTCTGTGCAGAATTCCCTGTCTCAAGGAGTGCTGGAAGTCTTGCTCCTTGACTTTTGTCCATTTCTACAGTAACTTGATCCCCAGAGAGGAGAACAGCACCCCCTATTTTGGTCAATAGGTCACTACAGAGCAAAGGAACTGGATGCTCAGGTATAGACAGGCAAGAGTGAGATAGAGTACGTGTATCTACCTCACAGGATAAAGGGAAGGTAAACCTCTTAGCCTGGGGCTGTCCTGAGACTCCCGTTATCACACAGTCATGGCTGGAGAGTTTGCCAATAGGTTTGTTCAAGACCGAGTAGGCAGCTCTCATATCAAGTAAAAATTCAGTTTTCCTACCTGCCACTTTGAAGGTAACCTCAGGTTCCGCAGGGGTGACGGAGATCGGTTGTTGCTGTTCAAAGGGAACCAGGCAGTCCTCTGGGCCTTGACACTTGGAGAGTTGTGGCATTTGCAGTTTGGGGTTACCGTTGGGGCAGTGACCATGCCGTCCTGGCTGAGGACGGCATGGACACTCCCGTTTCCAGTGTCCCTCTCTCTTGCAATATGCACACTGTTGGGGTCCCAGCTTTGCTGGAAGCCCTGAAGGGCGGCTCCAAGGCCTGTCTCGTTGGCCCCTTACCTGCAATGGCCCTGGTCTTCGGAGGTTACCTTGACATGGTCCCTGGATAACTGCAGCCAACAACTGGGCTCTTCTGTCTAGACTCTTGTCTCTCTCTTCTTCTTCTGCCTTTTCTCTGTTGTTGAACACCTTAAAGGCTTCCTCTACTAGCTCGGACAATGGGGTCTGGGGTCCACCCTTCAGTTTTTGGAGCTTCCTCCTAATATCTGGGGCGCTCTGAGTTATAAAGTGATAACCCAGCAGAAGGGCAGTCTCTGGTGCCTCTGTGTCTTTGTTGGTAAACTTCTTAAAGTTCTCTGTCAGCCTACTCAAGAAGGCATCTGGGTTTTCATCCTTTCCTTGAGTTACTTCTCCGATTTTTGAATAGTTAACTGGCTTGTAAATGCACTTCTGCATTCCTTCAACCACACAGGTTATAAAATATTTCATTCTTTCCTGATCTAGTTGGTCCTGGTAATTCCACTGAGGGTCTGTCCGGGGAACTGCCTCATTCCCTAGTCTCAAAATATCGTGCCTGGGGTTAATGGGGCTAAAGCTGTCAGCATGCTGTCTTGCCTTTGCAAGTATCCTATTTTTCTCGTCAGAAGTACAACAGGTAGTTAAAATTACTATCACATCCTGCCAGCTGAGAGTGAAGTTAAGACTGAGCTTGACAAACTCTTCTCTGAATTTTTCTGGGTTTTCTGAAAAGTTGCCCAGCTTTTCTTTACAAATACTTAAGTCTGAAACTGAAAATGGGACCTGCACCTGGACAACCCCGCCCTGTCCATCCACTGCCTCTTGCACACACAAAACTCCCCCTGTGGTCTTCCTAAATTCTTCAGGGGAAGGATAAAGATTGCGAGGGCAGAGGTCCATAGGAGTGGAAGGGAGCTCATTAGGGCCGAGCACAAGAGATGCCGTGGGTTCCGGATATGGGGTGAGGGAAGGTGGGATGGATGGGGTTTTGGGGGCCAGATCAGAGACAGTAGGGAGACAGGAGGGAGGGAGGTATTCTGTAGGATCAGGTGGGGGTATTGCTGGGGCCAGCACAGGGCCTTGGTTAAGAAGGGGGTCTTCCAAAAGATCTGGTTCCCCGGATCCCCTTGGAGGCTTCTTTGATTGCTCTTCGGTGGCTAGGGCCACACAGGTTAGTTTGCATTTGGCTTGTAACCTCTTGTTCCCGTACAGAGCCATAAAGGCTTGAACGTAGGGGATCTCATCCCATTTTTCTTCTCTTTTGCAAAACAAATCTAGCTGTAAAAGAGTGTTAAAATTAAGAGTCCCGTGCACGGGCCACTTCTCCTGGTCAGCAAGGGTATACTGAGGCCAGGTAGTGTTACAAAAACAGATAAGCTTGTTCTTTTTTAGTTGACCATGAGAGAAATACTTCCAATGCTTAAGAATGCATCCCAAGGGAGAGTCCGCTGGTAGGCTTTCTCGGCTTTTTTGGTTTCCCATTTTGTTCAGTTAATTGTTTCCAAGAAGCTCGTTTCTTACTCTTACGGGTGGCCGAAACCATTAACTCTTTTTCCCTAGCCCACCAGGGATTTATCTGGCATTTGCGTCGAAGCCAGGCATTTTCCCAACTCCAGAACAGAGCTTTCCTCTGGAACCAATACTCTGACTGGAGCGTCCTCCCGGCTTTGTCACTGAACCCACTCTAGTCTATTATATTAGTTCTCCCCAGACATCTCTTTCCCTTGACTAATCTACAGATTTCTCCAAAAATCTCTATACTTTATGTTCTAATTCAACCTGAATTTCTTTCCACCAATCAATGTCCATGGGCTTAATCAGATCCAGGCGGAGGGATTTCAATCTTCCAATCAAGTCAGATGAAAATGTCTACATCCACTCTGAAAACAGAACCAGACCAAGTTGGAGGGACTTCAATCTCCAATCTAGTCAGATATATCTACACCAACCTCCCAGAACCAGGGTGTACCCACCAGAGACAAACAAACAGAGAGAAACTATGCCTGCCTTGTAGCCAAACTGAGAGTAAAGTCTCAGAGTCAGAACTTACCCAGCCTGAGGGGCGCTGAACAAAAGGAGTCCAGGTTGCCACTTCATCTGTCCAGGGAAAGTTTGGTCTGCTCAGGTAGTTGATTCTGGATGTTTAATTGGTGACTCAGTCACCAGGAATTTGTTACGGAACACAATGGGTTCGCCGCCTGTGCTCCTGTTAAGAATAACTAAGAGTCATGCAAGGCATAGCTTATTGCTTGCAGCCAGCAAGGAGACAGGGAGATCGTTTTCAAAGCACTGTCTCGCTGAACAAAGGGCCGGAGGAGGAGGAGGAGGCTTTATGCTATTCAGCAAAGCGGAAGTCATACCAAAAAAAAAAAAAAAAACAAACCCACTGCCATCGAGTCTCATAGAGACCCTAGAGGACAGAGTAGAACTGTTCCATAGAGTTTCCAGAGAGCGCCTGGCAGATTCGAACTGCCAACCTCTTGGTTACCAGCCTTAGCACTTAACCACTATACCACCAAAATGGTATGCATATTCAAAAGAGGTGTGGGGTGGGTGTGGAAACTGCCCGCACAACTGGTGGCTCAAGATGGCGCCTCCTGTACTCTTGACATCTGTGTGTTCCCAAGAAAATGGCAGCTTGTGGTGAAAACATGGAGGTAGGATTCACCTTCAGGTCACTGTTTCATAGTGCACACACCAAATCTGGCTCTAGCTGGTTTGCCTGAAAAAAAGGAAGTGGGGTGGGGTGTTTCTCAGTCTTAACCACAATATGCTGTTTATAGTTGTTTTGTAAAATCTTTTGTTACCAGAATAAGGTTCTTACCTCTTGCTGGTCAAGAATGAGCAGGTAAGGCACGTAGTTTTTCACACGAGCAAAGCTTTATTGAAGAGGCTTGCATGCGGAAACAAGGAGGGCCTAGAGCAACGCATACCCCCGTCTCACAGAACAAAAGACGGCCTGAGTTTTTAAAAGTTCTTGGGCGGGAAAAGATTCATGTTTATTCATAGACATAGGTGGGGATATGTTAACTAAGGTGTGCACACAGAAGCTTTCCAAGATGGCTCCTGTCCCAGAGGCCTCTGGGGCTCACAGCAGGACTTATTATGGGGTGTCGCACCTGCACAGTCTGTCCCTCCCTGGGCTCGATTCCCCGGCTGGGGCTGTAGCTGCCCCTGGTGGAAGGTCACACTGTGGTTACAGGTGGATGTTTGCATGTGTCCCTGGGCCTCGTTTTCCCCAGCTGCTTCTGAAAGGCAATTTTAAATAAGTCTGTGGGCTATTTTTAGATACCCCGCCCCATTGTTCTGGGGAATGGCTTTGTTTCTGCACCCTGGCCCATTTCTTGTTACTTTGTTTGCAGATTTGGGGGCCCCTCTGTCCTTGGTCTTACTAAGTCTCTAGGTTCCACACTCAACCCCTATTACCTCCCTGATTAAAAAAAAAAAAACCAAACCTGTTGCCGTCGAATTGATAGCTACCCTAAAGGATAGAGTAGAACTGCCCCATATGTTTTCCAAGGAGTGCCCAGTGGATTTGAACTGCCGGCCTTTTGGTTAGCAGCCATAGCGCTTGACCACTATACCACCAGGGTTTCCAAATAGTGTACCCTATTTGTCTTTTACTTGCTTCTCCTCTAACCACACCAGTCTCTTTGCTATTTCTTAAACAGGCACCCTTCAATCTCAGGGCCTTTGCTCCCTGTCTTACCTTCACTGAGGCAGCTTTCAGCTCAGGGCCTATTTTCTCAGCAGGTCTCAGCAGGGCAGGGTAGGGCGGGGGGGGCGCCCCCCCCAGGTGGATGAAGGGCGCTGGATGAAGGGCAGGAGCCCTCCGTGCCAGGGTGGGGGGCCGGGAGGGGCGCAGTAGCCAGGAGGCATGCCTAGCGGCACCACAGCACCGGCCCTGGGTCCCCCCGCAGCCTAGCAAGCCCCAGGATGGCCAGGAGGCGGCGAAGTGCCCTGTGAGCGGGACTACAGGAGTGCTGGGCAGACGCACCGGCGGCCCTTGGGCAGGAGGAGAGGGCAGTTTGGGAACAGCAGCATGCACCCAGGGATTGTTTGGGTGCAATGCCGCTCGTCGCGCTTACTTACCACGTCAGGGATCAATGAGCCTGGGGGGTCAGCCCTGGAGACCAGACCGGAGGAGGTGGGGGTGTGGTCCCCATCTCCGGCCCTGTGCTCCCGCTCCTGGCGAGGGCGTTTGCATCTCCCAGGCCAAGGACACCTCCCCCAGGTCCAGGCATGCCCCCCAGGTCCCGGCGCTTCCCGCCAGCTGCCGGCGTGTTCCGGGCTTGGCCAGGTAATGACTGAGAATAAGGTTCGTTGGATGCCATGCACCCAGGAAAATATGGCAGAGTCACAGAATCAGAAAAGTCAAGAGGGGAGTGGCCACTCAGAGATGCCAAACTTTAAACAGCTGCTGGGGTGACGTGGTTCCTTCCTACCTCTCTGCTCAAGGGGCAGACACAGTCAGGCTGAAGCCTGGCAGGTGAGGGACAGTGCTACAGGAAGCCAGGGTAGCCCGAAGCCCTGGCTCCTGTGATCTAGCCCCTCTGTTTCCCCTCCTAGCAAAGGGACCATTCTGAGAAGTGTGAAACCCCAAACTATGCACCCCTTTCTGCTGGGGGCTGCTCAAAGACTCTTGGTTTGGTGAGGACAGCAAATGAATAGCTGGTGCAGCTGCCAGGACATTTTGTAAAGCTCATTCAGGACAGAAAAAGAGCATGATGTCTTGTCTAAAAGCGGGGGCTCTGTCTAGTCAGATGGTGGTGAACAAGCACCCCAGCCATGTCCCATTCGCAGCCGGACCTGGATTACCTGGCCAATGAGGAAGAAAAGGCCTGGACCAAGACATCGTCTTTGCCAGTGGGAGGGCAGCAGGGAGGGAAGGAGAGGAAGAGAGCACAAGCGGAGGAGGGGAAGCTGGCTAAGGAGTTCGGCCATGGTGACAAATGTGAATAGCACAGAGGCAGGAACATCTTTGTTCTTGAGAGGAGACTGCAGAACTGGGGTGACGACTTCTCTGCTTCTGGGGAACCGTCAGCAGGTTAAGAGTCCGTGTTCTAGTGTGAGCCTTCACGGCTTCAAAACCCAGCCCCGCTGCTTTTCCACTGTGTGACCTTGGCCAAGTCACTTACGTTCTCTGAGCCTCAGTTTCCCCAACTGAAACATGGGCGTCATAATAACACCTGAAGCTTCCCAAGGTTGTGGACACAGTTAACACACTTGGCTGCTAACTGAAAGGTTGGAGGCACCTCGGAAGAAAGGCCTGGTGATCTACTTCCTCAAGATCAGCCATCGAAAACCCTTTGGACCGCAGTTCTACTCTGACACGCATGGGGGCACCATGAGTTGGGTCAACTTGACAACTGATTAATTATCATTGGGGAGTCCCTGGGTAGTGCTAACAGGTAACATGCTCAGCTGCTAACAGCAAGGTTAGAGATTTAGTCCACCTAGAGGCACCTAGGAAGAAAGGCGTGGCAACCTACTTCCAAAATATCAGCCATTGAAAACCCAATGGAGCACGGTTCTACTCTGACACACATGGGGTCACCCACCATGCATCGGAAATGACTGTTGGCAAAACTGGTTTTGGTGGGAGGAGTGTTGGGTATAGCCAGCGTTGGGTTCTGGATGAGTTAGCTGCTGTCATGAGAACAATCAGCAGAGGAGAGGGAGAGGCAGTGTGGCAGTGTGGCCCGAAGAACAACCAGGAGGCCTGGTTTTGGAAGTTTTTGTTTGGGAGCCATTCATTGCCAGAGTCAGGATGAACAGGTTGGCACGTGGCAGAGAGGCTGCTGGCAGGGTAAAAGGATTCAGGCAGTGGCCGAGGGCAGAGTATGGGGCTTTCCCTTAATGACCATCCCTGCCCCCCACCCCCCCATGGGCTTCTAAACAGGAAGTACTACCTGGGCAGACTCCAGAGGCAGGGAGACCTGCATGGTGTCAAAATACTCTCAAGTCTGCAGCCAGAGGTGGCAACTTCTTCCAGGCTCTTTGGGCATCTCAGGTCAGCTGGCAGCACAGAGGCTTCTGGCACTGGGGCAGGTGAGTGAGTGCAGTATCTCTCTGGCATAGTTTCCCGTGTGGAAGCACCATGTTCGTGCTTGCTCATCGCTGCTCTGGTGGGCGTGACAACAGCTGTCCTGGGGAGGAAACTTGGAGAGGCAATGGGTGGCTCTCAAAACGTGGTCCAGGGACCCCTGAGGGGCACCTCGAGGCCCTTGCAGGGAAACCAAGAGGTCAGCACTGTCTTCTCATCCTGCTAAGAGGAGACCTCTGTCTCCACTCTCATTCTCTCTTGAGCATATAGTGGGGTTTTTCAGCAACTACATGATGAGTGGTAGTGCCCATCACTCCGAGGGCTAATGAGGTGTTTTGCAATCTTGTGTTATGTTTCTTCATTTTTTTTTTTAATGGTCAAAAACAGTAAATATGGTTAAATCGTTGCTGTGATTCTGACTCATAGCAACCCTATGTGACTTTACAGCTGCCCTAAAGGGTTTTCTAGGCCATAATCTTTACAGAAGCAGATCACCAGGTCTTTCTTCTGCGGTGCCACTGGGTGGGTTTGAACCACCAACCTCTAGGCTAGTAAAAAACAAAACAAAACAAAACCCAGTGCCTTTGAGTCGATTCCGACTTACAGCGACCCTGTAGGACAGAGTAGAACTGCCCCATAGAGTTTCCAAGGAGCGCCTGGCGGACTCAAACTGCCGACCCTTTGGTTAGCAGCCGTAGCACTTAACCGCTACACCACAGGGTTTCCTTTAGGCTAGTAAAAGGCAAGCGCAAACTGTTTGTGCTACCCAGAGACCTTAAGCCATGATCAAAAGACCCTGGGAAACAAGGGTCAAGTTAGGTCACTGCCCACCTATCTCTCAAGGGTCTTCTTGCTCTTATTAGGTGCCATTGAGTCGATTTCGACTCATAGCAACCCCATGTGACAAAGAACCCCATAGGGCTTCCTAGGCTGTAATCTTTACGGGAGCAAATCGCCAGGTCTTTTTCCTACAGAGCCGCTGGGTGGGTTCGAACTTCCAGCCTTTTGGTTAGCAGCTGAGTGCTTAACTGTTGCACTACCAGGGCTCCTTATGGGTGGATATAATCCACATGAACGGAAGTTCTTTGGGACCCTCAGTAGTTATCAGACAATGGGGCTCTGAGACCAAAACATGGAGAAGCACTATGCTGGGCCCTGCCTAGCCATGGTGGGAAACGCGGCCATGTTGCAGGTCCTCAGGCTCACTCGGGTCTGCCCCACCATGTCAACCTTGTCCATTTGCTGGCCCCCTGGGACACTTGCCCTCTGCCAGCCAACACGTGATGTGGTCCTCTCCAAACCTCTGAGATGGGTGTGGGGTTGACCTGGGCGAAATGGGGCGGGCCCTTGAGCTTTTGGTGAAAGAGGGTATTTCTCACTTCCTGAGGCTTTGCCTGGGTTAGGGGTGTTTGAAAAGCAGCCCTGGTGGCACAGTGATTAAGTGGCTGCTACTAACTGAAAGGTTAGTGGTTCAAACTCACCATCGGCTTCATGGGAGAAAGACCTGGCTATTTGCTCTCGTAAAGATTTTAGCCTTGGAAACCCTGTGAGGCAGCTCTACTCTGTCCTGCAGGGTCGCTATGAGTTGGAATCCACTTGACGGGAATGAGTTTGGTTTTGGGGGGGTGTTTGCTGTCAGGGAAGTGCCTGACAAGATCTGTGGGACAGTAAGGGGTGTGGGTGTTGATAGGAAAGATCTTAATGGGGTAGAGGGCCAGTTGAGAGGCACTGCATCAGGGGTCTGGAGACCATGGCTGAGTTCTTGCGAGTTATGTACCCCTATGCTTGTTGCTTCCCCTCTCTGAGCCTCAGTTTCCTCAACTGTAAGATAGGGTAATACTGGTGCCTATGTCTCAGGGTGGTTCAGTGGTAGAATTCTCGCCTTCCATGTGGGAGACCTGGGTTTGATTCCCAGCCAGTGCACTTCATACACAGCCACTACCTGTCTGTCACTGGAGCCTTGCACGCTGCTGTGATGCTGAACAGGCTTCAGTGGCGCTTCCAGACTAAGATGGACTAGGGAGAAAGGGCTGGCAATCTACTTCTAAATATTAGCCAGTGAAAACCCTATGGATCAAAATGGTCCAATCTGCAACTGGTCATGGGGATGGTACAGAACTGGGCAGCATTCCATTCCATTGTGCATGGGGTCACTGTGAGTCGGGGCCAACTCAATGGCAGCTAACAGCCACCACAACACATCTCAAAGTACTAGTGGGGTTCAGACAAGGTGTTAAACCCCAAAGTGCTCTTGGCAGCTTTACAGGATGGTGGGCACGTGGGGGGTGCTGATCAGGGCTGGTCCCAGCAGTGGGCAACGGTGGGTGTTTGTCCATTTCTCACCTCCTCTGGAAATCTGTGACACCGGCTGCTCCGGAGGAATAAATGATAACTTCTCTCAATTACAGAAAGAATAATTCAGAGGCAGTTGCGGCACTGAGGGAACAGCTTCGAGGCAGCTGTCAGCTGCTGCCCTCTCCCCCAAGCTTGGCCAGAACAGAGTTTGTGCATGGAAGGTCTGGGAAGAGCAGAGAGCACACACACGGGTCCTATGAGTAGCATCCAGAACCAAAAATAGGCTGGCGAGAGCTTGCAGGCAGTGCTGCGGGGCTGCAGCCAGGCAGGACCCAGGGGTTGCACACTGCCTGCCTTTCACCTGGTTCTGAGGAAGGTGGGCAGATGGTACCATGCCCATATTACCTGGAAAGAAACCGAGGCACAGGATGTGAGAGGTCAGAGGGCCAAGTTCATGCCGGAGCCCCTGGCACTGGGACTGGGGGTTGGTGGGTCAGGTCAGCTGGGCCCAGACCCAGAGGTTTCCTGGGCAGTTGGGCCACCCCCCTGGGGGCCAGGCACAGAAGGGCCACTAGAAGACCGTTGGGTGACTGCCCTGAATGCCATCCCTGGCAAGAGAACCAGTGGGATCAAGGGACAGCAGGGAGGCCTGTGTGGCCAGAATGGAGTAAGGAGCAGGAGAGGACCAGGCGATGAGGTCAGAGAGAGATGGGGCACCTCAGCAGTACTTGGGAGGGAGGCCATTTAAGAACTTTGGCCTTTAGCCTGTACGAGATGGAGAACATGGCCAGCGTTGGGCAGGGGGATGGCATGAGCTGTGTGTGTGCGTTTGTGTGTGCTGTGTGTGTGCATGATTATGTCTGTGTGCGTGCATACGTGTGCATACGTTCATGCGCATGTATGTGCGTGCTTATGTGTGCATACGTCGTGTGTGTACATGTGTTTGTGTATGCATGCATGTGTGTGTGCTTATGTGTGCACACATTGTATGTGCGTGTGTGTTTGTGTATGCATGCATGTGTGTGTGTGTGCTTATGTATGCACACATTGTATGTGTGTGCATGTGTTTGTGTATGTGTGCATGTATGTGCACATGCAGGCATGTGTATGCGTGTGTGTGCGTGCGTGAGTACATGAGTGCTTGTGTGTATGTGTACATGCTTGTGAGCAGGGCTCCAGGGAGCCTGATTCCTCACCAGGCCAGGTCCAGGCATCCTGGGGTATGGAGAGAGGAGTGGTCCCTGGGCTGTGAGTTCCTGGCAGTCAGGCCACCCCCATCTCCCTGGGGGCTGGGCACAGAAGGGCCACTTTGGGACCCTCGAGTGACTGCCCTGAACTCCAGCCCTTGCAAGAGAGCCCGTGATGGAGATAAGCAGGGCTGTGGGGGGCAACTGCACTCTGTAACCACTGCGAGGAGACAGGCTTGCAAGTCTCCCACCTGGGGAGGCGCTCCCCCACCTCCCCGATTTGCGGGGACTCAGCCAAAGGCGGGTAGGCTCTCCTCAATGTCCCCTCCTTCTGAGGGCTCCAGGCAGAATCAGGGAGGGTGAGCATGAGTGTCAGGGGTCCACATGTGGGTTCCAGCTGGGGCTGTGTGGGGCTCCATGGGGACACAACTTCCCTAGGTGGGGAGTCTTTCCACCTACTCAGAAGTGAGGAAGCTCACATAGGCCCAGTCCAACCTCCTGAAGAAAGAGGAAGGAAAAATGTCTCCTGTCCCCAGCTGGGAGAAGGTGCCAGTCCTGAAAGGGCCACCTGGGCTCCACTGGCCCCTCCTCTCCCTTGGGTGCCATCTGCTGTATCTCCTGGAGACCCACTGTCTTGGTTTCATAGTGCTGCTGTAAACAGAAATAGCACAAGCGGGTGGTTTTAATGAACAGAATTTGATTTTCTCATAGTTTAGGAGGCTAGAAGTCTGAATTCAGGGCGCTGGCTCTAGGGGAGAGCTCTGTCTCTGTCAGCTCTGGGGGAAAACCCTTGTCTCAGCTTCTCTAGCTGGCCATCCTTGGAGGTCCTGGGCTTGTAGACTGGTTGGCCTCCATTGTCTTCAGATAGTGTTGGTCTCCCCCTGTGTCTGTCTTCTTCTGTGCCTAATCTACTCCTTTCATATCTCTGAAGTGATTGGTTTATCAGTACACACCCTGTACTGTTAAGGCCTCATTAACATAATAAAGAAAACCCTATTCCCAAATGGGATCACATCACAACACATCTTGTTGTTGTTAGATGCCTGAGTCCATTTTCCACTCACACGGACCCCACCATGTAACAGAGTACAACTGTCCCATAGGGTTTCCTAGACTGTAATCTTTATGCGAGCAGATTACCAAGTCTTTCTCCCTCCAAGCTGCCGCTGGATGGTTTCAAACTGTCAACCTTTCAGTTAGCAGCCAAGCACTTAACCATTGTGCCACCAGGGCTCCTTTCTACAGGTATGTTGTTATGTGCCATTGAGTTGGTTATAACTCATAGCGACCCCAAGTACAATAGAAGGAAATGCTGCCAGGTCCTGCACTATCCTCAAAATCGTTGCTGTATTTCAGTCCATTGATGCAGTCACTGTGTCAGTCCATCTCCTTGAGGGTCTTCCTCTTTTTTGCTGACCCTGTACTTTACAAAGCATGATGTCCTTCTCCAGGGATTGGTCCCTCCTGATAACATGCCCAAAGTACGTGAGATGAAAACTCTCACCATCCTGACTTCTAAGGAGCATTCTGGCAGTACTTCTTCCGAGACAGATTTGTTCATTCTTCTGACAGTCCATGGATTCAATATTCTTCGCCAATGCCATAATTCAAATACATCAGTTCTTCTATGGTCTTCCTTATTCATCGTCCAACTTTCGCATGCATATGAGGCAATTGAAAATACCATGGTTTGGGTCAGGTGCACCTTAATACTCACAGTGACATCTTTGCTTTTTTTTTTTTTTAACAGTTTAAAGAGGTCTTTGCCAGTGGATTTGCCCAATGCAATACATCATTTGATTTCCTGACTGCCGCTTCCATGGGCGTTGACTATGGATCCAAGTAAAATGAAATCCTTGACAACTTCAATATTTTCTCCGCTTTTCATGATGTTGTTTATGGGCCCAGTTGTGAGGATTTTTGTTTTCTTTAGGTTGGATGTAATCCATACTGAAGGCTGTGGTCTTTGATCTTCATCAGTAAGTGCTTCAAGTCCTCTTCACTTTCAGAAAGCAAGGTTGTGTCATCTGCGTATCGCAGGTTGTTCATGAGTCTTCCTCCAGTCCTGATGCCTCTTCCTTTATATAATCCAGCTTCTTGGATTATTTGCTCAACGTACAGATTGCGTAAGTATGGTGAAAGGATACAACCCCGATGCACACCTTTTCAGATTTTAAACCACGTAGTATCCCCTCGTTCTGTTTGATCGACTGCTTCTTGGTCTTTGTGTATACAGGTTCTGCATGAACACAATTAAGTGTTCTGGAATTCCCATTCTTTACAATGTTATCCATCATTTGCTATGATCAACACAGTTGAATGCCTCTGTGTAGTCAACAAAACATAAGTGAACATCTTCTTGGTATTCTCTGCTTTCAACCAAGATCCATCTGACATTAGCAATGATATCCCTTGTTCCATGTCATTTTCTGAATCTGGCTTAAATTTCTGACAGGTTCCCTGTCAATGTACTGCTGCAACCATTTTTAAATTATCTTCAGTAAAATTTTACTTGCATGTGATATTAATGATATCTTTCAATAATTTCTGCATTCTGTTGGATCACTTTTCTTTGAAATGGGCACAAATATGAATCACTTCCAGTTGGTTGTCTAGGTAGGATCTTTCAAATTTCTTGGCATAGATAAGTGAGCACTTCCAGTGCTGCATCTGTTCGTTGAAAGATCTCAGTTGGTAATCCGTCAGTTTCTGGAGCCTCGTTTTTTACCATTTCCTTCAGTGCAGCTTGGACGTCTTCCTTCGGTACCATTGGTTCTTGATCCTATGCCATATGGCTGAATGCCAACCAGTTCTTTTTGGTACAGTAACTCTGGGATTCCTTCTATCTTTTGATGCTTCCTGCATTGTTGAGTATTTTGCCCATAGAATTCTCCAATATTGCAACTGGAGGCTTGTATTTTTTCTTCGGTTCTTTCAGCTTGAGAAATGCCAAGCATGTTTTTCCCTGTTGGTTTTCCAACTCCAGGTCTTTGCAGATTTCATCATAATACTTTAATTTGTCTTCTCAAGCCACCCTTTGAAATCCATCCAGCTTTTTAACTTTATCATTGCTTCCTTTTGCTTTAGCTACTCGATGTTCAAGAGCAAGTTTCAGAGTCTCTTCTGACACCCATTTTGGCCTTTTCTTCCTTTCCTGACTTTTTAATGACCTTTTGCTTTCTTCATGTATGATCTCCTTGATGTCATTCCACACAACTCATCTGGTCTTAGGTCATTAGTGTTCAATCCATCAAATCTGTTCTTGAGATGATCTCTAATTTCAGGTGGAATATATTCAAGGTCGTACTTTGGTTCTCAGGGACTTGTTTTAATTTTCTTCAGATTCAAATTGAGCCTTGTGCTGACTGATGATATTGAGCTTCTCCATTGTCTCTTTCCACAGATGCAGCCAATTTGACTCCTGTGTATTCCATCTGGTGAGGTCCATGTGTATAGTTGCCGTTCATGTTGTCGAAAAGAGGCGTTTCCAGTGAATAAGTCGTTGGGTCTTACAGAATTCTATCATGCAATCTTGAGTGTTGTTTCTATCACTAAGGCTATATTTTCCAACTACTGATCCTTCTTCTAGGTATAGGGGTTATGATTTTCAACACATATTTTTGGGGGGCGCAATTCAATCCCTGACACCCAGCAAGTCCCAGGGATCTGCCCTCCGCGTAGTGTCTCCCGCAGGCCTGGGCAGAGATAGCTGTGACGCTGACAGTGACAAAGGTGACGGTGATGTCTCTGTGTGTCCCTCCCCTTCCCCTGCTGCAGGGTGCTGATGGGCCTTGGGGGTGTTTATGTCCACCCCTCGCTGACGACGTGACGAAGTCTAGCTGCACGGGCCCACCACCCAGTCTCCATCTGCAGGGAGCAGCCCAAAGGAAGGTTCTGGGAGACACTGTGGCTGTGCCCTGGGTGGCTCATGGGCAGCACGGGGGCTCCCGGGAGTGGTCATGCTACAGTGTAGGCCTGCCCAGGAGTTCAGCTTCGGCCCCCGTGCACTGAAGGATGCCCTGGTGTCCACCGATGCAGCCTTGCGGCAGCTCTATGCCACAGCCTTCTCCCCAGCAGAGCGGCTCTTCCTCGCTGAAGCCTACAACCCCCAGGGGACAATCTTCTGCTCCCTGCAGATCCGCACAGCCTCTGACTGGCTCCTGAGCCGCCCGGAGGCCCCCGAGGACTTCCAGGCCTTCTACCAGTCCCTGCTGCACCGGAAGCAGAGCCCAGGCCGGAAACACATCTACCTACAGCCCATAGGTACCAGGTGGGGCTGGGGCAGCGAAGCCCACTTCCCGCAGGGGCAGCCAGTGGGCAGTGAGCTGAGAGGGGGCATCCTGGAGCTGCAGGACCCAGCCGGAGAGGGTGAGGGTCTCCATACAGTACAAGGCTGGGGCAGGGGCTATGCATGGGATCCACAGGACTGACATGGGGGAAGGCAGCTCTGGCCGTGTCTGAGATCGGGGACCAGTGACAGGGAGGCGTTGCAAGGCTCTAAGCGCTCCGCTCACCCCATTTCTGACTCTGTGTATTGAAATCCAGGCCTGGAATTGGTTACAGTGGCAGTGTCAGGCACAGATGCTGCCTATCCAGGTGTGCTCCCTTACAGCCACCACCCATGGGTGGTGTGCTTGATCCCTTCCTCTGCGGGGTGCTGGGGTTGGGACCAGCCCATTTTACACTTGAGGAAACCAAGGCTCAGAGCACTGGCTTGACCTGACATGGAGAGGTAGAGGCAGAATTTGAATGCAGGTCTCTTTGACCCTGAGGTTCACTGCAAGAGACTGGGCCTGGCCTAGAGGGGTCCCAGCATGGTCACTGATCCCCCAAGGCAGTGGGGACCCAGGCTTGAGAGGCTCTGCCCAGACGGAGGGGCCAAGACAGCAGGTACCTGCCTTCGGAAGGGAGCAGCTCAGCCAGGTTCGTGAAGCCTGCTGGCCAGGTGCTGGAGAGGACAAGGGCTGTGCTTTGGTACACCCGGGGTGGGTGGTGCAAGCCTGGCAGAAAGGGCCATGGGGGGTCTGCAGCACTTGGCTCTGGAGAGGCTCAACTTCTGCCTGAGAGATGCTCCAGAAAGTTCCCTCTCAGGCCAGTGGCCCAGATGGCAGGGCAGGGCTGGGTTCTGGCTGCCGTGCTCCTCAGTGGGCACTCCTCAGTCCCCCAACCCCAGGCATATCCTACCCCTGGAGCCCAAGTCCTGCGGCCCCCCCGCTCCTCCCCCTTCCACCCCACATCTAGCCTGCAGCCTCTGCAGACCCTGCCTCCTAGGAGCTCCCGGATCCCCACTGCTCTGCATTCCCCCACTGGCCACACAGCACTGTGCTGGTGTCTCAGACTCACACGTGCAGGCCCTTGGGCCTAGGGTTAAAATGCAGGTTCTGGAGGTCTAGGGTGGGGCCTGGGAGTCTGCATTCTAACCCACTCCCACATGCTGCTGGCCAGGGGTCCTTTGTCCAGCCTTGGTCAGGCTGTCACCCTGACCAATTCTGGGCTGGTTGTGTTGGGGACCTCACCGGCCCCTCATGGCTCTGGGAAGGCCTTGCTTGCTGCCCAGTCTCATCCTGTACCACCTCGATGTCATTCTCTGCTCCAGCCAGATTGGCTTTGGTCAGTGATGAAACCCGGCATGCTGTCTCCAATCTGCTGGCTCCTGCCACCGCCTGTATCACTTGCCCTTACCTGAAGGAGTCCCTGGGTGGTGCATATGATTAAGTACTTGGCTACTAACTGAAAGGTTGGTGGTTCGAATACACCCAGAGGCACCTCAGAAGAAAGGACTGGCAGTCTACTTCTGAAAAATCAGTCATTGAAAACTCTATGGAGCTTAGTTCTACTTTGACATACAAGGGATTGCCATGAGTTGGAATGAACTTGACAGCAACTGGTTTACCACAATTAAAAAAACACAAAGATGAAAAATGGAAGACTGGATTTGTATCTACCTCACCCTCTGTGGTTTGCCAACTCTTGTAGTCAAACCTGGTCCTCACCTGGTCAGCTCGAATGTTTGTAGACTTCACCTATAAGTCTCTACCTCAGGGGACTCGTGGGCATTGGATAAGTCACCAACCATTCCCCTGAACACTTTGTCTCTCAGACCAATCGTCACATCTGATTGTACACGTGGTCCCCTACTTATGATGGTGTTCCGTTCTGATGACACTATCATAGGTCGGTTCCGACATAAGTTGAATACTGCATTATTTTTAGTTTTCATTGTTATTGCCTTTTATTGTCAGTGTCTGTATAAATCTGATCTTTGTCTTTGGGAGTTGGAAACATTCCATATAAACTTAGAGATATGATGATACCAGCAAATTAAGTACTGCCACATTGTATGTAGTACATATTACTAACAGTAAGGTGTATTAAAACAACACAAAATGGATGGTCGTAAAGGTAGTTGGTCAAAACTTGAATATGTCATTAAGCTGGGACTTCCTGTAGTTACTTGTTCCTTCATCTGGGTGTGGACTTCTCTCTTTCCTCCTTTTTTGCCCTTATAAGAAGAGGTTTGCTGATGTTTCTTTCCTGGAGGGCAGGCCCACGTTGGCCTTGTTCTCTCAGCTGGCCTCCTGGGGGAGGATCCTGGGCAGGCAGTGGGCTCTGTGGGTGGGTGATGGTGGGCACAGCAGACCAACGGAGCTGCTCTGCCCACAGATCTGAGTGAGGGGCCGGTGGGATGCCCACTGCTGGACAGTGTGCGGAGCTGCACCGAGGCCTTCTTCCTGGGCCTGAGGGTCAAGTGCCTCCCCTTGGTGGCGGCCACGTCCATCCACTGCTCCTCACGCCCCAGGAGGGACTCAGACCGGCTCCAGTTCCACACAGGTGGGTGAGTCAAGGCTACTGTTCAGGGGAAGGCAGGATGGGTCTCCCTCACTTAGAAAGAGTCTCTCTCCAGAAGGCCAAAGGTGAGAAGGAGGAACTCAGGAGGGTTGTCTTAGTCTAGGTTCTCTAGAGGAGGAAAACCAGTGAGATATGCGTGCGTGCGTGCGTGCGTGCGTGCGTGCGTGCTTGTGTGGAGAGAGAGGGAGGGAGGAAGGGAGATATTTACTTCAAGGAAATGGCTCAAGCAATTCTGGGGGCTGGCAAGTCTCAAATCTACAGGTCAGGTGGCAGACTGGAAACTTCTGCAGACTTACGTCCCAGGAACTGGAGGTCAGGCAAGGAGAAAAGTGCAGGGTAAAGAGAGAGGGAGCTTTCCAGAACATCCAATTATATACTGGAGGCAGGCCACACCCCCAGGGAAACTCCCTTTCAACTGATTGGCTGCTCACAGATCACATCATGGAAGATGATTACATTATATTACATTATAGAGGAGCACCCAGTCCAGTGTCTGCCAAACCACTGAGAATCACAGCCCAGCCGAGTGGACACATAACATTGACCATCACAAGATTGCATACTTTTTCTTGGGGAAGGGGGAACATTTATTTCCCAACCTTTTGAAAAGAAAGACTACTGAAACAAGGAGCCCTTTCTCTCCCAGAATAGTGGTGACTTGACCATGGAGCCCACTGTCCACTAGAAAACTCTGAGCAGGCAGAGCAGGTGAAGTGAGCCCTTTTAAGGACACTCAGCATCTGTCCAGGCTTTTGTCCTTGCAAAGCACTCTAGATGTGTCTAGAACACCTAGCCCACAATTCCTGGGGGTTAGTGGCAGCTGAAGAAGTGAGGCTGGGATGAAGCAGAGATTAACTAGAGGATCTCAGACATACAGAAGAACCAGAGACATATTTAAGGAGGTCCCTAAGAAGGGCCCGAGGCTGTATCTGTGTGTGATCGATGCTGGATCTGGAATGAGTAGAGTGATTTATCAGCTCTAGGAAATTCTCAGCCATTGTCTCTTCATTTAGTGCCTCTGCTCCATTCTCTTTCTCCCCTCCTGGGACCCCAGCTGGGTGTATATTAATCCTTCTTACTCTCTGTTCTCGATCTCCTTCTCCTCCTCTCTCTCTGTATTTTTCACGTTTTTTACCATTCGTGCTTTATTCTCATCTTCCAGTTTACTAATTCTCACTTTAACTGTAGCTAATACTGTTAGGAGCCCTGGTGGTACAACAGTTCAGTGCTCAGCTGCTAACCAAAAGTTGCCAGTTCAAATCCACCCAGAAGCTCCACAGAAGAAAGACTTGGTGATCTGCTCTTGTAAAGATGACAGCCTAGAAAACCCTGTGAGGCAGTTCTGTTGTGTCACAAGGGGTCGCTATGAGTCAAAAATTGACTTGACGGCACCTAACAACAACAACAATGTGGTATTAAGCCCATATATTGAGTTCCTGATTTCAGTTATCATGTTTTTCAGCTCTACAGTTCCCAGTGGATTCCCTTACAAATTAACAGCATCACTTTTTGTAGTTTTCAATTCCCTGCTAAAAATTTCAAGCTCAACATTTAAGTCCATGAATATAGTTGCTTTACCATGTCTATATCTGATGATTTCACTCTTTAAAGTGCCCGTGTGGCTATTTTGTTGTTTCAGCTAATTCTATCTCAGTTATCTGGTCTCATTGTGTGTCTTGTTATTTTTTATCAGTAGCTGGACATTTTCTTTGAAGAATCAGTTAAAGTTTTGAAAGGACTTTGTGGCCTTTCAGAAGAAAGATATTACCTTTCTCCAGAGGGAAAATATCTTTCCCTCTGATGGGTACCTTAGGGCATTGCCAGTCTGGGATGAAGACATGAAGCTTCTCTGGGTCTCTCTAGTGACCTGCGGGAATACAGCCTGCATCCCTCCCAGGGTGCCCAGTTCTTTGGGGTAGCAGCCAGAGTAGGGGGTGTGTCTTTAGGGCCACCCTGCCTCGTCCGTCTCAGAAACAGCTCAGGTTTGCCTTTTTGAGCTCTAACATTCTTCCTGTTTCTATTTGCTTGTTAGGTCTTAAAAAAGTCAGGTTTAATAAGGTATAATTTACATATGGTAAAATTGATCCTTTTTAGTGTACAGTTCTATGAGTTTTGATAAATGCATATAGTCACGTAGCTACCACCATAACTAAGACATAGAACAATGCCACCATGCCCAAAGATTTCCTCAGTGTCACTAGAGGTTTTAAGAAATTGTTCTTTGTTTTTCTCTTGGTTTGTCTGATTATCCTTCACAGGAGGGTTGGTCTAAATTCCCTAGTGTGCCATTACAGGAAGCAGCCAGCACTGAGTTTTCAGGGTTGATAGGCACTACCTGGCCAGGGTGGGGTATCATCCAGATGGTGGCATGTTCCTTTTCTATGTCCCTGTCTTCAGGTTTGGTCACTCTGAGAACCAGCCTGCACCTGAGGCAGAACCTTAGCCTGCAGGCTCCCCCAGCCCTCCCTGAGGGTTGGAGTGGGGCACAGGGAGCTGTGTGGCCCTCTGGGTATTTAGCCTCAAAAGCAGGGCCTGAGATTCCTGCTTCTCAGAGGGCTGAGCTCCCAACTCCTTCACCCTCTCCTACATTCCACTTGAGGTGCCATCACACCTGTTATTGCTTCTATCTGACTGGTGTCCCTGGGAGACAAGGGGGAAATCAAGTCTTCATCCTACCCACTCCAACTGTACTTTGGAGATCTCCAGCACTGAGTTGCATAAAAGCTTCATGCCTGTGCTTTTGATATAGTTAAAACAACTTAGGAAGTTTCAAAAGGCAGATAGAACCCAGAAGTTAAGCTAGGTTAAATTCTTGTGGTCAGATTGATTTAGACCGTCATCATCATCATCACCATAACATCATCATCACCACCATCATTATCATCACCATCAACATCATCATCACCACTATCACCGCCATCCTGCTCCTCCTCACCATCAACATCATCGTCATCACTACCACCATCACCACCACCCTCATCATCATCACTACCACCATCATCACCACCACCATCATCACCATCATCACTACCACCATCAACACCTTCATCATCACCTTAACAGTGAAAATTGCTTGGCCTCTCCTCCATAATCTCAGCCACTCATTCCCAAGGTCACAACCTAGACCTATGCTGTCCAGGACAGTAGCCACTGGCCACATGTGGCTGTTGAGCACGTAAAATGTGGCTGATCCAAAGTGAGACGTGCAGTAGTGAAAAATACACACCAGATTTTGGAAACTTAGTATGAAAAACAGAATGTAAAAAAATCCCACCAATACTTTTAAAATATTAGCTACATGTTAAATTGGTTTAAATAAAATTATTGTCAAAACCAATCTCACCTGTTTCTTTTTACTTTTTTAAATTGTGGCTACCAGAAAATTTAAACTCACATCTGTGGCTTATCTTCTGTTTCTATTGGACAGTGCTGCGCTTGACCTCATCATTACGAACAGTTGTATCATCTCCGTCATCAGGAATTTAAGCTCCTGCTCTAGAAGCACCTCTTCCAGTATTTCCAGCTCACTCTCTGTAGTACCCTGACTCTAACTATTCTTTGATTCCACCAGGGAGAACCCATTAATCCTATCACCTTCTCACTGTCCCTTATTCACCTCTGTCCTCGCTTCCGGCCTTACCAGACTTTGATTTCATGGTCCATCATAATAATCGCTCCCTTCATGTACACTCAACTCCCTTGCCCTCCTCTTCCTTCACAGTACATACCTGGTTAAATCCAACTTCCTCTCTACCCACGCAGCTCGAATACAACAGGAACAACTTGATGCATGACCATGAACCCAAGGGGGCCATTTATGGTGCCGGAACCCATTTCCACCTTCTCCTCTCTCCTCCAACCACCACCACCTCCTCCCTCTTTTCAGATGATAACTGCAATAGATTGAATTGTGTCCCCTAAAAAGATATGTTCAAGTCCTAACTCCAGGACCTGTGAACATGACCTTGCTTGAAATATGACGTTGTTTGAAGATATTATCGGTTAACATGAGGTCATACTGGAGTAGGGTGGGTCCTAATCCAATCTGAGTGTGTCCTTATATAAAGAGAAGAGACATAGACACACAGAGGGAAGGTGGCCATGTGATGACAGAGGTAGAGATTGGAGTGATGGCACCGTAAGCCAAGGAATGCCAGGAATCACCAGTCACCACCAGAAGCTGGAAAAGGCAAGTAAGGCTCTTCCCCTAGAGTCTTCCGAGGGAACATAGATCTGCTGACACCTCGATTTCAGACTTCTGGCTTCGAAAACTGGGAGACAATAAGTTTCTCTTGATTAAAGACACCCAGTTTGTGGTCCCTTTTGTTATGGCAGCTTCAGGAAACTAATACTCTTGTTTATTTTCCGTCTTCTAGGGGCCACCCACATTCCTTGGCTCATGGTCTCTTCCTCCATCTTCAAAGCCAGCAGTGGAACATCTTCACATCTCCCTCTGACCCTCTGCTTCCATCTTTACATCCCCTTTTCTGTTCTGACCCTCCTGCTCCCTCTTACAGCGACCCTTAGGATTTCACTGGGCCCACATGGACAGTCCAGGATCATCTCCCATCTCAAAATCTTTAACTGAACCATACCTGCAAAGTCCTTTTAACCATGGGAGGTACCATAGTCACAGTTTGGGGACTAGGACAGGGACGTGTTTGGGGCCATGATCCCCAACAGGCGCCAGTCCCGTGTGGCTGTGTCAGTACCTCCCCGTGAACACCGCCTTGTTGGCCCAGCTGCCTTTTCAGTGTCTACGCTCAGATGCCAATGGGCATCTCAGACTAAACATCCAGACCTCATTCCCCTTTCCCACACCTGTCCTTCCACTGTTGTCTCTACCTCCATCCTCCCACATTTCTGTGTGTCGTTTTTAAAAATAATTTATTTCATTTTTTGTTGTTAAAAATAGACACAGCAGAACATATACCAATTCAACAATTTCTACGTGTACAGTTCAGTGACACTGATTACATTCTTCAAGTTGTGCAACCACTCTCACCCTCCTTTTCTGAATTGTTCCTCTTCCATTAACATAAACTCACTGTCCCTTAAGCTTCCTATCTAACCTTTCGAGTTGCTATTGTCAATTTGATCCCATAAGATAGCTCTTCAGAAAAGCATGATGCTCAAGGCAGGTATTCTTTCCTAGTTAGGCTAAACTATTTTTTGCTTTAAAGAAGACTTCAGGGGATATTTTTGGCTTAAGGTTTTAGAGATTATCTCAGGGCAATAGTTTACGGTGTTCACCTGCCCTCCATGGCTCCAGAAAGTCTGGATTACATGAGATGTGTGTTGTCTTTGGCCCCTCTCTTCCACATGGCACGTCCAACGCACCAGCAAATTCTATTGGCTCTGTCCTCCAAATTGGGTCACTTTTTATCCTCTTCATTGCTGCCACCAGGACCCAGTCAGCACATTTCTCACCTGGCCTATTACAGTGGTCTCCCTCAGACCTCCACATGCACCTTCCGGTCTGTTTTCAGCACAGTAGGAGCGATATACCCAGGCCGGTGCAGGACACTGGCTCAGAGGAGGCCCCCTCAGCACCCCCAACCTCACGTCTGCCTCCTCTGCCCCTCACTCACCCTCCTGATGTGCTGAACCTGTGCTGCACGTCCTCGTTCAAGTGTGACTTTCTCAGGAGGCCGTCCAGACGACCTTCCTTAAAAGGACAACCCAGACCCTCTTCTGCCTGCAATTCCCTTCTCCCTCCTTTGTGTTTCTCCATCAGGTTGATCATCCCCTGGCATCCTGCATGTTTTACTTGTGTCCTCTCTCCCTCCCAACTACAAGCTCATGAAGGCTCTGGCTTGTCTGTCTCGTTCACTGCTATAACCCAGCCTGTAGAAGTGTGCCTGGTATGCTGAAGGTGCTCAATAAATGTTTGTTGGTGTGTGGATGGTACTTAATAAATGTTTGTTGGCAGGCTGAAGGTGCTCAATAAGTGTTTGTTGGGCACATGAAAGGTGTTCAACAAGTGTTTGTTGGCCTGCTGAAGGTGCCCCACAAGTGTTTGTTGGGACTGCTCAAAGTACTCAAGTGTTTATTGAATGAGGTAACCGATGGACTGTGGCAGGCGTGGTGTTGAGAGTGTTCTGCTCTTTGTCTCAGTGCATCCTCACAACAGCCCTCTGGGAGAGGAATTATTAGCATCTTTCCCATGTAAAGTTGAGGAAACTGAGACCCCAGGAAGTTACACACCTGCCCAAATTCTTGCTGGCCTGATTCAAAGCACAGGCACTTGCTCTACCTGGTACAGCTTTCCGCTGAGTTCTCTGCCTCTGACTAAAGGTCTCTGGCAGAATGTCACCGTCACTGGCTTGGGTCTGACGTTGAGGAGGGGTGGTCTGGGTGGAGAAAGAGGGAATTTGCAGAGTGGGCCTGCCCAGAGCGCAAGGAGCTAGGAAGTCAGCTGACGTTAATGGTTGCTGTGGTGGGGAGGCTGGCGTGCCTGCAGCGGAGGCCAGAGCCGGGGCTAGAAGCTGGCCCCAGTCTCCCCTGACTCTGTGCCCTCAGACGGCGTACTCTCCTTCCTGAAGAGCCACAAGCCAGACGACGCGCTCTGCGTGCTGGGCCTCACGCTGTCGGACCTGTACCCCCGTGAGAGCTGGAGCTTCACCTTTAGCAAGTTCCTCCCCGGGCACGGTGAGCTGGTGCAGCCCTGCCTGGGAGAGTGCCCACCTGGCCCCCCGGGCCCGGGCTTGTGGGGACCCTATGCCCCCTTCAGTCATGCGTGAGGAGAGGTCACCCCTCGTCACTCCCACTCCACACTCCGCTCCAGCGGAAGCTGATGTGCATATGAGAACAGCCTCTCTGAATGGCAGGCCCCACATTCCAGCTCCTTCTGGGCAATGGCTGTTCCCCAGGGGGGCAGAGCAGACCTGGGAGTCTGTGCCTGGGCTGCCTCCACAGGGCATGATGGCCAGGCAGAGAGGAAGGGACGGCTTTGACCTTGGCCCCCTTCCCTCTGCCTCTCCCCAGAGGTGGGTGTCTGCAGCTTTGCCCGGTTCTCAGGGGAGTTCCTGCAGCCGGAGCCTGGTTCCTCTGACCCTGTCCCAGCGGAGGTGGCTGTGGGGGACCCCAAAGCCCCTGTGCAGGAGAGGGGCCGGACACAGAGCTTCAGCACCCTGGGGATGGTCCAGTGCTGCAAGGTGAGCGTGGCTGGGCCTCAGTGGGTGGGGCAGAGTGGAGGCTGCTTTGCAGACCATAATTAGAGAAGTTGGGGGGCAGGAGTGGGGCGAGAGGGCTGAGCTCAGGGAAGTTACTAAGGACGTAGAGTCAGATGGAGGAAGGAGCTGGTACCCATGTGCCCTCTGTACCAGGCCGGTCACAGCCTCATTCCACCCATCCTCTCCACAAGGAGGGCGCCCCCTCCTTCTACTAGTGGGGACACCGAGGCACAGGGACGCCAAGTCATTTGCCCAAGGTCACGGAGCTGTTGAGTGGCAGAGCTGGGGTCTGAACCCGCATGTGTCTGATCCCAAAGCCCCCACCCTGCGTGGCTTCCCAGAGTGGACCACGTGGCTCACTTGCCTGCCCAGAATGAGCCTCAGGTGTGGCCAGCAGTGTAAGCGACATTGTCATTGGTTCCCTGGGGGCTGGGCTGGGGGTGGCAACCTGATCACTCCTGACTACCTGGACCCTCAGCTTGGGGCTGTTCATCTTCCGGGCTGCAGGTGTCTCAGGGGTGGACTACATGGTCTAGGGTCAAGGCTGCAAGGGCTGTGGTGGTCTCTTCGCAGGTCACGTGTCACGAGCTGTGCCACCTCCTGGGCCTGGGGAGCTGCCGCTGGCTGGGCTGCGTCATGCAGGGTGCGCTCAGCCTGGATGAAGCCCTGGGGCGGCCCCCTGACCTCTGCCCCATCTGCTTACGGAAGCTGCAGCACCTCCTGGGCTTCCGGCTCCTGGACAGGTACAAGGTGAGTTGACAGGTACCAGGTGAGTCGACAGGTACAACGTGAGCTCACAGGTACTAGGTGAGTCAATAGGTACCAACCAGGTGAGTCGCTTTGCTCTGGCTGCAGGGATGGCGGGCAGGGTGGGGAGTACTCCTGAGCCCTGGCCGGTCCATGCTCACTGTGAGCAGAGAAACAGAGGGAAATGAATGTGCCTCCTCTGTAAACTGTTGAGTCCTGGTGGTGTGGAGCCCCAGTGGAGTTAAAAGACTGGGACGACGTGGGGAGTCTTCACCCTCAGCAATCACGATTCTTATAGCTAAAGATCCCAACTTCCAGCCTGTCTTAGCCTGGGTTCTCCAGAGGAGAAAAACCAGTGACACGTATATATAAATACAGAGAGATTTACTTCAAGGAAATGGCTCTTACGATTGCAGGGGGCTGGTAAGTCCCAAATCCATAGGTCAGGTGGCAGGCTGGAGGCCTCTGCTGGCTCATGGGGTTGCAGGGGCTGGCAGATCCAAAATCTGCAGGTCAGACAGCAGGCCAGAGACTTCTGCTTGCTTACGTCCCAGGAACCAGAGGTCAGGTGATAGCAAGAGTGCAGGGTTGGGAGAGAAAGCAAGCTTTGTCAGAACAGCCATTTATATACCGGAGGCAGATCACAGACCCAAGGAAACTCTCTTTTGAACTCATTGGCTGATTGCATCAGATCACATCATGGAAGGTAATTACATTATATTACATTACGGAGGAGCACCCAGTCCAGTGTCTGCCAAACCACTGAGAATCACAGCCTAGCCAATTGACACAGAGCATTAATGATTATACAGCCCCATCTGCCCTTAATCCAGACAGGATGGTGGCCTCCAAGGAGCAGGGAGGGACTAGAAGCAGGGAGAAGTGAGTTCCTGAAATAGGAAGCACTTGGTGCTCATCAGCTTCCTGCTGAGCTGGCCCGGGTCCAGGGTCTTTGTTTCCAGTTGGCCATCCTGCGTGGTCACTTAGTGCCCTCAGCGCAATGAATTGGCACATAACCTGCTTGTACTCAAGAGCACGGAAATCCTTTGCATGGTCGACCAGGCAGCCAGGAAGGGAAAGCTAGGGTCCCTTCAAGCCCCAAAGCTCTTCACTCACACCAAGCCCACCGAGGTCCTTTGTGGGTAGAGCCCCCCGCATCAGGTCCTGGGAGCTCCTGTGTGTCATGTTGGACAGTTGCCTTTTGGAACTTGGTCAGCACTAGGGGAAAATGGGCCCTCTTCATACCCTCTGGAGTCCCTCAGTGAATGCGCTTGGCTGCTAACCCAAAGGCTGGAGGTTCGAGTCCACCCAGAGTTACCTTGGAAGAAAGGCCTGGTGATCTACTTCCAAAAAATCAGCCACTGAGAACCCCGTGGAGCACAGTTCTATTCTGACACACATGGGGGCGCCAGGAGTTGGAATCCACTCCACCATGGCAGCTGGTTTTATGGTTACTGTAGATCATGGACTTCAGTTAGCGATAATGTGTCCGTATTGGTTCCTCAAATGTAACAAATGTGTCAGGGATGCAAGACATTAATAATAGGAGAAACTGTGCAGGGGGAGAGAGGACATATGGGAACTCTGTACTTTCTGCACAATTTTTCTGTAAACCTAAAACTGTTTTAAGGAGCCTTGGAGGTGCAATGGTTAAGTGCCCAGCTGCTAACCAACAGGTCTGCTGTTCAAACCCACCCAGCAGCTCTGTGGGAGAAAAGACTTGGCGATCTGTTCCTGTAAAGATTACAGCCTAGGAAACCCTACGGGCAGTTCTACTTTGTCATATCCATGGCACACAGCAACAAGAACAAAACTACTCTAAAAAAAAAAAAAAAAAAGTCCATTAAATGTAAAATCACAATAATGGCCAGTATTTACTTCTGCACTTGTATTTACTCATGCCGACTCTCACATTGTAAGAGCAACTGCATTGGTCTTCAGCATCCCAGCTTGCTTTCTTCTTTCCCCACGGCTTTCACTGATACACGGATCCCTGCTGCCCAGGAGAGCAGGAGACTCACGTTAGACAAACAGGTGTTTGTGTCTTGCTACAACAGAGCCTCTTGGGGCTGAGCAGTGTGGCAATGCTGCCCTCTACTGTCTGCATGGGGAATTACCTGGCTGGGGGCAGTGGCACCAGTTGGCAGTTGGAGGAGCTGGGTCACCATGCCCACTGTGCAGAAAGAACAAACTTATTGACGTGGGAAGATTTATTTACAAACTCAGAAACGATACCCTAAGTTCAGGGTTCAAAGGCAAGTGACTTATTTTTTTTACAAACCCATCTTTGGTTGAATAGACCAAGTTAGTTTTCATTTGAATAAAGACTCAAGGCCTTTCCACCAAATTGCTTTGGTTTAAAATTTTTTTTAATAGGCTTTATTTTTCAGAGCAAGGAGCCCTGGTCGCCCAGGGGCTAAGCGCTTGGGTGCCAACCAAAAGGTTGGTGGTTTGAACCCATCCAATGGCTCCGTAGGAGATAGACCTGGTGACCTGCTCCTGTAAAGATTACAGCCTAGAAAATCCTGTGGGGCAGTTCTGCCATGTCACATGGGGTGGCTATGAATTAGAATTGATTCAATGGCACACAACAACATTTTTTAGAGAGGCTTTAGGTTTACAGAAAAATTGCACACAAAGTACAGACAGTTCCTAGATTTGTTCAGCGATGCAACGAGTAAAGTGGAAGGACACAGCCTGCCCCACACCTTTGCCGGTTTTGAACCTTGTCCGCCAAGGCTGGCTGCTGGTACTGAGTGTAGAGTTAGGGGCGTGTGGTAAGGTCTCAGTCCTGAGAGCTGCTGGCATCCTCGTTCCTGTGGAGCACAGTTCTACTCTGACATACATGGGGTTGCCATGAGTCAGAATCGACTCGATGGTAACGGGTTCGGTTTCCTGGTATTGCCCTCCTGTTGCTGTGTGATGTGTGTCAAAGGCTGGCTCTGGTTTGCAAAAAGTTTGGGATTTCTCATTCTGTGACCTTCACCTGGGGCCTTACTCAACTAGTTCTGACATGAACTTTGATAACTTATTTACTCCCCTCTTTCTCTCTCACCCACATGCCCTGCACCTCAGTTGGGAAGGTGTGTCCGCTGCCGTTGACTCTGACTCCTGGCAATCTCACATGTGTCAGAGGAGAAATGTGCTCTACAGGGTTTTCAATTGTTGATTTTTTGGAAGTAGATCACCAGGCCCTTCTTCCGAGGCACCTCTGGGTAGACTCGAATCTCCAACCTTTCATTTAACAATGAGCACATTAACTCTTTGCTGCAAATGGTTTGCACCACCCAGAGTGCTCCCCCAAATGGTCAGGCCCATACCCTTCCTCCCCCGTGAGCTTGGTTTCAGGGAACTGTGGAGGGGCTTTCTGGAGAAGACCAGGAGGAGACACTCCAGTCCCCAGAGAGGGGAGGGCTCTGGGGAGCCCAGGAGGTTTGCCAGTGTTCCTGGCTGTTGTACATAGGGTGAAGTGCAGGTGTGGCCCTGCCATTGACTCTGTCCCTTGTCACTGGGACACTCCTGACCAGTCACAGATGCCAGAGACATGATTGAGGCCTGGCCAGCAAAAGTCTCTACCATCTGTTGTGCCTATCGGCAGTGAGGCAGTACATGCCCTTTGAGAGAGAACAAGCCGTCTGCAGGGTCTGCCCATTTCCATAGTGTAAGTGCTCCCAGCGCTCTGACTTCAGACTCCCCACGTAACGCTGCTGCAGGCAGAGTGGGGACAGGTGCGCAGCCACCCACCGCTAGGTGGTAGATCCACCACACAGGCGCGACTGTGATAGTGACCTCAGGAGCAGTCATAGTAAAACGTAGTGAAAATTACTAGGATGTGATATGTTCTAAGCATTTATTACCTTTGTTATTAATATAATTTTTTATTTAAGTGTAATAAGTTTTATGCAATTTAACTTTGAACAATGATTGTATTGAACAATGGGCTTTCGAAAGTCCCTGAAAGCTGAACAGTGAGCTCTTGTGAGCTGGCACTCACATGGGCTCCAGGCCTCAGAAGCCACCCACCAAGGGAGACTAACCCGTCGCTTGCCCAACACTTGCCCCTTGGTAGCTGAGGACAGTGGGGTCCCCTTTCCTGAGGGGCCAGGCCTCAGGCAGGTCTCTGGTGGACAAAGTGACTCAACAGAGAGCTCAGCCCATGTCTCTCCCTTTCAGGAACTCTATGCCTGGACGCAGGCTGTGGTGGGGACCTGGCCCAGCTGGGAGGCGGCCGAGCGGTCAGGGTCAGAGGACACGCAGCCCCTCAGCACCGACTCGGGGCTGGGCAGCGAGAACGACTCAGAGGTCCTCACCAGCCTGTCGGAGCCCCTGACACCTGATGGGGGGGCTCCTGAGCTGGAGGCCACGGAGGGGCCGAGCCCAGCGGTGGACCTGGAGGGCCAGGCACCTCCGCCCAGGGGCCCCACTGAGCCCGTGGAGGCCCTCCAGGAGCATGGGCTCTGGCTGGCTGCCTGCATCCGGGCCCTGGAGAGGGAGGTGTCTGAGGAGGAGCTGGAGCGGCTGGACCAGGCTGTAGATGCTCTGTCCCGGTGGGAGCTGTTCACTGGGCAGCTCCCCACCAGTCGGCAGGCTCTGCCCAGCAGCCAGGACTGCTCGGGGCTGCGGAAGGCCCTGGGGGGCACGCTGTCGTCCTGGAGGAGGAAGCTCGGCTCAAGGAAGCTGGCCAAGGCAGAGTCACCCCCCTGCCGCTGGAGGCAGGAGGAGGATTAGCGGGGCAAGGCCATCTGTCCAATGTGGAAGGAGCCAGGGTCCCCTGACGCTGGCTGATAATCACAGTTCAGTGACAAGGGCCCTGCAGAGCCCCAGGGACTCAGGGACCCGTCTTCAAGAGAAGCTGGTGGAGCCATATCCTGAAATGGCTCTCGTGCAGCCCTGGGTCCCACCCACTCCCTCCAAGGCGCAGCCCACAGCCTGCAGCATGGCCTGCCAGCTCCCAAGGTGGAGATGGCCCAGGAGTCCCTGGGTCCAGCCCCAGCCCCCACAGGAAGCCCACGCTGGTGTCCCTCACTGTCAGGGTCTCCTTGTGGGCGGGACGGAGCCCCCGCCCTGCCTGCTGTGGCAGGGGAAACAGCATGGTTCTTTTTTCTCCCGGGCTGAGGCTTTGGGCCTGCTGAGTGAGTCCCTGTTGTTATTTATAGCTGGGGGCTCAGAGCTGCTGGGACAGGAGGGAGCCCCAGGCACTCTGCTCTGCCGCTGCAAACTCTTGGCTTCTGAGGCCATAAAGGGGTCTCAGCTCAAAGGAGGAGCTGGGTTTTGTTTCTATTGAAAATTCTCCCACCTTAAAAAATCAAAGGGCCACTTTCTGTGGCACTCCCAGCATTCTGACCCTTCGGGACTTCACACCAGGCATCTCAGTGACCAAGAGGCCCTGGGTGGGGCAAATGGTTCAGTGCCCAGCAGCTAACTGAAAGGTTGGAGGTTTGAACCCACACAGAGGGACCTCAGAAGAAAGGCCTGGTGGCCTACTTACGAAAAATCAGCCATTGGAAACCCTAAGGAGCACAGTCTTACTCTGACACACGTGGGGTCACCATGAGTCAGGTTGACTTGATGGCAACTGGCCCGTTTCTCCAAACAAGGTGCTGGAAAGGAGAATGTCCAGTCCCCAGGATTGAAGGGGCTGTAAGACACAGGCCCTTCTCCTCATTCCGGAGGCTGCTGCCTGCTGGGACTTCCGGAGGTAGAAAAACAGTTCAGATCTTGGGAGAGTCTTCGGAGGATCCTGCCTGCATGTGAGGATCAGCTGGGTCAGGGTGGTTGGCTAGTGCTCCAGTCATCCATGTCTTTACTCATTTTTGTCTAGCTCTCTCAGTAGCTGAGCAAGGGCCGTTAACATAGCCACCCATGACTGTGGAGATTCTTTTCTTCCTTTAGTTTTGTCAAGTTTTGGTTCATGTATCTGAAGCTCTATTATGTGGAGAAGGAGCTCTAGTGGTGCAGTGGTTCAAGTGCTCGACTGCTAACTGAAAGCTCGGCAGTTTGAACCGACCCAGTGGCTCCGAGGGAGAAAGACCTCGCGATCTGCTCCCGTAAAGATTACAGGGGGGACACACCTTGGGGCAGTTCTACTCTGTCCTATAGGGCCGCTGTGAGTCGGGATAGACAGCACACAACCACACACCGAATTATGTGCATATATACTCAATTGCTGTTTCCCTGATGAATGGACCCTTTTATCATTAGCAAATGTCCCTGTCTGCCCACAATGGCAGGGGCCCAGGGAGAGAAACTTCTGGCCTGACAGCAGAGTTCCTGTGGAGTGATGACGGTGGGCATCTCGGGCGTATTTTTGCCCCTCATCTGAAAGAGGCAAGAACAGGGCAGCTGATACATTGTGGAGGCAGTCTGTACAATTTGGGGGACCCTCTTTAAGAAAAACTACAAAATATGTGTAAAGTGAGAAGGGGCGCAGGCGAGTGAGAAACGCTACTTCCTTATAACTGCCTCGTAACGGTCAGGAGAGCTGGGTCCCAGTGCCAGCGGAACGCAAAGGAGGTGTCCGAATGTAGGGAAGCAAAGACGTGGCTCAGGAATCGAATGGTTACCTCAAGTCCACAATTCTTCTTGGCGTAGCCTTGAAGCGGCATTACAGTTGCCCAGGAGGTGACTGTGATGGAGTTAAGGGGAGAAGACAAAGGGCAAGGTCTTTCAGGAATGAACCCAGGGAGGATGTTGGCAGAGAGCACAATAAAACAACAGGAATCAGAAGGCCAGTGCCCTGGTTATCTATTGCTGTGAGCAGACCACGCAAAATGTAGTGGCTTAAAACACCAACAAATGTTCGTTTAGCAGCTGGGTCTGTTTTAGGCAGGACTGGCCAGGGAAGGTGTGTCCCTGCTGCCCGTTTAGGGCTGGGAGATGTGCCTCCAAGATGACCCACTCACATGGTGGGTCAGCTGTTGGCTGGGAGTGCAGCCGGGGCTGAGGGCTGGGGGCCTCCGTTTCCCTCCACAGGAGCCCCTCTGTGTGGCTTGGGCTCCCTCACAACATGGCAGCTGTGTTCCAAAGGCAAGTATACCCCAGAGAGAGAGCCAGGTGGAAGCTGGATTGCCTTGTAACTTAGCTTTGAAGTTTAGTAGCATCACCCCCGCCGTGCTCTAGGAAGGAAGTTGCAAATGCACACCCAGGTTCAAGGGAGGGGGCATGGATTTCACCTCTTAATGAAGGCATAGGAAGGTTCTGGAAAAGCACGTGAAATGGAACACCTTGTGCCATTTCTGAAAAACACCAACGGCTCCAGTCGCTGCTTGGGTTGACTATCACACCTGCTACGTGATCTTACTTCCAATTTCCTTTTCCTGTCTTACGCAAAAAACTAATCACGGGAGTAATTTAAGATTGAAGAGAGGCGACAAAAACAGAACAGCCTGGCTCCCACTGAGGCTGGGGGCTCCAGGGGGGCTCTGCACATGCCTCGGATGGTCACTGCCCACGTCTCGGTACCGTCCATCTGTGCCCGTGCCCTCTGGCTCCCAACTGGGATGGATGTGCATCCTAAAACAGTATTTTGAAGTGGGAAGGGCAAACAATAAAAACAGAACCATCGTCCACAGCTGGCACCAGCTGCAGATGGAGCAACATTTTTTTAAGACAGCTGCAGGGAGGGAGGCTTTGAAAAGAAAACTTTCAGGGACAGAGATCAAAGTTTCCTTCCTCTGCTTAAGTATTAACTCCAGGTTCTGCCTATGATGGCAACCAAGAGTGGGTTGGAATAGTTATGGGGGGTTGTGGGGGGATCAACCAGGGAAGCGGGGAAGAGGGATAATGAATGTTATCTCTTCTAGTAAAATAACAGTTCACAAATCTTTCTGGATTCTTCTAGCCCGAGACATGATACAACTGAGCACCATAAAACAGAGTTGAACTGAGATATTGGCAGATAATGGTTTCCAAGAAACATGGGCCTATGGTTGTTTTGTTCATGCAGGAAGTCTACCTTATTGTTTCTTATTTCCTTAGCTGTCAAAAATCCCTGAGATTCTTAAGAAGAGGTCTTCTAGCTTGATGGTGGACACCACACCCTTTGGTAGGTTAAGACTGAGGGGCTTGAATCAAGCTAGCAAGTGTTTTGGGCTCATGGCACTATCTGTATTGCACTGGTGTGTAACAGGGGGCTAGGGAATGTACACTTGGCTTCTAGAGTGCCTTAAACACACACATGCACCTATGCACATTCACACACACACATGCACCCACACGCTCACACGCAGGCATACACCCACACACAGGTTCCCAACACCCACACATGTATGTACCACACAGGCACACTCTCGCACACGTGCGCACACACACAAGAAAGCTACGTTCTGATTAAGGGTGACGAGCCCCAGGATAATGGAGGCAGCCCCTCTCCTGGCAGTCCTGATCTCCCCTTCTGCGCTCTCAGTTTTTCACCCTCCTTCCCTCCCCAAAGCCCAGCTCATCAGATGAGGGAGAAGAGAATCATTCTAAACTCCCCCAGATTGAAGCTTGGGTAGGAGGAAAGTGGGTTCAGCCCCCAAGCCCTCTATATGCCCCACACATCCAGAACCTGGATCAGGTGTTGCCCATTGACACTGTTCCAAGGGACACTGGATCTAGACCTCTCTGTGATGAAAAAAATCTCCAAAATGGCTTAAAAGAATAAACAGGCAATGGTTTAGTCAAGCAACTAATGTCGAAGCTAGAAGTCCAAATTTAGATCGCACCAAGTCAAAAGGGATGCTGTTGCATTCCAAGGAGCCCCGGTGGTGCAGTGGTTAAGTACTTGGCTGCTAAATGAAACGTCATCGGTTTGAACCCACCAGCCACTCCGAGGGAGAAAGACTTGGTGATCTGCTCCTGTCAAGATTACAGCCTAGGAAACCGTATGGGGTAGTTCTACTCTGTTGCATGGGGTCGCTATGAATCAAAACCGACTCGATGGCATACAACAACCAGAACATAGCGGGAGTCCCTGGGTGGCACAAATGCTTAAGTGCTCAGCTGCTAACCAAAAGGTTGGAGGTTGGAGTTTACCAAGAGGTGGTTCAGGAGAAAGGCCCGGGGGCCTGCTTCCAACAGGTCACAGCCTTGAAAACCCTATGGGGCACAGTTTTACTCTGACACACATGGGTTTGCCACAAGTCACAGTCAACTCGATAGCAACTGGGAGAGAATTCCAAAGACAGACATATAGGAGGTCTATGTGCAGGGCCAAGAGTAACACCACACTCAAACCCGACAGGCAAGCACGCCGGCCTCAGCCGCGAGGGACTACCCAAGTTCGCTGGGGCTTGCAGAGGCAAATCTTCCCCCGTGAATACATTCCACCTTCTAAGGAGTCCCTTCTAAGTACCGGGAAGTTTTTTACATACACCCCCCTCTATTCTTAAGGCAACAGTGCATGGCAATTATTATTCCCATACTACAATCGAAGAAGCCCTGGTGTGGGCTGCTAACCAAAAGGTTGGTGGTTTGAACCCACCCAGTGACTCCTCAGAAGAAAGACCTTGCGATCTGCTCCCATAAAGACTACAGCCTAGAAGGCTCTATGGGGCAGTTCTCCTCTGTCACATGGGGTTGCTGTGAGTTGAAAATCGACTTGATGGCACATAACAACAATAACAACAAGACTGAGGAAACAGGGATGGGGGGGTGAGGGGGTTGTGTCTCTTGCCCAAGGCTAAAAGATGGTGGAGCTTGGGCAGTGGAGCTGGGCTTCAGGTCCAGTTTCTCCAACTCTCACACCGAGTTCTTCCACCGTGGAGACCATCTTTCTTAGGAACGAGACTCAGCGAAATCTGAGAAGGTGGCGCGAGGATTTGGGGATTCCAAAGCAGCCCCCCTCTCCGTGACCCCACCCACCCCAGCTTTACTCCCCAGCTATAATCTTGTAAGATTACCAGGAAGCTTCTTGGCAGCTGCGGCCATTTTGGGCTCCAGGCTCCCTGGAAGTCTCGAGGAGCAGCCTGGGTGGGTGACCAGCACTCTTGGCTGAGGATGCCAACCCAAACAAAGCCCCGAGTTGCTGGGGCTTCCCTGATTTGTTTGCACAAAGAGGGCGAGTCCTCAACAGGAATATTTATACCCTTTGAAGCGGAGGATCAGGGCTTCATGAGGCTGGCCTGCAAACCTGTGCAGGGGCCTGCTTATGTGTGGCTGTGAGCAAACAGACCTTCCATGCTGCTACAGTGGGGGCCTGGCCGGCATCCTGGGAGGACTGGAGGGCACTGTTCCCCAGGATCTGGGGCTGCCTGGCTCTCTGCCCCCAGGCTGCTCCCCGAGCTGGAGGGTGGAGGAGCCGAGCCAGGGTTTAATCAAGCTGGGATTAGTCTTGCTCACGATGGGGGCAACTACCCACACACAAGAGCCCTATTGCTAAACCCAAGGAAATAGCAAATTTATGGCCCTTAGAGAAACAGGCCATGCCATCTAAACACCGCAGATAATCAGTAGGATAAACAGTAGGAAATACCTACTCTTTTACATAAAGAAAGGCGCCCTCGGGGTGCAATGGTTAAGCATTCGTTAATAACTGAAAGGCTGGTGGTTCCAACCCACTCAGTGGCTCTGCCGGAGAAAGACCTGGCAATCTGTTCTCATAAATATTACAGCCAAGATAACCCTATGGGGCAGTTCTATTCTGTAACACCTGGGGTCGCTATGAGTTAGAATCGACTCAAGGCAACTAACAACATGCTTCTTTACTGTAAAGAACCATAGCTTCTGAAGGCTGTTACGACCAATGTCACTAACTGGTAGAAACAGCTAGCAACTCCTTCCTTCCTCCAATGTTATACTGTATAACCTTGATTAATGAAAACCCAGAATAACCGAGGGTTATTTTTGAACTTGGCTTCTGGGGTAAAGAGGCAAATGAAAACAAGCTTGTGTCAGGAGTTTATTTGGGAAAAAAAAAAAACCAAAAAACCAGCTTCCAAGAAGTGTTTTGGGGTTATCACCTTCTCAGCTCCCCTTTATATTCCTACTGATGGTCGAAGGCCAAATGCCATACTCGAGTGGCAGAGAGGTAACGGAAGGCACCAGGCCCTTTGTCCTGGGGCTGCAAATGCAGTCACTCCCAGCGAGGCTCTGCAATGCCACGGTCCGTCCAGCCCTCTCTGAAACGGCTGCAAGCTCTCAACAAATTAGTAAGGAAGCTAAGTCAATCAGGTTCTGTCAGCATTGTTGTTTTTGTGTGCCGGCCAGCCTATTCCTACTCATAGTGACCCCACGTGACAAAGTAGAACTACCCCATAGGATTTTCTAGGCTGTAATCTTTACAGGAGCAGATTGCCAGGTCATTATCCCTCGGAGCCCCTGGGTAGATTTGAACCTCTGACCTTTCGATTACCAGCTAAGTGCTTAATAGACCCTTCCAAATGCCCACTGCCCAGGCTTTTTAATGAATACGCTTTTGTAGTTATGAAGGTGGGCAAGGCCCGTGTCACCCGGACTCCACTGACCCTCCATCCTCACCCGGCCCCTCCCCTCCTCTACCACAGCCTCAGCGCAGTCCATTCACAAGCTTCTCTCTGATGACAGGTCTTCCCTCCACTCTGGGCCTGGTTCTGTGGACAAAAAAAAAAAAACCACACACCCACCCAAACCCATTGCCATTGAGTCAATTCCAACTCATAGAGACCCTATAGATTAGAGTAGAACTGCCCTATAGAGTTTCCAAGGAGTGCCTGGTGGATTCAAACTGCCGACCTTTTGGTTAGCAGCCTTAGCACTCAGCCACTACGCCACCAGGGTTTCCAGTTCTGTGGACAGACTAGCTCAGACGTCACTTCCCAGCACAGGCTGGAATGACCTCCGACTTGGTTCCATTGATACTCCAAGGTCCATGTTCTGTTCTTCAGAGCACCTACTTCAATTTAGAAGTTCACTCCTCGGGTCTTCCCTGCTAGTCTGTGATGGGTGCGGACTGACTGAGAAGTTGTGTTCTGCCCACCACCGGCTCTTCAGCAGGTGCTCAGCACTCCTGTTTGCTGGCTGGGGCGGGTACCCATCATACCGCAGGAACAAAGAGGCAGAAGGAAGGGCCCCTGGTGGCACAATAGTTATGCGCTCGGCTGCTAACTGATGGGTTGGTGGTTCAAACCCACCCAGTGGCTCTGTGGGAGAAAGACCCGGTGATCTGCTCCTGTAGAGATTAGCCTAGAAAACCCTATGGGACAGTTCTACCCTGTGACACATGGGGTCGCTGGAGTTGGAATAATTCGATGGCGTCCAACAACAACATACAGCAGAAGGCCCCGAGGGCATTTAATCTGGTCAGAGGCCGGCCGTCACTTTCTCTTGATCCTTCACTCAGCACTTCAGAAGCAAAGGGCCCTTTCTTTCCCAGTGTTTCTTCCAACACCTGTCTAGAGTAGGAACTGGATTTCAGACGTAGTGCTCCTGACAGTTCTAAACCGGACCAACCTTTTTTTATCCGGAGGGACTGTTTTAAACGGCTTAATCTGGGGGTGAGGAACAGCTGGGCAGGGGCTTTTTGATGGCTGGCCCAGGCCTGAGCTGTGCTCATGCCCTCAGGGGCTTGCTTTCCTCCTTTTCAGTCCATCAGCCCCTCAACGCTCCTGCTCCCTGGGGACGGTGCCCCTCCCTGGCTCCGCTAAACAGTAGTCACAGAAACCTGGGGGGATGCAACTGGTGGGTCAGAAGGGTCCCGGGAGACAGAGGGCCCGAGTGGGTAGGAGTCGAGCCTCTCAGAGTTGATACCAATCACTACCAAGCATCCTGCCATCTATGTAGAACAAGTAACTGGTTGCCGTCAAGCCCACCCCAACTCATGGCGACCCCGTGTGTGTCAGAGAACTGTGCTTCACAGGGTTTTCAATGGCTGAGTTTTTTGGAAGTAGATTGCCAGGCCTTTCTTCTGAGGCATCTCTGGGTGGACTCGAACTTCCAACCTTTCAGTTAGCATCCTACCATGTTAGCTGTTTGCACCACCCAGGGACTCCAAACTCTGGAGAGTACATGAGATTCCTGTCCAGAGATGTGACAAGCAAGGGCTAGGGACACCAGCACCCTTGAGGAATGAAGAGGTGAGCAGGGGACAGAATTAAGGAAATAAAGAGCCCAAGGCCCAGGTCACAATCCAGTAACTTCTTTGCTGCTTGGTGATCTTTGAACATGACCCACAGTGTCTGTACAAGACCCACGAGGAAACCTCCTGTGCCTGCCACACTGGGGATGGATTTCAGGACCCACTGGTCCTTACGGGGCAGGCGGCCGCAGTCAGGTTTCACGGCACCACTGCAGCTGGGGCAGCAGCGACTGGCAGTTTAAAAAGCTGTTGCTGTGTGCCATCGAGTTGATTCCGACTCACAGTGACCCCATGCGACAGAGAAGAACAGCCTCATAGGGTTTCTAGGCTGTAATCTTTACAGGAGCAGATCGCCAGGTCTTTCTCCCGCAGAGCCACTGGGTGGGTTCAATCCGATGACCTTTCAGGTAGCAGCGTAATTGTTACGTCACCAGGGCTCCTTTTAAAAGAAGACAACACACCAAGAAAACGAGTGTAATTTAAAGCCAATTTTAATAGATTTATAAAAATCATATATACAAAACATGTTAAACTAACCACTGGAGCTGTAAAATACACTTTTTACACTTCATCACATATATTTTAATCTAGTACATGGCATTGATACACCGCTGGATTAGCACTACCGTGGGTGTCTGGTGAAAAGACCCCTAAGGAGTTTAACTCTGATCTTGTGGTGGGCACGTGGGCGGTGAAGCCAAGTCGCCAGCTCCCCCAGTCCCTCTGCAGGGTCTCCGAGGTGACCCCAGTGGGTTAGGGACAGAACGGTGGGTGTAAGGAGGTGGTTGAGTGTATTAACACTGAACTTCCTGGCTACACTTGTGTGGATGGGAGAGTAGCATGGCAGTATTGGGTACTGTATTGGGTTTGAATGGAGTTAAGGAAAAGAGCATTTTGAATGCTTTAAATCAATGTGCACAATAGGTTGGAAGGTAATTATTTGGGATTCTAGAGCCCCAAAGACTCAATAAAACCAAAAAACCAGCTGTAGTTCGAGTCAGTTTCCACTCATGGAGATCCCATCTTGAAGCTCTCCATCATCAGGCTTGTTAAAGACTAACAGGTAAATTCACAACAAAGAAGTACAGGGGAAAATTGTCTCAAGCTGTATGGACAGTCTGTGGACACTGCCTTAAACATGACTCACACGTCAACTGTGACAACTGTCACCCATATACAAAATGGTGGGAGTTGCTGTCCATCTGTCTGCAGGTGAGTCTGGAAAACATGCCAAGTTCATCTGGGCAGCCTACGTGAGTTGGGAGAGCCCCAAAGGAGGGACGTTCAGTTTGACTCTCAGATGCGAGCGTGGTTCAGTTTTTGAAACTGGAGTTTCGCAGTCTTTCAGGTGACAAGTTTTCTCTGCACACCATTCCACTAACCTTTCTGAGGAGGGCCAACATGGAAGACACTTTGTGGTACAAACCTTCGGTGTGGGGAACTTTCAAATGAGCCAGTTACGGGATGAAGGAGGCGGCGGAGGCCTGATGGTCCAGAGCAAACCCACTGTGCGGCGTTGACTCCTAGTCTCGATGTTCCCAGCCTGGGCGAGGGCACAGCCAGCCTTTGAGGATGATTCCAAGGAGAGAGTGGAGATTCAGACAGGAGCCATGGGGTGCCATTCAGAACCACTTTGTGTGTCCTGGCCTTTCCCAGCAACTCCATCCTCAGGATCTTCCTTTTGGACTTGAGTTATTCTGAAACTACCTAGAGGAGGTCAACCCTGAAATAGTCCCAGAAAGTACCAGAACTGAGGCTAGAGACATTGCTTCCATCCAAGGGGCTCTGCAGGGGTGGACTCTCCCAGTGTGGACGAGCAGGTGGGCTTTGAGGCTGGCCAGGAAAGGGCAGTCCTCAGGAGAACCCTGCCTTGTCTGTGAGTAGCCGGGACTATGCTTGTTTGGGTGAAACACATCAGCTTCTTAAAATATAAAATAAACCGAGTTCATAAAAAGGGGCCAAAGTGACAGGCCAGGAACAATAGCCCTTTATGTTCCCAGAAAAGGCCAGGTCCAAAGAAAGGCCCTTCTCTATGGCCACCAGCTCAGGCCACTCCAGGCACTGCTGACCACACTCATCAGGGGCTTGTGTCTGCCCCCCGACAAGAGATCCAGGCTAAGTCACCAACCTTGAGAGCCACTCTAGGGTTCCCTCCGGTTCACATTACAAACAGGTAAGAAACGAAAACCCTCTGGAGAAAGCACTGCCTCCTGTAACCAGCTCAAGGCCAGAGACGCTACCTTTCCGGCCGAGCTGGGCCTCCGCCTCTCCTGTGAAGTGAGCATCCTCCTAGAAGACTCATTACCCATGAGATGCCAGGGTCTCTTACCATAAGGCCCTTGCAATGACACAGACTTTCTGCTGATGGAATACTTAGGGAGGGATGAATTCCCAAAGGCCAGGATGAACTAGGAAAGCAATTCCTAACCTTGTTCTCAGCCATGCAGAACCCTCACCTGCCAGGAGAGGGGGGGCCCTTTTACGCTGTCGTGTAGTCAGGCTTCTGAGTCCTACCCCAGTTCCCATTCCTTACTACTACCCATGGATATGGATCCCCAGGAATCGCCATACTGCCAAGATGTTTGAGAACCCACTTATATCTGGAGCACCTGCTTTTTCTGGTTGTGATCTGGGGTTGTATCCTTTGAACCTATAAAAACTCATTGCCATCCAGCTGATTCCGAGTCAGAGCGGCCTTACAGGGCAGAGTAGAACTGCCCCAGACGGTTTCCAATGCAGTAATCTTTATGGAAGCAGACCACCACATCTTTCTCCCATGGAGCGGCCGGTAGGTTTGAACGGCTGACCTTTTGGTTAGCAACTGAGCACTTAACCGTTGCACCACCAGGGCTCCTTGGGTTTTGAATAGGAAATTGAAATGCTGAAGAAAGTGTAACTTCCAACTCTCATAGGGACTAGTTCAGCAAGAGGTGGGGTAGGGACACTTGGCACCAAGGACAGACCCCAGGTGTGCTCTGCACAGGCTGTCCCCCTTAAGGAGCCATCTGGGGGTGGGGGCAACGATAACCCGACTGAGAGGGGACACAAGGGATGCTTCTGGCAATCAGTGACCACGCTTAAGGCTTGCGGTTGGAAGAGTCTTCACCTGACGAGGTACCAGCACTGCAGTTGGGAAATCAAATCCACCTATTTTAACACGTCGCCCCAAACACTAAGAGTACCGGCCTTGGAGTTCCAGAGAATTCTGAAGAGACACGACAGTGAGACAGTGAAGACCCATGAGAACAGGTCTCTAGGGACCTAAAATGTCTCCTCAGCGGAGTGGATGAAGTGGACATTGGAAATGGGTGCAATGAGGGCAGAGTGGGGACTCCATTCCACACTGTCACTGTCCAGATTTCAGATCTCAACTCTTTCTGGACACAAGTGCAAACTAGCATGCTATCTGCCTGTAAAGTCCTGTTAACAGAGCAGGTTGAGCTTCTGAGTCTGAACTGAGCTGTCTCCTTTCTCTGCGGACAAAGGACCTTTATCCTCAAGGCCTAACCCAGAGCCTTGCAAAAGGAGCTCAGGATTAAGACCCAAAAGCCAGCAGAACCCTCACCTTCCTGCTGACGTTGTGCACACTCTTCTCTGGTGCTACCTGCAGGTAGGCACTCCACCCTCCCAGCTGCACCCTCACTATCGACTTCCATACAAGGGCTGGCTCCTCAGTGCTGAGTCCTAGTGAAACACGAGCAGCAGATTCAAGGACGAAGGGGCAATCGCGCTCCACGCCCCTCAGCCCCTCTTGAGGGCTGCTGTGCAAATTGAGTGAGCCCTCTGCCAAGAGCGTATCTTTGCCTTCAAAGCAAAGCTGCTTCCTAACATTCAAGGAATCACTTGGGAATGAGGTTGCTGAGCACATCTGATGCACCTTCTGGACGAAATAGCACCAAAGCCCAGAGAGGGCTGCCTGACATGCTGTGAAAGGCTCAGCAAACCCCTGCTCTTCATGCTCTGAGAGACAAGAAGAAACCCCCAGTCACTGTGTTTCTTCTGGAGGCTGGCTGCTGGTCACAACATGGGGAAGACTTGGGGGCCCTGTGGTACCATGTCATACAGTTCACATCCTGCTAAAGACACAATCCTACACACCAGGAGGGGCCTCTACTTCAGTGGCTCTCAACCCTGGCTGCACGTTAAACTCACCTGGGAAATTGGAAGAAAGAAGAAGAAAAAAAAGCTATGGGGTCACTATGACTCAGAACCAACTTGATGGCAACAGATTTGATACCTACCTATCTCTCTCTGTCTCCATGTTCACATTCGATTGGTCCAGGGTGGCTCAGGCACGGGTCCTTTCTGAAAGCTCCACAGGTGATTTGACAGTGTTGCCAGAGCTGAGAATAGCTCTGTCCAGCTTTTCCAGGTGAAGAAACTGGAGCTGGAGAGCTTATCCCAAAGCCATGTGGATAACTGAAGGCAAGGCACGATCTCACTGGCACTTTCTGGAGAAGGCGTCAACATTCCCACTTGAGTTGGTTTAATCCCTACACCTAGATATATGCTGTGACCCCCCTCCCGTATGCCCCCAGCCACTGGCCAACCAACAGTACATGTGTCCCTCTCTCTAGAAACCTGCTTGTTGGAGAAAGATGACCAATTACGCAGAAACATTGGTTCTGCAGAGTCCTGAGCACCATGGATGGTTTCCTCATTTTGTGGAATTTGAGCCCCTGGGGACTGACACCTCAGACCCCCCACCCCACTCCCCAGCTTTCCAAGGGTCCCCGGTTCCTTCTGGACCGTGTCGAGTGTCAGCCACCAGGACCTTCTCCCCTGGGGCTTTCTAGATCTCAGCACAGCAGGACTCCTCAGTCTCACCTGTGTAGGTACTTGCTGCTAAGGCACTGTTTGAAGTTGTGTTCTAGAAGCTTCCCTTCAAGCCAATGAATGCTTATGGAGCTTCTTGATTGTGCCAGGCTTTGTTTAGTGCGTGGAAATAAAAAACAGTCACCAAGAAGAGTGAGTCTTCAAGTAAAATGAGGACTAGGGTTATTTGCTCTGAATTTTGGGGACTGAAAAGTTAATTTGTTGTTGGTTTTGAATGCTGAGTGAAGTTTTATTCCAGGCAGAACAAAACTAAGGATTTGTTTGAAAAAAACATCCAGAGATGGAAGATGGTCAAATCCTTAGCCCAGACCCTCCTAGGCAAAAGGCTACACAGCGTGCCAGGTGTACGTCTGGAGCCAGGCACCCGGACCACGTCACTCTAATGGCACCTTTATCGCACCACCAAACCAGTGACTGTTTGTTCCCAGGACTCCAAGTTCATCAGCCAGTCATAACTAGGACTCTTGTTGCAAGAACGTTTTTTGACGTTGGAGTTACAATAACCCGACTCATTTTTCTTTCATCAAAGAAGTAAAAAAAGATTCCAAGAATAAGAATTCTACAGGCCTCTATAAATTACCAAGCTGTGACTCAAAAGCTTCGAGACAAATTCTCTACAAGCAGAAGTTAAAAATATATTTCATGAAAAAAACTTACATGTGTTCTTACGTGTAAACAGTATAACTATGAGGAAGATGTCTTATTTTGAGGAAGTTTATTGTTATATTTTTTTTTTTTTGCAATAGTAGATGAGGTACAGCCGCCTCCTGCTTCTCCAACATCTCAATAAAAAAAGACAATAATTGAGAATAACAGTGAAATTAAAAACAATAATACAAACGCCTAAGGCTTTGGAGACCAAAATGACTATAGTCTAGGTGTAGGAAAGTTGCAAGTAATTTAGGTTAGCCTTGCAAATAGCTATCTTCTGCACCAGTAACAACAAACCTCAGAGTGTCAAACCAGCGGGCTCTGTGAAGATTCTCACTCCTCCTGGCTGTCACAGAGAGGAGGGAGCCCAGGTTCAGCAGAGCTAAGAGACTTGGCGAGGGTGTCCAGGGTCAGGGGCAGCTGGTCTGAGGTCCCCAGCCTGTGGGCCAGCCCCTCTGCCTTCTATTCCCTATCTTGGATGACCAGTTAAACCCAAGTCCCAATGCCTCAACTTTTTTCTGGTTTTGCAAGAGAGCTGCAACTACATCTGACTGCCTAAAGGGACAGGAGCATGTACTGATGAGACTGGTCTACGCTCCTGGTCCCGACAGCACTGACCTCCGGGATACCAGGAGGGCAGCTCCAGGCTGAGGAGGAGCCTGCATCTCCTGGAGTCTTTGAATCCTGACAGACTTAATATGAAAACTAATCTGGGTGACAGCATACACCCCATTGGGATCTGAGAACCATCCTGAGGGACCGCATCGCGACCCCATTGTGTCTTCCCTGAAAACACGGTCACCAGCACTAATCCTGGGTCACATCCTGCTCACTGACCAAGAGCCACGGGAAGTAGTACAAAGACAGCAAACTTTTTTTCCTGCCAAGAGACAGAGCCAAAACCCCAGCGAACACTGACACATGCCCTTGAGAACCCAGAGGGAGAAAGAATTCACGTTGTCTCCTAATCAGAAGTGCTGTGATAACCAGGGTGATGCGGAAGTGGGAATTTTCTCCTCCCTCTTCTGGGTCAGCATCTGCCACAAGGTTAATGTGGATTTTGCACGCTAAAAATGAGGCGACAGAGGCGAGAGGGACACGAGGACCCAGGCGTGGTCCTGGCACACAACCCCAGGAGGTGGTGGTAAGCCACAGCAATATAAGGCGCTGGTTACAGAGGAAACCCTTTTTCCTTCTTTTTTTAAATGCCTGGAAATTTTTTTTTAAATGCTAGGTTGGAAAAGTCCCCAAGCACACTGGAGAGACTTTTTAGTAGAGTGACAATGTATTTTGGACACAGTGAGAGACAACTGGCCAGGTGAACCTGGACAAGCGAGCCGAGCTTCAGTTTGTCAGTTCTCTTCCCCTCCAGCCCTCTGCAGCTGCGCCCCAAGGAGAGCTACATGTGACAATGGTTACTTGTTATGTGTGTGCAGTAACAGAAGCTAGAGCCCTTGAGAAGAGTTGGGTTTGCAGGATAGTTGAGAATAGGAGCCGGCTGTCCAAAGGCGCGTTGGTGAGGCTGCGGTTTGGAGAAACTCAGATTTCTCCAGAGTCTGGGCTTCCTGAAAGGTCAGCTGCTAGGAACTCCCCAAGCAGCTGCTACACTGACAAAGGTCCGCGAGTAAGCCTGCCAGCTTTCAGAAGCCTCAGAGAGGAATGTGAAGATCTCTGCTATTTCCAAAAGAAGGAAATGCTAAATGCTGCCAACTGGAGGTGCAGAAGGTGACTTGCATGCAAGACAGAAAAGCCATCTGCAAGGCTACTTGGTTTGGTTTGTATGTCTTTGCCATGGAGGGAGGAGGAAGGAAGGTGTAGGTGGGAAAAGTAATGCATCCTTGTGTGCCGTCGGCATGCCATTTCCATGACATGTTGTGCTACTGGGCAATTCTACATGTAAGGCAAGAAAACCCGCACAAGGCTGAAGCAAGTCCTCGTTAGCAAAGCTCTCGACCTCACTGTCTAAGACTTGGGAGGCTACTTGGCTTAATCAAACACACCTAGATGAGCATCTCTTAGGAAATTGGCACCAAAGTTTTAAAAGGCAGCCCACTCATGTGAGGGGTGGCATGAGACCCTAAGGCTGGGCTGGGGGCCACCTCGTGTGCTCTGAGCTTAGGGGTGCCAGCACGCACACAACTGCCTACAAACTACTGCTAGACAGGGCCCTCAGGTTAGTTTGCCTGATGGAAGACTTGTGAGTTAGACAGAAAAGCCATCTGCAAGGCCACTGGGTGTACAGGTTTTTGTCATTAAAGAGTGAGCGTGCGTGTGCACACACATACACACAAGCTTTGATGTAGATGGTGTCAGGAAAGGAATAAAGAGTCTGTAAAAAGAAAGACAGCCGTGGCATTAGGTACTACAGATGAATACCAAAGTGATCGCGTGGGTGCTCAGTAGTTTTCCTGGTTCCCAGGACTCAGTAGCTGACTGACACCAGAGTGTCTCTGTCCTTCTGCCGAGTGCGTGTCGGCTGGCTGTCACATGGCATTCCGGAGCCTGGTGTGTGAAGGCCCGGGCCCTGGAAACCCACTTCCGGACCACGTGGATCACCCCCACCAGACTCCTGACCCGAGGCTGCGGGGCTGCTTAGGGGTGGCGTGAGCATGGGGGTCTCCTCACTGCAGCATGATGTCCTTTAGGTTCTCCTGCAGGATGGTGTCCTTCACGGCATGGAACACGAAGCGGATGTTCTCCGTGTCGATGGCAGTGGTGAAGTGGTGGAAGAGTGGCTTGCTGCGGTTGCGCCTCTTCCGGTCGAAGCACTGGACCAGGTAGCGCTGCACATCCTCCAGCCGGTGGGGGTCCCCCCTGAAGTCGGGGAAGTGCTTCTTGATGCTGACGGTCTTCACCTTCTCCACCAGGAGGTCTGTCTTGTTGAGGAAGAGGATGATGGAGACGTTGATGAACAGCTTGTTGTTGACGATCGTCTCAAATATGTTCATTGACTCCACCAGCCGGTTGGTGCGTCTGTCCTCCATAAGGACCTGGTCGTACTCGCTGGAGGACACCATGAACAGGATTGACGTGATCCCATCGAAACACTGGAACCACTTCTGGCGCTGGGACCGCTGGCCACCCACATCCACCATCTTAAAAGGGATTTTCTTAATAACGAAGTCATGCTCCACAATGCCCTTGGTGGCTTTCCTGGCCAACAGGATGTCTTGCTTACTAGGAAAGTAATTCTGTGAAAGACAGGAGAAGGGAAATGCAAGACAGAAAGAGAGACGGTGAGAAAGTAGGAACAAAAAGGCACGGTGGAGGAAAAGAGAGTTAGACTGACTTTTCAAAGACGCTGAACAACATACCAAAAGCAAATTTCATTTATAAAATTATAAATTTACCACAAAACAGGAAGTGAAGGAATCCAAGAGGTCATTAAAAAATTAACAGCGGCAAAAAAAAATCTGCCATTGAAAACCCTACGGAGCACAGTTCTAACTCTGACACACAGACGACTTGCCATGAGTTGGAGTTGACTCGATAAAACGCAATAATAAAAATAATAAAATTTAAATCCATTTATTAAAAAAAAAAAGAATGGAGAGGCTCATCGGTCTGAGGAAGAAAGACTGCAATCCTCACCATTAGCCTCATCAGTTTAAAATCTCATTGGTCTTCTTTTCCAGAGAAAATCTACCATCTTTTTTGTCTCTGGATATAGGTCCTTTTTTATTTTTCTAACGTCCAGAGCATGCACATTCCAGAGCCTTCGGAGAACAGATTTAACTTAGGCTTTGCAATGCTACGTAAAGTTTGCAAGATGTCGAACATGTCATCCTTGGAAAACTCTTACAAACAAAGTCCACACACAGGCAACTGTAGTGACTCTCAAACCACTCTGACTTTGGACGATGACAAACTCTCCAGTGACCAGTGCACAACTCCGCTCACCCAGTTTGTCTGGCCCAAACTTCAAACATGAATCTCTGGATGCAGCTACCATCTTGTGTACGGGGATGGAGGAACACGTTAAATGACATTTACAGGGCTGTGAGTGAGGGCAAAATCCAGACTGAGAAACCGCAGAGGATAAATACTCCAGTTGCTTCAACAAATAAATTGAAAGAAATAAAAAAGATGGAAGGAGAACCCTATAGATTAAAATAAATTTAAGTGACATCAACCAATTGCAACATATAGGCCTTACTAGGAGCTTGATTCAAATTGCTAAGAAAACAAATAAGTGTTTATGAGACAACCGGGGAAATCTGAAAACTGACTGAGTATTGGTTGATATTAAGGAATTAATTTTTTAGGAGCAACAATGGTATTGTGGTTATGCTTTTTAAAGAGTCTTATCTTTTAGAGATCAACTCTAAAATATTATTGATGAAAGACAGGCTGTTGGATTTACTCCTGGGGTGGGGAAGGATATTGATGAAACAAGGTTGGTGGCGAGTAACAATTCTTGAACTTGGGATTTCATTCTACTATTTTCTTTAATAAAAAGTTAAAGGAAAGCCTCCCTTGACTAAAGAACTCCTGCATCTCCTTTGTGGTGATCTGGGCAAAGGAACTCTTCTAAAACCACTACTTCATGTCTTAATTTAGTAGTGACTGAAGTTCTATACCACCACCTATCTGTCAGCATGTCCCATGGTGGTGGCTTGCATGTTGCTGTGATGCTGGAAGCTATGTCGCCAGTATTTCAAATACCAGCAGGGTCACCCATGGTGGAGAGGTTTCAGCAAAGCTTCCAGATTAAGACAGACTAGGAAGAAAAGCCTGGCGGTCTACTTCTGAAAATCTATCAGTGAAAACCTTATGGATCACGACAGAACACCGTCAGACTTGCTTGCTTTGGACATGTCACCAGGAGATATCAATCACTGGAGGAGGACATTGTGTTTGGTGAAGTAGAAGACCAATGAGGGCGAGGGAGATCCTCCATGAGATGGGTTGGCACAACAGCCGCAACGATGGAGTCAAACATGCTGGTAATTGTGAGAATGACGCAGGACAGGGGCAAGATTTCATTCTGTTGTCTATAAGGTCACCATGTGTCACAGCGGACTCAACAGCAGTTAATGGCAACGAAGTTTTATAAGAATATGAGAATGCCTGTACCTGAGGGAATCTACCTTTAAGCACTCACTTTTCCCTCAAACCTGATACAAAACACTGAGCTAAGCAAGAGCTACAATAGTGCTCATGATGATCTGATGTTACCAATATGGCCCACGGTCTAGCTAAAGCCCTTATGACTTAAGATTGCTTTGGTCTCCAGACAAATGTTTTCTAATCCTGTACCACAAATTCTCACGGTGGGGTCTTTACTCACCAGCTGGCCGATCCGGTCAAGGTTATCCAGGAAGTACTTCACGGATTCACCCTGTCGGAGAGAAAAAACATTCATGACTCAGTCTTGGTTGAGGACCCTCAATTTGGCAAACGGAAGAACTTAATAGGGTAACAGGAGTGTTACTTTGCCTCCTTGTAAATACTAAGGCAAAGTAAAAAGACTAAGAGTGGACAAGTATTTTTTAAGTTAAAAACACATTAAAAAAATTTTTTAAAATACATTTTCCCTAGCTCCAACCCCAAGATTCAAATGCAGACTGTTTTTGAAGCTCCCCTACTTGATTCTGGCAACCTTGAACCCAGGCTATCCTTTCCTTGTCGGATGTGCAGACGTGTCTGCTCCAGGCCATGCCTCTGGAAGGGACAGAACTGGAACTAGAATTTAGATTTCAGTTCCTACGAACAGCTTTGCTTCTGGAGAAGATTGCCGAATCAACCCTACGCACTGTCTTTAAAGACAGAGAATGCTTCATGGGCACGTACCAAAATATTTCCACTTTCTTCCAGGGCTTCAAACCAGGTCTTCCCAGTTCAGTCATGGCTGAGGAAGTAAAACTACAACAGACCCTAATTTTTAAAATGTGGGTGAGTTGGAATGATAACTGGAACAGGAAAAATTATGGGGTGAAACCCTGCTAGAAACTTCATCTCCTTCTTAGAAAACAAGGGCGTGGGCACGTTGCATAGCAACCAAACCTCTTGACTGGTACAGTGGGAAACAGTATTGTCCCACTCAAAGATGGCGACTGACCATGCTCTCCACCATCTTGCCAATAATCGATCTCCCTCATCAGGCTCCTGAAAGGGCTCACTACCCGTCTTCAGAGTCTTCCATTCCAGGGCTTCACCCTGTCATTTTTCCTGTTCTGGTTCACCCAAATTTGAATTTGGGTCTGTTACAATTTCACTTCGTCAGTCATAGCTGAACCAGTTTGAACCTAATATCCCATTATGGCTTCACAGGCTGTTATCCCTGATTTACAGTGCATAACAAAGGAGGGTCTTTCATTTGGACTTCTGAGGTGGGGTGACACTAAGCTCCTTCTCATCACCCAGACATCATCTGGCGAAATGTCATTACAAGCTGGGACATGCTCCACAGCTGGAGAAGCCCCTTTCAAATCAAGCCTGAGCCTGACTTCAGGAAGTGCTGAGCTACCCATTGCAATGGCACCCCTGGGGTAGAAGAGTTGAGGGCACTCAAGTAGTGACTCATATAGGCCCAGAAAGAGGAAGTAGCAAAGTGAATTTGTTGTTGCTGTCAGGTGCCATTGAGTCGGCTCCGACTCACAGTGCTCCTATGTACAAGAGAATCAAACACTGCCCGCTCCTGCGCCATTCTCACAACTGTTAGGTGTGCCAAAGATTCCCTTAAAAAGGAGTATGGTGAAAATTAATTATAACATGTAGACGAAGGACGCAGCCTTCTGAAAAGTCTCACTCTGGACACAGTCTGAAAGGCACACACGGACAATGGTGGCCCTAGGTGTCCCGTGACGCCTCACACAAGGGCTGGGGGAAGAATCTCCAAGGGCAAGTTCATGTCAGCTTCCACATCCTCACCCAAGTGTCAAGAGTGGCCAGGCCTCTCTGACATACACACCCAGAACAAGCTGACATTCTAGACTTTTTTTAAGTTTCAAATGCCCTTTAATCCTTAATAATGGTATTACTTTAGTGGGTCCATAGTGCTTTTTTTTGGGATCAATTATAAGTTGGTTTCTAAACAATTCAGTATTACACTACCGGCTGGGTTGATTACTGATCTCTCCATTCCTTTGTGGGTGATCGCCAAGAGGGGACAGGTTCCATTCTGTTATAATCTGTGTTGCTGTCTGGGATACAGTGCCTTCCATGTAAGCCAAACCTAATTGCTGTTCTAATGTAACAGAGCAGTGCTGTCCAATATAACTTCCTAAGACCGTGAAAATGTTCTGTATCTCTCCTGTCCAATACAGTAGCCACGAGCCGCATGTGGCTGCTAAGCACTTGGAATGTGGCTGGAATGATCAAGGAACTGAATTTTTAATTTTACTTAATTAGTTGGAATTTATAGTCTACATTTCTACACTACCTCCTCAGAACACTGCTTCCCTCGGCCACAACTACCGAAATAACTGCTGACATCCCAGAGTTTGAAGGGGAAAACATCACTGGAAAGGCACTAGATGAGAGCTTGAGCATGTGACTTCATTAAAAAAAGCCTGAAGACTGACCCTAGCAGCCAGCCCCTCATGCATTTACTGCCCACTCCTCTGTCCCAAACAGGCCCAGAGGAAGAAACCAAAGAGCAAATCTCCCTTCCTGAAGCATCGACCTTCCCATCTTAACATAAAGGCCTTTTTGATGATTCAAAAGAGAGTATTTGTTTAAGGGACTGACAGCCCAGGTTAGGATGAGTGATGACCACTTTCTTCCTAATTTAAGGGTGAAGCTTGAGCACAGTTGTATTTCCCGGCATTCTGTCTGGAGTCTAGACGTGGTGGGAGGCTGAGCTCGGGCAGGAGGGAGCCCAAGCTCAGCCCCCAACCTGGTCCAGTGACATGTCTCCCTAGCTCTGCCACCTCTCCATCGCCTTCCTGACACAATACCCTGTGTGGGGAGAGCAGCAGTCTGGGGCACTGTGAGGCGAGGCACCCCGTTGCAGCTAGATGCGCTGAGGGTTCCTGCTTTGTCTGCACATCCTGTCTCCTCCCACGATGGAACAGGAAACAGCTGGGTGAGTGGACGTGGGCTCGCCTGATTGATGCCATTGACCTCCTTCCCCTGGATGTCTTTCTCCCCTCCTCCTCCTCACTCCCACTGCCTTCACTCCGGGCCATAAGGGGCGTAATGACAGTGCATAAAGACTTGAGACATGGACCCTCACTCACCTTCTGGCCACATATAGAGGCGCATGGCCTCGGACTTCAGAGGGCACTCCTATATGTCCCCATCAAGGAGGTGGCACCAGGCAAAAACAACAAGGAACACATGCCCTGTCTAGGGGTCTTGGCTCAGTTGGGCATAAGAAGGCTGGGCAGACTGAAAGGAGTACAAATGCCCTGGCCAATGTCCTCATCACCCTGAGGGTGACCACTCTCCTGAGGAGATCCTGAGACACAGTGCACGTAATTTACCCAGACATTCCAGAGTGAGATGAAGAAGGCTGCAGATGACACGGGAAGGAGGCGCTAAACATACAGTGTTAAAAAAGTAAGGAAATGTCTACCTTGCACATTGTGCTCTTTTAAGATCTGTATGGGATCAAACTGACAACAGCAACTCGAAGGGTCAGATAGGAACCTTAGGAGGCAGCGAGTTTATGCTAACGGGGGAGGGGCAGCTCAGAAAAGGATGGTGAGAATAGTTAGACAACTCAAAGAGTGTAATCAATGTCACTGAGCTGTACATGTAGGAGCTGGTGAATTGTTGTATGTTCTGCTATGTATATTCTCAACACAACCAAAAATAAATTACATAAAAAAGTGAGGAAATGGTATTTTCCTAGTTTGAACTTAAATATCCCGACTGAGCTGAAATCAGGGTCTTTCCAACTGTACTTTTTTTTTTTAATTCCAACTGTACTTTAAAGCATGTTGTTGTTGTTGGGTGCCGTCGAGTTAATTCTGACTCATGGCGACCCCACGTGACAGAGCAGAACTGTCTCATAGTGTCTTCTAGGCTGTGATCTTTACGGAAGCAGACTGTACATGTCTTTCTGCCACAGAGCGGCTGGGTAGGTTCGAACCACCAACCTTTTGAAAAAGTACTAAAATAAAAAGATCCTTATTGTTCCTTTCGCCTCCGGAACAGTTCGACTTCCCTCAGAAGATTGTTCCGTTACTTTGAATGCACATAATTTATTTGAGACTCTGCCATTCTGCAGGCCCGGTGGCCTCGAATGACCCCTCTAGGAAGGACCACATGCCAGGAAAGGAGTGAGCCAGCTTTAGGCTGGATGTGTCTCATCCACATAGACAACCTCATTGAAGCCTTGGTGGAGCTGTGGTGGAGCTGTAAGGCGCAGAGGGCCTCGGCCCTAAAGCTCTTTAACACGGGGAGAGAGGAAAAGAGGCAAGAAGGGAATACAAATCGACCTCATTCAAGCCAGAAGTCACTCACCACAATGAAAGAACTGTCTGCACTTGGCTATCCTACAGGGACAACTTGGAGCTGCGGCTGTGTCCACTGTGGTTAGTATCAGAGGTTGCATGATGCAGTGTGTGACTTGGCGGGCAGCTGACAGGGCCTTAGTTGGCAACAGGCCTCCCAATTCCCACCGTGCCAGTGCACTGAAAGGTCCAGGTTTGGAATTCCCACCTACTTTAAACACTATGAGAATCCGTTATTTCTTCCGAGAAGCAGCACGCGGCAGATGCTGAGATGTTCATGTAGGATTAACCACTCTGTGTCTTTATAAAGAGAACGTCACGCATGCCAAAACCACTCAGTGTCCTAAAGTAACATGGTCTAACAAGAGAGTCTGCATTAAAAATAGGCTTTTTACAGCCCTCCTTGTCTGGAGAATTTGAACCACTGAAGATTCATAAGGACAAGGACTCGGGGATCAAACACAACAAATGCATGAGGCCATGGCTCAGAGGCCACTGCGCACACACTTGACTGTGCCCGTCTTCCTGACTCCCTCTTGGCAAAGCACTTACTCTCGCCAGCACCAGACAGGCTGTGTCTGCGTCCTCCCTGCTGAGGTGGCCCAGGCACTTGTGGGTGGAGAAGGGAGGGTTCTCTGTGTCAAGAAGCAGTGGCAGGCTTATTTTGGGGCTCAAGCACTTGTGCTGTGCCCAGGCCGATGAATGTGACATAGGGACTCAGCAAACACACACCAGAGAGCGCCTTCTTTCTGGCACACCTAGGGCTCATCACTGGTGAATGAAAGGACTCTAAAACGTAAGCCAGTAGCTTACACATAAGGAGCCCTGGCAGTGCAATGGTTAAGTGCTTGACTGCGAACCAAAAGATTAGCGGTTTGAACCCACCAGTGGCTCTATGGGAGAAAGACGTGGCTATCTGTACCCATGAAGATTACAACCTAAAAAATCCTATGGGGCAGTTCTACTCTGTCACATGGGGTTGCTGAGAGTTGGAATTGACTCAATGTCACCTAACAACAACAGCTGACGCACAGCAAATTACAAAGCCAAATAAAAAATTTGCTGTGCTTTAAAAACAAACTGTTCCAAAGGTCCGGTTTACGTTTCCATTATTCAATAAACACCAAATTCAAGATTTAATTTCTGCTTAATAGGGATGTTAACCAAACAACATGTTTGAACAGAGAGCTTTTGAGAATACTTAAAAACCCACTGCTGTCAAGTCGATTCTGACTCATAACCACCCTATAGGACAGAACAGAACAGAACTGCTCCACAGGGTTTCCAAAGAGCGGCATGATAAAGCACTCTATAAATAAGCACTATAAAGATTCAAAAAACAAAAAACAAACCCAAACGGGTTGCTGTTGAGTTGATTCCAACCCATGGTGACACCATGTGTCACAGTGTAGAACTGGGCTCCGTACGGTTTTGTTGAGTTGATTCCAACCCATGGTGACACCATGTGTCACAGTGTAGAACTGGGCTCCGTACGGTTTGTTTTGGGCTGTAGTCTTTGTGAATGCAGACTGCTGGGCCTTTCTTTCAGGGTGCTACTGAGTAGGTTCAAACTGCCAACCTTTAGGACGGCAGTCCGGTGCAAACCATTTGCAACATCGAACAACAACAACAACCACAAACAAACCCATTGCCCAGCTGCCATGGAGTCGATTCCGACTCACAGCAACCCTATACGACAGAGTAGAACTGCCCATAGGGTTTCCAAGGAGTGGCTGGTGGATTCCAACTGCCGACCTTTTGGTTAGCAGCCGAGCTGTTAACCACTGCACCGCTAAAGATCTAATATATTCTCAAATTTTAATTTGGGTAACTATGAATTGTCTGTTGCTAATGTCTAACATAATCCCACAATGTCAGGTAAAAGGGTCACATGCAAAAACCCATGATGATATATGCACTTTGGCAAAACCTAAAGCCTGGGAACAACCCAACTGCCCATCATTAGAAGACTGGTCGAATCAGCCAAGTTACATTCATACAATACGTGAAAAAAGAATGAGGAAGACTGCTATGGTGCTGCTACAAAATGATTCCCAATATGTATTATTAAATGAAAAAGGCAAGGTACAAAACAAAATGTATACTACGCTTCCTTGAACATAAGAAATGGTGGGGCTATATTGTTCGAACGAATACAGACCTTAACAGAGTCACTGTACTCATTCTAACAATATATCTTCAGATTCTTTGGCATATTCCAGGTACACAGTCACATCATTTATGAATGTTGACAGTTTTGTTCCTTCCTCTTTTTCTTGCCTTACGGTACTGGCTTTGTTGTTGTTGCTGTGTGGTGTTAAGTCGATTCCAACTCACAGTGACCCCATGTGACAGAGTAGAACTGCCCCACAGGATTTCGTAGGCTGTAATTTTTATGGGAGCAGATTGCCAGGTCTTTCTCCTGCAGAACAGCTGGGTGGGTTCAAACTGCCAACCTCTTGGTTAGCAGCCAAGTGTTTAACCATTGCACCACCAGGGCTGCTTACAGCACTGGCTAGGACCTCTAAAACACTGTTGAACAGAACTGGTTAGAGAGAAGCTCCTCTGCCTCTGACCTCAACGGGAGAGCTCTCACTCAACATTTAGTCATGAAAAGTGATGCTTGCAGCTCCACTTCCGACGTGGAAGACTGAACTCCTAATACAGAGGTCTTCCTGCAGATAACAACTATAAACTCTGGACAAAAATAAAAACCAAAAAACCGAAACAGCTGTACGAAGGTTCTGGAGAGTGAACAAAAGTCGGCAGATGTGAGGGGAGTCGACACTTGGAGGAAGCAAATGGCACGGAGAGTGCTGTTCCAATTTGGTGGGATGCGGCAACTAAAAATCCTGACAGGAAGCCCACCAGAGGAACCAGAGGAAGGAGATGGGGCAACTATGGCTGCCTGGGAGTGAGGGGGGCATCCCAGAGAGAAGAGAGCCAGAGGACGGAAACTTTGAACTCTGTGTATAAACTCTGCCCAAGACTCTGGCTGACCCTCAGCCTCACATGCACGGGAAAAACTGAAAGCAGTCTGATCTGAGATCTGGGCCACTGCCAACGCAGGCTCGACAGAGGTGGCAGTTTTGGTCTAGCCAAGTTAACTGTCTGCTAAAATGAAAATATCCACATTACTTGGATGAATATAATAGAATCTCGAATCCCTTAAACATAACATTCATAATGTCCAGAATATAACCCAAAATTACTCAATATATGGACAGCCAGAAAAATGGTGCTCATTCTCAAGGGAAAAAAAAAAATACAAAAACCGTCAGTAGATACCACCTCTGAGATAACCCAGATGTTGGAATCATTAGACAAAGACTTTAAAGCAGTTACCATATTTTTATGCAAATAATGCAGGCCATCTGCGTTTGTTTGCCAGCCTTACCCTCCCCTCTGAGGCACCTAACAAGTGCTGCCACGCCAATTCTCTGACGCACATTGCTGTGAAAAAAACGAGCACAGTGTGCTTACGAAAAAGCCTTGTTGGGGGGAAATGCGGGCGCGGCCAGCAAATAAACGCAGAAGGCACGCATTATTTGTGTAAAAATATGATTTGTTTTAATTATGTGCAATTAGGTTAAAAATATTTATAATAAAATCTTAGCAAATAAACAGAAAATATAAAAAGAACAAATAGAAATTTTAGAACTAAACCATAATATCGAAAATTAAAAATTTATTGGATGGACTTAATAACAGACTATAGATGATTGAGGGAAGAATGAATTAACTGTGAAATCAGATTAACAGAAATTATCTAATTCCTCTCAAAAGACAAAAAAAACTAAAAGAGTAGAATAGAGAATAGAGGCTCAGGGACCTGTGGAGGCAATTTCAAAAGACCTAACATACAAGCAATTAGAAGCCCACAGGAGAAAAGGAGGAGAATGGAGCAGGAAAATATTTTTAATAAATAGGTAAAAACTTACCAAATTTAGTGAAAGACACAAATTGACAGATTCAAGAAGCTCCACAAATTCCAAACAGGATAAATATGAAGAAAATCATACAAAGGATATTAAATAACATACTTCTAAATAATCCATGGTTCAAAGAAGAAATCACAAAGTAAATCAGGAAATATTTTGACCACGAGATAATGAAAATATCAAAATTTGGGGAATGTGGCTGATGCCGTACCAGGGGAGAAGTCTGTAGCTCTCAATGCTTATATCAGGATGGAAGAATGATCCGGAACCAATGACAAAAGGTTCCACTTCAAAGAGCTGGGAAAAGATCAAAGTAAACCCAAAGCAAGTAGAAGAAAGGAAACAATAAAGGTAAGACCATATATCAATGAAACAGAAAATGAACAAACAACAGAAACAATTGTTGTTAGGTACCATCAAGCTGGTTCCGACTCATAGTGACCCTACGTACAATAGAATGAAACACTGCCCTGCCGGTCCTGCGCCATCCTCGCAATTGTCGTTACGCTTGAGCCCACTGTTGTAGCCAGTGTGTCAATCCATCTCATTGAGGGTCTTCTTCTTTCTTGCTGACCCTTTACTCTACCAAGCGATGTCCTTCTCCAGGAACTGGTCCCTTCTGATAGATGACAGAAATGATTAACAAGGCCAAAATTTGGTTCTTCAAAAAGATCAACAAAATTGATAACCTCCTAGCTAGAACAATCAAGAAAAAGAGAAAACAAATCACCAGTATTGGGAATGAAAGAGGGGCTGTCGATACAGATCCTACAGACATTAAAAGGGTATTAAGAGAATATTATGAACAACTTTATGTTAACAAATTGGACAATTTAGATGAAATGAAAAAACTGCTTTAAAAACTCAACTTACTGAAAGTGACAAAGTATGAAACAGAAAATCAGAATAGACCTATATTTGTTCTAAAAAATCTAATTGGCTATAAAAAAAGTCTTCCTAAAACTCCAAACCCAGACGGTTTCACTGGTGAATTCCAGCAGACACTCAAAGAAGAAAAACACTAATCATACGCAAACCTTTTCAGAAAACAGAGGAGGAAGGAATACTTCCCAACTCCTTTTATGAGGCCAGCATAACTCTAAAACCAAAACCTGACAAAGAGTACCAGAAAGAAAATTACAGACAATATCCCTCTTGAACACAGACACAATATCCTTAACAAAACCTTAGCAAGTCAAACTCTGCAATATATAAAAAGGATAATATGCCAATATAACTGAAAATGAAAACTAACAAAATAAGGTAGGAAAAACATGAGCACTTCAATAGATGCAAAGAAAGCATCTGACAAAATTCAACAGCCACACATGGTTAAAAGTGCTTACTAGCCAGCAGAGAGAAAGGGACAGTCTCAGTCTGATAAAGGCATCTATGAGAAACCAACAGCTAAATTCCAACTTAATGTTGAAATACTGTATCCTGTCACCCTAAAATTGGATATGGGGCAAGGATGTCTACTCTTAGCACTTCTGGTCAGCAAGGTTGAGTCTAGTCAGCGCAAAAAACAAAACAAACAAAACCCAAACCAACCAAACAAAAGACCCCACAAATAAAAGGCATAAGGACTAGAAAGCAAGAAGGAAAACTCTCTCTTTGCTGATCACATAGCTGCGGACACATGAAATCTTAAGGAATCTATAAAAAAGCTAGTAATAGAACTCATAAGTGACTCCCGCAAATTCATAGGCCGCAAGGCCAGTGTACAAAAATCAACTGTATTGTTTTTTTTTCTTTGTTTTTGTTAGGCTTTGAGTTAGGATTAGCATTAGTGTTAGGTTTAGGGCTAGTTTAGAGTTTAGGTTTGGGGTGACTGTTAGGGTCAGGAGCCCTGGTGGCACAGTAGTTAAGGGCTCAGCTGCTAATCAAGAGGTGGGTGGTTCAAACCCACCAGCTGCTCCTCATGAGAAAGACGTGGCAGTTTCTGTAAAGATTTGCAGCCTCGGAAACCCTATGGGGAGTTCTACCCTGTCCTATAGGGTCACTATGAGTCGGAATCTACAGTGAGTTTGGGTTTTGTTTTTTTAATTAGGGTTGGTATTAGTGGCTAGGGTTATTGTTAGGGTTAGAGATAACTTTAGGGTTAGGATTAGGGTTATTGTTAGTAATAAACCCAAACCAAACCCACTGCCGTCAAGTTGATTCCGATTCACAGCGACCCCACAGGACAGGGTAGAGCTGCCCCACCGAGTTTCCAAGGAGCGCCTGGCGGACTGAACTGCCGACCCGAGCTCTCGGTTAGCAGCTGTAGCACTTAGCCACTACGCCACCAGGGTTTCCATTGTTAGTAACAGGTCTAGGTTTAAAGTTAGGATTACATTTAGTTTAGAGTTAGAGTTAGGTTTAGGATTAGGGTTAGGTTTAGGTTTCATGTTTTGGTTAGGTTAGGTTTAGGTGTAGGTTTAAGGTTCGGGTGAAGATTAGGTTTAGTGTTAGGGTTATTTTTAGGTTTAGTTTATTTTTTACTTATTGTGCTTTAGATCAAAGTTTACAGCTCAAGTTAATTTCTCATACAAAAATTTATACACATATTGTTATGTGACCCTAGTTGCAACCCCTATAATATGACAAGCCCCTTTTCACCCTGGGTTTCCTGTGTCTGTTCAACCAGCTCCTATCCCTTTCTGCCTCTCATCCTGCCTCCAGACAGGAGCTGCCCATTCAGTCCCATATATGTACTTGAACTAAGCACACTCTCCATGAGTATTATTTTTTGTTTTATAGTCCAGCCTAATCTTTGTCCGAAGAGCTGGCTTTGGGAATGGTTTTAGTTCTGGATTAACGGAGAGTCCAGGAGCCATGTCCTCTGGGCTTCCTCTAGTCTCAGTCAGACCATTAAGTCTGGTCTTTCTGCATCAGTTGATAAGACCATGTGGTTCTTATCTTTTGTTTTATTTATGTGATGGATTACATTGATTTTTTTCTAACGTTGAACCATCCCTGTTATGAAACCTACTTGGTCATGGTGAACTATTTTTTTGATATGTTGTTGAATTCTATTGGTTACAATTTTGTTGAGGATTTTTGCGTCTATGTTCATGAGGGATACTGGTCTGTAATTTTCTTTTTTTGTGGTGTCTTCACCTGGTTTTGGTATCAGGGTTATGCTGGTCTGTAATTTTCTTTTTTTGTGGTGTCTTCACCTGGTTTTGGTATCAGGGTTATGCTGGTTTCAAAGAATAAGTTCAGGAGTATTCCACTCTTTTCTATGCTCTGAAATACCTTTAGTAGTACTGGTGTTAACTCTGCTCTGAAAGTCTGGTAGAATTCTCCAGTGAAGCTGTCAGGGCCATGGGTTTTTTTTTGGGGGGGGGGGCGTTAATTACCTCTTTAATCCCTTCTTTTGTTATAGGTTTATTTAGTTTTTCTACCTTGGTTTGTGTTAGTTTGGGTAGGTAGTGTGTTTCTAAAAATTTGTCCATTTCCTCTAAATTTTCAAACTTATTCAAGTGTAATTTTTCATAGTATTCTGTTACGATTCTTTTAATTTCAGTTGGGTCTGTTGTGACATCACTCATCTCATTTCTCACTTGGGTTATTTGCTTCCTCTCCTGTTTCTCTTTTGTCAGTTTGGCCAATGGTTTATCGATTTTGTTGATCTTTTCAAAGGACAAGTTTCTGGTCTTGTTAACTCTTTCAACTGTTTCTCTGTTCTCTATTTCACTTATTTCTGCTCAAATTTTTATTACTTCCTTTCTTCCGGTGCCTGTGGGCTTCTTTTGCTGTTCTCTATTTGTTCGAGTTATAGGGTCAGTATCTCGATTTTGACCCTTTCTTCCTTTTGGATGTGGGCATTTATTGCTATAAATTGATCTCTGAGCACTGCTTTTGCTGTGTCTCAATGGTTCTGTTAAGATATGTTCTCATTCTCATTTGATTCTGTGAATTTCTTTTTCCATCCTTGATTTCTTCTATAACACAGCAGTTTTTCAGCAAGATGTTGTTCAGTTTCTTTGTACTTGATTTTTTTTCCCTTGCTTTTTCTGTTATTGATTTCTACTTTTATGACTTTATGGTCAGAAAAGATGCTTTGTAATATTTCAATGTTTTGGATTCTGTTAAGGCTTGCTTTGTGGCCTAATATGTGGTTTATTCTGGAGAATGTTCCATGTGCGCTGGAAAAGAAAGCACACTTGGCTGCTGTTGCATGGAGTGTTCTTTGTGTGTCTATGAGATCGAGTTGGTTTACTGTGGCATTTAGATCTTCCGTGTCTTTATTGAGGTTCCTTCCGGATGTTCTGTCCTTCACCAAAAGTGGTGGGTTGAAGTCTACTATTATTGTAGAACTGTCTATTTCTCTTTTCAATGCTGTTAGAGTTTATGTATTTTGGAGCCCTGTCATTGGGTGCATAAATATTTATTATGGTTAAGTCCTCCTGGTGTACTGACCCTTTAACCATTATATAGTGTCCTTCCTTAGTCTTTGTGGCAGATTTTGCTTTAAAGTCTATTTTGTCAGAGATTAATATTGCCACTCCTGCTCTTTTATGATTGTTTGCTTGATATATTTTTTTTCCATTCTTGGAGTTTTAGTTTGTTTGTGTCTCAGAGTCCAAGGTATGACTCTTGTAGACAGCATATAGATGGATCGTGGTTTTTTTTTATCCATTCTGCCACTCTCTGCCTCTTTACTGGTTCATTCATCTATTTACATTCAGTGTAACTATTGATAGGTAAGAGTTTAGTGTGATCATTTTGATGTACTTTTTTTGTGTGTTGTTGACAGTGTTCCACTTAATTTTCTGTGCCGAGTTGTTTTTCTTTATGTATTTTATTTTTATTTTTTTCATTGTTGTTGATTCTGTATTAGCTGAGTCTTTATGTTTCTCTTCTTTTTTATTTAGATATATAGGACTGTTAGTTTCCTTTGTGGTTACCTTAAAATTTACCTCTATTTTTCTAAGTTTAAACCAATCTTTTATTTCTTGATATTGCCTTGACTTCCTCTCCATATGAAAGCTTGATGACTACATTATTTAGTTCCTCTTTTTTGTTTTAAAGTTGCCATCTTTTACATATTGATGTCTCTGTTCCCCTCTTTTCAGTGTTTTAGCTTTGGTTTATTTTTGTGACTTCCCTATCTGGGCTAATATGTGCTTGTTCTGTCATGTGGTCTAGTCTGGGGTTGTTATCTGATGTTACTGATTTTCTAACCAGAGAACTCCCTTTAGTGTTTCTTGTAATTGTGGTTTGGTTTTTACAAACTCCCTTAACTTCTGTTTATCTGAAAATGCCCTAATTTCCCCATCATATTTGAGAGACAGTTTTGCTGGACACATAATTATTGGCTGGCAATATTTTTCCTTCAAGGCTTTATATATGTCATCCCATTGCCTTCTTGCCTGCATGGTTTCTGCTCAGTAGTCACAGCTTAGTCTTTTTAAAAATTTTTTTGTGCTTTAAGTAAAAGTTTACAAACCAAGTTCAGTCTCTTATACAGAAATTTATATACACCTTGCTATATACTCCTTTTTTTTTTTTTTTTTAATATATATACTCCTGGTTGCTCTCCTTCTAATGAGACAGTACATTCATTCCCTCCACTCTCTATTTTCGTGTCCGTTTGGCCAGGTTCTGACTCCCTCTGCCCTTTCATCTCTTCTCCAGACAGGAGCTGCCCACATAGTCTCATGTGTCTACTTGATCCAAGAAGGTCATTCTTCACCAGTATCATTTTCTATCCCGTAGTCCAGTCCAATCCCTGTCTGATTTGTTGGTTTTGGGAATAGTTCCTGTCTTGGGCTAACAGAAGGTCTGGGGACTATGACCTCTGGGGTCCTTCTAGTCTCAGTCAGACTGGTCTTTTTATGACAATTTGAGGTCTGTATCCCACTGCTCTCCTGCTCCCCCTCAGGAGTTCTCTGTTGTGTTCCCTGTCAGAGCAGTCATCGGTTGTACCCTGGCACCATCTAGTTCTTCTGATCTCAGGCTGATGTAATCTCTGGTTTATGTGGCCCTTTCTGTCTCTTGGGCTCATGATTACCTTGTGTCTTTGGTGTTCTTCATTCTCCTTTGCTCCAGGTGGGTTGAGACCAACTGATGCATCTTAGATGGCAGCTTGCTAGCGTTTAAGACTCCAGATGCCACTCTCCAAAGAGAGATGCAGAATGTTTTCTTAATAGATTTTATTATGCCAATTGACTTAGATGTCCCCTGAAACCATGGTCCCCAAACCCCCACTCCTGCTACACTGGCCTTTGAAGTGTTCAGTTTATTCAGGAAACTTCTTCACTTTTGGTTTAGTCCAGTTATGCTGACCTCTCCTGTACTGTGTGTTGTCTTTCCCTTCACCTAAAATAGTTCTTGTCTACTATTTAGTTAGTGAAAACCCCTCTCCCTTCCTCCCTCCCCGCTCTTGTAACCATCAAAGAATATTTTCTTCTCTGTTTAGACTATTTCTTGAGTTCTTATAATAGTGGTCTCATACAATATTTGTACTTTTGCATCTAATTTCACTCAGGCATAATGGCCTCCAGGTGCCTCCATGTTATGAAATGTTTCACAGATTCATCGTTGTTCTTTATTGATGCATAGTATTCCATTGTGTGAATATACCATTATTTATTTATCCATTCATCTGTTGATGGACACATTGGTTGCTTCCACCTTTTTGCTATTGTAAACAGTGCTGCAATGAACATGGCTGTGCAAATATCTGTTCTTGTGACAACTCTTACTTCTCTAGGATATATTTCAAGGAGTGGGATTGCTGGATTGTATGATAGTTCTATTTCTAGCTTTTTAAGGAAGCACCAAATCAATTTCCAAAGTGGCTGGGCCATTTTACATTCCCACCAGCAGTGTAGAAGTGCTCCAGTCTCTCCACAACCTCTCCAACATTTATTATTCTGTGTTTTTTTGGATTAATGCCAGCCTTGTTGGAGTGAGATGGAATCTCATTGTAGTTTTGATTTGCATTGCTCTAATAGCTAATGATCGTGAGCATTTCTTCATGTACCTGTTAGCTACCTGAATGTCTTCTTTAGTGAAGTGCCTGTTCATATCCTTTGTCCATTTTTTGCCGCTGATCAGAAATGTCATAGCTAAAAACTTTTTCCCAATCTGTAGGTAACCTTTTTACTCTTTTGGTGAAGTTTTGGATGGGCATAGGTGTTTGACTTTTAGGAGCTCCCAGTTATCTAATTTCTCTCTCTCTCTTTTTTTATATTAACTTTTATTGAGCTTCAAGTGAACGTCTACAAATCAAGTCAGACTGTCACATATAGGTTTATATACGTCTTACTCCGTACTCCCACTTGCTCTCCCCCTAATGAGTCAGCCCTTCCAGTCTCTCCTTTCGTGACAATTTTGCCAGCTTCCAACTCTCTCTATCCTCCCATCCCCCCTCCAGACAGGAGATGCCAACACAGTCTCAAGTGTCCACCTGATATAATCAGCTCACTCTTCATCAGCATCTCTCTCCTACCCACTTAAGTTCTCTTTTGCTGTTTTTGCAGTTCTGTTTTTTTTTAGTAATGTTTTGTATATTGTTTATGCCATGTATGAGGGCTCCTAGCGTTGTTCCTATTTTTTCTTCCATGAACTTTATTGTTTTAGATTTTATATTTAGGTCTTTGATCCATTTTGAGTTGGTTTTTGTGCATGGTGTGAGGTATGGGTCTTGTTTCATTGTTTTGCAGATGGATATCCAGTTATGCCAGCACCGTTTGTTAAACAGACTGTCTTTTCCCCATTTAACAGACTTTGGGCCTCTGTCAAATATCAGTTGCTCATATGTGGATGGATTTATGTCTGGATTCTCAATTCTGTTCCATTAAAAAGCAATTCCACTTACAATAGTGCAACAGAAAATATTTAGGAATAAAATTTTTTGCTTTGTTATAAATTTTATATTTTGAAATAATTATAGATGCATAGGAAGTTGCAAAGATAGGTCTAGTGTACCTACCACCCCGTTTCTCCCTATGGTTTAATCTTACATAATTGCAGTCCAACATCAAAACCAGGAAACTGGCACTGGTAAGATGCCCGTGCATACCTCTGTGGCACTCTGTCTCATGTATGGATTAATGAAACTACCACAACCACAATTGAGATACAGAACTGTCTGTCACCACAAAGGTCTTCTTTGTGCTATCCTGTTATAGTCACAACCACCCCCTACTTTCCCCAATCTCTGGCAACATGAATCTGATTTCCATCTCTATAGTTTATAGTCAAGGGGCCCTGGTGGCGCAGGAGTCAATTGCTCGGCTGCTAACCAAAAGGTTGGTGGTTCGAACTCACCCAGCGGCTCTGAGGGAGAAAGACCTGGCAATCTGCTCCTGTAAAGATTACAGCCTAGAAATACCCATGGAGCAGTTCTACTCTGTTGCATGGGGTCGCTATGAGTCAGAATTGACTCGAGGGCATCCTACAACAACGACGACAAATTGATAGTCACTGATCTGTTTTTCTGCCCCTCTATTCTTGCCTTTCCTAGAATGTAATTTAAATGGGGTCATACAGTACATGGCCTGTGGAATTGGCTTTTTTCACTCAGCATGATGGCCTGGGGATCTATTCAAGTTGTTATATGTATCAATAGTTTGTTCCTTCTTATTGCTGAGTAGTATCTCATAGTGTGGATGTTACACACTTTATTTAACCATTCGCCAATTTAGAGACAGTTTGGTGTTTATGCATTTTGGCTAAAGAGCCCTGGTGGTGCAGTGGCTAAGCGCTCAGCTGCTAATCAAAAGGCTGACGGTTCGAACCCACCCAGTGGCTCCTCAGAAGAAAGATGTGGCAGTCTGCTTCCATAAAGATTATAGCCTAAGAAACCCTATGGGGTGGTTCTACTCTGTCACATGGGGTGTCTGTGAGTCAGAATCGACTTGACAAAACCTAACAACATATTTTGGTTATTACGAATAAAACTGCTATCGACAATTGCGAACAGATTTTGTGTGGACATATGTTTTCATTTCTCTGAGATAAATACCCAAGAGTACAATTGCTGGGCCGTATGGTTAGAGTTTTAAAGGAACTGCTAAACTATTTTCCAACATGGCTGTGCCATTTTACATTCTCACCAGTATTGGCATTGTCACTAATTTTTATTTTAGCTATTCTAATAGCTATGTGTGGTGCGGTGGTTAACCGCTCAGCTGCTAACCAAAAGGTCGGTGGTTTGAACACACGAGCCGCAACTTGGGAGAAAGATGTGGCAATCTGCTTCAGTAAAGATATACAGCCTTGGAAACCCTATGGGGCAGTTCTACTCTGACCTATCGGGTCGCTATGAGTTGCAATAGACTTGACTACAACGGGTCTTTTTTTTTCCTTTTCTTTTCTAATGGTATGTAGTATTATCTCACCATGGTCTTAATCTGCATTTTCCTAATGGCAAGTAACGCCCCGGTGGTGCAGTGGTTAAGAGCTTGGCTGCTAACCAAAAGGCGAGCAGTTTGAATCCACCAGCCGCTCCTTGGAAACCCGATGGGGCAGTTCTACTCTGTCCTATAGAGTCGGAATCGACTCAATGGCAACAGGTTTGGTTTTGGTTTTTGGTAATGGTGACTAAGGCTGAACATCTTTTCATGTGCTTTTTTGCCATCAGTATATCCTCTTTGGTGAAACGTCTTTCACCCATTTTCTACCTGAATTGTTTGTTTCATTACTGTTGAGTTTTGACAGTTCTCTATGTATTCTAGATAGGAGTCCTTTGTCAGCTTTGTGGTTTGCCACTATTTTCTCCCAGTCTGCAGCCTGTCTTTTCATCCTTTTAAGAGGGTCTTTTGCAGAGCAAAAGTTTTGAATTTTCATGCAGTCAAAATTGACCTCTTTTTTTCAAAACTGGTATTTTCTCTTTATGGATCATGCTTTTGTTATCATGCCTAAGAGCTCTTCACCAAACTCTAGGTCCCGAGGATTTTCTGTGTTATCTTCTCAAAGTTTTATACTTTTACACTTAAATCTATAATTCGGTTTGAGTTAATTTTTGCATAAGGTGTGAGATTTAGGTTAAAATTTATCATTTTTTTTTCCTATTGCTCACACTTAGTAGGTGCTAAATGCTGAAGTTAGAAAACCAAGAGGGAAGAACACAGTTGGCATTTCTCAAGCCGAAAGAAATGAAGAAAAATTCAAGCCTTGAGTTGCAATATTGAAGGATTCTACGGGGGAAAATACTAAATGATGCAGGAAGCATCAAAAGAAGATGGAAGGAATACACAGAGTTACTATACCAAAAATAATTGGTCGACGTTCAACCATTTTAGAAAGTAGCATATGATCAGGAGCCTACGGTACTGAAGGAAGAGGTCCAGGCTGGGCTGAAGGCATTGGTGAAATGCAAGGCTCCAGGAATAGACGGAATACCAATGGAGATGTTTCCACAAATGGATGCAGCGCTGGAAGTGCTCACTTGTCTATACCAAGAAATTTGGAAGACAGCTACCTGGTCAACTGAATAGAAGAGATTAATATATGTGTCTATTTCAAAGAAAGGTGATCCAACCAAATGTGGAAATTATCGAACAATATTATCGATATTACACGCAAGTAAAATTTTGCTGAAGATCATTCAAAAGCGGCTGCAGCAGTGCCTCGACAGGGAACTCTCAGAAACTCAAGCTGGATTTAGAAGAAGACATGGAACAAGGGATATTTTTGCAGATGTCAGACAGACCGTGGGTGAAAGCAGAGAATGCCAGAAAGATGTTTACCTGTGTTTTATTGACTATGCAAAGGCATTGGACTGTGTGGATCATAACAAATTATGAATAACGTTTTGAAGAATCAGAGTTGCAGGACACTTAATTGCGCTTATGAGGAACCTGTACTTAGAACAGAACAAGGAGATATACCATGACGTTTAAAGTCAAGCAAGGTGTATGTCTGGGTTGTATTCTTTCACAATAATTTTCAATCTGTATGCTGAGCAAATAATCTGAGAAGCTAGGCTATATGAAGAAGAATGGGGCATCAAGATTGGAGAAAGACTTGTTAACAAACTGCGTTATGGCAGACGACACAACCTTGCTTGCTGAAAGTGAAGAGGACTTGAAGCACTTACTGAGGAAGATCAAAGGCAACAGTCTTCAGTATGGACACGTCAACATAAAGAAAACAAAAAACCTCACAACTATACTGATCAATAAGCAACATCAGGATAAATGGAGAAAACATTGAAGTTGTCAAGGATTTCATTTTACTTGGATCCACAATCAACACTCAAGGAAGCAGCAGTCAAGAAATCAAATGATGCATTGCATTGGGCAAATCTGCTGCAAAAGACCTCTTTAAGGTGTTTAAAAGCAAAGATGTTACTTTAAGGACTAAGGTACGTCTAACCCAAGCCATGGTACTTTCAAATAGCTTCACATGCATGTGAAAGCTGGACAATGAATAAGGCAGACCAAAGAAGAACTGAAGCCTTTGAATTGTGGTGTTGGCGAAGAATATTTAACATGCCATGGACTGCCGAAAGAACGAGCAAATCTGTCTTGGAAGCACAGCCAGAATACTCCTTAGAAGTAAGGACGGAGAGACTATGTCTCATATACTCTGGATATATTATCAGAAGGGGTCTGTCCCTGAAGAAGGACATCATGGATGGTTAAGTAGAAGGTCAACAAAAAAGAGGAAGACCATCAATGAGATCGATTGACACAGTGGCTGCAACAATGGGCTCAAACATAACAAGGATTGTGAGGATGGCGCAGGACTGGGCAGTGTTTCCTTCTGTTGTACACAGGGTCACTATGAATCGGAACCGACCTGATGGCACCTAACAACAACAAATGCTTACTGAGGGAACAGAAAGAGACATGTTTTTTAAAGCTGACTCTTTTTAAGGCTAGCTTAAACATTTTTTTCCTTTGATAACTTACTGAATTCCTGATTTCAGTTTGCTGTTGATGGTCTAAGCTGCACTGAAGGCATTGTTGATGGGCTAAATGCCACTAGTAAAGAATTATTCCTTCCCCCTAACAAATGGCGCTGCCTGATTAACACGGGACACAAGCAGTAAGAACCTAATAAATGTCTGAAAGACTTCGTGCTTTTGCATTAGTCATCAGCTAACTCAAAACAAATGGGATGAGTCAGAAACTGGTTCCTGTGGACTCGTCATGGAAAACGGAAAGCCCCTGTATTTTTACTGCCCCATTCTCAAATAAAACAAAGAAAAAAGCCAAAAAACAAAAACCTCAGCATATCCCTAAACTCTAATACAACACAATCTCTTGAAGCTTTTAAATTCTCTCCTTCAATCATCACCTAAGAACTTTTACTAATGTATCAAGAAGGCCTCAGGACTGGTTCCATATTCACAATTATTTCTTCTCTGGTGTAATCTGTTAAGCATTGGTTCAGGTTTTTATTCTAATTGTGAAAGTAATACTTAAATCTCCTTATGAAAAACAAAAACAACTTTGAAAACACCAAAATATATAAAATAGAAAAACAAACATTACCCATAATCCCACAATGGGAGATAGCCACTGTTATTTATATCCTCCCCTGGTGGCACAGTGGTTAAGAGCTTGGCTGCTAACCAAAAGGTCGGCAGTTTGAATCCACCAGCCGCTTCTTGGAAACCCTGTGGAGCAATTCTACTCTGTCCTATAGGGTCACTAGGAGTCGGAATCAACTCGAGGGCAATGAGTTTTGTTTAGTCTCTCCATTTTCCTCCCCCTTTCCTCTTTCTTTTTCTCTCTCTCCGAAAACGTAATTAGAATAGCAAACACTGGTCCAGATGTGAACTTAGTATCCTAATAACGTCCAAATGCATAAAACTATTTTGCCAGTCAATAAAGATAGTGGATAGCTTCAATGAAATAAGGAAATAAAAATATTTGACCTGGGTTCCCTAAGAAAGAAAGCATTTTAAAGTTTTAATTAGCATTCTGAGAGTGAATCCCATTGAACGATTTCTTCAGATATTCTCACCTGGAACATAAATGTATCAAGATAGAGTTATAGTTTTTATTCTTGTACTTTCTGTGAAATGGCAACAAAAGAGCATTATCCTGTAACAGGGAAATCTAATATGGGGAGGACACAGAGCAGATAAAAGATACTACTGCCTAAAAGCAAGTGATTCCCTCTCACATAGGTGCAAGGTAAGAAAATAAAGTAAATACGATTCTAAGAGGGAAAGGCAGGTTAGGGTTGGGTGAGGGCATGAGAGACAGAGAGGTAGGCAATGTCCTTGGTTTTCAGAAGTGTCAACAGTTAATTATCCAGAGGACAATGGACAATGAAGCAAGTGGAGAATGGCTCTGAGATTCCGGAGAGGTGGGCGCTGGAGACTTAACTTTAGGGACATCTGCAGTTGAGACGGTAGGCTACCTACAGACAGTGGGGTGTGGGACGGGCAGACAGCCCTGGGGCCCCTGTGGGCCTGGCCTCGGCATCACCAGCACAAGAGTAGCCTGCATAGAGGAAAGGTGGCGCAGCGGGTGAGGGGAACACCATCGTTTCTGCAGAGTTCAAATTACATTTCGCATCTGAAAGCTTCTCAACATTTCAGAGTAGTAAGCCGCTAGGATGCCAGGGAATGCAGGAACAGTACATGTCTGATGGCGCCCTGGCGCTCTGCAGGCATTGTCAAGGGGTTGCTGCTGAAGGGGAGGCCTGCTGTTCTCTGTGCGAGTGACTGGAGAATAAAAGAGACCAGGTCCCTGTTAAAATGGAGTCTGCATTCTAGCGTAACGAGGGGGGACACTAACAAACAACCACATAGACAGAGAAAGAGCCAGGAGTGATGGGTACTGTGAAGGAGGGAGAGGGAACCGAAAATGACAAAGGTGAGATTTCAGTAGGGTGGTCAGGAAGTGCTCTCTGATAAGGTACCATTTGCACTGTTGAGTTGTGGCCTTGCGGAACACTTGAAAGGGTCTCGGGGACCTGCAGAGGTCCCTAGACCACATTTCGAGAACTACTGCCTAGAGCAGTTCTGGTACGTGAGACCAGAATGCTCCTAGTAGCGTGATCACAATAACCAAAGCTGGAAACATCCAAATGTCTACCTCTGGGACAATAGATTAAAAAACTGCAGCATGTTCAGATGACAGAATGCCACACAGGAATGAAAAGCAGAGAACTAGAACCACATGACACATTTCAAACAATAAAGTTGAGCCAAAGAAACAAGTCACAGTAAAATATACACGTTGTTGTTAAGTCAATTCTGACTCATAGTGACCCTATAGGACTGAGTAGAACTTCCCCATAGGGTTTCCAAGCAACAGTTGGTCGATTCAAACTGATGACCTTTTGGTTAGCAGCTAAGCTAACCGTGCCACTAGGGCTCCCCCTTCCCCAAATTTATACTACTATTTACATGAAATTAAAAAACAGGCAAAACTGAACACAAGGATAATGACAGTTATAAGACTTAATACACATATAGTCTTACTGTGTACAAGGCACTATTGTAAGCACTCTACATATATTAACTCAATCCCCACAATAATACTAGAGGTAGATATTATTGTTATCCCCATTTTATAGCTCATTAAAACTGAGGCATAGAGTGGTTAAGCAACTTGCCCTTACATGGCTTATCAGTTTACTATTTAGGGGTTGTATTAGTTTCCTGGTGCCCTGGTAGTGCAGTGGTTAAGCGTTCGACTGCTAACCAAAAGGTCAGCGGTTCAAACCCACCAGTCGCTCCTCGGAAGAAAGATAATGGCAGTCTGCTTCTGTAAAGATTACAGCCTTGGAAACCTTATGGGGCAGTTCTACTCTGTCCTACAGGGTGGCTATGAGTTGGAATTGACTTGAAGGCAATGTTTTTTTTTGGTTGTTGTTGTTATTTGTTAGTTTCCTAGGGCTGCCATAAGAAACTGAACCACAAACCAGGTGGCTTAAAACAACAATTTATTCTCTCACAGCTCTAGGGCTTAGATGTCTGACATCAAGGTGTCGGCAGGGCCACAGTCTCCCTGAAGACTCTAGGGAGGACCTGTTCCACACCTTTTTCTTCACTTCTGGTGGTGACGGCCGGCAGTACCTGGAGTTCCTTGGCTTGTAGATATATCACTGCAATCTCTGCCTCCGTGGTCACATGGCGTGTTCTCCCTGTGTATCTGTGTCTTCTCTTCTTTGAGGACACCACTCAGATTGGACTAGGGACAGCTCTAATCCAGTATGACCTCATTTTAACTCAATCACATCTTCAAAGGCCCTATTTCCAAATAAGGTCACATTCACTGGTACCGGGGTCTGGACTTCAACATGTTTTCTTGGGGGAGACAATTCAGTCAACAGCAGGGATACACAGGTGGTAATGATACAAATAAAAGGAAAGCAGGACTAGCTAAAAATCAGAAGAGCAGTTATGTCGGGGTGGTGGTGTTTGGTTTATTATTTTTTAAACTGTGCATACATTTTTATACCTTTTTTATATTCATATAGGATATAAAAAATATTCAGATATTCCACAATTAAAAAAAAAAACAAACTCAGAAGAAAGCAGCACACTCAATAAAGCTTCGAGAGCAGGAAGAAATAAACAACCCTTCAGGCCAGGAAACTTGCCAAGCAGTTTTCCAGAAACGAATGCACCAAAAAAAACCCAAGCCCGTTGCCATCGAGTCAATTCCAACTCACAGCAACCTTACAGGACAGAGCAGAGCTGTCCTGTAGGGTTTCCAAGGCTGTAATCTTTATGGAAGCAGACTGTCACATCTTTCTCCTGTGAAACGGCTGGTGGGTTCGAATATCCACCTTTCGGTGAGCAGCCGAGTGCTTAACCACTATGCCACCGGGGCTCCTAGAAATGTGAGCAATCTCATTAGATGGGACAATTCCACCTCTTTCTCCAAAGCCCCAGGACTGGCTCAGGGTCCTTTAAAGGCTGTGCTGCCTGCTTTCTACCACTACCCTCCTGGAAGCAATCATTGGCTTTGTCACGTGGCTACAAACACATAAAAACGACACAGACATTGAGATTTAGAAGCATTTAAAATGAATAGAAAAACACCTGGTACCCCAAGGCAGAGGAGCTAAAGTCAAAAGGACCAAGAGCTCTGTTACTAAGATAAAGGCTGGGTCCATGGCCAGGGAAGAGCGTCCTCTGTGATTGGGTTCCTGTTTTCTGACGGTCAGCCGGCTCTGCTCTGCCCTATTACCATGCCTTTGCTTTGAGAAGGAAGCAGAAAAAGCAGAGATGCCTAGAAAGACAGTCAATGATGAACTACTCAGGATTTTGTAGGAGAAATCCTTTTACCAAAACAGATGATTCAGGCTCCCTTCTAAGTGGGCTGCCTTTCCTAAACCTACAGTCCCTCCTCTCTGGATCCCACAAGTCCACCCAAACATTTTATCAGCACATCAGTGGAAACCCAAGTCAGAGTGTCTGATCAGGGAAGCTTATCATTAATATGGAGTAACTCCAAGCAATCAATCCTACTGGTTCTTTCCAAGACACAATGTGAAGGACTTGAGAGTTAAAACTGCCCTTTCGCCGTGATGCTGAGTGAAAAAAGTCAGACACAAAAGGACAGATATTACAGGATCCCATTTATATTAAATATCTAGAATAGGTAAATGCATAGAGACCAAAGTTTATTCGTGGTTACCAGGGGCTGGGGGAGGGAGGAATGGGGTACTGAGTTTGGGGTGATGGAATAGTCTTGGAAATAGCGGTGATGACTGTACCACATAATGAATGTAATTAGGCCACTAAATTGTACATTTAAAAATGGTTAAGATGGCAAATGCTTTGTTTATATGTATTTCACCACAATAAAATCTGAAAATAAATAAGATAACCCCCATTGCCATCAAGTCAATTCCAACTCATAGCGACCCTACAGGACAGAGTAGAACTGCCCCATAAGGTTCCCAAGGAGTGGTAGATTCAAAGTGCTGACCTTTTGGTTAGCAGCCTGAGCTCTTAACCACTGCGCCACCACGGATAAGGTTTTTAAATGATAGTAGCTTTAATAAAAGGAGCCCTTGTGGTGTAACAGTTCAAGGCCCAGCTGCTAACTGGAGAGGTTGGTGGCTCAAACCCACCCAGCTGCTTCACGGAAGAAAGACCTGAGGTCTGCTCCTGTAAAGACTTCAGCCCAGAAAACCCTATGGGGCAGTTCTACTCTATCACATGGGATTGCTATGGGTCAAAAATCGACTTGATGGCACCCAACAACAACTACAGAATTTAAAAGTAAAATTCTAATTAGATGAGGTTTCCAAATTCCAATGTGAATAAAAGTGTTATACTTGATCAAAAAACAAACAAAAAACTCTCAACCATGAGGGCACCACTGAGGTTTTATTACTCGGGGGCAGTTATTATTTCTTCCAAAGGCACAACTATGACATAAGGTCACATCAGTGAAGTCTCTTACTGACAGCATACCCAAGCCTGCAAAGACACATCCAAAAGGAGCAGTCTAAAAGATCCAAAGTTCCTAAAGCAGGATCCTTAGGGTCTGCACTGTCCCTTTAAGACTTCCCAAACGCCCCTCCTTCCAAATCCATTTTCCTTCCCTTCTACAAGCACGGACTTGCTTATCCAAGGAGCTAAGTTTAGCTACCACCATTTCAAATCTTCCCTCAGGGGACTTTCACTTGTGGAGAAGGTTCCAGAAGCAAGGCTTTACTGAGTCCCTAAAGAATCGAGCCAACAATGGCGATGAGCAGCTGTAAGATCCCTAGTAGAATAATATCACCTCCTTACAACCTTTTTTTTTGGGGTGGGGGGAGGCAAGAGGGAGGAGCGCTCTTCTGACTGGAATCTTCCTCACTCCGCTCCTTTTATTTTTTCCACAGTTGTGACCAGGTCTGCCTACTGCCAGTCTTCACAATTCATGCCTCATTTGGGGGCAGCTTATTATTTTTAGATCCATCACAATAAATTAAAAAAAAAAACTTAAAAAAATTTGGTGAAAGTATTCATAGCAAAACATACAGTATTTTGACATTTTTTATGTGTACAATTCAGCGACGCTGGTTACATTCAACTTGGGGTACTATTCTTGCTCTCCTTTTCCACATTATTCCACCACCATTATCTTAAACTCACTGCCCCCTAAGCTTCCCATCTGACCTTTTGAATTGCTGTTGTCAATTTGATCTCAGGTAGGTAATTCTTTAAAAGAGCAAAGGGCTCAAAGCAGACGTACTTTACTGAGTAAGATAAGCTACTTTTTAGTTCAAAGACGACTTCAGGGGTCAGTTTTGGTTTAAGGCTTAACGTTTAAAGATTGCTGAAACAATAAAATTTGAATTGAGTCATAACATAAATGCAAGACATGCCTCAAAAAACCGAACACTTCCCTACATCCCCTGGATCTCAACTGTGGGAATCCCTTCAGAGTTATGCTTATTGAAGAAAAAATGACCGTTTTACTTAAGTCACTATGAGCGACAACCAGCACTAATGTTCATGGACATTCAAATCCCAGCTTTCTACTTAACTGCAGTGAATGGCAAGTCCCCTTTCTGAGCCTCAGCTTCCTCTTCTGTAAAACCAGAATGTTAATTCCTCACTCAAAGAGTTTTTTCAGGTTTTAAGAGATATACAAAGTGCATGACACAGAACAGGCACTCAAACTGGAGCCATTAGTTTACTTAATCTAGGTGTCCTTGCTACATGTGATTACAGGGATGGCTGACCAATGGCAAGACTGGTGATATTAAAGAAGAAAAGTAAAAGTAAAGACAAAAACCCAATAAACAGTTTTTACCTGGTGCTATTTTTTTTTTATTCAGGTCAAATGGAAACAGAAAGTTTAAAGAGCCACACCCTTCTACATAGCTATTGGAACTTACCGTGAATGATTACTACCTAATACAATTAATTTCGGGAGCCATGGTGGGGCAAAGGTTAAGCACTTGGCTGTTAATCGAAAACTTGGTGTTCAAACCCACCCAGCAGCTCTGTGGGAAAAAGACCCAGTGATCTGCTTCCAGAAAGGTTACAGCCTAGGAAACCCTATGAGGCAGTTTTACTCTGTCACATGGGGTTGCTATGAGTTGGAATCAATTCGATGGCACACAACAACAGTTAATTTCTAAGAGTAGAAACAATTCCCACCTTATATGTGTCACAGATTGAATTATGTCCTCCAAAAAATGTGTGTAGCAATTTGGCTGGGCTATGATTCCCAGTATTGTGTTGTTGTCCTCCATTTTGTGATTGTAAATTTATGTTAAAGAGGATTAGGGCGGGATTATAACACCCTTACTAAGGTCATATCCATGGTCCAATGTAAAGGGAGTTTCTGTGGGGTGTGGCCTGAACCACCTTTTATTTTACAAGAGATAAAAGGAAAGGGAAGCAAGCAGAGAGCTGGGGACCTCCTAAGACCAAGCAAGCAGTGCCGGGAGCAGAGCGCGTCCTTTGGACCCAGGGTCCCTGTGTGGAGAAGCTCCTAGTCCAGGGGAAGATTGACGAGAAGGCCAACAGAGAGAGAAAGCCTTCCCTTGGAGCTGACGCCCTGAATTTGGACTTTAAGCCTACTAGACTGTGAGAGAATAAACTTTTGTTTGTTAAAGCCATCCACTTGTGGTATTTCTGTTATAGCAGCACTAGATGACCAAGACAACATGGTACATGCTTCCCAAACCAGCCTCTCAACTCTAAATTCAAATAAAATTTCACTTGATTGGCAACTACTGGTTCTTCTCTCATGTACACTTGAATTTGCTTTAAAAAAAAAAAAAAATCACAAGAATCTTTGGTAACATGAACTTCTGGAAAAAAAAAAAAAGACCGTCAGCACTTTTGTAATGAAATTATCACATTAATACTTTTGGTAGTGTCTAGTGCCAATCATTTCTTTAGATCACCACCTAAAATTCAACTCCCAACCAGTTCATGCTTTTCCATCTGTCACACCAATAAAATGCCAGAACTCAAGAGAACAGTGTGGCATGTCCAGCTCCTCCCAGTCTAAGCAACAGTCTGGCCATCACTTAGCCCCCTCCCAAACATTTGCAAGCAGAACACACTCATTAGTGCTGCAGTTATACCCCGACTCTTTACCATAACCACCATCTCTACCTCTGGTCCCATCACCAAAAAGCTCTGACTCCCAGCTGAGTAGGCTAACGCAGGCTTTGCTTCTAGAAGTTATGAGAACTTGGCGTAATGCCCTGCTAATAAACGCTCCACAAATGTCTGACTTGTGGAAGACCACAAGTGGGGTATGTGCCGAAGCAGCAGAAGCTGGTCGCTCTGCTGATGAAAATGTCAGCAATAGCTACTGGGTGCCAGGCTCTGTGCCGTGCACTTGCCTTGTAAGATCTTACTGAATCCAAACACAGCACAGATATTCTCATGTTACCAGCTGAAGAAACTGCAGCTTAGAAGTTCAGTTACTTGCCCAAGGTCAAAAAAGCTGGCTGAACTCTAAAGTCCAAGCTCCTACCCACCCATGACCCTGAGAGCAGAGGTGAGGTGAGCAGCACAACTGTCGACTACAAAAGACTGCATAGCAAGCTTTACATTCAGGTGGTCAGACCAACTAAACTTCCTAAAAATTAAGAAATGTGAACAAGAGCAGTAATCCCATTCCTGATGTTACCTAAGTGACAAGGAGACGGAACACAGAGCTGTGGACGTGGACAGAAGCCGTTAAGACTGGGCCATGCTCTAAAGCAGACTGCCTCCTACTTGGGGAGGGATGCATGCCAAAGGGAAGGGGCTGGTTTCCCAGGCCATGTCATACCTCCCCCTCCCACCCCCATGGGCAGAACAAAAGGGAAAGAGTGCTCAGAGCAGCCTCAAGGTCAGGCTCTGAATCATCAGTTCAAGCAGATGCTCTCTGAGGCAGGAAAAGGCCACCGCTGCTCATGGAACCAGCCCGAACTTGTGGCCGGCTGGGAAGAGGGGCCGCAGCCCAGAGCAGGCCAAGGCAGGGCTGCCCCAGACACTCCTGTGGACCAGGCCAAGGCCCTTCTCCTCAGAGAACCTGGGTAGTCTCTCTGTGGACGTGACTGCTAACACAGCTGCAGGTGATGCGACCCAGGGCTTCCGTGACAGTGGCCACTGATTCTGACCTCCCTCCCAAAACACAAATACTATGGATTGTACTGGAAGATGCCGGACACCACGTTGTGATCTCTGACAGGAGGCTAACAAGCAGCTCCAGAAGCCATCCTACTCTCTCTGATCATTTCTCTAATTTTCTGTCGACAAGAGGCTAGTGGGATTTCATAATACACAGACTGGTGTAAATACCAAAGGTAATTCATAGGAGAAACATATGTCCCTGTGACCCGGGGGAGGAACCGAGACACAGACACAGAGCGGTTCTATTCCCACATGGGTGCCAGTCTGGACTCAGCAGTCTGTTTGCTCTGTCTGGCAGAGGAAGGCCAGGGGACCACAAAGGATTCCTTCCTTTGGCCCTGCCAACTGTCTGCATGAATGCCTTGTCTGGAAGGGTGACCAGAATGCCCTCAGTCCAGCAACAGTGCTGTTCTGTTGAGTGGGGACGGAGCTCCTATACACGTGTACTAACCAGTTTTCCAATTCTAAACAGCCCTATGAACTCAAGCTCAAGTGAAAATGGATTATTTCAGGGTTTTAAGGTCCTGAGGAGCATGGCAATGACACACATTTCCCAAGAAATGAAAGGCATCAAGAAGAATTTTCTGGATACAGGGCCCTACTGGTATCTATGTTTGAAGTTTTTATTATTGGATCATGAAAAAAAAAAAAAAAACCCAAACTCGCTGCTGTTGAGTTGATTCTGACTCATAGCAACCCTACAGGGCAAAGGAGAACTGCCCCATAGGGTTTCCAAGGCTGTAAATCTTTACAGAACCAGGCTACCATATCTTTCTCCCATGGAGCGGCTGGTGGGTTTAAACTGCAGACCTTTTGGTTAGCAGCCAAATGCTTAACCACTGTACTACCAGGGCTTCACTGGATCATGCAAGGCACTTCAAAACTTGGCGTTTTCACTAACTGCTCTTAACTAGCCTTAAAAAGAAAATCACATTAGTTAACCTCTGCTTAAAAAAAAAAATTACAAGTATTTCCCGGTATGCCACCAAAGGAAATACCTTCAGTAGAGGAAAAGCCTATCAGAATCATCCAAAAAAGTCATGTGCAGTCAAGGCAGAAACAGAAGTCTTATGGAATTAGTTTTTTTAAATTGATTTGTTGAGCAATTTAGAGAGCAAACTTCCATCAGTAACTGAGCTTCCTAATCAATTTCCTTCCTTTTCCTTTACGCTACAAAATGGGATTGGAGGTAAATATCCTACCAGCTTTCTTCCTTCAAAGGCTTGTGTCAAGCCACAAGAAGATGGAGAATTTGGACCTTTGCTTGCAAAGTGCTACCCCCAATAGTGCGCTCTTGGTGAAAATGCCTATGAACGAGCCTGGACCCCAACTCAGGCTACTTCTTGGAACAACACGAGGGCTTCGGTCAGGAACAGAGCCAAACAAAACGTAAGCCACCCACAGATGGAGCGGCAGGAGCGTCTGGGACAAAGAGGACATTTGAAAGGTGTCAATAAATTGCTTCTCAATGCAACATGTTTTCCACCTTTTCAAAGAGAGAATTTTGCTTAATATTTCCGAAATTTTTTTTTAATGTTAAGTAAATAAGAGAGTGAACTGTAGGGTTATTTCACAAAATCTTGCTTCTTAAAGCTCAGTCATTAGCTGGTCTGGGAAGATAAGAGTATTTTACTACATTCGACACTAAAGCTAAGAGAACCTTCAGTGAGAAGCCAAAATCTAGATTTGAAAACAAAAAACCAAAATAGCAGTTCCGGGTGATCAGCAACAGCTGGGTCTGAAGTGAACAACAATAATGAAAGAAATGGGAAAATGGCAATGATTCAAGAGTAGAGGAAAGAGAACTCTCTAGTTCACTATTTGCTGACTTCACGATGCTACACCAAGTTTACCTGGAAAGACAAACTCACTCCTCTCAGAAAATGTACTTTTACTAAACCTATCATTAAACTCATCATCGAAAACAGATCCCAATTCTTATATAAAGTTGTACAAGAAGGAAAGAAGGGGAAGAAAATAAAATATTACTCACTATGAAAATCACCCAATGAAAAAGGAATGTCAGCTCTCTCATTGCTGTGGCATGGCTTTACGTCAACTTCAACTCACAGCAATCTTATAGGACAGAGTAGGTCTGCCCCATAGGGTACAAGGCAACAATGGTAAATACTAATACATACACAATCCTGCAATAACAGTAATAAAAAAAGCTACCAATAATGTATGAGTGGATACATAGGTAGACATGTAAGCTGAACAGGGGTGGGAGGACGTATGGAAGTACACACACATACATACCCATGTGTACAATAGTGCACACAGGGGACACAGTCACGAAAACTTCTTAGCTATAACCATACACCTCCTGGGACTGAGAGATTGGTCTTGAGGGCTAGGGATCATAGTCTTGGGGGACATCTAGGTCAACTGGCATATCATAATCCATACAGACAATGGTGAGTAGCGACTGGGGTCTTAAAAGCTTGCGAGTGGCCATCTTAAGATAAAACAATTGGTCTCTTCCTGTTTGGAGCAAACTAGAGTGAAGAAAACCAAAGACTCAAGGAAACAATTAGTCTGAAGGACTAATGAACCGCATGAACCATGCCCTCCACAAGCCTGAGACCAGAAGAACTAGATGGTACCTGGCTACCTCTACTGATTACTCTGACGGGGACCACAATAGTAGGTCATGGACAGAGTGGGAGAGGGATGTAGAATAAAATTCAAACTCATAAATAACACCAGACTTAATGGTCTGATAGAGACTAGTGGAACCCCGCAGACTACGGCCCTTAGCACTTTTCAAACTTGGAACTGAAGTCACTCCTGGAGATCATATTAGAGCCATACAGCAGACAGGCATATAAAATGAATAGCAACACCAGTGTGGAATGTACATTTCAGAACAATCAACTATACGAGACTTAAAGGGCAGCATTTCACCAAAAGCAAAGTTCAGAGGGATGGCAGGGGCAGGATGGTAGGGGCAGGCAAGTAGGGTGAATGGACATGGGGAGTTCAGGTATGAAGTGGGGAGAGTGCCAACACATTCAGGGGTTTGTGATCAATGTCACGAAACAAGATGTGTATACACTGTTGAATGGGAAACTATTTGCAAACAGCAATAAGATTTCCAAAAACAAAACAATAGGAAAAAAAAAATCCTGTTAATAACTGAAATCATTAAAAACTAAAAAAAAAAAAAAAGGAAAGAAAAGGCTCCTAGGCCTCTAGGACACTGCCCCGGGGCCCTGCCCACACACCCAAGGGGAGGGGAGACGTGCCCTATAGGGTTTCCTAGGCTGTAATCCTTATGGGAGCAGATCACCAGGTCTTTTCTCCTGTGGAGCCGCTAGTGGGTTCAAACCACCCACTTCTGAGTTAGCGGTGAGTGCTTAACCATTGTGCCACCAGGGCTTCTTAGCTCTTTCATAAATACTATTAATACATTTATTTTCCCTTTAAAAAGCTGTGTAAGAATGCTCACAGCAGCATTATTCGTAACAGCCAAAAAGTGGAAATGACCCACATGGGCATCAACTAGTGAGTGGATAAAATGTGGTATATCTATATAATGAAATATTATACAGCAATGAAAACCAAGGAAATTCTCATACATGCTGCAGTGTAGATGAACCTCAAAAACATGAATCTAAGTGAAAGAAAGAGACACAAAAGACCATATATTGTATGATTCCATTTATAGGAAATGTCCAGAAAGGGCAAACCTATAGAGACTGAAAGTGGATTAGGGGTTGCCTGGGGTTGGGAACTGAAATTAAGTATAAATGGGCACCAGAAACTTTATTTAAGGGACACAAATAGTCTAAAATGGGTTTATGGTGATAGCTGCACAACTTGGTAAATTGACTAAAAAACACTGAATTGTACACTTTAAAAAAAAGTTGCATAAAAAGAAAAAAAGTTTCCATAAACAGAAGTACTCAAGAATGCTATTTTGCTCACAGTGAGAAATAATCACCGTCATTTAATAACTCCTAAGTAGCTCAACATTGGTTCAGGTCTAATAACCTTTCAGGGCAGGTAAAGCTGCAATTTATAAAGTCTGTTACAGGGCTGTTTTCATCTTTATTAAACCACAGATGTTTAACCAAATAGCATCAGGAAGTCAAGCAGCCCCTGGACATCAATTAGAAGGAAACCGAGTTAATGTCCTTAAATGGGGCTGCAGGCTTCTGCATATTCTTCAAAGGCCAGGACCCTGCTCTCTGTTAAAGAGGAAGCAGGAGTGGAAGCTACAACGAGGGCTGGGTGCACCCTGGAGAGGCTGGAGTTGGCCTTTCTTCCTGTGCTGATAGTCTCTGCCTCTTTGAACCTCCTAGGGAAGGAAGGCAGAAGCTGACTTTGGATGGGGCATCTCTTTTAGTCCAGGGTCCCCAAAATATATTCCTCCTGGTAGAGGTTGGTTGGAGACACATTACATCTCTCTCTCAGGAACCCTGGTGGCACAATGATGAAGCACTTGGCTACTAACTGATAGGTCAGCGGTTTAAACCCACCCAGTGGCTCCTCCGGGGAAAGACCTGGCAATCTGCTCCCATAAAGACTGCAGCCTAGGAAACCCCATGGGGCAGTTCTGCTCTGTCACACGGGGTCCCTATGAGTTGGAATTGACTCAGCGGCACACAACAACTTAGAGAGGCACAGCACTGTATGAAAGGAAGCTTGTTTCCCTTTGTTTTGGCCATTTTTCTCTAATATATTTACTGTAAAAACCCTTTTCGTATACGACAAAATTGCTCAATTTCCTCTTAAAAGTTAGGGGAAAAAAGCCGTCTTTATAACGTGCCCTTATGAAAAAAAAAGGTGGGGAATCATTATCTTTATAGTTTATTGAAACATTTTGGCACCTGATTGGAAGTGTATTGGGATCTTCGTGTCTTATGACTCTGAGGTATGGAGATGCCAAGGGTTAAAGACATCATTCAGAAGGGAAATGATATGTATGTGTACGTGCACATGTGTGTGTGAAAGGACACGGAGAATGACACAGCAAATGGGGCACGCTGGAGTTCTCAGAATGAATCCTGCAACTTCTCTGTAAATTTGAAATGATCTCAAAACAAAAAATTTAATGATAATCTGAGACAGTTCATGCTCTTGAAGGTGAGCACAGATGCTATCTGACTGAGGGAAGTAGTTAGCAATATTTCAAAGTCAGCCAGTGAGGTGCTTACTGAGGGCCTGTTTCAAGAAGTTCTCTTTTCACTAGGTAAAACTTAGAAAACCAGTTACTTATGAATGACCATGACTATCCAGGGAAGCCAAACTTCTTCTAGAAGAGATTTCTGACACCAACTCTCTCTTACCCGGCCTCCACTCTCCCCTCGGAAGCTCTCTTGGCCAGCCCTGCAGGGCCCTGGAGCCAGGTCTCCAGGCCGCTGTACCCTGATCCTCATCCATGGTGCTCTCTCTGCACAACTGCTACTTTCCCGACTCACAAACAAATCACGTCTGCCTGGCCGTGTACCTGGACTTTCTCTGAAAGATACTATAGGAGAATGAGTGCAGCACTCTCCTCTAAAAGGGTGGCACAAACAATTAGGTGCTTGGCGACTAACTGTAAGGTTGGCGGTTCAAATCCCCCAGGGGCCTCTTGGAAGAAAGGCAGTCTACTTCAGAAAAATCAGCCATTGAATGAAAATCCTATGGAGCAAAGTTCTACTCTGACACACATGGGGTTGCCACATGTCAGAACTGACTCAACAGTAACTGGAACAAAAATAAATGAATAAATAAAAGGGCGACTTGCCTGCATTTCCTAGAAGCCTCCCTAAGTTTGCTGTTCTGGTATGTTCTATCTGGTTGTTTATCTACTGAGAAGGGCATCTCACGGTCCTGGGATTCTGCTGACCAGATACAGTTGCGATTCCACATGAAGTCTGTTCAATTACTCAAATCCTCCCAACCATTCCGATGATAAATAGTTTTCACAGTTATCAGGTGGGACCCATCTTTTACTTCATAATCTAGATTTTTCACTGTTGGCATCTGGACAGCATGTTTCTGCTTCGTCTCTAACATATATGTGATTTATTTTCTCCACCATGGGTTAGGGAACCAAATTCATACTTTTATTTGACTTAATGTTAAAGAACTTCCTCTTGCTCAAATACATTTTGTTAAAATTGTAACTTTGAGAAAATTTCAGAACAGTTTAGAAGACTTCCATTCTAATATTCTTATTTGACGAAAGGATACGAAAACAATTCTGATCCAGTGTATCAGCTACTTTAATAAAAACCAAGGTTCCCCCTCTGAGGTGGGCTCCATTGCAATGCCTATTGGTTTTTCTTTGTTTCCATGAAAACCGGCAGGGAGCTAAGCCCACTGCCCCAGTGGTTTTAGCCATACGGGGTTCAGCTTCGGCATCTGAAGTTTCCGCTCTCATTTCTCACAGTATGTGCCAATGAATCCAGAAGGGAATTCAAAGAGTAATTACAGCTGGACTCGCTCTGGCCAAACCCTCTTAGTGAGGGAAATCCTCGGAGGCTGAAGGAAGCATTAGTCATTTGAAATGCTTCTGTCTGGGCTGAACGGACAAAGTGACCAAGTGGGGTGCTGGCATTTTGTAAGGCGAACATTTTTGTTAATAATCTTGTTGCTCTCTGTATCATGAAGGAAATGAAAATCTTTCCTTAAAGGGTTGCTGTTGCTGGGTGCCATCAAGTTGATTTTTAACTCGTGGCGACACCACGTATTCCAGAGTAGAACTGCCACATAGGATTTTCTAGGCTGTCATCTCTACGGGAGCAGATGGCCAGGTCTTTCTCCTGCAGAGCCGTTGGTGGGTTTCAATCACCAACCTTTCGCTTAGCAGCTGAGAACTTAGCTGTTGTGCCACCAGGGAAAGGGGCATAATCCCCGAAACTTGGATCCCCAAACCATTTGGATCCCAGGAACCCCAAATAATTTTCCAAAATTTTAATGCTTGCAATTTATAATCACTTGCATTACAAATTAAGGGAAAAATAATTTATCCGTTTTGCCAGGTTGATTTTGCAAAAGACAATACAACAAGATTTTGTTAAAGGAATGAATAGTGGGTGCTATCTAAACTTGTGAATTTTGTAACTTAAATATTCAATTAAAGGTGAAGAAAATCAGCAATAACAAGAAGGGAGTTCTGTATTCTGTGCGTATCACAACAAAATATCTTTTTTTTTTTTTGTAATTTTTATTGTGCTTTAAGTGAAAGTTTACAAATCAAGTCAGTCTCTCACACAAAAAACCATATACACCTTGCTACACATTCCCAATTACTCTCCCCCTAATGAGACAGGCTGCTCTCTCCCTCCACTCTCTCTTTTTGTGTCCTTTTCGCCAGCTTCTAGCCCCCTCCACCCTCTCATCTCCCCTCCAGGCAGGAGATGCCAACATAGTCTCAAGTGTCCACCTGATCCAAGAAGCTCACTCCTCACCAGCATCTCTCTCCAACTCATTGTCCAGTCCAATCCACGTCTGAAGAGTTGGCTTCGGGAATGGTTCCTGTCCTGGGCCAACAGAAGGTATGGGGGCCATGACCACCAGGGTCCTTCCAGTCTCAGTCAGACCATTAAGTCTGGTCTTATAAGAACTTGGGGTCTGCATCCCACTGCTCGCCTGCTCCCTCAGGGGTTCTCTTTGTGTTCCCTGTCAGGGCAGTCATTGGTTGTAGCGGGGCACCATCTAGTTCTTCTGGTCTCCGGATGATGTAATTGCTGGTTCATGTGGCCCTTTCTGTCTCTTGGGCTAGTAATCGCCTTGTGTCCTTGGTGATCTTCATTCTCCTTTGATCCAGGTGGGTTGAGACCAATTGATGCATCTTAGATGGCTGCTTGCTAGCTCACAACAACATATCTTGTATGTTCGGTTCCATGTTGCCACACACATACCTACCTTTTTCTTAAGTAACTACACAGCATTCCACTGAATGGATGTACCAAAATTTATCTGATTCCTTCAAGAACCATTTGAAATATTTCTAGTGTTGTTATTATAGACAATAATAACATGAATACCCTTTATATAAGCTTCTCACAAATGTGAGAACACATATCTCCCAAGCTTTTTAGGAGCTATAGAATCAACTCTTGACTGGCTTGTTTCAAATTTCTATTTTTTACTTCTTTATTTGTATTACAATCCCTCACCTTGCAACCCCTGGGACCAGATGTACTTTGGAACTCAGAAATCTCCAGATTTTGGAAAGGTAATACAGGATATCTAGACTATGCATTACAAATGATCATCAGTTGGGATCTTGGGCAGCCCCTCAAAATCAAATATACTAATATTTCTGGAGTAACATATATAAAAAAAAAATTTTTTTTTTTCAACATATAGATATTTAGACTAATGGGGGTGGGGAGGAAGACTATAAACACACAAAGGTCAGTGCAGGTCAGGGTTTGCTGCCAAACAAGTTCAGGTGAGGGCAGATTGGGTTTTGTTGCCAAATGCGTTATCAAAAATGTTTCTGTTTTTAAAGTTTACTGGTTACAGCTGCCTTTGGGTTGATTCTGACTTATGGTAGCCCCATGTGTATCAGAGCAGAACCGTGCTCCACAGGGTTTTCAAGGGCTGATTTATTTTTTTAAAGGGCTGATTTTTTTGGAAGTAGATTGCCAGGCCTTTCTCCTGAGGTGCTTCTGGGTGGACTCAAATCACCAACCTTTTAACTGTTCCCACCACCCAGGGACTCCTTTTAAAGTTTACATGCACTAAATTTAGTGGCTGAGGAATTGCTAATTTAAACCTGCATCTTTCAGCTTCAAAGTAATTTACGTAGTTTAATATAATGAAGATGAGTAACCTTGCTTTTTTAAGTACAGCCTTAGCAGCCAAAACGGCCCTGGGTGGCGTAAGTGCCTTGTGCTCCATTGCTAACCTAAAAGTTGGTGGTTTGAACCCACCCAGCAGTGCTGAGAAAGAAAGACCTGGTGATCTGCTTCTGTAAAGATTATAGCCCTAAAGAAAACTGTACAGAGCAGTTCTACTGTGTAACACATGGGGTCATCATGAATCAGAAAAAACTTGATGGCAATGCGTTTGGTTTTTATCAGGTTAAGGTTTTCCGAATATTTCTCTGCTGTCGGGAACTTAGATACCGACTACATGAGAGGACTGCTCAAAATGGAAATAATATACTAGAGTCCTCTGAGATTTGTCCTTAAAAATTATGGACATAAAATATAGGGAAAATATTCCTACAGGTCATCTATTAGCCAAAAGACAGAGTGGCTCACAAAATAAATAATATCACCCGTGAGTACTGTGCCCCTCTAAACAATCATCTAACTGAGACCTAACCGTCAACATTCAGCCTAGACCAAAGATGAGAGGGTACGGGGGGACAAGGAAGCCAGACTAACGGAAACAGAGCAACCAGAACGGAAATAATGGGAATGCTGACACATTGTGAAAAGTGTAACCAATGTTACTGAGTAATATATAAATTTGCTGAGAACCTAATTTGCTATGTAAATTTTCCCCAAAATTGCAATAAAATATTTTAAAAAATACGAGGGGGGGGTGGGGAGGAACCCAAAATGTTAAAAGTGATTATTTATTTTTACTTCCAAAACTGTTAAAATACATTTATGTACATTTTAAAAATGTGTTCACTTAAAAAACTGGAGCCCTGGTGGTGCAGTAGTTAAGAGCTCAGCCGCAAACCAAAAGATTGGCAGTTCAAATACACCAGCCACTCCTTGGAAACCCTATGCAGCAGTTCTGTTCTGTCCTATAGAGTCGCTATGAGTCGGAATCGACTACACGGCAACAGGTTTGGGTTTTTTTTTTTTTTTTCGGTTTAGTCTCTTCATTCCCCTCCTCCTTTTCTCTTTCTCCTTCTCTCCCAAAATGTAATTAAAATTGCACACACCGGTCCAGAGGTGAACCCAGCATCCCATAATGGCCAAATGCATAAAACTATTTTGTCAGTCAATAAAGATAATAGATAACTTCAATGAAATAAGGAAATAAAAATATTTGACCTAGGTTCCCTGAGAAAGAAAGCATTTTAAAGTTTTAATTGGCATTCTGAGAGTGAATCCCATTGAACGAACTCTTCAACTATTCAGATATTCTCACCTGGAACATACAGGTATCAAGGGAGGGTTATAATAGCTTTTATTCTTGTACTTTCTGTGAAATGGCAACAAAAGAGCGGGGTTTTTTACACCCTGTCCCCACGAGTGTTAACAACTCTTACCCACTTGGTATATCTCCTCCCAAATCTTTGTCTCTGTATTTAACATGTGTATATATATCCTTGGGTGCTGCAGTTAACCTGCTTGGCTACTAAATGAAAGGTTGCAGGTTTGAGTTTACCCAGAGGCACCTCAGAAGAGAGGCCTGGTGAGCTACTGCCAAAAAACCAGCCACCGAAAACCCTATGGAGCACAGTTCTACTATGATACACACGGGGTCACCAGGAGCTGGAGTCATGTTTGTTTTTTTTTTAACACGTATGTATAGAAATTTATAGTTTTATGATTCGTTTGGTTTTATATAAACAGGTTCAAATGTTACATTTTGCTTTGCAACTTACTGTCTTAGATATTTCCACGTGGCTCTTCATTTTAACAGCCATCTGGCATTTCAGAGCACGGACATACAGGGTCTTCTCAAACAGGGTCGCTGATGGACAGTTATGCAGTTCCCAATTCCTGCCACTCCCCCCAACACTACAGTGGCCAGCTCGGGCATGCCACTTCCAGGACTTGTGTGACTATGTCCCTAAGCTTGGCTCCTGCAGACAGACCGCTGGGTCAAAGAGCACATGCATTTTCAGCTCTGGGCGAATTGCCTGCCAAAAACATTGTACCAATTTACATCCCAGCCAACAAGGGTTTAAGATATCTACCTCCCCATGCCCTTGCCATACTGGGTGTCACCAATCTTTACGTGTTTTCCACCTTGATGGTAAAAAGTAATGTTTCACTACTCTTTAAATCTGGGTTTTTTTCCTGATCACTAGGGAGGTAGGTCAAGTACTTTTTCATATTCACTTTCTTTTATAAGGTTAAAAAAAAAAAGACAATAAAAGCCAGCCTAAAAATAGATCATGGTGACGTGCAGAGATAGGATTCAATTCAAGCTATAGACTGGGTTAGTATTACGAGGAAAACAAAACACAAAGTAGTCACAAATAAACAAATCGAAAATGCAGGACTCTACTGAAGTTCATTATTGTAACATATTATAAATAGGATGACCATGTGTTTTGTCCAGGAGAGTCTCCGTTTAAGCCTACCACCCTGGTGATATTATTGAGTCTCACTTCACTCACAAAAATGCCGATTTGGATGACAAATTATATGACCATCCAAATTTTGAACATAAACACATTGAGGCTTAATACCCACTAGAAACACGTCAAGAGCACATAGTTCAAGCCTGACATAGTGCAATTAGGCTTGTTACAGGGCAAGGTTAGCCCATGGAAATCAGCACTGAATGCTGGGTTCAGACTTCGCTGCGGAGGAGAGTTAATGGGATCGAGTAGTTTTAAGTGTGTTTCTCCAAGCAGGATCATTATCCATGAGAGTGATTGCAGCCATTTGCCCCTACACTGGGTACCAAAGGAATAACGGAGTTGCTGCTTAAAGGCCAAACTCTATGTGGGAATTTCAGCTATATTTTAAGATAGCATTTAAGTCTCTGCAGATTTCCTGTCAGAGCAAATGGATAGGGAATACAATTGGTAAACCAAATTACTAAAATAAAAAAGAACCCAATATGCAGGGATTGGGAAACTGCCCCACACAGACTGGGTCTGGCCTTCCACTGTGTCTCACCCAGCTTTCAAACATATAACAACATCCCCTTGGGTCTAGAGGAGCCCTGGTGGCCCAGTGGTTAAGTGCTTGGTTGCTAACCAACAGGTTGGTGGTTCGAATCCACAGTCGCTCTGCAGGAGAAAGATGTGGCAGTTTGCTTCTGTAAAGATTTATAGCCTTGGAAACCCTATGGGGCAGTTCTATTTTGTCCTACAGGGTCGCTACGACTTGGAATCAACTCAACGGCAACAGGTTAGAGTTGCAAAACTACAACAAAGCTTACTGTTTGGTGTGGCTAAACTAAATTGCAGCAAGATGTGGATGCTGTTTTATAATAATCTCTTTCCTCCTTTTTCCTCCAGCCCTGTCTAAGAAAATATCCCTGCCTTCCACAATGCACATGCTTGTCTTCTTCCGTAAAACCAAAAACCCAAACCAAACCCGTTGTCATTGAGTTGATTCCGACTCACAGTGACTCTATAGGTCAGAGTAGAAGTGCCCCAGAGCATTTCCAAAGCAGTAATCTTTAGAGAAGCAGAACACCACATCTTTCTCCCGCAAAGGAGCTTGTGGGTTCGAATCGCCGACCTTTCGGTTAGCAGCCAAGCGATTAACCATTGTGCCACCAGGGCTCCTCTTTCCATAAAAGATACCCCCCTCCAAAAACAAAACAAAACTACAGATAATTAAAATTTTCAAATGGGTGCCCAAAGCTTCAACTTCTATACCACACTTCCAGTTGTCACATGATAACCTGGTCAGGGAAAGAACCTGAAAGCGCCTGCTCGGTAAATGCGCCTGGCAGCTGACTCTCACTGCTGATGTGTTTTATACAACACACACTTGAAAAGGACCATATACGTATTTCTCAAGCAGCTCATGTACATGTTCTGCTGAGATCAAGGAGTACAAAGGCAGTTTGTACAATGAACTACAAAGGGGCCCTCAGGTGACCTGACCCTGGAAGAGGGGAGAGTCTCACGCCATGACAGCTGTGCTCGTGTTAAGGCTGTCTGTACCGGGAGCTCTTCAAGTAGTAATTTTTTCCCTACCCCAATAGGAGTTCTGACTGCTCAGTGGATGAGAGCTTGGCTTCTAACCTAAAGGTCGGCAGTTCAAATCCACCAGCCACTCCTTGGAAACTGTATGGGGCAGTTCTACTCTGTCCTATAGCGTCGCTACGAGTCGGAATCAACTCGACAGCAATACGTTAACAGGTATGCCAATACCACGCTGTCTTGGTTACTGCTTTATACTAAGTCGTAAAATCAGGTAGCATTAGTATTCCAGCTCTATTCTTCTTTTCCCAGGCTGTTGTGGCTATTCTGGGTTCTTCTCATTTCCACGTAAATTTTAGAATCAGCTTGTCAATTTCTATGAAAAAGCCTGCTGAGATTCTGACAGGGATTATGTTAAATCTGTAGATCAATTTGGGAAGAACGGACATATTCACAATATTGGGTCTTCTGAGCCATGTACGTGGTACAGCTATCCATTTATTTAGATCTTCTTTCATTTCTCTCAGCTACGTTTCTGTAATTTTTAGTGTGCAAGTCTCGTACATCTTTTTGTCAAATTTATTCCTATTTTATATTTTTCGACGCTATTTTAAATGTCATTTTTTATTTCAGTTTTTGATGGTTTGTGGCTACTACATAAAAATACAACTGACTTTTGCATGTTAATCTCGTATTCTTCAGCCATGCTAAACTTAGTTCTGGAGGCTCTGTTGTAGATTCCATCGGATTTTCTACAATCATGTCATCTGCGAACAGATGGTTTCACATCTTCCTTCCCGATCTGGGTGCCTTTCGTTTCTTTCTCTTGCTTTACTGCACTGGCTAGACTCTCCAGCACGATGATGAACAGAGGCAATGAGTGGCCATCCTCATCTTGTTCCCAGCCTTAGGGGAAATGACCAGTCTCCCACCACGCAGTATGGGATTTGCTGTAGATCTTTTGTAAATGCCCATCCTCAGGCTGAAGAAGTTAGCTTGCTGGGAGTTTTAATCAGGAACGGGTGTTCGATTTTGTCAAATGCCTGTTCTGATCTACCAAGATAACAATGTAATTTCTTTTAATATGTTAACATGGGAATTACACTGATTAGTTTCTGATATTAAACTTTGCATTTCTGGGATAAACACCACTGGGTCTTGATACATCATTCCTTTCATATGCTGTTGGGCTTGATTTACTCGTACTTTGTTTAGAATTTTTGCATCTGCATTCATGAGGGATATCACTGTAGTTTTCTTCTCTTATTTTTATAATGCCTCTGTCTGGTTTTGGTGAGAGCATGCTTCCACAATTCTGTATTTGCCACGGCATCAGAAACTGGGTGAAGAAAGGTCTCATTTTTAAAGGATAAACTATTTAAAGATGAGAATTATGAAAGAGGAAAAAGGAGAGAGATAAAAGAAGAGATCAGCTAGCTTTGGCAACAGAGCTCGGATTCAACACCAATCCTCAACACTCACACAGGTAGCAAGAACACGCAGGACAAAAGGGGAGCTGGGGAGAGCTGTCAAGCACTGAAGGAGCACTGGTCATTGTGGAGAGCAAGCAGAAAAAGTGTCACTACGCCAGAACTCCGGGAAAGTCACATTTGCCTTGAAACATGAGCCACCTGTGAAAAAGCCAGCCTCGTCCCATTACGCTGCTAGTGAAACCAAACTAAGAGAAAGGCTCTGTAGAATTCGCTAAAATACCCCCAGGAAGATGCAAAACACCCACTGCAACAGACCACAGGCAGACTGAGTTCCTTTTATGTCACACATCGTGTAAGGGATGAGATTAAAACAAGTTCTAACCAGAACTGGTAGCTTATTCAAACGTAACATGCCCACAACACCAAAGTGCTCATTTCCAGCTCTTGTTTGGTCTTCAAGAACTTCACAATTAAAGTGAGTCATAGAGAAAGCCTATGTAAAATTGTGTATAAAAATTAACATGTTCTGAGGAATAAAATACATTTATTGACTGGTGGTTCTATAAGCAGTCCTGTTAATATTACACCTGATGTGAAATGCTACAGGAGGAAGCCAAAGAGCAAAGAGTTTCATTGTTCTGTGCTTGTCAGAGCTCAATCCACTTCTGGGCACTACCTTACCATTACACTAGCAGTCTAAATGTCCTACGTTCAATTCCTTGATCAAACTCAAACCTTGGTCCCTGCTTTTATCTCACTGAATTCCGCTTTTCTCAAAACTCACAAGGTGTCTTTTTAAATAAAAACTGTAATGCAATCTAGTACCCTGGGTTCAAACCTCTCGGGAGAGGAGGGTACTCCCATTTTAATTATAAAGGAATTCTTATTCCCATACCTGAAAATAATGACACAGGTCTGGAAATGTAGCCAAAAATATAATGAAACTTCCGTCTTCTCCTTATAGGCAAAAAGAAACACAAAGAACTAGAGTGAGTGTGGTAAAGAGAGGTGGGTTCATTGCTTTTGGGAAAGGTCATGGGCAAGAGGGAGTGAGGGGAAAGACCAAGTGAGGAAAAAATGACTTGAGGGATGTGTCCACTCAGCTCTGACAGGCTCGTAAACAACAACACAGAAGGAAAGAGAAAAAGTCAATAAAAACTTTGAGGCGTTCCTGGTGGTCCTAGCAAAGATGCTTTCGGATTTCAGGAGAGGAAGGCCCTTCCAAACTCCTGACCTGTTTATTAAACGGTCAGCCACAACTGCGTTCATACACTCAGAGGAAATGCTCACATACAAACTCAGCTATATCACCTTTACCAGAACGTTCACAAAGATTCACTGTGGTTCACTTGTTTGACTGTTAAAACTGGCCTGCTAGAAAGGTTAAATGACAAGAAATTAAAAAGAAAAAAAAGGGGGGGGGGCAGAACAAGTTAATAAATCAACCTTTTCATCTGGCTTTAATGCAAAATCCTCAGAGGAGTTTTCCTAAGAACAGACAGAATAGGGCAGTCCTTGTTTTGTCTAGATGCTTCTTTCACTGGAATCAACTCCATTTCTGAGTCTGATGACCACTTATGGATTCTACCAACCTGTCAATGCCCACCTCCTTCCCTAGTTCCTCTGGACATTTCAAGTTTCATTAGAAGCTCACCCCAAGGTAATGTCTAAATTCTTTCACAACACTGACACAGAGTTCAAGCTGACTTCTGATAATTTATCCACACACATAGCACAGGTATCTCTGCCACAGCATTCTGACTCTAGCTCTCAGGCGGAAAGGACTGGAGAGTCTATAGACATAGCCAAGTGTTGAGCACAGGAAAATCTGTATCCGCTAACCAGTTTATTAAACAGATGCCACATGCCAAAGTGGCACTAGGTGTTTTCACATCTCTTGCTGCTCTGGTCCTTGCAATCAATCTAAAGGGAAGGGATACTGCCCTCTCTCACAGCTAAGGAACTGAAGCTCTAGGAGTATGGAGCAAAGGGGTTAGGAGTGAGTCCAGGGCTCCTCCCATCCACTGGGTTCACCAAACACTGCTGAAGTTGACTAAGTCTGTTGATGCCTGGTGTCTTAGGCAGGGTTCTCTAGAGGAGCAAAACCAGCGAAGTCCATATATATAAACAGATACGTACATAGAGAGATTTATTTCAAGAAGATGGCTCACGCAGTTGTGGAGGCTGGCAAGTCCTAAATTCATGGGTCAAGCATCAGGCCAGAGGCTTCTCCTGACTCATGTGGGTGCGGGGGCTGATGAATCCAAAATTGGCAGGTTAGACAGCAGGTTACTTGGCTCACAGGGCTGTTGGAGATGTTAAATTCCAAAATGTGCAGGTCAGACAGCAGAGTGCTGGCTCATGTCCCAAGAATTGGAGGTCAGAGGATGACGAGTTGGATGTAGGATCAAGAGAGTGTGAGCTTTGCCAGAACATCCGCATATACTGGATGCAGGCCACACCCCCAAGGAAACTCTCCTTTCAACTGATTGGTTGGTCACATCAGATCACAAAATGGAGGACGATTACATAATATCTGCCAAGCCACTGAGAATCACAGCCTAGCCACGTTGACTAAAGGGAGATGGGGAAGGAGGCTGCTACCACCATCCTTTGAAACTTTCCGATTAATAGTATATCAGAGTTAACAGGAGTTATTTAAACCTGAAGTCTTCTTTTGGAAACAATGCATATGATTTATAAAACTGTTTTCTGTAGACATTTTTACAATTCATTTTAAAATGTTTTCATGGCCTTTTCTGATTATAAAAATAATACAGTAAAAACTGCAAAAACCAAGAGCTGTGTAAGGCTGAAAGCTGTCAGGGAAGGAAAACTCAAGTATTTCCCACTAAAACAAGCGAGAGAAAAGTGGTAAGACAGCACCCTGTCAAAGGTGGAAAACTTGCAAGACGTGGAAAAACAAGGCAGTGCCGTCAAGTTTCGACTCTCACAGGTTCCAATGTACATGGTTTTGCACTTAATTGAAGTAGTTTAGTGGATATATTCATTCCAGATTTTTATTTTCTATGCCTACTTTTCCCCCCTAAACAGAAATAAGACTCTCTAATACATACACATTGCTTCTTTAAAAAAAAAAAAAAAATTTGTGGGAAAAATACGTATATAACAAAACATTCGCCATTTCGACATTTTTTAAGTGAACACTTCAATGACGTTGATTACATTCATCAAGTTGTGGAACCACTGCCGCCATCCATTTCCTTATTTTTTCATCACCCTTAACTGCTTCTTAAGTGGCGTTTTTTACTTGATGCATCAGGGACTTCTGCGCATGCCAATACACAGAGCTCTACCTTAGTTTTTCTAAAAGCTGTTAGAGTTCCGTCATGTGGTCAATATCTTAATTTAGTTAACCAACCTCTGTTGGTGGGTATTTAGGTTATTTCCTTTTTGTTTTGTTTTTTGCTTTTATGAGCAATACAATCAACACCCTTACAAATAATCGTTGCATATGCATCTAATTTTTCCCTTTTAAAACAAAAATGCACCATTTAACTGATAAAACAGCAATCAACAAGGTCAAGAACTAGACCATTCCCAGCCCCCTGGAACTGCCCTCCTGACGCTCACCCTGTCTTGCAGAGGTAGCCGCTATCCTGACACTGGTGATAATAACTCCTTTTCTTTCTTATAGTTCTATCACCTATGTATTTTTATTTTATTTAGTTCTATCACCTATGTATGTACTCCACAACGATGTAGCTGATGTTTTACTGCTGTCATACAGTGTGTATGATATTTAATGAATGAAGCACACTGTCTTCTTTTGTTTCTGACTTCTTTGGCTCAACATGACAATACTTGTGAAGTTCATCACACTGCTGAGGGGAGCTGTCCTTTGTTCATTTCTATTGCAGTAAAAATGGAAAAAAAAATCACTTATTTGACCATTTTACTGTTGAGGGATATTTGGATTGTTTCTGACTACGGATAATGCTGCTCTGAACACTCACACACATTTCCTTATATATACCTACAGGTGGAACTATTGAGCCATAGGGAATACATATCTTCAACTTTAGCAAAGAATATAAATTGTTTTCCAAGTTGGGCGTGCCAATTGACACTCCCACCAGCACTGGAGTGCATCAGAGCTCCTGTTATGTCATTGCCTCGCCAACTCTTCGAACTGTCAGACATTTGATTTTTTGTAAATCTGGTGAGTGTGTAATGGTATCATTTCCTCTTCTCAGAAGTGCTTGTTCAAGCTTTTAACCCATCATTCTACTGCACTGCCTCACTATTTCTTGGGGATTTGTGGGAGTTCTTTAAATATTCTGGGTACTTGTTCCTTTGTAGGTTATATATATCCATATCCACAGCTGGTGGTGTCTTTCGATGAAAAGAAGCGGTTAATTTGAATGATATCCAATTACTGAGTTTTTCCTTTTGGATGTGCACTTTTAGTGACTTAAGAATTCTTCCCTCCTGTATTATCTCCTGAAAGATACAAAGGTTTGCTTTTCCAAATTTAGATCTCAAACCCATTTGAAATTGTGTGTGTGTGTGTGTATGTGAGTGTGTACGGCTCCAGTTTCATTATTCTCTATGTGGTTCCACCAATCCATTTATCTAATTCTGCACCAATAATCCACTGTATTGATTATTAAAGTTTTTTTTTTTTTTTTTTTTTTAAGAATTAGTCCTGAAGTCCCTGGGTGGTGCAAAAGGTTAAGCACAAGGCTACTAACCAAAAGGTTGGCAGTTCAAGACCACCCAGAGGTACCTCAGAAGAAAGGCCTGATCATCTACTTCAGAAAAACCAGCCACTGAAAACCCTACAGAGCACAGCTCTACTCTGACACACATGGGGTCACCATGAGTTAGAATCTACTGGACAACAAACGGTTAAGTGATAAGAATTAATCCTAATACCTGATAGAAAAGGGTGTGGCGAACTTTTTCTGTCAAGTGCCAGATAGTTGATATTTTAGGTTTTGGGCCATATGCAGTCATCTTTACTGCATATTCTTTTTCTTCCAAGTCTTTAAAAGGTAAAAAAAATTCTTAGCTAACAGGCTGTATAAAAATAGGCCACACAGGATTTAGCTACAGTTTGTGGGCCTCTGTGCTGGAGTAAGACCCTCCCACTTCATTCTTCTGCAAAAGTGTCTTGACATTATTAGTCATCAGGGATATGCCAATCAAAACCACAATGAGATACCACATCACGCCCACCAGGATGGCTAAATCAAAACGTCAGATAATAACAAGTGCTGACAACGATGCGGAGAAACTGGAACTCACATACACTGCTGGTGGGAATGTAAAATGGTACAGCCACTTTGGAAAACATTCTGGCAGTTCCTCAAACGGTTAAACACAGAGTTACCACATGTCTTAGATATCTAGTGCTGCTATTAAAGAATTACCACAAGTGGATGGCTTTAACAAACAGGAGTTTATTCTCTCACAGTCTAGCAGGCTAGAAGTCCAAATTCTGTTCCATCTGGACGAAGGTCCTTATCATCAATCTTACCCTGGTCTAGGAGCTTCTCCATGCAGGAACCCTGGGTCCAAAAGATGTGCTTTTCTCCTGACCTGGCTTTCTTGGTGATATGAGGTCCCTGTGTCTCTCTGCCCACTTCTCTCCTTTATATCTCAAAAGAGATTGGCTTAAGACACGACCTAATCTTGTAGATGAAGTCCTGCCTTGTTAACATAACTGCTGCTAACCCCACCTCATTAACATCATACAGGTAGGATTTTCAACACATAGGAAAACCACATCAGATGACAAAACGGTGGCCAATCACACAATACTGAGGAATCATGGCCTAGCCAAGTTGACACACATTTCTGGGGGACACGATTCAATCCATGACACCATATGATCTGTAATTCTACTTCTAGGTAAGTACCCAAGAGAAATAAAAATACAGGTCCACACAAAAAACTCCTACATCAATGTTTATAGCAGCATTCCTCACAACAGCCAAAAGATGGAAACCCAAAGTTCATCAACAGTAAACAAAATATGTTGTATCCATACAATGGAATATTATGCAGCCCTAAAAAGAAATGAAGTACTGATGCATGCTGCAACAGAGCTAAGCCTTGGAAACGTTATGCTAAGTGAAATAAACCATTCACAAAAGACATACAGGATTCCATTTATATGAAATGTCCAGAATAGACAAATCTACAGAGACAAAAGGAGTCCCTGGTTAATGGTTAATATGCTTGGCTGCTAACTGAAAGGTTGGCGATTTGACTCCAACCAGAGGCGTCTTAGAAGAAAGTCCTGGAGATCTACTTCTGAAAAATCAGTCCTTGAAAATCCTACATGGAGCACAGTTCTACTCTGACACGCATGGGGTTGCCATGCGTCAGATTCAACTCGTTGGCAACTGGTTTCTTTTTACAGAAGCAGGAAGTAGATTAGTAGTTGCTTAGGGCTGGGAAGAGGGGGTAGTGAGGGAATGGGGGGGGTGTTTCACCTGCATCACTCCTCTTTTGGATTATTTTAACACAAATCCTACACATTTTATCACTTCATAAAAATTTCAATATTCATGATAGCTTTATTCTTTTCTGATTTTTTTTTCTTTCTTACTAAGCTGGCACACAATGTGATGACAATGGGCATTCTTGTCTTGTTTGTGACTTCAAAGAGCAAGTTTTCAACACTAGTTATAGGTTTCTTTTCTATTTATCTTGCTTGGGATTCGCTGGGTTTCTTGACTCTGTGATTTGATATATTCTACCATCCTTCTCTCCTCAAACACTGTCTCTGCCCCAATCTCCTCACTGTCCGTAACTGCTTAAATGTACACGGACCTCCTCACTCCACCTTCCTTGCCGCTCAGCCTGTCTTCCACATTTCCCCTTTGTCTTTCTGTTCTACGTTCTTGAGACTTCCTTCTCATGTCCCTTCTCATTTGCTGATACTCTTTTACCGAGCTCGAACTGCTGTCCAATGGATCCACTGAATTTTTAATTTTTTGTATTTTTTAATTCCAGAAGTTCTAGTTTATCTTTTAAAATATGCTATGTCACATATGGCGAGACTGCATGTTACATACTTTGGACATGTTACCAGAAGGGATCAGTCCCTGGAGGAGGACATCATGCTTGGCAGAGTACAGGGTCAGCAGAAAAGAGGAAGACCCTCAATGAGGTGGATTGACACAGTGGCTGCAACAATGAGCTCAAGCATAATAATGATTGTAAGGATGGCGCAGGACCGGGCAGTGTTTCGTTCTGTCGTGCATAGGGTTGCTAGGAGTCAGAACCAACTTGACGGAACCTAACAACAACAACAACATGTCACATTTAATAGCTTCCATTTTTCCTGCAGATATTTTCAAACTTCTATTTCTTAAGACACGTTTCGTATAAAAAAAGCCCCACTGCTGTCGACTAGATTCCGACTCATAGCAACCCTAAAGGACAGAGTGGAACTGCCCCATAGGGTTTCCAAGCAGCGCTTGGTGGATGTGAACTGCCAACCTTTTGGTTAGCAGCTGTAGCTCTTAACCACTACACCACCAGGGTTTCCACGTTTTGTATACTTGTTTTAAAATCTCTGTCCAGGAAGTCCAGTATCTGAAGACTGTGGCTCTGCTTCTGCTGTTTCTTCTGGTTCTAGGCACTGTGCCCTGTTTCCTTGGGAGCTTGCCTATCTCTGACTGTGATGTCCATGCCCTTGAAAACATCATATGTGGACTGGAAACTCCAAAGTTGAGGATTAAGGTGTTTTTTTTACAGAGAGGGCTTCCATTTGCTTCTACCAAGTCCTTGGTACGTTACCGGTTTGTGTCATTTTAAACCAAATTCACGGCATGGGGGTCTTGGACTGCTGTTGTGAATTTGGGTTGCAGGTCCCCAGGGAGTCAGCCTACAGATGGGCTTTCTTTTGCTTTTGTCCCCTCCCCTGCCCTGGCTCAGCAGCAAGGCAATCCCCCCCCCAACCCCCCCTTCTGTGGGCGTACTTTCGGGTCATCCTTACCCTCCGAGGTCCCAGCTCATTATAGAGGAATCTCCTCTCAGATTCCCCACCACTGGTGATCTTCAATTCCTATCCTCCTTTCGAAACTCTGAAAAGTCCATCAAAAACCACAGCGCAGTCCCCCAGTTTAGATCACCAAACATCTCGGGGAAAAGCACTGCCAGGGCCCGGCTCAGCTCTCAACCTTCTGGCTCTCTCAGGGTTCGACCTAGTGGTTCTTTATAATCTTGTCAGCTCCTAGATGCATTTGTACAGTTGATTTTAACATTTTATCTAGCACTTTAAGTTATGTTCAGCAGGAGACTTTGGATAACTAGTCCACTCTAACTAGAAGCCTGAAGTCTTATAATTATTGCTTTAGGATAAATTCCTGGGAGGTGAGTTACTTTGCTTGACACATGCTGAGGAATTGTGTTACTCTACACTCCACCACCTATGCATGACAGCACCCATCTCCCTGTGACCCCAGTCAGCCCTGGGCATTATTCTTTATCATCACTATCTACCTAACTGACAAAAAACGACCTCATGATTGCTCTAACTTGTACTAACACGAGTCCTAGTGAGCCTGGTGATCTCTTGTCACCTCCAGGGGATATGTTCCTTGCTGACGTGCGTAAATGTGCACTTGAGAGGCCACAGTTGTCTTATCACACAAGGCTGTGTGTGAAACAATATATATGTATATTTTTTTCTAATTTGTCATTTGCCCTTTTATTTTCTTTGTGCTGTCTTTTGCAACATAGAAGTTTAAAATGTTTAAGTGGTCAAATCTATTATTTTCCTTTAGGGTTTCTGGGCTTGTTATTGTGCTAAATATTTTAGTATTAACTCTCCTATATAATATATCAAGGAGCACAATGGTTAAGTGCTTGCCTGGTTGGCAGTTTGAACCCACCCGGTGGCTCTGGCTCTGGGGAGAGACCTGGTAATCTGCTCCCATAAAGATTACAGCCTAGAAAACCCTATGGGGCAGCTCTACTGTGTCACATGGTGTCACTGTGAGTCACAGTCAACTCAGTGGCACCTAACAACAACAACAACAACATATATTACACTTCCACCCTGGGCCATTATGTCACCGGCTTATAAAACTTCCAGAGGTAAAGCTTCACAGCAACGTTTTCCACAAGGATCTATGTTAAAATGCACATTTCATCTTTTTCCCCTAAAGGAGTAGGTTTTTTGAGGTTTATAAGTATAATACTATTCATGAGGAATGGAACAAAGGGGAAAGGCCAACATCATAAGCAGGAACACATCAGTTTCTCACCAGCACATGATCTAAGAATAGCAAATACCTCAGCTTCCTGCTTCTGTGTCCTCAAGCAAGAGCCACCCCAGAAGGAAATTAAGTGTCCCTACCCCCTCCAGGGAAAGTGGTGTAGTAGTTAAGTGCTACAGCTGCTAACCAAAAGGTCGGCAGTTTGAATCCACCAGGCGCTCCTTGGAAACTCTATGGGGCAGTTCTACTCTGCCCTATAGGGTTGCTGTAAGTCGGAATTGACTCAATGGCAATGGGTTTTTTGGGAACCCCTCCAGAGCTAGGACCAGGACCCAAACAAGCATTGTGCTACTTGGGCTACTCTATAAGTTCTTTGCAATCTAATCTTGGCTAGGCTACTCAAGAGTTTTGCTACTTCAGGCAAATTTCTGGAACTCCTAGGTCTCAAAGAGTCTCAATATCAAATAGAATTTCATTAGAGGGGCACTCAAGTCTTTCTGGATTTAATAGTAAGTTTTAAGAAGGCTGAGATTTTCCACTATGAACCACACTATGAATGCGAATATAGTTTGAAAGGTTAAAAACACACATACACAACCAAACCAACACTAAGAAAGTAACTTCCAATTTTTTAGTATCTGACATATAAGTCCAATTAACTAGGAATGTAACTTCAGTATAAACAGAAATTATTCACTCCTTTTTTGACCTATCCTATAGGGAGATCTCTGTGGCGACAGAACAGTCTATCTTGATTGCAAAGGTGGCTACAGGTATATCTGTAACGAGGCACGTCATCGATACTAGGGTGCCAGCTCATAGATGTGTGGGTTTATTCCAAACATGTTTAAATGTGCCTCTGCAATCAGTGGACGGCTGCAGATAAATTCTCTCAGTAATACACTTGTCTTAGTCTCCTTAGGGTGCCTTAAAAAAAAAAAGGATACTTTTTGTGCCATGGAGAAAAACGATTTTGAGGTTCGGGTTAGTATCAAATTTTTCACAAAACTCAAGCGGACATCTTCCGAAACCACTGAAGCTTTGTAACAAGTTTATGGGAATGCTGCCCCACATCAAACAACAGTTTTTAGATGGATCAAGCATTTTAAGGAAGGTCAAGAAGACCTCAAAGATGAGCCAAGAGAGGAAAGACCATTCAGAAGGTTATGGAGACTGTTTTTTGGGACTCCAAAGGGGCAATCTTGATAGATTATCACGAAGAATACAGGATGATCACGGGCACTTGTTACGAAGAAGTTTTAAGAAAATTGAAAACTGCACTGGTGAGAAAAAGGCCAGGAAAGTTGCACCAAGGAGTTTTTTTCATCATGACAATGCACCTGCTCATTCTTCAAGCGTAGCAATGGCTGTCCTACGAGAATTTCATTGGGAAACTTTACCCCATTCAACCTACAGCCCTGATCTTGCCCCTTCAGACTTCTTTTCTTCCCCCCCGCAAATTCAAAGAACATTTAAAAGAAACACGATTTGAGTTCCTCAAGGATGCCAAAACTGCTGTTTGACATGGTATAAACCGAGAATGCAGAATTCTCAGAGGAAGGGTTAAACCGGAACCAAACCCATTGCCGTCGAGTCATAGTGATGACCGTATACGGCAGGGTAGAAGCGCCCCATATGGTTTCCAAGGAGCAGCTGGTAGATTTGAACTGCTAACCTTTTGGTTAGCAGTTGAGCTCTTAACCAATGTGCCACAATGGCTCCTCAGGGGAAGGATTAGGGAGATGGAAATCCTGCCTTCAGAAGTGTACAGACCTAGATGCAGGATATGTCAAGAAACAATAGCTTCAATTTTGATATTTTTACTTAAAGGTTTCTGTGATTTTATAGCAATACCTTCTGACTTACCCTTGTACCAATGTCAATTTCCTAGTTTTCACATTACACTACAGTCATGTAAGGTGTAACCACTGTGGGAAACTGGGCGAAGACTACAAGAGACCTCTCTGTACTACCTTTGCAATTTCCTGTGAATCTATAATTATTTCAAAATAAAATGTTAAAAAGAGAAACTTGCTTTCAGTAGAAGAAACAATTGAAGGATATCAATAGCCCATTCACAAAAGAAAAAATACATACGGCCAGTTACCTAAGAACTAAACTTTATTAATAATTATGAAGTTTTTTACTTATCAGGCTGGCAAAAATTTAAGCATACTAGTAAAACTAATATGGTTGAAGGTATGGAGAAAAATTCATACGCTGTACGAGAGGCTACGGGGGTGGGCACAGATTGGTACTATTTGCTGAATTCAATTTCCATTAATTAAATACTAACTAAATTTTTTAAACACTGTAGAACTCACCAGGCCCCAGCCAGCACAGCATGGGACTGATGCTTTACCAGGGGGACCTCTCAGCCACTATACCATTTCCCTACAGCACTCAAGAGCTCTACTCTCAGCACCCCTAACCCAACAGACCAATTTCAAGATGGTAAGGAAATGAAGAGTAATCAATCTTCACAGAAAGACTGGGACTCCCGGTCTAAAGCACTGCTCCTGGCAGAGACTGAGGATCGAGCGATAGAGGACGTCAAACGTGGTTTGATGGGGACGACACTGGGGGCACAGGCTCCAATCTCACCTACTCTGCACTCCAAGGAGCCCTGGTTGGACAATGATTAAGCATTCGGCTGCTAACCGAAAGGCCAGCAATTTGAACACACCCAGCTGCTCTGCGGGAGAAAGACCTGGCAATCTGCTCCCATAAAGATTACAGCCTAGGAAACCCCAGGGAGCAGTTCTACTCTGTCACATGGGGTCGCTATGAGTTGGAATCGACTCCATGGCACCCAACAACAAGAATGCACTCCAGGGACAGGTTCCAGACATATACAGGCAGCCTGAGAGTCACTCTGAGAGATAAAGAAATGGACTCTCCATTAAGTGCCCCAAATTAAACCAAAACAAAAATACCAACGCTAGATCTCGCCTCTCCAGGATGATGCAGGGGGCACCCTCGCACTGGAGGGGAAGTCAGACCAGATGATCTCCTAATTCCTCTCCAATTCTAGTACATCCAGAATCTAACCGCTTCTAACTCCTCCATCAGTACCACCCTGACTTGGCCACCATAAGCTGTCACCTAGATCACTGCAAGAGCCACCAAATAGGGCTCCCTGTTTCTACTATTGATGCATCTGCCAGAGTGGTCCTATTCAGATGTGGGGTCCATCACTGCTCTGCTCAAAGACTTACACAATATGCCCTACACACCATGCCCCATGCCCCCAAATACTATGCTCCACGCACCATGTCCCATGCACTATGCCCCCCACACCATGCCCCACACATTATGCCCCACACACTATGCCCTACACAGCACGTCCCTACACAATATGCCTACTCACTATGCCCTACACACAGCATGCCTCTACACAACATGGCACCAGCCTGCACCCTAGCCCCTGTCCCTCTTCTTGCCTGTCTGCTTCTCAGCTGTCATCCACTGGCCTCCTTGCTGTACCTGGAACATCTCAGGGCCTTTCTGCCTGTCGTTCTCTCTGGCTGGCACTCTTTCCATCCACTCCCAGACAGCTGCAGACTTGCTCCCCGCCTCCTTCAGAACTTTTCTCAGATGACGCCTCAGGGAAGCTGCCTTAGGGATGCCAGCCCAAAGTGCAGTGGCTTCCACAGCAGAGGCTGGTAGGTGCCCCTGCCGCACTCCGTGTGTTGCTTAGACCGCAGGTTTCAGCTGACTGCTCAGAGTCTACCTTGTTCATGCAGTGGGGTGGGGAGGGGGCTGAGGGGGAACATGTTCAGTCACTGTGAGAGCAAGACACAGAGCTCAGTCCCACAGCCACCCTAACCGTAAGGGAGACCAGAAGATGTGGCCTTGGGCTCTGTGGCCATATGCTCATCTAAAATCCTACTGCCATAAAGGAAGGGGCCAACAAATATTGGGGGAACCAGCAGCCTGCTAAAGAGACCTTCCCTGACCACCCTATTAGCATGCAGACTCCCCTCCCCACTCTCTATCCCGCTCCCCTGCTTTATTTTCTCTAATACACATAACACATACACGTGCGTGTACACACACATGCACACACGTGCACACATGCGCACACGCGGACACACAGCTAGTCATCCGTCTTCAGTCTCCTCTTAGCAGAAAGTACCTTTCAGAGGTTTAGATTTTTGTCTATTTTTGTCACTGCTGTTTCCCCAGCACATACTGGATGCTCAGTAAGTATCTGTTGAGAAAGAATTCCATAGAACTAAAATAGACACCCAAGACTGAAAGCCCAGTTCCTGATCCACCTCCACTGGCCCACACAGCACTTCACATAATATGAACATTACGTGCAATTTAATTTTCCTTTTATTCAGCAAAGGAGAGTTAAAGTAACTTATAAACACCCAACTTTGCCCTCCCTGGCTTGGTCTGAACAGGTAAGCACTGACTTCCTGAGGTCTAACTGTATGAGAAACAGAGAAGGTCCCAGGCCTCTGGCTGATGCTGCTGACACCTGCACCAATGCGACCCTTCCCCTCAGTAGGAGGATGCCCAGCTCAGGAACCCCCGTGAGCAGCCTCCTTGGAGGTGTGGCCACATGACCATGCTCAGTCAGTGAGGTTGAGGAGGACCTGTCAGATGGCACTTACAGAAGTTGCTGTAGAAGGAAAAGGGTGGGCTCCCTTCCTTGCCCCCTTCTTCTGCCTGGCTGGAGTGTGGGCTGGCGGCTCACCCGGAGACCAGGAGACACACACTGGACGGGTCTGGAACAGACCCACCACATCACACCTGGACTGGCTCTTTGAACTTCTTTCATATGACAGGGATTTTTTCTTGGCTTTTACAAACAGAAATTTATTCTCTCACAGTCTAGGAGGCTGAAGTCTAAATTCAGGGTGCCAGCTCCCATGGAAGGCTTTCTTTCTCTGTTGGTTCTGGGGGGAGGTCCTTGTCATCAATCTTCCCCTGGTCTAGGAGCTTCTCAGCATGGGGACCCCGGGTGCAAAGGATGCGCTCCACTCCTTGTTGCTGATTTTGTATTTGCTGAGTCTTTGTTTTTCTTTTTCTTATTTTAATTTTTATTGTGCTTTAAGTTAAAGTTTACAAATCAAGTCAGTCTCTCATACAGAAATTTACATACACCTTGGTATATACTCCTAGTTGCTCTCCCCCTAATTGAGACAAGCATACTCCTTCCCTCCACTCTCTATTTTTGTGTCCATTCGGCCAGCTTCTGACTCCCTCTGCCCTCTCAGCTCCCCTCCAGACAGGAGCTGCCCACATAGTCTCATGTGTCTAGTTGATCCAAGAAGGTCATTCTTCACTAGAATCATTTTCTATCCCACAGCCCAGTCCAATCCCTGTCTGAAGAGTTGGCTTTGGGAATGGTTCCTGTTTTGGGCTAACAGAAGGTCTGGGGACCATGACCTCTGGGGTCCTTCTAGTCTCAGTCAGACCATTAAGTCTGGCCTTTTTCCTAGAATTTGAGGTCTACATCCCATTGCTGTCCTGCTCCTCAGGGGTTCCCTGTTGAGTTCCCTGTCGGGGTAGTCATCGGTTAAGCCACGCACCATTTAGTTCTTTTGGTCTTAGGCTGATGTAGTCTCTGGTTTATGCGGCCCTTTCTGTCTCTTAGGCTCATAATCACCTTGTGTCTTTGGTGTTCTTCATTCTCCTGTGCTCCAGGTGGGTTGAGAACAATTGATGCATCTTACATGGCCGCTTGGTAGTGTTTAAGACCCTAGATGCCACTCTCCAAAGTGGGATGCAGAATGTTTTCTTAATAGATTTTATTATGCCAATTGGGTCAGATGTCCCCTGAAACCATGGTCCCCAAACCCCTGCCCCTGCTACGCTGGCCTTCAAAGTGTTCAGTTTATTCAGGAAACTTCTTTGCCTTTGGTTTAATCCAGCTGTACTGACCTCTCCTATATTATGACAAGAATTTTTTAAAAATCATGTTGAAGTCACTCTTATTTTGGGATCTATATCACATGTAGCGAAACAATCGTAGTAGATAGACACCCGGGGATACTTTCCATCCACTACAAACAGGAGATGACAATAGTTTGGAAGTAGCAAAGTTCTTTGAAATGTTACAAACTGTACCAACAAGAAAAGCCAGAGGCTAAAGACACCATCCTCATGGGCACTTTCTGGGGGTTTTCCTCTCTTCCTCTTATCTAAAACTTTGGATAATAGTATTTTTAAAAATCAAGTCTACAGGATATCTTAACAGCAAAAAAAAAAAAAAAAAAAGGAAAGAATAAGGGCAAAGCCAAGGATTATACCTCCAAAAGGATGACGGCCTATGTCCAGCTCAAAGGGGAAAGGAGTAACAATAGAGAACATTCAGGCAGACGGTGGAAAACATGATGTGTTTATCCTCAAATAACCGGGGGACATAATCTCTCATTGGCCAGGCGCTCCTGCTACCCTGATCTTATTCCTAATCAAGCAGCTACAATTAAACGGTCTACTGAGTATCTCAAAGTACACATCGTCGTAGCCCAGATTTCTGTCCTAGGAGGAGAGGGTGTGGTACTGGGCACAGAAAAGGCACAAGACTGTTCAGTATAATTCACCTTGTTTCATGTGACCTCAAAGAAAGCTACAGAAAGTTGCTATAGCTACAAACCATCTTATCTGCCATTTAACCCAGCCCTTTAGTGTTTTTTTTTTTTTCCTAGTGTTTCAAAAGCTTACTAAGAGGGCTTGGGATATGTATTTTTGAACTCAGTGAATATAAAACCAGCCAAAGAGTAGGTGAATTTCCAAAGGAACATTAACTTGCGGTGTCAAGCTATTCTGATAAGTGATTGTTTGTCCTTTTCTAAAAAGATGCAATTGCCACACTGCATGAACTGGCATTTGTTTTGGGAATGCAGTAGGGGATTTGCGGCAATCCTATACCCCAGAGCTTTACCAAAAAAAGCACTCCAAGCCTGAGAACTTGTAAGTCATGTTTCTATAACCCTTTAAAAGCACACTTACAGTGGGGTGAGAGATGGGAGGAGAAGGGGTGATACTGACAACAAAGACCTTGGCAAAAAAGCTGATGCAATTAACCTGGAGGAACTCAGAAAAGCCAGCCTCTGCAAACACTAAGAACAACACATGTTGATTTGATCTGTTAAGTGCTAGACTGGTAATTCCAACAATTCTTTCAAAGCTAGCATATAACCACGAAGCTACAGGGTAACCTTCCTGTTCAAACTTCACACTCACTTGGTTCTAAGGCAGGGGCATCCGCCTACAATCATGATGGAGAAAAGAACTCTCCTTGATTTTCCTCTACATCTAAAATTCACCCTATAAATCTAGCCTTGTATAGCAATTTCTAATGTTACAAAGACTTGATTCCTTTAGAAATGGGACAGAAAGAAAAATCTGTAATAAGCAGAGTCACCTGATCTTCAAAAATCAGGACACACTGCACTATCAACATAAACACACTTCTCTGAAATGTCTCCAACTCCATCTTACAAAGCCAAAAGAATGAAGATATTTTCAAGGAGTCACAGTGGCCTGCCGCTTTGAAATAAGAACTGAAAGGATGCAAAAAACCACCCACCATTCGGTGAATGTTTTTAGCATGCAAGAAGTGTGAGACAAAGTGCCACAGAACAGGCACAGAACCAAGGTCGTGCCCGTTGGTGTGCCACATGTCCGCCTGTATGGTTACCTCAACACCTGAAACAGTGAATGGGTTGCTCCCAATTGGACAATAGGAAGTCAAGTGAGGACTCTCACGGATGTACGGAATTCCCAGGATAATTATCCAGTCCTCCAGCAAGAATAGATCCACCTCACCTATATCAACAATTGTTATTAGGTGCTCTTAAGCCAGCTCTGACTCATAGCGACCTTATATATAACAGAACGAAACACTGCCTGGCTCTGTGCCATTCTCACAATAGTAGGTATGTTTGAGCCCATTGTTGCATCGACAATTAAGCTGTTATATTTGATTATGCTGTTGATTAGCCACAAGTCCAAGGGTACATTATGAAAAGCAAAAACTGGTTCCGTTTTTTCTGGCAATTCTATACCTTGTCATTTTCACAGCCTGCTTACATGATGTGTTTGGAGGAAACTATGATGATGAAGATTATAATTAGATAGATAATCGGCACGGAGTTGTTCAGAGATTAGCTAGGAAAAAACCAGTAAGTCATAAGACATGCGGCTGAGCATCAAAACTGCTGCTGCATTAGTTCAAGTCCTCATGGCCTCTGAACTGGACTTCTAAAAAATTATACATTTTTAAATATACTATATATATATATATGAAAACATCTGCTATTTCAACCACTTTTATGTGTACCATTTAGTGACATGAATTATGTTCAATATTTTGTGTACCCGTTACCACTATCCACTTCCAATTTTTTTCGTCACCCTTAACAGGAACTCAGTGCCCCTTAGGCAACAGCTCCCTAATTCCCCTTCCCCCTAGCCCCTGGTAACCACAAGTAAACTGTGGTCTCCAGGGATTTGCCTATTCTAGATATTTCATACAACTGGGATCATACACTGTATGCCAGTTTGTGTCTGGTTTCTTTCACTCAGCATTTTATTTTCAAGGTTCATCCATGTGACAGCATGTATCAGAACTCCATTTTCTTTTATGGCTGAATAATATTCCATCGTATGGATGGACTACATCTTGTTTATCCATTTGTTGATGGGCACTTGGGTTGTATTCACCTTTTGGCGATTATGAATCAACTAGACTACCCAGACCTCTGCCTTTAGCCTCATGTGCCTCCAGGCCATCTTTTACACCATGGCAGGGATTTCCGGAAAAGCTGTAAATACGAGCTATTACTTTTGGCTTTACATACCTCAATGGCTCCTCAGTGTTACAGGATAAGTACACACTGCTCAACAGGCATATATGACCCCTGTGCATGTTGTCTTTACCTTCCCATAATCCAGTCCCTTCACTGCACAGCACGCAGGCTGGGTTGGGTTATCCCATCCACCCACTCCAGGGGCAGCTGGTCCCTTTTTCCAGTGGTCAATATAGGAATGAAGAGTTCACTCAACCAACCTGCGTGCAGTGTCTCCCTGGTCACAGTGATGGGTCCTGACTCCTGGTAGGGGTGTAGAATTGTGAGTTGCCTTCTGCAGTAGTGGATGAGGACAGGGCAGAGCCACGAAAAGGGCAGAAAGACAGTTCAAGCTCCTCTTCCCCCTCTGTTTTCTGATTTTTTTTTCGTTCTGAGCCAAAAGAGTCCCTTTATCGCTTAAGCCCGTTTGAGGTGGGATTTCTGGTGTGCCCATGGTGCCAGGCCTCTCCCTAGCCTCCACCTGACTTTCCAGTTTCCACGCCCTCTGCCCTCTGGCCGTGCTGATGAACTTGTGCAGCTGCTTCCATTACCCCCCACCTTTTTTTTGCAAGGATACCCAGTGGTCCCTCTGCCGCCCCACCCCGAGCGATCCCCGAGTTTGATGCCTACTTAACCTCCAGAAGGATCTCTAAAAACGTCCCCTCTGGCCCCCTCCTGCCAGGTAGAACTGCCTACTTCTTTCCCTTGTGCCCAGTGTAGCCTGTATGTACCTCAATTACATTTTGTATTACATTGTATTTGCAATTATTTGCTTGCATATCTGTCTTACAAGCTCTTTGAGGAAATGGGATGGGACCCATTCTCAGCCCTCTGCACAGGACCTGGCACATAGAAAGGGCTCACATGATGAACACCCATCACACTGCATGGTAAGAAGGACCAAGGCTGTACGAGTTCAGGGTCACTGGCCGTGCAGGAGTTATAACCAAAGACGGCTGATACACCTATACTGTATAACTGCAATTAACTAGAAAGGAGAGCCCTGGTGGTACAATGGTTAAGCACTTGGGTTAACCACCCAAAGGTTCTGTAGGAGAAAAGGCCTAGCAATCTGCTTCTGTAAAGATTATAGCCTAGAAAACCCTATGGGGCAGTTCTACCCTGTCACGTGGGGTTGCTACGAGTCGGAATTCACTTGATGGCACCTATTAATTTTTTTTTTTTTGAGCTAGATCAAATTAAAACGTATGCCAGAAAGCAGATAAGTCATGGGAGTATTATCCACATGCTACATTGTTGTTGTTTTCTATGCTGTAATCTTTGTAAAAGCAGACTGCTAGGTCTTTTTCCCTCAGAGCCACTGGATGGGTTCAAACCACCAACTTTTTGGCTAGCAGCCGAGTGCTTAACTGTTGCATCACCAGGGCTCCTTACATGCTGTATTAGTTAATGATAGTTTGATAATTTGCAAGATGTGTTTAAAAAACTCCAAATTCCCTTTTATCACAAAAAGGGCACATAAGTAGACGATACATTACTTATTCTATGGCAAACACCTCTCTGTCTAGTGTCTTGCTACCTCTCACTTAAATGTGTTTTAAAAGATAAGGTCTACATAGCAAGGCTATTTTTTTTTTGATAACCACAAGAAGTTCTACAAAATGCTGTATGTAAATGGCACTGGTGAATGCACAGGAACAAGCAATTAGTGAGGAAAAAGGCAAGGCTTTCTCCTCTTTGGAAAGGGAAGAATTACAACCCCCTCCCACCCCAGCAGTAAGGAATCCTGGTGGCACAATGGTTAAGAGCTCAGCCAACCAACAAGTCAGAGATTCTAACCCACCAGCGGCTCCGTGGGAGAAAAGACCTGGAGATGTGCTCCCGTAAAGACTATAGCTTAGGACACCTTATGTGGCAGTTCTTCTTTGTCACATGGGGTCGCTATGAGTTGGAATCAACTCGATGGCACCCACCACCATGGCACTCCCACCAACCCCCCACCACAGAAGAAAGGGCAGTCACAAGGAAATCACTAGACACAGCCTTTTTATTCTCATATTTTTTTCTGTCCCTGACTGGAAGGACATGAGAAACCAAGACTGTGGAGGGAATATGAAAAAGCCTAACTCCTGGTTGACAGCAGTTCTCAAAGCAACTGGGTCTCTCTCTACTGGGACACTGTCCAAGGCTGAAAAAGCTCTGTCACCCTGAGGAAAATGAAAGCAAAAATCAAGTTGCTGAAACATCACCTGGAAAGGTTTCTGACACTAAGAAAAAGATTCAAAAAGAGAAACAAGGGCTCTACTGATAATGTTAGATCAAGAAGTTTATGTTCTTTAAATCTTGCTGTAATTGTGTATCTTGAAAATAATGACAATGTCGTTGTTAGCTGCCCTTGAGGAGATTCTGACTCACGGTGACCCCATGTGTGCAGAGTAGAACAGCTCTATAGGGTTTTCAAGGCTGTGACCTTTTGGAAGCAGATCACCAGGCTTGTCATCCACGTGCTTCTGGGTGGTTTGGAACCACCAATCTTTTGGCTGTTAGTGGAGCACTTAACTGTTTGTGCCATCCAGGGACTCCTAATAATGACAATAAGGGCCTAATATCTAGTTGTTTATTAAAATGCTCTATAATTTTTTAAAAAAAGAAAAATACAGAAAATCAAGTATAGTAATCGCAAACACACATACCAAGTACATCCATGTACTAAAAATTAATGCTGTCATATTCACTTTAAAAAAAAAAAAACAACACCAAACTCAGTGCCGTCGAGTCAATTCTGACTCATAGCGACCCTATAGGACAGAGTAGAACCGCCCCATAGAGTTTCCAAAGAGCGCCTGGTGGATTCTAACTGCCGACCCTTTGGTTCGCAGCTGTAGCACTTAACCACTACGCCACCAGGGTTTCCATATTTACTTTAGGTTATTAAAAACCTGAAATCAAATCTGTTGCCACAGAGCTGATTCTGACTTATGGTGACCCTTCAGGACAGAGTGGAACTGCCCCACAGGGTTTCCAAGGAATGGCTGGTGGATTCAAACTGCCAATCTTTTGGTTAGCAGCTATAGCCTTAGCCACTGTGCCACCTGGGCTCCTTAGGTTATTAGAGTCTTTAAAAATATGTAATGGACTACAACAATATAAAGGAGACCTGGTGGTGCAATGTTGAAGTGCCTGGCTGCTAACCAAAAGGTCAGTGGCTCGAACCTCTCCAATGGCTTCACCAGAGAAAGACTTGGCAATCTGCTTCTGTTCTGTAAAGATTTAAAAGCCTTGGAAACCCTATGGGGCAGTTCTACTCTATCACATGGGGTTGCTATGCCAGAATCAACTAGATGGCAGTGGGTAGAACACTATACTTTTCAGGTAGTGCCGTATCTTCAAAAAGTCTTGCTGTTTGAAACACAAGATCAAAACCAAGGAAGTGATCCACCTCGTGGCAACCTTACCCCAATCGGAGCCACGTTACGTCTAGATGAAAAGCTGAGGGCAGGCTCCACAGTCAGTCTTATTCATGCTGTATTCCCAGCATATAGCACACTGTCTGGCACATAGTAGGTACTCCATAAATGGTTAATGAATGGATGAATGAATGAATTCATGGGGAAATAAGCAGGCTGGCCTTGCAGGCCCAAATTTCTCACTGTCATTGCCAAGAAGATAGGACCCTGGGTAGGTCACATAACCTCTCTGGGCATACTTCCACATCTATAAAAATAAAAGGGCTTGATTTACTAAGCTATGCGTGCCCTTCTGGCTCTAAAATACTATCCAATGGAACAAGCACACACAAAAGTCAGACAAAATCACCCCACTGCACTACTATCCCAAACGGAATATTTACTAAACGTGAGTTGTAAATATGCGGCTCTGAATGTTTCTATCTCCTTCTTTGGTAAATGCTCTATCGACGATGGCTGTTTCCTGCCAAGCTATGGATGGACCAGAATCTTCTTTCTCTGATCATGTGAATTTATGGGGGTAAAAAAACCCCCTAATCTCACATTTAGATACTACTATGGATTGAACTACATCTCACAAAAGTGTGTGTTGTAAATCCTAGTCCCTACATCTGTGGTTATAATCCTATCTGGAAACAAGTTTTCTTTGTTATGTTCATGAGGTATTACTAGCATAGGGTATGTCTTGAGTCAATCTCTTTTGATACACAAGTAGCCCCCGACTTGCAATGTATTCCAGTTACAACAAACCACAGTTAAAATTACCCTTTTTGGGGGGTACATCTTTATCATTAGTAATATCTACTACATACAGTGTGGCAGCATATAAATTGCTGATGTCAGCATTCTCAGATGTTCACTTGTAAAATGTTCAATGTTGATTTACTGTTGGTAGCACTGCTGCAGAGTAAGCTACTGCCTGGTCTACAACGAAGCTGGTGTCGGTGTTGGCAGCTGTAATAAACAAAGTTGGGCAATGAATGTTCAACTCTAATGACATACGATAATTGAACTGTGTACGCACCCGACAGTCAAGATGACTCTGACTTCATTGTTATGACACCGGCGCCAAATTCACTGTAGACCAGGCCTACAGAGTGATCTTTTTCAGAATTTCATACCATAAGAAGCATCAGTTGTTAATTTGAAGCTGAGCTGTTCAATTTTCTCTAATAACTGTACTGCTTATACTCCTAACAATATGTCTAGCAAAATAAGTCACGCTAATTTCCATAAGGATCAGATTTATAAAGAAACTTATAATAAAAGGCAATAATAATGAAAACTAAAAAAAAAAAAAAAAAATGAGGTATTCGACTTACGTCAGAATTGACTTAAGACAGAGACAGGGACTACCTATATAAAAGAGCAGATTAAACAAGCAAGCAGACACGGGAAGCTAGATGCCACGCTACATGAAGATCGCCAAGAAACAGAAGCTGAAAAGAGAGAAGTACCTTCCCCCAGAGCTGACACAGAAAGCCTTCCCCTAGAGCCGGCACCCTGAATTTAGACTTCTTCCCTCCTAAACTGTGAGAAAATAAATTTCTGATAGTTAAAGCCACCCACCTGTGGCATTTCTGTTGTAGCAGCACCAGATAGCTAAGACAGAGGCTAAGCCGTAGTCCACAGTTGTTTCTGATACTCCTGCCTTTTGGAAGATCACAATGATCTCCTTTCTAGGGAAACCACATCCTCATACTTCTTTTGATTCCTCCACCTTATTTAAGTTCTACTAACACAAAACCGAAGGTAGACTGGAGCCATGTGGCCTGGGGAGCGGGCCTACTTACCAGCTGGAACTCGCTCCTGCGGCTGAAGGCCTCCCTGATACCGGAGTCCTTCCAGAGGGCGCTGAGGGCTGGGACGTACAGCTGGAAGGTGGCCGGCTCCAGGGGCAGCCCTGCTTTGTTCTCAAAGGCCATCAAGAACATTCCATGCTTCTCATTTTCAGAGTACTGCCAAGGAATGCCCAGCTTGTCTCGTGCATCAACGAGAACCCTTGAACCCTAGGAAACAAAAGAAATTAAAACAAGATGTAATTGTGTTCCAAAGACTCAACCACAATCAAGAATCCCAGTGTGGGCACTGAGTGTCATCACGCATAAAACCCATAAGCTATCGAATCTGCAACCAGAATCCAGCTGGTGGTTTGCTCTGCCATAACGTGAATGTCGTAACCCTTAGGAAAACCACCTTATCAGAACAGATGTATATACACACCACACAAATTGGTTTGCCTTTTGTGATGGCTCATTTGAAAAGATGCTGGAAAGGAGACATGGAATGCAAGGAAGAAGGGGCAAGAAATTCAGCAAAGCAAGCACTGGGAAGTGAACCGTGTCAGTAAAAGAAACAGTTTGGAAACAACTAGTACTATGCCGAGAATTACTACTATCATTATCCCTGAAATCTGGAGGTTTTTCAATACCAGAAGGATACAACTGCTTGTTTCAGTCTAAAGTGAAGGTGGAACACGCAAATCCACGAAATCAGCAGTCATGTGAGACAAGAAGGGACTGAAACATGACGCAAGTGTCCTGCCTGCTGAAATGGGAGCCAAAGATCGCATTCTAGATTTAATGCCACCATTGTTTGTGATGATGGGAAACTATTTTTCACTCTTTCACTCATTTCCTCATTTTAAAAAATAAAGTTAGTATTTTCTGCCCCTTTCTTACCTCACAAACAGGGTCAAGGGAATGGAGAAACAGCCCAAACTAAAATAGTCCTAGGGAAAGCTTCCAGACTGTGGAAAATACTCCAAGTCTGGAAAACAGTTTCAGTGATGCTGGCTCACTGTGCAGGAAGCAGGGCATTTCACCATTCTCAGATTGTTGTTGCCGGGTGCTGTCAAGTCGATTTCGACTCAAAGCAGCCCCGTGTGCCAGAGTAGAACTGCCCCGTAGGATTTCCTAGGCTGTTATCTTTAAGGGAGCAAATCTCCAGGTCTTTCTCCTGCAGAGACAGTGGGTGGGTTCGAACTGCCAATCTTTTGGTTAGCAGCCAAGTGCTAAACTGTTGTGTCACCAGGGCTCCTTTTACTCTTAGATAAGTGCTTCAAGAGTGGCAAATACATATTGAAGAAGGTTTCTGAGTTCTTCTGAGGGAACACTCTCTTGCCCCCAACAATATTGGGGTGAGGGAGAAGGAGCAGAAGGCCCCATAAAGGCAGTAAAGCATTTATGCCTCTCCACCTGGCACAGCCTTCACTGTCTCAGAGCGGGCGGGGAGACATGGAGCCGACTGACGGCAGGGCCCTGTCCTCCAGTGCAGAAGGCACCAGGACCTTCCCTGCCCACTTGCACTCACCTTTTTTTTTAATAACTTTATTGCTATATAATTCACATACTGTACAATTCACTCATTTTAAAGTATACGACTCATTGGTTTTTAGTTGGCACTTATCCTAAAAATGTTTCATCTCCAACACCTGGGGCAGAGTAGGGACGTCAGTTCCGACTCCTCCATATCTCTGCTGTAGCACTGGTTTGGAGCCTGTGACTTCAGCTCTGCCTTAAACCACTCCGTTCTCTACTGTGGCACTGGTTTGGGACTATGATTTCAGCTCTGCCTCGCACCCCTCAGGTAAAGGGTAATGATGGCCCCAAAGGGGAGTTAGCTACACTCTCTCATCCAGACTTAGCTGAGCAGGAGGTCTGGGTAGAGGCACCCCGGTGAGTTCCCTTCACAAGCTCCCTGCTCATCGGCCACCGGTGGCTAAGCTCCAGCAACCCGTAAACATTTGTTCCATGCTTATACAGGGCAAAGCACTGAACGAGGTGCTGGGGAAAACAAAATGTTTATGATGCCATCATGTGTGAGCTCTAGAAACTTAGAATCTGCCTAGGGAGACAGATATATGCATTAGAAACTAGTGCCCACTCACAATAAAATACTCTCAGAAAACCAGGAATAGAAGCGAACTTCCTCAACTTGAGAAAATGCATCTCCAAAAGCCTTCGATCTAATGTCATAATTGATGGTGAAAGACTGAATGTTTTCCTTCTAAGATCAAGAACAAGGCAAGGATGTTCACTCACCGCTGCTGTTCGCCATAGTACTGAACATTCTAGCCAGTGCAATAAGGCAAGGCAAAGAAAAAAAAGTACACAGATCAGGGAGAAAAAATAAAACTAGCCCTATCTGCAGATGACACGATGATCTATGTAGAAAATCCCAAGGAATCTACCAAAAACAAACAAACCTTTTAGAACAAATAAGTGAATTCAGCAAGGTTGCAGGATATAAAATCAACACACAAACATCAATTCTCTTTCTATATACTGGCAGGGAACATGTGGACAATGAAATTAAAAATATATTATCATTAACAATCAATTTAAAAAATGAAATAATTAAGTGTAAATCTAACAAAATACATCCAGGACTACAAAATGCTGATGAAAGAAATCAAAGATGATCTAAGTAAATGGAGAGACAGATTATATCCGTGGACTGGAAGGCTCAACAGAGTAAGGATGTCAGTTCTGCCCAGGCTGATATACAGGTTTAACACAATTCCTATCAAAATCCCAGCAAGACCTTTTGTACATATAGATATGATCGTTCTAAAATTTATATGGAAAGGCACTAATATAACTAAAACAATTTTTAAAAAGAAGTAGTAAATGGGAGGAATCACTCTACCCGACTGTAAGACTGTGGGTATTGACGAAGGAACAGAAGGGTCGGTGATGCAGAACAGAGAACCCAGAGGTGGCCTCCCACAAATACAGCCAACTCATGTTTGTAAAGTTGCAAAAGCAATTTAATAGAGGAGGGGTAGCCTTTTCAACAAATGGTGTTGGCCACCGGCAAAAAAAAAAAAAAGAACCTTGACCTAACCCTCACACCTTAAACAAACGTTAACTCAAAATCCTAAAAGTACAACACAGGAGAAAATCTCCAGCACCTAGAGCTCGGTGAAGAGTTCTTGGACATGACACCAAATACATGGCTCATAAAAGAAAAATACGGATAAATTGGGCTTCATTAATACTCAGAAGTTAGGACCCTCTTAAGAGGATGAAGAGCCAGGCTGTAGACTGGGAGGAAACATCTGCAAACCAGGCAGCTGCCAAAGGACCCACATCTAAAACGTATAAAGAACTCTCACTCTCAAAGCTCAACCGAACCAAAGCACCAAACAATTCAATTAGAAAATGGGCAAAAGATTTGAAGAGACATTTCACTGAAGAACATACCCAGATGGCAAATTGGTCCATGAAAAGATGTTCAATATCACTAGCCATCAGGGAAATGCAAACTGAAACCACAACGCAATATTACTACACACCTATTTGAACTGCTAAAATAAAAACCAGCGACAACATCAAATATTGGCAAGGATAGAGAGATATCTGATATCTCATTCATTGTCGGTGGGAAGGTAAAATGGTACAGTTACCCTGGAAATTAGTCTGGCAGTTTCTTAAAAAAAAAAAAAAACTAAACATATATTTATCACACAACTCAGCAATCTCACTTCTGGGCATTTATCCTAGAGAAACGAAGACTTATGTACACATAAAAACATATACACAAATGCTCATAAAGATTTATCCATAACAGGCAGAAACTGGAAACAACTCAGACATCCTACAACACGTGAATGGTTAAAACAACTGTGGTCCCTCCATACCATGAAATACTTACTACCCAGCAATAAAAAGGAACGCACTACTGATAAATGTAACAACTTGATCGATCCCAAGAACACCACGCCGAGTGAAAAGAGCCAATCTCATAAGGTCATATCTATGTGGTTCCATTTATGCAACATTCTCCACATGACAAAATTGTAGACGCAGAAAACAAATCAGCGGTTGCCAAGAGTCAGGGATGGTGGAAGAAGCAGGGGTGGTGCGGCTAGAAAGAGGTATCATGAGAGACATCTTCGGTGGTTGAATAGTTTTATCTTGATTGTGATGGTGGTGGTTACACGAATCGACAGACATGATAAACTGGCGGAGACCTACACACACACCCAGTACCAAGACAACTTCCTAGGTTTTCTACTGTACTATAGCCATGTAGGAAACCCTGGTGGCATAGTAGTTAAGAGCTATAGCTGCTAACCAAAAGGTTGGCTGGTCAAATCCACCAGGCACTCCTTAGAAACCCTATGGAGCAGCTCTACTCTGTCCTATAGGGTCACTATGAATCGGAATCGACTCGAAGGCAACGGGTTTGGTTTTTTTTGGTAGCTACATAAGGAGCCCTGGCGGTGCAAGGCTAAGGTCTCAACTGATAACTCAAAGGTTGGTGGTTTGAACCCACCAGCAATTCCACAGAGGAAAGATCTAGCAATCTGCTCTCGCAAATATTACGGCTTGGAAAACCTTATAGGGCAGCTCTATTCTGTCACATGGGGTTACTACGAGTCAAAATCAACTCGACGGCACCCAACAACAACACGGTCATGTAAGATGTAACCACTGGAGAAAACTGAATGATACCTCTTTGTAGTATCTTTGCAACTTCCTGTAAATCATAATTTTTTCAAAATAAGATATTTAAAAAAGTAACAATCATGGCAATATATGTACTAACTAAGAGGTATGGAAAGGGAAGGTTATAAGAGGCAAAAGAAAAAGGTTAGTAGGAAAAAGTAAGGTTTGGTAAAATCTTAACAGGAGATGGGTCCAAAGCTGACCTTTTTGAAGTATGAGTTAATTTAAACCAGTGGTTAACAACAGGCTAGAACCTACCGGGAGGGAAAATAAACCCTCCTTCCCTCTCTCCCTGTTCTCCCCTCTCTGCACGCCCGCCTACATCCTTTCCATCTCCCCATCTTCTTCGACTGCCCCATGCCAAACCACTGCCTTCCCAAAGGACAAAATGCAAAAAGTTCAAGAACTCTAGGAAACAAATGGTTCAGATTTTCCACACTATGCACAACAAAACCCACCGGAGTTTCCAGAAGGAAGAGTCAATTTCTGCGGGGAGATGCTCAGATTGTACTTCTCTTGTGAAGGGTCACGGCATCTTTGTGCAAAACAGAAAAAGGCTCCCCTTGGTATGAGTCAGAACTGACTCGACAGCAATGGGGTTTGGGTTTGGGTTTAGGTTTTGGCCCAGGCAGAGGCAGCCCTGAGCCTAGCAGAAGGGACTTGGCCAGGATTTCCACGTCCACCTGCCCTCTGGGTGAGGCAATCATCAAAGACCCATTTGTGATGGCCCTGCTTGTATAAATCTGGTCTGACACACAGAGTGTCTTTTTGGGTGCTAATTTTACACATTAGAACATCTAGCTTCGTAGGGAACACAGCTTCACTCACAAGTTAAAGTCAGCCTACAGCTCTTTGGGAGTTCCATCTGTATATATCAGACATGGAAGCAGGGAACCAAAATGAACTTAGAAGCCCCAGCGACCATTCCCCAAGACGACTTTTCAACACTGCACAAACCAGACCTTCTCTTATTATTGGGGTGAACATAGGTTTGGCTTTAAAAAACAAAAAAACAACTGGTCTGTCCAAAAGCACTCTGTTCCCACTGCCACCCAAGCAAGCTGGAACTGGCCCAAGTTAACTTCACCCAGATGCGAAGAACAGACTTCTTATTTCTCCTTTTCAAAAATCCAAGGATGCTGGCATCACTGCCGATGAACTTTGAATTATATCCGTTAACTGGAGTCCATTTTCTATTTCTTTATCCACTTCATTTGCAGGAAAAAAAGTCTTTCTTTTCCCTTTTAAATTATTCTAGTAAAAAACGCCTCTCTGCCAACTTTGTTCTGCATTTCCAAAGCGGAGTTCTGAGGAAAGTTTTCTGCTTTAGGACATCTGCTCAAAATCGGAGTCGGCTTTTTCTTTGTTTCTGTTTTTTCTTTTAATAGATGTAAGCTCTCTGCAGCTTAAGGCCTTCGGTAACATTGCATTTACTGCACTTTTGCTGAATAGATAGTTACACATTCTCCCATCATTATACAGAGTGGCTAAATGCTAACATAATAGGCGTAGTAGAATAACAAAATATACTGTCCTATTTTTTCAACAAAAGGCCAATTTCCAAAAACACAAAGCCAAGAAAACCCTAAAACCCATTTACATTAAAAAAAAAAAAAATTTTTTTTTAAGCCAGAAGACAATTTCCTTAGGTCTCTTTAATGAAAATCCTTTTGGTAACAGTGTTACTAAAGTATTACATTTTGTCTCAATAACCATACATTTTATTCAGTCACCCAAATATAAACAGTTAAAAGTCTCAAGCCATTTGATTACTTCACCTCAATACAATGCAATACTTTAAACTGCTCAAAGAACACATTTTTTAGATAATTTATAAATCCAGCAATTTAAACTGCTGGTCAAAGAACAGATTCCCTGTATGCTGGGGATATGGATTTGAAGGGTTTTCAGCTCCACTGGATAAAGACCAAAATCCTGTTATCTCTTTTTAAAATGTATCTTGTTAGTTTCTCCACTAATCAAATAAAATCTTTTTAGATTAGCCATTCCTTACTAAAATCATCCCACAATAAACACTGAAGTTAAAATGCTAGTGGATATAATTAGCTTTTTCTATAGACTGAAACAGCTACATTAAGAAAACTTTAAGGTTTTGAATGTTCACTCAATTAAGACAACAGCACGAGCACTTGGAAAGCTCTTTAAAATCCACCAGGCTGAGGGCCCAGCTCTTTCCCTCTGGCCAGGGTCCAGATAAAAGAAATGCTGCCAGAAATGTAAACAGGATACATTTCTTTAAATTAACAGATCCAGCAAGCAAAAACAAATAGCTCCTCTTGGTTTCTCTCTAAAACTGAAGCTTAGGGGACCTTCTAATTTCAAGGTCAGAGAAAAAAGGGAGAGAAGGAAGCAGCAAGCAGACAGACCAAGAGGCCAAGCTTCCACTATCGTATAATATGAAATCAATGGCCTTCTGGCCCAGTTTCCCCGTCCCTACCAGACCTTGCCATGTTGGGTTTTCTGGGACGAATACTTTGTTCCAACACAACAGACTGCTCCTCACGGTGTTCTTTCTCTACGAAAGTCACCTTACACAGTACCACCAGCAACTGCGCCAAGGGCTCCCCTCCTGCCAAGGAAGGTGCCAGGTAAGGAGGGAAAACGAACAGTAGGAAACAGGGCTCCTGCGCTGAGAGCTTTCGATAGAGCCACAGAAGCAGGATGTGGCTTAAGAAGAGAAGTAACAATGGCATCGGAGGCACAGTCCAGAAATAAGTGCTGTCACTGGAGGATAAAAAATGGTGGTGCAAGGGAACAAGCAACTAAAGCCAGGAATCCCAAACAGAAGCTCCCCGATCACTTCCAGCAAGAGGACACAAAAGGCAGGAGGAGGCCTAAAGCCCCCTAAGCGAACTGACCACGAGGGCAGAGCAGGGGAGAGAGAGCAGGAAGGTTCGTACACCCATAAGACTGGCTCTCTTGAGTGAAGTTCAGGAGAGGACAAGGTTTGAGAGGGCTGGTACTTGGGTTGGTTTCGGACATATTTCAATTAATGGCACAATGAGAAATGCAAGGTAAGTTTTTCAGGCAATAGATGGAATTGTAAAAAGAAGTCTGGATTTGGAGGTACATGGAAGAAGCAAACTGTCATCATTAGTTTCCTCTAGCTGCCTGGAAGGTATTCCTGACTGTCAAAAAAAAAGGAATTCAACATCAGTTTAGATTTCATTCAGATCTCCTAAACTGGAAGTCAGAACTCAAAAGCCAGCAGACTGGAAACTTCTGAAACCACCTCCGGAAGCCATACACCAAAAAAAAAAAAAAAAAAAAAGGACAACAAAAAAAACACCCCCCCGCCCCCGCCCCAAACCAAACCCATTGCTATCGAGTTGATTCTGACCGATACTGACCCTACAGGACAGGGCAGGACTGTCTCATATGCTTTCCAGGCTGTAATTTTCACAGAAGCAGACTGCTGTATCTTTCTCCTGCGGAGTGGCTGGTGGTTTCAAACTGTCAACCTTTTGGTTAACAGCCAAGCACTTAACCACTGATCCACCAGGGTTCCTTTGGAATAATATATAAATAAATAGACCCCGTATATTCCAATTTGTGAAATCAATTTAGTGGGTATTTAAAAAAAAATAGAATATAATCGTAGATATATGAATACATTGTAAACAGTAAAAGTAAGTAGTGTTTCATAGAATTTTGTTTCATTTTGTCCCAAAATAGATAAATGGAACTTCATAAAAATTAGGACTTTATCAACGAAGACTGGGAGAAAATGTTGAAGACTGATATATCCAATGAGGGTCTAATACCCACATGTACATACATATGTATATATAAAACACTTCTGCAGTGTAACAAGAAAACGACAAACGACCCAGTAAAAAAAATGGGCTAAGGATGTGAACAGACATTTTACCAAAGAGGATATCCAAATGGCCAAAAAGCATATGAGAAGATGCTCGAAGTCATCAGTCATTAAACAAAAAAACCAAACCTGTTGCTGTCAAATTCATTTTGACTTATAGCGACTGTGACGGTTAAGACTGTAATGACAACTTGGCTGGGCCATGTTCTCAGCGATCTGGCAGTTAGGATGCAGTTTGGCAGTTATGTAATAATGTAATTTGGCAGTTATGTAATGATGTCATCAGCTCCACGATGAGATCCGCTATGAGCAGCAAATCAGTTGAAAGGGAGCTTCCTTGGGGATGTGGCCTGCCTCCCGTATATAAGTCGATGTTCCAGCAAATCTCTTGCTCTGGATCCTGCATCCACCTCTTCATCATCTGACCTCCAGTTCTAGGGACTTGAGGTAGTAGCTTACCTGCGGATCTTGGGATTTGTCAGCCTCTGCAGCCTGTGAATTAGCAGCCTGCCGTCTTACCTACTGATACTGGGTTCATCAGCCCCTGCAGCTACGTGAGTCAGAAGAAGCTGCCAGCCTGAAGCCTGACCCACAGACTTGGGACTTGCCAGCCTCTACAATCTCACAGTGGCTGCAACAGTAGGCTCAAGCATAACGACGACTGTGAGCGTGATGCAGGACCCGGCAGTGTTTCCTTCTCTGGTACATAGGGTCGTTATGAATCAGAACTGACTCGACAGCACCTAATGACAACAACAACAACCTCATAGGCCAATTCCTTGAGATAAATCTCTCTTTCTCTCTCTGCTTATATATATATATATATATACTTCATTGGTCTTACTTCTTTAGAGAACCCAGCCTAAGGCATTTGGTACCAAGATTGGTTCTAGAAAAAAAAACTGTAAAGATGTTTTTTAAATTGGTTCTCAAGTCTGATTAGTCTTAAAGATGTTGATGGGTCTGCTTCCACTAATAAAGAGGGCACTGATAATCCAAGTGTAAGTTGGCAATAGAAATGTGCAAAATATCACCACCAATAGATCAAATATTGGTGAGAGGCAAGGATCTGGGTGACTGCATGTTTGATACTATTTTACAACTTGTTAGAAAGAAGTATAAAGAAGTTGGTTGGTTGGTCCTACTTTCACTAGACAAAGCAGTGAAAAAGAGCCTCAGGCCTTCAGGGTTACAGTTCAAGTGCCACACAGACAACCTTAAAGTTGCCACTTGTGCCCTGAAAGAAAGCCATATTTCTTGTTGCAAGAGAGTTGATATTGCGAAAACCAAATGCAGAGGCTTAGCGTTGAGTGGCTGAGTTACGCTAACTGAATTTCCAAACTTGAATGGTGTTCGAATTTAAAGCGAGGGCATTGATTGGGAAGAAACAGAATCCTGGGGCTTGGAATGAGGACACATGGGCAGGCACTCAGGAAGCTGGGGACACTGAGCCCCTAAATTTTGTTGAATCACTCCTGGCAAGAGAACCAGCCCTCTCACTCCCATCTGAAGAGATTACTCCATCTTTGTTAAGCCACCCTCCCTCCACCTTCATCTGATGAGATTAACCCAGACGGGTCTGAAAAGCCTTTATCTGAGTTTATTTGGTTGGTTTACCAAAGCATAAATTAAGCGGTAGCCTACACTAAATCAAGTTGAAATGCCAGACCTGCCTTGGTATACTGTAGAAGAAGGTATCCACAGACTTAGGGTAACTGACATGTTAGAGTGCATTTATCAGGTTGGATTCACAGACCCACCCATGGAGAGCCCGGAGGACATACGTTTCACCACAAGGATGACGAACAAACTTGTGAAGGGGGCCCCAGCATCCTTGAAGACTGCCGAGATTGCTATTTTATATAAGTCACATTTGACAGTGGGAACTGCCCTAACTGAATTAAGACATCTAACTAGAATGGGGCTGACTGGACCCCAAGGGGTGATAGGGGTCAGTGGTGGCACTCGATGGACAAAGAAAATGGGGGCATGGTTACTGTAACGGACAGTAGAGTCAAAGCAGTAAATCAGAATAGTCAGATTCATACGGACTTATGGCATTGGCTACTTAGTCACGGTGTCCCTAGGAGTGAAACAGATGGGAAATCTACTAAATGTTTACTTGATATGTACAAGTGGAAGAATTCTAGGTCAAGTGAACTGCAATCTAACTTGAATTACCAGAATAGAGCATCACAATCCCTCAATTAATTTCCAGACTTGAGCCTGATTACAGACCCACAATCCCTTGAACGAAGGGGAGGCCAGGTCCCCTTGAGGAAGAAGCCCACTGCACTTCCAAGAATTTACTGTTTATCTTTCTCACAGCCTTCCCCAAAGGGATCTACAGCCTTTTACAAAAGTGACTGTTCATTGTGGAAAAGGAAATAACCAGACTTTTCGGGGATTACTGGACACTGGCTCTGAACTGACACTAATTCCAGGAAACCAAAAATGTCACTGTGGCCCACCAGTCAGAGTGGGGACACATGGAGGTCAGGTTATTAATGGAGTCTTAGCTCGTTTTTGTCTCACGGTGGGTCCAGTGGGTCCCTGAACCCATCCTGCAGTGATTTCCCCAGTTCCAGAATGCCTAATTGGAATAGACATACTCAGTAACTGGTAGAACCCCCACACTGGATTCCTGGCGTGTGGATTAAGAGCTATTATGGTAGAAAAAGCTAAGTGGAAGCTATTAGAACTGTCCTTACCTAGGAAAATAGTAAACCAAAAGCAATATTGCATTCCTGGAGGGGTTGCAGAGATCACTGCCCCCATCAAGGACTTGAAGGATAAAACCAAACCAAGCCCAGTGCCGTCGAGTTGATTCCGACTCATAGTGACCCTATACAGGGGAGGTGATTCTCACCACATTCCCATTCAACTCGCCTATCTGGCCTGTGCAAAAAACAGGCGGATCTTGGAAAATGACAGTAGATTACTGGAAACTTAGACAAGTGGTGACTCCAACTACAGCAGCTATTCCCAATGCAGTTTCACTGCTTGAGCAAATTAAGACATCTCCTGACACCCGGTATGCAACTACCCACCTGGCTAATGCCTTCTCCTCCATACCTGTTTCTAAGGACCACCAGAGGCTGTATGTCGACAGCTCGCAAGGCCAGCAATATACCTTCACTGTCTTACCTCAACGATACCTCAACTCTCCAGCCCTATGTCATAATTTAGTCTGTAGGGCCTTGATCACCTTTCCCTTCCACATCACACTGGTCCATTGATGACATCATGCTGATTGGGCTTAGTAAGGAAGAAGTGTCAATGACTCTGGACTTACCGGTAAAACATTTGCACACTAGAGGGTGGGAAATTAATCTGACAAAAATTCAGGTGCCTTCTTTCTAGGGGCCCAGTGATGTGGGGCCTGTGAGATATTCTTTCTAAAGTGAAGGATAAATTGTTGCATCTGGCCCCTCCTACAACTAAAAAGGAGGCACAACGCCTAGTGGGCCTCTTTAGAATTTGAAGGCAGCATATCCCTCATTTGGGCGTGCTACTCTGGCCCATTTATCAACTGACTTGAAAAACTGCTAGCTTTGAATAGGGCCCAGAACAAGAGAAGGCTCTGCAACAGGTTCAGCTGCCATGCAAGCTGCTCTGCCATTAGGCCATATGATCCAGCTGATCCAATGGTGCTTGAAGTATCAGTGGCAGACAGAGGTGCTACTTGGAGTCTTTGGCAGACCCCTATTTGTGAAATACAGCACAGACCCTTAGGATTTTGGAGCAAAGCCCTACCATCCTTGGCAGATAACTACTGCCTTTTGAGAAACAGCTTTTGGCTTGTTACCGGGCCTTAGTAGAGACTGAATGCTTAACTATGGGCCACCAAGTCAACACGTATCCTGAGCTTCCCATCATGAATTGGGTGTTGTCAGATCTACAGAGCGATAAAGTTGGACGTGCACAGCAGTACTCCATTATTAAATGTGAGATTGGGCCCGAGCTAAAACTGGAGGCACAAGTAAGTTGCATGAGAAAGTGGCACAAATGCCCATGGTCTCCAATCCTGTCACATTACTTGTCCTCTCCCAGTCAGCACATATGGCCTTATGGGGAGTTCCTTATGATCAGCTAACTGAGGGAGAAAACTTGTGCCTGGTTTAGAGATGGTGCTCCATGATACGCAGGCACCACTTGAAAGCAGACAGCAGCAGCACTACAACCCCTTTCTGCAATCTCCCTGAAGGACAGAGGTGAACAGAAATCCTCCCAGTGGGCAGAACTTCAAGCAGTGCACCTGTTTGTTCACTTTGCTTGGAAGGAGAAATGGTCAGATGTACGACTGTATACTGATTCATGGGCTGTGGTCAATGGTTTGGCTGGATGGGCAGGGACTTGGAAGGAACATGACTGGAAAATTGGAGACAAGGAGGTATGGACAGGAGGTATGTGGATAGACCTCTCAGAATGGGCCAAAGAAGTGAAGATATTTGTGTCTCATCTGAATGCTCACCAAAGGGTGACCTCGGCAGAGGAGGATTTTAACAAGGAAGTGGATAAGATGACACGTTCTGTGAAAACCAGTTATCCTTTTTCCCCAGCCACTTCCATCATTGCCCAGTGGGCTCATGAACAAAGTGGCCATGGTGGCAGGGATGGAGATTATGCACAAGCTCAGCAACATGGACTTCCACTCATCTAGACCAACTTGGCTACAGCCACTGCTGAGTGCCCAATCTGCCAGCAACAGAGACCAACACCGAGTCCCAGATATGGCACCATTCCTGGTGGCAGGTTGATTACACTGGTCCACTTCCATCATGGAAAGCGTAGCATTTTGCTCTTACTGGAATAGATTCTTACTCTGGATACGGATTTGCCTTCCCTGCATGCAATGCTTCTGCCAAAACTACCATCTGTGGACTTTACAGAATGCCTTATCCACTGTCATGGTATCCCACACAGCACCGCCTCAGACCAAGGGACTCACTTCCCAGCAAACGAAGTGCAGCAATGGGCCCATGCTCATGGAATTTACTGGTCTTACTATGTTCTCCATCACCCTGAAGCAGATGGCTTGACAGGACAACGGAACAACCTTACAAAGACACAATTATGGTGCAAGCTAGGTGGTAATACCTTGCAGGGATGAGACGACGTTCTCCAGAAGGCTGTATACGCTCTCAATCAGCATTTAATATCCAGTGTGGTTTCTCCCATAGCCAGGATTTATGGGTTCAGGAATCAAGGGGTGGAAATGTGAGTGGCCACTCACTATTACCCCTAGAGACCCACTTGCAAAATTTTTGCTTCCTGTCCCCATGATCCTATGCTCTGTGGGTCTAGAGGCCTGAGTTTCAAAGGGAGGAATGCTCCCACCAGGAGACACATCAATGATCCCACTGAACTGGAAGTTAACACTGCCACCCAGCCACTCTGGACTCCACATGTTCCCACCAGGAGACACATCAATGATTCCACTGAACTGGAAGTTAACAATGCCACCCAGCCACTCTGGACTCCACATGCCTCTGGATCAACAGGCAAAGGAGGAACTTACCATATCGGCTGGTGTGGATGATCCTGATTTCCAAGGGGGAAATCAGACTGATATTGCATGCCGTGGTTATTAGTTGCCATTGAGTCAGTTCCAAGTCACAACGGCCCTATGTACAACAGAAGCAATCGCTGTCCGGTCCTTTGCCATCTTCCTGATCGTAGTTATGCTTGGGCCCATTGTTGCACCCACTGTTTCAATCCATCTCCTTGAGGGTTTCTTCTTTTTTGCTGACCCTCCACTTTACCAAGCATGATGTCCTTCTCCAGTGACATCAAGTCCTTCTCCTGGTCCCTCCTGATAACATGTCCAAAGTATGTGAAACAAAGTCTCGTCATTGTCGTTTCTAAGGAGCGTTCTGGCTGTACTCCTTCTAAGACAGATTTGTTCGTTCTTTTGGCAGTCCGTGGTATATTCAACATTCTTCGCCAACACCACAACCCAAAGGCGTCAATTCTTCTTTGATCTTCCTTATTCACTGTCCAGCTTTCACACGCATATGAGGAAAGTGAAAACATCATGGGTTGGGTCAGGCGCGCCCTAGCCTCAAAGTGACATCTTTTTTTCTTTTCTTTTTTAAACACTTTAAAAAGGTCTTTTGCAGCAGTATTGCCCAATGCAATGCGTCGTTTGATTTCCCAACTACTGCTTCCATGGGTGCTGACTGTGGATCCAAGTAAAATGAAATCCTTGACAACTTCAATCTTTTCTCCACTTATCATGGTGTTGCTTACCGGTCAGGTTATGAGGATTTCTGTAAGTGCTTCGAGTCCTCTTCACTTTCAGCGAGCAACGCTGTGTCATCTGCATAATGCAGCAGGTTGTTAATGAGTCTTCCTCCAATCCCTGATGCCCCGTTCTTCTTCATATAGTCCAGCTTCTTGGATTATTTGCTCAGCATACAGATTGAAAATTATGGTGAAAGGATACAACCCTGACGCACATCTTTCCTGACTTTAAACCAAACAGTATCCCCTTCTTCTGTTCAAACGACTGCCTCTTGATCTATGTATAGGTTCCCACGAGCACAACGAAGTGTTTTGAAATTCCCATCTTCCCAGTGTTATCCATAATGTGTTATGATTCAGAGTTGAATGCCTTTGCACAGTCAATAAAACATAGGTAAACATCTTTCTGGTATTCTCTGCTTTCAGCCAGGATCCATCTGACATCTGCATGACATCCCTCGTTCCATGTTCTCTTCTGAATCTGGCTTGAATTTCTTGCAGTTCCTGCTGCAACCGCTTCTGAATGATCTTCAGCAAAATTTTACCTGTGTGGGGTATTAATGATACTGTTAGATAATTTCCGCATTTGGTTGGATCACCTTTCTTTGACATAGGCATAAACATGTATCTCCTCCAGTCAGTTGGCCAGGTAGCTGTCTTCCAGGTTTCTTGGCATAGATGAATGAGTACTTGCAGTGCTGCTTCTGTTTGCTGAAACATCTCTATTGGTATTCCATCAATTCCTGGACCCTTCTTTTTTGCCAATGTCTTCAGTGCATCTTGGGCTTCTTTCCTCAGTACTATCGGTTCCTGATCATATGCTACCTCCTGAAATGGTTGAATGTCAACCAAGTCTTTTTGGTACAGTGACTCTGTGTATTTCTTCCATCTTAGTTTGATGCTTCCTGCATTGTTCAAACATTGCACAATGGTAGTAGAGTATTATTGGAATATAGGAGACATAGGGACCTCATACCACCGAGAAAGCAGTGCTGGGACCAGAGCGCGTCCTTTGGACCTGAGGTTCCTGTGCTGAGATGCTCCCAGACCAAGGGAAGACTGATGACAGGCACCTTCCATCAGAGGCAACAGAGAAAGTCTTTCCCTGGAGCTGAAGGCCTGAATTTGGACTTATAGCCTACCAGACTGTGAGAGAATAAATTTCTCTTTGTTAAAGCCATCCACTTGTGGTATTTCTGTTATAGCAGCACTAGATGACTAAGACAGCCATGATTCCCAGTATTGTGTGGTTGTCCTCCATTTTTTGATTTTCCTATGTGTTATAAATCATAATCTCTGCCCGTGGTTAAAGAGGATTAGGGTGCAATATAACACCCTTGCTCAGGTCACACCCCTGATCCAATGTAAAGGGAGTTTCCCTGGGGTGTGGCCTGCACCATTTTTTATCTCGTAAGAGATAAAAGGAAAAGGACACAAGCAGAGAGTGGGGACCCCATACCATCAATGAAGCAGTGCCTGGAGCAGAGCGCATCCTTTGGACCCAGGGTTCCTGTGTGGAGAAGCTCCTAGCCCAGGGGAAGACTGATGACAAGGACCTTTCTCCAGAGCTGACAGAGAAGGTCCTCCCCTGGAGCTGATGTCCTAAATTTGGACGTCTAGCCCACTAGACCGTGAGAGAATAAATTTCTCTTTGTTGAAGCTATCCACTTGTGGTATTTCTGTGATAGCAGCACTAGGTGACTAAGACACCTTCCTTGGCCATCTATCTAATCTAAAACCACAATATTCTCCCACCCCACACTCACCTCTCCTATCCCCGTTCCCTGATTTAGTTTTCTCTTTAGCACCTACCACTAGGTAATGTAGTTTATATTTTACTTATCATGCTTATTGCCTCTCTCCCTCACTGGGATGGAAGCTCCATGTTTTGTTCAGAACCATGCTCCCAGTGCCTGCCACTTGCTGACTGAACCTCAGGTTCTCCTGTGTAAAATAAGGATGACAATCCTTCTTACTCCACAGGCTGTAGTGACGATTAACTGAAACTGGATAGTTCATTAAAATAATTAGATTTGCTTTGTACCCACATCGATCAAACGGAACACAAACCAAACATCAGTAGTCATTTTAATTTATTTTTCATCGGAAAGATCACCATATGAGGAATAATTATGGAGATTAGTAAATTAATTTTGGCCCATATTTGATCTGAAAACAATTTAAATTGTATAATGGGTCCAGAATTGAAATTCGACCATTTCGTTCTACTTGGTTCAACAATAAACATCCACAGAAGCAGCAGTCAAGAAATCAAATGACGTACTGCACTGGGCAAATCTGCTGCAAAAGACATCTTTAAAGTTTTAAAAAGCAAGATATTGCTTTGATGACTAAGGTGCACCTGACCCAAGTCATGGTCTTTTCAACCATCTTATGCATGTGAATGCTGGACAATGAAAAAAGAAGACACATTCAAACAGTGGTGTTGGCAAAGAATATTGAACATGTGGACTGCCGGAAGAATGAACAAATCAGTCGGAGAAGAAATACAACCAGAAAGCTCCTTAGAAGCAAGGTTGGCAAGACTTCGACTGGCATACTTTAGACATACCATCAGGAAGGACCAATTGCTAGTAAAGGACATCACGTTTGGTAAAGTAGAGGGTCTGCAAAAACAAAGGAAATCCTCAATGAGATGGACTGACGCGACAGCCTCAACAATGGACTCGAGCAGACCAACATCACGAAGATGGCACAAGACTAGGCAATGTTTCGTTCTATTATAGATAAGATCATCGTGAGTTGGAGCTGACCTGACAGCAACTAACAACAACAGATGGGTCTGGAAATTCCTTTTGAAACAATCTCCTTTTCATATTTCAAAGGAAAAAGTAAAGTCTACTGACAGGAAAAGTACAACCATGTTCAACCAAAAAGACAGCTTCATTTACTGTAGGAGGTAAATGAAAAATGCAAAGTGACTGCCAGATTTACATAAACAATCTTCACACATATATGTATTACTTCTTTTCAGAGTACATAGATACTTTAATGATTAATAAAACACAGTTAATGCTTTAAAAGCATTACTGAGTTTGAAGCAGCTTTCCAGTGTTTACGCCTTCTCCCAATCAACAGTACAATCACTTTCTTTTGGGAAATGGTTGATGTTAGAAAGGAGTCACCTCCAAAAGGAAGGGGATCGATTAGTAAGTATCTAGCTTGGTTTTTCAGGACTCACTGTAAATGGATAATGATGATGTCACCATCTCCTGTGGGAGGGACTTAGCTCAGGATTCCTATTAGTTGCATCCCAAATGAAAGTTTCCAGCAGTCACTGGCGAGATAAAGAGATGTGGAAGTAGGGCTGAGAAATAGCTAACTAAACAGGGAGACCAAGGCCAGTAGCCCAGCCCAGCCTCTGGGTGGGCTGGAACTGCCAGCCTTTCGGTTAGTATTGAGCGCTTAACCTTTGTACCACCCAGGGACTCCTTACAGAGAGTCAGAAGGAACAGATACCTTTTGAGTAGTCAGGTGAAGGGATTTCATCTTCGGAGGTTACAATTTGAAAGAGAAAACAGATTCACAGGAAAGCCAGGCCCAAAGCCCTTGGGCTGGCCACAGGTGGGATTCCAGTGGCCCAATAGGAATTGCAGATCCAACGGGGAAGGCTCTGGTCCTACGTGATAGGCTGACCCCTATCACGACATCCTACAGCTGGTCTCTGCTTATGATTGGTGCCTTCCCTTGCCCCAGTTCCTGCAGCACAGTAACCATGCTGTGCTCAAAGGTTGAATCTGCTGACGCTCAGCCAACTTACACAGAAGACAGTGAGAGCAAAACCCAACCCCAGTGCCGTCGAGTCGATTCCGACTCAAGTGAGAGCAACAACATTACAAATTCCAGTTTCTCAACAGTGGCAGCGAAGGCCCTGGGACAGCTAAAAGGGTTAACCTGTTTAAAGGTGTCAGCAAATAATTCTGCTTTTTATAATTACTCAGATACATTTTACATAACAATCATTTAAGTAACTTTTATCGAATTTTTGTTTACAATATGGACTTGCTGAAAAATCATTTGAGAGGAGACCTCAAAGTAAAAGCAATTTACCTGAAATGGCACTGCCTACATTTAATAAGGTTATAAAGTGGTAAAGAAGGATTGGAAAATAAGAGCTATTTCTACTGACAGGCTCCAAATATACAACACTCAATTATATTCTATTCTGTCCACATTTGTCATGGAGGGCCTGTTGTACCAGGATGGTGAGGAGTTGGGTTAGTTTCTAACGGCCAAAGAAGTCTTTGAAAAACCGGATGGCGCCTGGCTACTATTATAGAACATTTTCATCAAAGATTCTATGGCAGAAGCCTGGTCAAGAGGGGGAAAATGTGGAACAGAACTTCCAATTCTCATGGAATAAAGACTTTCTGGAGCCACTGAAGCTGATGATCCCCTGCAACTATTACCCTAAGGAAATCTTTAAACCTTGAACCAAAACTATCTTCTGAAGTCATCTCTCAGCCAAATAACAGTCTTGCCTAATTAGGAAAGAATGTCTGCATGAAGCACTGTACACTTTTAAAGAATTACCTACATGTGATTAAGTTGACAACAGCAACTGTAAGGATCAATGAGAAGCTTAGGGGGGCAGTGAGTTTGTGTTAACGACGGTGAAATTGTTTGGAAAAGGTTGTTGAGAAGGTGGTACAGCTTGAAGAATGTAACCAATGTCACTTAATCATACATATAGAAATTGTCGAAGTGGTTTATGTTTTGCCGTGTATATTTTCACCATAAAAAAAAAATAAAGTCTTTCAAGCAGCCCATACATTATAGGTTGCAGAAATAGGTGCTTCCTTCAAATGGATGCTGCTGAGTATTTAAGAAACAGCCCAGCAGACGACACTGAATCCACGTACGCTCCTTAAAAAGCACCATCCATTAAGAACCAGGTAAAAACTCACCTGTCATTGCCATATAAAACAGAAGGAAATCTGTCATTTAACACATCAGTTACTTACTTAGAGAGTGGAGGACATTTCCTTGCTAATGCAATACTGCACCTTCGTGAGGGCTGCTCAAAATGGTTCCCGAGTTCTAAGCAGTACCAGCATTTCAGACTACCCTTCACAAGAAACCTGAAAACTCAGCCAATCCCTTCGTTACCAGTTTGATGGAAAAACAGTTTCCGGTTTTCAAGTAAATAAGAACACCTCCTTAAAGACTCAAATTTGTTTTTCCTCAAAATCATGATAAATCACTTGGACAATGTTTTTCTTTACTTTTTCTTTTAAAGCTACTAAGGCACTAAGAGGGAGCCTTTAGTCTTTGGTGTTTGCTAAAACTGGGTGACTTTATGTTCCTGTTTAGATACCCAATTTCTATGAGTGCTCTACCCAAGCCACTGAAATAAAGCACACACATTTATCACAGGCTTCTAGCTAAGTAACAGGGGCGGGGGAAGATGGGAGGAAGTATAGAATAAGGCAAAAAAACGAAAAACAAAAAATCTACTTCTAACTAATGATAAAGTTTGTAAACAAAGTATAAAAAAAAGATATATAAAAAACAACTTAGTGACCTTTAAAATATAACTGCTTCACCCTCAATAATTAAGAAGTTACAGTTTAACTAACTAGACAATAGATAATTGGTAACTTTGGTGAAGGGTAAGGCAATATTCGATACTGGGGAGGTCAGCACAACCTGATAAGGCAAGGCCATGGACGCTTCACAGACACATGGGGACCATGGTCTGGGTGGAGATCTAGCTCCGTCGGCATAGCATTGTTTATAAAGAAAATGTTCTACATCCTACTTTGGGCTCTTAAAAGCTTGTGTGCAGTCATCTAACATACTCCACTGGTCCTATCCCATCTGGAGCAAGGGGTAATGAAGAAAAACCAAAGACACAAGGAAAAGATGAGTCCCAGGGACTAATGGGCAACAACTATCACAGCCTCCACCAAACCGTGTCCAGCACAGTTAGATAGTGCCTGGCTACCACCACCAACTGCTCTGGCAGGGAACACAATAGAGGGTCCCAGACAGAGCTGGAGAAAAATGTAGAACAAAATTCTAACTCATACACACACACAAAAAAGACCAGACTTACTGGTCTGACAGAGAAACCCCGAGAGTGTGGCCCCGGACTCCGTTTTAACTTAGTGCTAAAGTCACTCCTGAGGTTCACCCTTCAGCCAAAGATTAGACAGGTCCATCAAACAAAATGAGACTAAATGGGCACACCAGCTCAGGGGCAAGGACGAGAAGGCAGGAGGGGACAGGGAAGCTGGTAATAGGGAACTCAAGGTCAGGAAGGGGAGAGTGTTGAGATGTTGTGGGGTTGGCAACCAATGTCACAAAAACAGTAAGTGTATTAACTGTTTAATGAGAAACTAATTTGCTCTGTAAACCTTCATCTAAAGTACAATTAAAAAAAACTCGCTAGTAAGGGTCCCAAAGGTCAACATTATTCAAAAGCAATGATGAGATGATAAGTGGGCAGGGAAACTAGAATATTGGAAATGGAACAGAATACAATTAAAGAGAATTCAGATATATTGTAATAAATATAACTAATGTCACCAAACAATGTGTGTGGAAATTGTCAAATGGGAACCTAACCTGCTGTGTAAACTTTCACCAAAAACTCAATAAAATATTATTTAAAAAAAAAAAAAGCCAAAAACCAGTGTTTTAGTCATCTAGTGCTACTATAACAAAAATACCACAAGTGGATGGCTTTAACAAAGGGAAATCTATTTTCTCACAGTTTAGTAGGCTAGAAGTCCAAAGTCCAAATTCAGGGTGTCAGCTCCAGAGGAAGGCTTTCTGTGTTTGCTCTGGAGGAAGGTCCTTCTCATCAGTCTTCCCCTGGACTAGGTGCTTCTCAGCATAGGAAGCCTGGGTCCAAAGGGTGCATTCTGCTCCAGGCACTGCTTTCTTGGTGGTACAAGGTCCCCCTTCTCTGCTTGCTTCCCTTCCCTTTTATCTCTTGTAAGATAAAAGGTGGTGCAAGCTACACCCCAGGAAAACTCCCTTTACACTGGATCAGGGATGTGACCTTACTAAGGGTGTTACAATCCCACCCTAGTCCCCTTTAACATAAATTTACAATCACAAAATGGAGGACAACCACACAATACTAGAAATCATGACACATATTTTTGGGGGACACAATTTAATCCATGACAACCAGTAACAAAAATAGAGGGTAATAATACATTCTGAAATAGAATTCTAGAAATAACTCCCGGAATCCACGGCAAAGGAAAACTAAAAGAATTCTATTCTGCAGAAAATCTGGATGGTGGTCTTAAAAAAAAAAGACTGATGTGGAAAATAAAAAAAAAAAAAAAGAGGTTACCGTTTATGCTTTCTAGCTCTAAGGTGAAACCAAGGGTCAAAATTATAAGTACTTAGGCTTTGATGAAACAGAACGCTCCTTTTCAAAACGGTGATGTTTTGATTTTTTAAATTATTTTAAAAATAGAATAATACATGCCACAATACACGTTTCATAAGGTACATAAGGACATCCAGTGAAATGTCTCCCTCCTGCCCCATTCTCCTGCCTCCTAGTTCCCCTTCCCAGAGGCAACAATAGTTTCTAACCAGTAAAGTTTGTTTAAGAGGTTACAGATGATATGAAGATATCATTGTCTGATACAATCAAAACACACTTTGTAATAAGAAAAGACCCACTGTATCTACTAAGGAGCCCAGGTGGCACAACGGTTAAGTGCTAGGCTGCTAACCGAAAGGTTGGTGGTTCGAACCTAACAGTGGCTCCTTGGGAGAAAGACCTGGTGATCTCCTCCTGTAAAGACTCCAAAACCAAAAACCAAACCTGCTGGTGTCAAGTTGATTCCAACTCACAGCGACCCTACAGGACAGAGTAGAACTGCCCCAGGGGGCTTCCAAGGCTGTCATCTTTAGGGAAGCAGACCGCCACATCTTTCAGCCGAGGAGCAGCTGGTGAGTTCGGACAATCAACCTTTTGGTTAGCAGTGGAGTGCTTTAACCACTGCACCACCAGTACTCCTTTCATAAAGATTACAGGCTAGAAAACCCTATGAGGGCGGTTCTACTCTGACACACAGGGTCACTACGAGTCTAAAGTTGATGGTACCTAACAACACTACCACTGTATCTACTACCCCTCAAGAGGAAGAAGCTGGGGAGGAAATGAGAGTGATTCAAGGAGAGCTCTCAGGTGGGAAAATCTCAGCATGGCCCAAAGATCAGTCCCACCAACATGTGAAGGAAACAGAAGATGGGAACTGAGGCAGTTGTCCAGTGAGGTATATTAGGATAGGAAAATTAGGAACCATTTGGATGAGTTATGAGATTTTGGTATCTGAGATCTCAGCTATGTCTGCTCGCCTGTGAAGACTCTTCGTTAACAAGATAAGGATAGATATGAGTGAAGCCCTGCCTTGCTCTGAGTAATGCTTGTGGCCGGAAGGCCGATCAAATGAGACTTAACAGTGGACCCCAGCTTCCAATTAGTATGTGCTCAAAACAGCCAGACTCCCAGGTTCTGCACTTGGTGTCATCCCCAGGTCATGCAAGTTCACGTTTATCTTTAAGAATCCCAACAACCTGAATTCAAGACAATGCTTTGTCAACCAAGGTCACACATAAAGTCAAAGTCACAAACCAAGAATTTGAGGAATTTTCTTTTGCAGACATGAAGTCTTAATTCAGACATAACTTTCTCGCCTTAGCTGACCATCCTATTTAAAACCACAACCTCCATAATAAAACTATTTCCTTTTCCTGCTTGATTCCCCTCCCACCCCGGCAAAGATTTTCAGAGTTGGAAGAGACTTTAAAAAGTACTGTGTCAAATCACCCTCCAAATGTGAATTCCCTATACATTAAAGGCTTCTACACAGCAGCTTATCAGCCTGTGTCTCACACTTTCTGGCAAGGATTCCCTGACTTAGCCCACAGACCTCACTGCATGCCCTCCCTGAGCTTTCCCACCCACGTACACCTCACCTCACCTCTCAAGTGATGGACAAGCAGCCCCGCAGGCTGCAAGCTCTCTACATACAGTGTACAGTGTCCTGACATACACAAGGTGTGGATGACAGGAAGCCACGCCACGCTGTGACAGACCCTTCAGTTCAGACTTGTTCACCCATCAGAGTCACCCTATAGCACAGCCCTGCCCCCGGAGCTTCCATCCAGAGGAGGAGAAATGCAAAGACAAGTAAACACAAATGGATATGAAACAACTGCACTCCAGCACTTGTGATCCTGCTCAGAGGAAATCGGCAACGGGTGGGGAGAAGGGACGGAAAGAAGGCCGCTGCGGACAGGGCTGTGAGGGCAGTCTCTCCAAGAGGGACATTTAAGCCGGCTTAAGGATAAGGAAAGGAGTCACGGTGGTGCAACGGTTAAGCGCTTGGCTGCTAACTGAAAGGTCAGCGGTTTGAACCCACTCAGCAGCTCGGTGGGAGGAAAGACACAGCAATCTGCCCCCGTAAAGATTACAGCCTAGAAAACCCTATAGGGCAGTTCTACTCCATCATATGGGGTCGCTATGCGTCAAAATTAACTCAACGGTACCCAACAACAAGGAAGAGGAGCTGGCTAGGCAGCTGGTGGAAGGAGGAGGCTTTCCAGGGGCAAAACACGGCAAGCGAAGTCTTGAGCGCCGTATTTCTGAAAAACCAACCATGCAAGAGGCTGGAGCCCCATGAGCAGGAGAGACGGGCAGAGAGAAGACCCTAGGAGCAGCTGTGAGCACAAGGCTACAGAGGCGGCTGGGACTCTGCTCACGGCTCATCCGGATCCTTCCTTGACTACCGATTGAGAGTGACCGTAAACTGTGATTTAGGAACCGGAGAGATGTGATGTTGAAGTGTCATTTTATCGAACCATGTTTGAAAGTTCGCCAAAGTGGACTCAGGAGCTGCCTGTGTGGAGGCTTGGCTGTTGGGGTCACTAGCTTATCCAGGCAGGAAAGGCGAAGGCGTTCTCAGCTTTTTCCATAGCGGGTTCAGATGACAATAAACTCCTTAAGTGTGCCCTCACTGCACGGTGCCAGCGTTGGCGGAGGGCGGAGACACTGAGAAATTTTTTACACTTACTGGCAAACTCAAAGTTCTAGCACTCGCCCTTATTCTGAGGTCATGTGAGGTACTTTTGCTCCAGAGCTGAGCTCTGTAAACAGCCTATGATTCAGTCTGAAACTGAGGGGGAAATGTCAGAATCTCCAAGCATCACGAATGGGTCTCTGTCATCCTATCACAATAAAAAAAAAAAAAATTACAATACCAGAGAATAAAACTAAGCTTCTCCCCCTGCCACCCTGGTGCAAGGAACACTAGGAGTTATCAGGGAATGCTGTGATGCCACGTGATGCAGACAAGCGACAGACAGACACAGAGAGACAGCGACAGATAGACAGGCACAGACTCGAGACTCCGGCTGAGAATCAGACATCTCAGGCTGGGTATCTATCTCCAGGGCAGGTCGGCAAACTCCGGCCCTCGGAACTGCAGGTCAGATCCGGCCCGTGGCCTGTTTCTGTCTGGCCTGTGAGCTAAGAATACTTTCTACAGATGAATACTTACAATTGATTCAATGATGTGGGAACACTAACTCTGAACCCAAATTAAGTGAAATGTCATCCCCCCCACCGGAAAAAAAATTCGATTCTCATTAGTACACCTGTTTTACTCAATGATCATGATTATATTTTGAATTTCACCAGTGAAATATTCATAGAATTTCTCTTTTACATCAGTAGCTACACAACACCCAACACTGCCTCTTGGCCTGCAAAGTCTAAACTATTTACTCTCTGGCCCTTCACGGAGAGACTTCCGGCCCCAGATCCCAGCCTCCTCGCCCAGCAGCATCACCTGGGGAGTTTTAAAACATTTAATCAGCCCAGGCCAAGCACTTCCGAAAGCTGCTCAAGTGAGTCGACCTTCCCAGGCAGAGCCAAGCTGAGCTGGAGGGGGCTAGGCTCTCGGGGAGGAAATGCTCAAGTTCATGTTTCTCAGCATTCCAAATCTATGGCATAATGACTTCCGGATTATTCCTCCTCTCCTGTTTGCTGTGGTACACGCACTCAACAAGTCCCAGTCGTTTATCTACTCAAACACACACATACAACAAATTTTTCATTTATCTAAAATAAGGAATAGGGTTTTCCGGTTTAGTTTACTAGTCTTGTTAATTAAGACATGCCATGAGAAGCAACATTTGTAAAGTTGGAACTGCATATACCCTCTGACCCAACAATTTTACTTCTGAGTATACACCCTAGGAAACCTCGGCTCCAGTGCACCGGGAAACACGGACAGGGATACACAAGATAGTACCGTCTGTAACAGAGAAAACAAGATAACCTACATATTAGGAGGGGAGGAGATTACAAATGATGGTCAGTACCACGATGCTTAACGTGAGTAAACTAGATCTATACCTATCAGCAGAACTGAACGTTTACTGTGTGCCAGGTATTAGTGTGGCTGCACTAATAGCATTCAATTCTTAGAGTAATCTCGAGATAGCTGCAATTATTACCCCTTTTTTACAAATGAGAAAACAGGCTAGCAACAAAGGAAGCTGTAGAAATGAATGTGAAGGGGGTTTCAACTATCCAGACAACTGATGAAAAAGAAAAATATTTGACTTGCTAACAGTTTTAGTGCTCTGGAGGGAAAAAAAAAGAAAGCCTAGAAGAATAACGAGGGATGCTTTTTCAAAGGACTTAATTCTGAAAATACTAATTGACAATGGTACAGAAGTAACTGGAATCTCAAGAGCAAGTGACTGTGAAATTTCAAAATTAAAAATATCAAAGGAGGAGAAGGACAAACACACATTTATATCCTACCAAAGCAATACATAGAGTTCTAAAAAAAAAAAAAAATTCACATAAACACGATTATAAGTTATCTAAGGGAGAAAAAAAAAGAATAAACAATAGATTAAAAAAAAAAAAAAAAAACCCCAAAAAAGCAACTGAGGCTAGCTGGATGACAAAAAATTTGAAATACATCCAGAATCAAAAGTTTCCTACTGGGTCCCTTGCTACCACCTACTCAAACCGCCCACACAGCTCGTCTGGAGGATGGCAATAGCCCCCCGGGTGAGCTCCTCTTTGGGTCTGGATCCTAAACCTAATCACTTCTGGGTTATAGAAAGAGACGCAGAGACACAGAGACAGGTATCCCCTGGCCTAGACACTGCATTTAGTACCCTGGAGAATTGTTTTAAAAACGTAAGTTGGATCCTTTCACTTCTCTACTGAAACTTCCCACTGCGTCCCAGTTTTAAATGTAAAGTCCTTACGTGGCCTTACCATGGCCTTACGATTGCCTTGCTCCATCCCGGCTACCTCTCTCTTCTACGACTCCTCTCCCTTCTCACTGCCCACACCGGCCTTTCAGTGGTTTCTCAATCCCAGACACACAGACGTGCTTACTTCTGCCCAGCTTCCAGGCTTCTGCAGTCCCTGCTGCCTCTGCCTGGAATACGCCTTCCTTGACAGCAGCCTGGCTTGCCCCCTCCTTGAAGCAAGTCTTTGGTCAAATTATCACCTCACCAGAGAGACCATCCCTTTTGAAACAGCATACAACCACACCCCACCCCACGCAATTTTTAATCTTCCTTTCCCAGCTTTCTTTTCCTTCAGAACACTTACAGCTGACATTTATTTCTTTACTTATTTATTATTTGCCCCCAACCCCCCGACTCCCCAGAATGGAAGGTCTATACAGCAAAGATTGTTTGGGCCACTGCTATATCCCCAATGCCAAACAACAGCCCTGGCCACTTGGCACACAGACATTTGTTGAATGAATGAAAGCAAGTTATCCAAGGTCCCAGAGCTGGGGAATGGTGGCATCAAGGTTCCACCCCAAGCAGTCTGGTTCCAGTACCAGGGCCGGGCAAGAAAAAGGCACATAGAAGAAATACTGGAAGTCGTGTAGGCGTAAGTGGCCAGTTACTAGGAAGCGAGATTATTAAGTGGGAAATGCCATAATCAGAAACAGCCCTCTCAAACGGTTCCTCAGTCTCAGTAATAAAAGAACAAACAATCCAATTAAAATATGGGTAAAGATGTGGAACAGAATCTCAAATTTCTAAAATTAAAACAAAAAAAGACCCACTGGACGGGTCGAGGCTGGCGGACTCCCCGAGACTATTGCCCTGAGATACCCTTCAAACTTTGAACCAAAACTAACCCCTAGGGTCACCTTGTAGCTAAATAACGGACTGGCTTAAAAAATAATGAGTATCACCCGTAAGTACTGTGCTTCTTTGAAAAATCGCCTATATGAGACCAAACGGTCATCAACTAAAACAAAGACGAGAATGTAAAGGGGCAAGGAAACTAGATTAATGGAAATGGGACAACCAGAACGGAAATGATGAGAATGCCCACACATTGTGAAAAATGTAACCAGTGTCACAGAACACCTTGTACAGAAATTGTTCAATGGGTATCTAAACTGCTGTGTAAACCTTCTCCGAAAACGCAATATTACTTTAAAAAAATGGGCAAAGGACTTGAATAGACATTTCTCCAAAGAAGATATAAAAAATGACCAATAAGCACATGAAAAAATTCTCAACACTGCTATTCATTAGGGAAATACAAAGTAAAACCACAAGGATGGCTATTAGCAAAAAGACAGATACTGACAAGTGTTGCTGCAATACCCACATACTGTTAGTGCCAGTGTAAAATGACACAGCTGCTTTAGGAAACAATCTGGCAGTTCTTCGGGTCAAACACAGAATCACCATATGACCCAGCAATTCCACTCCTAAGTATATGCCCAAAAGAAGTGAAAAAGTATGTCTGCATAAAAACTTGCACATTACTTGTAATAATACCCCAAAGGTGGAAACAACTCAAATGTCTATTGACTGATGAGTGGATAAAGAAATTGTGATATATCTACACAATGGAATATGGCGATAAAAAGAAACAAAGATACATGCTCCAACATGAACCTCAAAAACATTATGCTATTTGAAAGAAGCCAATCACAGGAGACCACAGATGGTTTGATTCCATTTAGATGAAATATTCAGTGTAGGCAGATCTATAGAGACAGAAAGTAGATTAGAGGGTGGGTGGGAGTGAAGCAGGGGGTGCCTGCTAGTGGGTACAGGGTTTCTTTTTGAGGTGATAAAAATGGTTACACTTACCTGTGAATATACTAAAAGCCATTGAATTATACACTTTTAATAGGTCAACTGTGTGGTATGTAGACTTTATCTCCATAAGGTTGTTAATTGTGTGTGTGTTTTAAATAATATTTTATTGTTTTTGGTGACAATTTACGTAACAGTTTAGGTTCCCATTCAACAATTTCTACACAAGTTGCTCAGTGATGTTGGTTACATTCTTTACAATGCATGAACATTGTCATTATTTCCATTCTGGTTGTTCCACTTAAGGTTGTTATTTTTATTCTAAAAAAAGTGATGCAAAGCACAGTACGAAAATGACAAAAAATCTAGCTGTTTCTCTTCCAGACCTGCTCCCACAAATCGGTTCCCACCTCCCAGTTAATCAACCACTGAGGCCTCATCCTTTTAACCTCCAAAACCAAAAAACCAAACCCAGTGACGCTGAGTCGATTCCGGCTCATAGTGACCCTATAGGACAGAGCAGAACTGCCCCATAGAGTTTCCAAGGAGCGCCGGGCGGATTAGAACTGCTGACTCTTTGGTTAGCAGCCATAGCACTTAACCACTACGCCACCAGGGTTTCCTTTTAATCTCATCAAGGTGAAACCGTAAGCTCGTTTTCATAACACAGACAAAACTTCCTGAAATCTCTCACATTTTACAAAAACTTTATCTCAGTGAAAGACGCTAATAACTCTATCAATGATTTTCTGATTAATGTTCTCATTATTATTGGCTTAAAATTTTTTATGAAGATCTTAGATTACAGATGTCCTACAAAGACAGGCTGAGAAATCACACGTGCCTCTGACTCCAGCCTTACTTGGGAGAGGAGCCGCCCTCTCTCCTTCCAACAGTGAGAATACATGTTGCTTCCTGTGGCTAGGCGCCCAGGGCTTGTGCTGACCCACACAGAAAGCGCATGTGAATGAACTAACCAACCAGTGCTCCTTTCAGTAGTAAACAGAGGTACTGTGAGAAAATGGACGCCAGTCCCCAGCTAATGGGAGCGAGAAATTACAGCCACGTGGTTTTAGTTACACAGAATAATGAATAGAGGCTAGCTTTTGTTGCCTACTCATAAAGCTCCCAAATTTGTATGAATGACTCTATATAAGGAAACAAGGCTTGCAACTCCCAGCTAGCTCCCTGGGTGGCCCCAAGCAAAACAATTTACCCCTGAACAATTTCCCAATGGACAATGGACATTCCTCCAGCTCTTCTATTTTCTGGGCCCTCTGTCTCACTCTCCCTCCTTCCACCCTAGTAAGAGAGCAGTAAATGATGACAGGTAAGCAATTTTTCTTCCTTTGGCAAGTCTACCAGAAAACTGCTAGTTCCAGGAAATTCAAGGGTAGGCCATATCCCTGCTCAGTAGAATCCCGACCTTCATGTTACTGAAGTATGAAAAATACTTTGTTTACAAGACGTTATGGTTGAATTGTGTCCCCCCAAAATATGTGTTGTAAATCCTGACTCCTGTACTGTGATTATAATCCCATTTGGGAATGTGTTTTCTTTGTTATCTTAATGTGGCAGGATCTTCTGAGATATAAAAGGAGCAGATCAAGCCAGGAAGAACAGCAGCAGAGATGGGGGAAGACAGATGCCAGGCCACAAGGAGATCGTCAAGCAGCCAAGGAATAGAAACTGAAGAGCCAAGGACCTTTCCCCTGAGCTGACAGACAGAGAGCCCTACCTGGAGTTGGTGCCTGATTTCTGACTTCTAGCCCTAAACCGTGAGAAAATTTCTGTTCATTAACGAGGGCACTGGGTTGGGTAAAGCCACCCACTTGGGGTATTTCTGTTACAGCAGAACCGGGTAACTATACAACATTATTAATATTCAAGTTTGGTTTTTGAGTTCCTTCAGATGCTTTTGCTTCTAAAAGTATCTATTCTTATCTTCTAAAAGTATTTATTCACACATCCAACAAATATTTGAATGCCAGGCATTAGAGATACCAGGGGCTTAGGCCAGGGCCTTGTGTGCTGGGAATGGCATTTCAGGATGGCTGACTACAACTTTGTAAAAATATACTATGTACATAAACAAAAAAGATTCAGGCTACCATCAAGATTTCTGGACAAACCTAACTAAAAAATGTTGGACTGTATTTACTCAGCTTTCCCATTCCCTGTTTCTGTGAATTTTTACCTCGATCTGCGAATTTTGGGGCTGCTACTGGAAGCTCCCCTTGGAGGTTTTTTGTTTGTTTCACCTCCAAATTTTACTGGGACAATTTCTTCAGATTTCAACATTACAATCTCTTATATCATTTACAACAGAAAGTCAACCTCCAACCAACTGAAGATACTTAGGACTATAAAGGGCTTAAGACAATCTACCTGTTGGAACTAGTATTCGCAGACCATCCAGTTGCCAGGAATTATAACCCCAAATTATGTGGGCCTTAGATTTTTTTTTTTTAGATTTGGCACATTCTTGCTTCTCAAATCTAAGATACATCTTAAAAGGGTTCTTGTGATGGGTAAGGTTGTGTGTCAACTTGGCTGGGCCATGATTCTCAGTGGTTTGGCAGTTACGTAATGATATAGTTATCCTCCATTTTGTGATAAAATGAAATCACCTCCATTATGTGATCTAATGTGACCAGCCAATCGGTTGTAAGGGGAGTTTCCCTGGAGGTGTGGCCTGCATCCAATATATATGGACATCCTGGCAAAGCTTGCTGGCTTTTGCTCGCTCTGGATCCTGCATCAATCCTGGGATTCGTTGGCCTCCGCAGCCTGTGATTCAGCAGTCTGCTGTCTTACCTGCTGACCTTGTCTTCATCAGCTCCTGCAGCTATGTGAGTCTGGAGAAGCCTCCAGCCTGACACTTGACCACAGACTTGGGACATGCCAGCCTCTACAACTGCGTGAGCCCTTTCCTTGAGAAAAATCTCTCTCTCTCTCTCTGTCTACTCTTTACTGGTTTTGCTTCTCTAGAGAACTCGGCCCAAGACAGTCCTTTTCTCAAACCCTGTTGTTGCTGTGTGCCATCAAGTTGATTCCGACCCATAGCAACCCTACACGACAGAGCAGAACTGCCCTACTGGGATTCCTAGGCTGAAATCTTTATGTTAGGTCTTTCTCTTACAGAGCTGCTGGTAGGTTCAAACCACCACACTTTTTGGTTACCAGTTGAGCATTTAACCTTTGCATCACCAGGTCTGTTTACTCAAACCCTAAAACCAAAAACTCATTGCTTCAAGTCAATTCCGACTTATAGTGATCCTATAGGACAGAGCAGAACTGCCCCATAGGTTTTCCAAGGCTGTAATCTTTACAGAAGCAAATTGCCACATCTTTCTCCCACAAAGTGGCTGATGGGTTTGAACTGCCCACCTTTTGGTTGACAGCCGAGTGCTCAACCACTGTGTACTGATTAAAGACAGTGACTTGCAGAGGAATTGAACAAAATTAACATCCTCAGCCCTCTCAACCCCCAAGATGGTTTGCTAAAACCACTCCTAAAAGATGCTACATGAATTTATCACCAGAGTTCCTCATGCCCAGTCCTTGACCTCACATTTACTGGAATTCAATACAGCTTAAGAGATTAGAGACAATAAGTCTTTCAGGAACACTACAGTGACCAACCATTACGCCGGCCTTGAAAAAAGTAATTTTAATCCTCAGTCACTATTCATACATTATTTGTAACAAAAAAAGTTGGGTCTTGGGCATCTATGGCAGGCTTTGTTGGAGGGACCTCTCACCACACTTCCTGAAGCACACAGAAGAGTATAAGGCCCAGTGACAGGCCAGCACACTGAGGAGTTCTTCCTCCCCACTATTACAAAATACAAATCAACCAAGTGATCCACTTTGCCGTAACTGCTCAGAGGAAAGAGGGAGCTATTTATATAAAGAAGCTACTCTTCTAACTGAGTAACTGATAGCAGTATGGGCTGAGCTTGTTTTGAGACCATGACTACCACTAGTCCAGATTAAAAACTTTTTGATGGTATAGCATTAGGGAAGGTAACGGGGACAGAGAAGGTGACAAAGAAGAAATGAGAACCTAAAGAATTAGGCAACCATTCTTTGGTCTTCCAATCATGCTAATAATAAATCTCTGCAGATTTAGAAAAACAAAACTGTTTTGGAAGAGGCCAGTCATTTCTCAAAAGAATTAGAACAATTCCATAAGGACTTAAGACACTGTTACAAGCTCAAGTGGAGAGAAAATCAAAACGCAACCCAGAGCTTCAAAGGAAGGATCTAGCATTCTAGTTGGCTAGACAGACTTAATACAACAATTTTAAAAGCAAGTTGTAGGCAAAATGAAGTACAAACTGTACGCTAACACCTGTACAATGCAACACAAATGAATGACTTAGATGGACAAGGGACGTGCAGTAAAATTACTTAAAGAAACAAAGAAGTAAAGTTGTGTCTAGGTTTTTATCTTCTACAAAAGTAATATATGTGCAGGGCTAGATATATAAAATGAACCTCGGTGGCACAATGGGTGCTTGGCTGCTAACCAAAAGGTCCATGGCTCAAACTCACCCAGTGGCTCCCTGGGAAAAAGACATGGCAATCTGCTCCCGGAAAGGTTACAGCCTAGGAAACCCTATGTGGCAATGCTACTGGGTCATATGGGGTTACTATGAGTCAGAATCGACTCGACGGCACATATCAACAACAGTAACAGACATATAAACTTCGAAGTTATCAGTAGATAGATGAATATTAGAAGATTAATAAGGACATCGACCTTTTGTTCTGTATTGTAAATACTATCTCCCAGTCTGTTCAGGCTCCTTTTTGCCACGCAGAATTTAAAAAACTGTTCTGGAGTCAAAAAGATTCATTTTTTCCTTTATCATTTCTGTCTTTGGTGCCATATTTTAAAAGGCCTCCCCGCTCGCTCAACCTTAGATCGTGACAATGCTCATCTGCATTCTCTCCCAGTACTTTTAAGATCTACATTTTAATATTTTTTATCATTAATCTGTAGACAATTATTGTATTAGAAAGGGACCTAGCTCTATTTTTTTCCCCAATTGATTAGCCATTTTCACAGCACCATTTACTCATTCACCTTTTCCCTGCTGTTTTGAAAGGTCTCCGTAATAATATTCTCAAGTCCCAGGTACACATGGGTCTGTTTGGGACTCTATTTCACCGATCCACCGTCTATTTCTGAGCCAGTCCTACCTGGCTTTAATCACTGTAGCTTTATAATACTTTAATATTTTTCATGATAACTGCTCCAAACGCATTGTACTTTTTCAGAGTTTTATTAGTTATTATCACACATTTATTCTTCACAGGAACCTCAGAATCATTCTGTCAAGGAAAATACATTGCGTGTTATTAGTTATCACACATTTATTCTTCACAGGAACCTCAGAATCATTCTGTCAAGGAAAATACATTGCGATTTGACTAGCATTGTGTTGGACTCAACTATTTTTGTGGAGGACTGGCTACAATATCAAGAATTCCCACTCAAACAACAACAACAACAGTCATTTTTTCCAGTCTTGTTACATTCTTCAGTAAAGATCTATGGCTTTCATCACATAGGTCCGACTCACTTCTTGCTTATTCCTAAGTATTTCATTCTTTTTGTTGCTGTTATGAATATTTTTTATTATAGGAAAGTGTGTGCACATGTGTGTGCGTGTGCACACATAAACACATACACATCTGTTTTGTATTCAGCCACCTCCTGGAACTTTTTGGCTGATACATTGGATTTGCTACTCATAACGTTAATTTTGTCCCTTCCTTTCCAGTAGATACACCTCATTTCTTTTTTCTTTTGTTTAACTGGCTAGAATCTCCAGAAATCACTGAATTACTACATTAGTAGTTGGCATTCTTGGCTTGCTCCAGACTGAAAAAGAATGCCTCTGGGCAGGAGATAACATTTCTCAGCCCCTAATACACCCACAGATACTCTAGTTGGTAGTTATTTGTGATGGTCTCTATTACTGAGTGCTAAGTGGTTTCCTTTTGGATCACTTCCTTCATGTAAAATAGGTTAGATGACAGGATCAATGTCTAAGGCTGTTCAGAAAAAAGGTCATTCAAAAAAACAATCACCTCAGTATTAATGATAAAAAAAATAAAATAAACATACATATGTATTAAAATATCTCCCTAACGAACAACAAAAACATTGGGCAAGGTTTCTTTAGAAGGCACAAGACTTAAGTCTTCTAGTCTACTTCAAAAATGCCTACATTTAAAATATTCTCCTTACCCCCAATACAAAGCTCCCAATACATAACCAACCACAAACCAAACCCATTGCCATCAAGTTGGAATTCACAGCAACCCTATTAAGACAGAGGAGAACTGCCCCACTGGGTTCCCAAGGAGCAACTGGAGGATTTGAACTACTGACCTTTTGGTTGGCAGCCGAGCTCTTAACTACTGTACCACCAGGGCTCCTAATTTGTACCAGACAGTAGAAAAAGCTCGGGCAACTTGGTGGCTTTTTTTTTTTTTTTAAGTTACCAAGAATTAAAGACACAAGTCAAGTTTCCAATTTAAAAAAAAAAACGCTGAAGATGCTGTGGTTTTCTTGGCAAATGTTTCCGCATTCTGAAAATATTCAAGGTTACAAAAACTGAAAGCAAGGTTCAACTCACTAATAAAACACCTACAATTCCAAACGAAAACTACTTGGCAACTGCAGAGGAATTAACATAAGGGGAAAATGCTTTAACTATCGCCACTCGGTAGTTAAATTATATTCCTAAGGAGTCATACTATAAAATTACTATTACCAAGGTAGTCTATAAGATAATGTTTACCGTAGAAAATACATTTTAAAAAAACCATAATTGTATCACCTGGAAATAAACACTGTTAATATTTTGTTACTCTTCCAATATTTTTTCTAGATATGGTGACATATGCTTTTACCAAAACACAGGATGACTCACAGCACATGAACCGTTTTGCACTATGCGTGTGTATTTCCCTCACAGAGTTCTGCACCATTCCCTACATGAGATTCAACTGTTGTTATGGTCACTTGTAACAACTGTCACACTGTGTGAAGTAGACAGCTGGCATCGAGCTGACTCCAACTCATGGTGACTTTATGCACAACAGAACAAAACTCTGTCCAGTCCTGCATCATCCTCACGATAGCTGGCATGTTCGAGTCCACGGCTGTGGCTACTGTACTACTCCATCTTACTGAGGCCCTCTCTCGCCTTTGCTGGTCCTCTACTTCACCAAACACAATATCCTCCTCTAGCAACTGAGCCCTCCTAATGACGTGCCCCAAGCAAGTAAGTCGGATAATATTCTGTTGTGATCTAGAAGGTTTTCATGGCTAATTTTCAGAAGCAGATTGGTAGGCCTGTCTTCCTAGTCTCTCTCAGTCTGGAAGCTCTAATGAAACCTGTCCACCATGGGTGACCTGCGGGCATCTGAAATACCAGTGGCATAGCTTCCTGCATCACAGCAACATGCAAGCCACCACAGTATGACAGACTGACAGATGGGTGGTGGTGCACTATGCTTGAGTTCATAAATCGACTACTGACCTCATGGTACCAGAAAAAGGATATGCAATTACTGGAAATATCACCACTTAAGTGATCCTTTCATTTTTAAAAAAGATGAGCCTAAGTAAATCAACATAGTTCGTTGTCACCAAGTTTTCCACCATCAATTTCCCAATAGGCAAAGCTGACCACCTCAGTTTTCTCATCTGAAATATAATTGCTGCCTTCCCTTTCTCCAGTTACGATGAAACTGCCACAATTACCAAACAAAATAATTGTGAAAGAGGGTTTTACACACATGTAAAAGTACTCAATATTGTTATATGGTATCAAGGAGGCAACTGGACAGGAGGCCACAGAACTGCTTACAAGCTTGTTGTAGGTACCTACCTTCCTTAACCCTCCAAGTCCTCTTCTCCTCTCATGATGTTCAGGGCACATGCCAAGTACCAGGGAAAGAAAAATGCATAAAACTATTCCTGTTCTTGATGACCTCAGTTTAGCAGGTGGCCAAAGAAACAGATGTCCCTCTATTCAAATAGGTCATTCTTTAGTGAACACAAAAAACCAACTCCCAATAAAAAAAAAAAAAAACCCAACTCCCATGTGACCCCATGTGTATCAAAGTAGAACTGTGCTCCGCAGGGTTTTCAATGGCTGATTATTCAGAAGTCGATTATCAGGCCTTTCTTCCACAGCACCTCTGGGTAGACCCCAGCCTCCAAGTTAACGGTGGGTGCATGAACTGTTTGTGCCACCCAGGGACTCCTTAGAGAGCACACCCACATCTAAATGGCCCGATCACTGCAAAGGAGCACACAGGGCTAACAAGGCAAAGATGAGTTGTAAGTACAAAAGTCCACTTGCAGCCCCTGTCCCTAACAACAGGTCCCTGCCTCAAAAAGTTTACAATTAGACAAATGAAGGAAAAAAGTGGCCTTATGACTGGCAGATACATCTTTATTTCCCCCTATAGGGATGGATAAGAAAACAATAAGACTTCTTTGGACATTGAATTTTAGGTATATGTTTTACATGCAAAGGCCTGAAGCAGTCCAGTTTTCTCTCATGTTTCCTCTACAACTAGGGGGGCAAACCACGTTTAGTCAGATTTAGACTCATTCACAGTTGATACTCAGCTGTGTATATTCAGAATGGATATTCAGCTATGTCTATTCAGTTCCTTCCTGTTTCTGTCTTCTTAATTAGATCCACAATGGTGTTGTTTGGGTTTTTATTTCAGTAGCTCTGTGATTCTTCATCTCATCTCGTCGTTTTATCATATCCTTGACTCCTGTTTTATAATAGCCTATATGCTTATTATTCTTGCACAATATAAAGGGCTCTTAGGTAATCTGTTTCTGTTGCATGGTTTACCTCTTTTTCTGGACTGGGTTTCTCATCTGTCTTTTGCATGCTGTGTTGAGAGTTGCGTGCTGTTTCTTTTCCGCTTTCTCATCCTTATACTTTCTACAAACCAAATTTTCTCAGAAGTAGTCCATGTCAATTTTTCTTGATACCATTCCCACCTTATTGAGAACCAGTCTGTCTTCCCAGATCAGAGCTACAGTTCGACAGGTGGATGCTGCTTTCAATCTATGTCTGAGGGGATGGAGGTAAAGAAAGTTGAAGAACTGGCTGAGGCTGAGTAGATTTTCTTCTGGAATCCTACTAAATATCCTGGCAGAAGCCCTGGTGTCACCGTGGTTAAGAGCTTGGCTGCTAACCAAAAGGTCGGCAGTTTGAATCCACCAGCTGTTCCTTGGCACCCCTATGGAGCAGTTCTACTCTGTCCTATAGGGTCACTATGAGTTGGAATTGACTTGACGGCGTTGGGGTTTTTTTAATACCTCAAGCTGCTTTGCCCCAGCCTCATAAGCTTTGTGTTCCAGTGCTCTGGAAAACAGCAAACACTTTGCTGAATATAAATATCATTCCATTAGGTAACGGGAAGGAGTCCTGGCGGCGCAATGGTTAAGTGCTTGGCTGCTAACCGAAAAGCTGGGAGGTTTGAACTTACCAGCGGCTCTGTGATCCACTCCTGTGAAGATCACAGCCATGAAAACCCCATGGGGCAGTTCTACTCTGTCACATGGGGTTGCTATGAGTCAGAATCAACTCTATAACACCCGAAAGCAGCTACACTCCAGCCAAAGGGTTTTCCTTCAGTTCCAAGCCTTTGCCAAAGCAACTCTTAGGTTGGGGAGCTCACTGTGGCTGTCCCTCATGTGAAATGTCTCCTTGATATTGAGTTGCTCAAGGTAGGAAAAAGCCAGATGCAAGTAGGCAGCTCCAGAAGAGAGAACCTCCAGGGTTCTCTTCGCCTACCAGGAAAGGGGAAATTGGAAAGGGGAGGACAAGAGAATCACTGGCTGAAATCCTATACACGCAAAGATAAGGCTAAAAAATTGAAAGCCCTCCCATAAGATTAAAGCCCCCAATCCAACCTTACAGGGTTACTGAGAGGACCATATGAGCTAACAGGGAAAGTGCTTTAAAAACAAAACAAAAGCTCCCTAGGCAAAGAGGAGGTAGTATTGTTCCTTCCAGGCAGAGGCTGTCTTCTCCACCTTCAGCAGCTTCCGCGTATAAACAAATACTAAATAGGTACATGTCTTCTAGTGAAACTTCCACTTATCTAATATATTCTGCTTTGTTTAAAAACATGGTCTTATTATGCACTGATAAAAACGCAGATAACCAATTTTCTACTTCTCAATTCTGACCAGGTAATCTCTGGGCTGCTAAACAAAAGGTTGGCAGTTTGAACCCGCCTAGTAGCTCTGCCGGAGAAAGACCTGGAGATGTGCTCCCGTAAAGATAATAGCCTGGGAAACCCTATGCGGCAATTCTACTCTGTCATGTAGGGTCACTATGAGTTGAAATGGACTCTCTAGGAACCAAGAACAACAATTGCTCAGAGAGTCCCTCCTCCTTTTCTCCTTCAGTTTTCGGTCTACATCTGTTTCATAAAGTCATCAGAACCCTAGGAAAAAACATTTCCTTTCCCGTCTTAAAGCTAAAATTATGGAACTTCGTTTCCTTGCAAAAACACTGATAAAAACATAAACATTTATTGGCCATCATGTGTGAGGCAAGAATTTGTAAATACAGACTTAGCATCAGTTGAAAACACAGATTAAAAATGCTGAGGCTGCGTATCGTCAAATTTATTATTGGCTCATAGGGAGTATAAGGAGGCCTGGCGGCACAGTGGTCACGCGCTCGGCTGCAAACCGAAAGGTCGGCAGTTTGAACTGACCAGCTGCTTCGCCAGAGAATGATGTGGCCGTCTGCTTCGTAAACATGACAGCCTTGGGAACCCTATACGGCAGTTCTGTTCTGCCACATGGGGTCGCCATGAGTCGGAATCAACTCGATGGCAATGGGTTTTAATAGGGATTATAAAAATCCCCAACACAAACACTAAAATGGCGATTCCCTTTTATCTGCAGTGGAAATCGGAAGTTGGGTGAGACTTCAAATAATTACTCCCTTTTTTCAGTAAATGTCAAATCTTTCATTTGGAACACTATGTGTCTTGTCTACAAAGAGGAATAAAATCTTATCTTGATAAACAAAATGCGGTTTGTCTATACAATGAGGTATTATTCAGTCATAAAGAGAAATAAAGTCCTGATACCTGCTACCACATGGACGAACCTTGAAAACCTTATGCTGAAAGAAGGCAGACACATAAGGACAAATACTGTGTGACCTCACTTTCATGGAATATCTACAACAGGCAAGTGCATATTTGTTTATTAGTGGCTACCAGGGGCTGGGGAGAGGGGAAAATGGGGAGCAAAAAATAGTAATAAATTTTACCTTGAGAATTAATGCAATTTGCCTCATACAGTATTTCCTGAATAACCATGGAGTATACTCACCTCGGAGCCCTGGTGGAGCAAAAGGTGGACAGTCTGAACCTACCAGCCACTCCACAGGTGAAAGACATGGTAGTCTGCTTCCATAAAGATTACAGCCTTGGAAACTCTATGGGGCAGTTCTACTCTGTCCCATAGGGTCACTATGAATCAGAATCGGCTCCACAGCAACGGGTTTGGTTGTTTTGGTGTGCTCACCTTAACCAACTGTGAGCTACAAATGTTCCAGCAACCGGAATTGCCCGTTTTGGCCCCAAGATATTCCACTTCCCAAAGTTAGCCAATGAAAACCCTAGGATCACAACAGAATATTGTCCAATACAGTGCTGGAAGATGAGCCCCCTAGGCTAGAAGGCATGCAAAATACACTGAGCGGCCACAACAATGAACTCGAGCATACCAACGATCGTGAAGATGGCGCAGGACCAGGCAACATTTCTTCTGGTGTACACGGGGTCGCCACGAGACGGAGCCAACTCAACGGCAACTGACAACAAAAACAGCCTGAGAGAATGTCATCACACATCCTGCAGAAGATCTTGATGGCCTCCATCAGGTTAGCAAGGACTCCCTGTCCTCCAAGGGACTTAACCAGAGAATGTCCCATCTCCTGCCCTGCTTCCCCCTTGTATTTCCTGTCCACACAGAAGCCAAGTTGGCAGAGAAGCTCCATGACTCGTGACTATGTCTCTTCCACTCACCACTGTATGCGTAGCACAGAGCAACATGCCCGGCTCTGAACCCCTGGAGTGGCCTTACATCTAGCCTGGCCTTGCCCCAGACACGGTAGGGAACGCCATTTCACTGCTCCAAACAGGCGCCTGTGAGCTCAGGGAGTGCACCCTAGGCATGATCCCTGGTATTCCTCCCCAAGGTAATACACACGTCAGCACCTCATAGGACATACATGTGCCAGGTCTCTGTGTTCCCAGGGCTTGGTGTTGTGTTCAGCTCAACTTGAGTACGTGCTGGTGAAATAGCAGTGCTGCTGTGGTCTGATGCCACAGGGCCGCTGGACAAAGACGGCGCCGATGCTTTCGGACCAGACTGTAAAACAGATGCCTAAGTTCAGAAAGAGCTGCTATCTTCTCAGCCTCTGCTTCTCTAAGAAAGCAGGGGTCAGGACGTTTTCTTCCCCCTTGGCCTCTTGAAAACCCGGATGCGCTGCTCTCCAGCTACTTTCTCTCTGCCTTCAAACATGCCCGAGTTTAACAGTGCTCCTTTCTGTCCTGTGAGTCCTGTGCTTCCAAAGCTCCAGTCCTAAACTCATTCAGTCTGCTGAGGCAATGCAAAACCAAACCCAGTGCTGTCGAGTGGATTCCGACTCATAGCGACCCTATAGGGCAGAGGAGAACTGTCCCATAGAGTTTCCAAGGAGTGCCTGGCGGATGTGAACTGCTGACCCTTTGGTTAGTAGCCGTAGCACTTAACCACTACGCCACCAGGGTTTCCGAGTCAATGCAGACATGCAAATTATTTTTTCCATTCAGTCAAACCAAATGTATGTGACTACACCTGAACATTTATCCTAAGGTAGAGACAGAAGGTGGAGCAACACAGTGCTATAGGCTCAGGTAGAGACAGACGAAAGAAACATGAAGACAGACTAAGCCATCACATAGGAGTGACTATTCATATTCTGCTCACTCTAAAAGGGCAATCCATTGACACTAAGCACCTACTTTGTCCTGGCCTTGTGATGGAAGATGCAAAGAGGACTCCATTTCTTTGGTTTAAATACCAAGTATAATGGTTACAATACTCTGGTGGCACAGTGGTTAAGCGTTTGGCTGCGAACCAAAAGGTCAGCAGTTCGAATCCACCAGCCGCTCCCTGGAAGCCCTACAGGGCAGTTTTGGTCGGTCCAATAGAGTTGCTATGAGTCAGAATCGACTCCACGGCACTGGATGTGGTTTCAGATTTTGAAAATGGTTATAGCATGAAAGAAGCCAGCTGTCTTTATGGGATGACACTGCCCTTCAGAGAATGTGTGCTAAGTATTAGGTTCATCACACAACATTAGCTTCTTCGGTCAGAAGACTGCCCTGTAATTACACCTCTAGATAAGCCTGAAGTTTAAATTTCCGGATCCATTTAAAACTGATAATATCCATGTGCATACTCTCTATGATGCAATAACAGAAAATAATTACAAGCTATCAACATCTAGCACCAAAATCAAACCGAAACCAAACCCATTGCCATCAAGCCGATTCTGACTCACAGTGACCCTACGGTACAGGGCAGGCCCCATAGGGTTTCCGAGGCTGAATTCTTTACGGAAGCAGAGTGCCCCACCTTTTTCTCACAGAGCGGCTGGTAGGTTTGAACTGCCTATCTTTTTGTTAACAGCCAAGTGCTTTACCCACTGTGCCACCAAGGTTCCTTATATCTAGCATTAAGCACAGCTATGTTCGAAACCTCACACAAAAGATGGCTGAGGGTCAAATCTGCTCACCTTAAACAGATTTGGTTAGAAGAATCGACACGTGAACTTGAAAGCTAAAGGGTGAGGCCAATGATTCATGTGCCTCAACACCTATGATGGCCAAAAGGATCTCTCCGGATTTTTTTTTTTAACTAACGGAAACATTCATGGATTTTTTTTGTTTTTGGCATTAAAAAAGGTTCAGCTGTGTAAAAGTAAGCTTGCTTATTTGAACGCAGTTTGCCAATAAGGCAATAAAAGCTCCACTGCTCCCCCAGAGCCCAGAAGCAATTGATGGTCTGCTCTCACGCAAAACAACTGTAGCATAATGCACGTACCAGGTGGTACTCTGAATCCAAGAAACAAGCCTACTGAATGCCAGGAACATTAAACTGCCGAAAAATACAGGTGAGTGGTAGGTGCTTCTTCACAGTCCTATTCGCGTTGAAAAAAGTAAATGTGATACAGCAAACGATTTCAAAAATTTTACTCAGTCCTAGATATTCCACAACAGAAGTTTTTAATCTGTAGTCCATAGACCACGCATAGGTCCACTCTTGGAATTTAGGATGTCCAAGGAACCCTTTTCAATGGTGTGTACACACGTGAATTTTCTAGGGAGACGGTCCATGGAGCTTTCAGCTAAAGAGCTTGCAAGCCACCACACTGTGACCACTCCTTTGGACTACAAAGTTCCATTAAGCGCCTACATCGATTCTTCCTGGATACCTCTACCTGTTAGAAGGTTCTGTCTTAAGTGACAGATGGATAGCACTAAGGTGGAACCATCAGTGTGTTCATTTCCACCTGCTGAAATCCTACAGTGCTTTCAAAGCAGCTCAAACCACACCTCCTGTAGAAGGCTTTTCCAGATCCTCGGCCAGAATTAATCTTCCCTATTCTCCGACAGCAGTGGGTTGGGTTTATTCTCCTACTGGGAAACCCTGGTGGCATAGTGGTTAAGTGCTACGGCTGCCAACCAAAGGTTCAGCAGTTCGAATCCACCAGGCGCTCCTTGCAAACTCTATAGGGCAGTTCTACCCTGTCCTACAGGGTCGCTATGAGTCAGAATTGACTTGATGACACTGGGTTTGGTTTGGTTTTGGATCTCTCCTACTGAGGAAACCCTGGCGGCATAGTGGTTAAGCGCTACGGCTGCTAACCAAAGGGCTGGCAGTTCGAATCCACCAGGCACTCCTTGGAAGCTCTATGGGGCAGTTCTACTCTGTCCTATAGGGCTGCTATGAGTCAGAACTGACGGCACTGGGTTTGGTTTTTGGATTTGCCAACTGAGGAAACCCTGGTGGTGTAGTGATTAAGTGCTACGGCTGCTAACCAAAAGGTCGGCAGTTCGAATCTGCCAGGCACTCCTTGGAAACTCTACGAGCAGTTCTACTCTGTCCTATAGGGTCGCTATGAGTTGGAATCGACTCAACAGTAGTGGGTTTGGTTTTTCGGGTTTTATTCCCCTACTGAAGAAAGACCTGGCAATCTGCTGCCATAAAGATTACAACCAAGAAAACCCTATAGGGCAGTTCTACTCTGTCACATGGGCTCGCTATCAAAATCGAATTGATGGTACCTAACAACATTTTCCCACTACATGTCTACCTCTACAGTGGTACTGAACATAGTATACCTACTTACTCTATATTAAAAATTACCTGGGCAAGTGAGTCCCCAGTGAGACAGAGTGCCTGGAAGGTAGGGACTGGGCAGTATCCACAAACAAAAATCCCTTCCCCACCAGCACAGGGTACAATGCACGGGGTATATGATGTAAAAATGCCTGTTAGGATCAAACTGATGACAGCGACTTGAAAGATTAGATAGGAAACTTAGGGGGCAGTGAGTTTACACTAATGGGGGAGGAACAATCTGGAAAAGGGGGGGTAAGAATGGTTGCACAATTTGAAGAATGTCATTGATGTCACTGAACTGTACAAGTAGAAGTTGTTGAACTGGTGGATGTACTGCTGTGTCTATTTTCAACAATAATAACAAAATAAATTTTAAAAATGTTTGCTAAATTGAATTCTTTTATTTTCAGTGTCAACAAGACACCAATAATTTTAATAATCTAATTCTTCAAAAAGTTTCTAAATCAGCAATATATATCTTTGAGTTGTTAAATGATATCCCAAGGCAATTATGTGTCTGGTATTATAATTCCCAGTCGATGTAACAAAGGACCTTCAAACAGCTAATATTTTCTTCACTTCTAATTGCATGTGAAATTCCGTACTTAAAAATGGCTTTTGAAATGTAATACATCACACATATATTAGAAAGTGGAAACTCTCTGAGTTCAGTCCAGGCTGGTGTGCAGCCTCCCACACAAATACCAAGGAGCACACTGTCACCAGAGGCGTTGCACAACCTCTGGAACAACAAACATGAATTTTAAAGATAGCCCATTTAGGAAGTGAGAGAATATCATCTTTAAGATTATATACAAAATGAACTAGGAAGTCTTACTGGAGATATTCACAGGAAATCAAAGCAACTTGGTGCCATTGTTAGGTGCCCATTCTGACTCACAGTGACCCCATGTGACAGAGTAGAACTGCCCCATAGGTTTTCTCAGGCTGTAATCTTTACAGGGGTAGATTGCCAGGTCTTTCTCCTGTAGAGTCGCTGGGTGGGTTTGAATCGCCAACATTTCAGTTAGCACCGAGTGCTTTACTGTTGCACCACCAGGGCTCCTTTCGAAGCAACTAGTAGATTCAAGCAATTAATTGCAGAGGGTGGTATGAGTAATGAAGTTGAAGGAATCCTATGTTCAAATTCAGGTACAAGTGTAACTAAGAAAGAAGAACTTTGAACCTGGACTTAAAAGCCCCGGATGACAGAGACTTCTGGTTCCACCAAGATGAAATAGCTCCGTTCCTCCCAGGTGTAACATAACAAACAAATCCAGAAGTCTCTTAAAGGTAGAAAGAAGAGGCAGACTGCCTTGGGACCTCAGGACTCGAGCAAGGCCATGGTGGTGAGTCCTCTGGTGTCCTTGCCTCCTTTAGATTCTGGACAGGGTGTTCTGAATGCCGCCAAGCTGGAATCACCAGAGGCACAAACAAAATGTGCCAAGAAGGGCCTGTTCCCTACTCGAAGGACCAGAAAAGGGCGGTCTTACAACAGAAAACCTTTTTGTGAATACCCACCATACTCCAACACAAATGGAAAAAACACATACATACTCCACTGAGCAGGAAGGTGATCTTCCACCCCCCACTCCTGCCCTGTGGAAGCAGGTGGCATGCTCCAATTGCCCTGCTGGGTAGTGTTGCCAGGGCCAAGCAGGGATCTGATTTCCTATGCCTGCCTGGCAGAAGCAGGAGGTGATCCAATCCCCCCACCAGGGTAGTGTTAGCAGGACCCAGTGGGGAGTTGAGCCTCCACCCTACTCAGTATCAACTAGGTAGAAGGAGGTGGTAGGATGCTAGACTACTGACACTCTCCTTATCCCCTCTCTGCCCCAGTGTTGGCCCAGCCAACGGGGAGCTGATGTTACAACCCCACTCAGAGGCAAAAGGCAACAGTCTCAAAGACCTAAACCTGAAGGTCAATAGCAAAAGAGCTAATATTCCTATCACTGGAAGAAGCAGAGAAAGGGAGAGTGGAATTGAAAAATTATTTTAAGGAATAATGGCTGAAAACTTCCCAAATCTGGCAAAAGACATAAACCTATAGGTTCAAGCAACTGAGCAAACTCTAAATGATAAACCAAAAGAAACCTGTGCCAAGACAAATCATAATTAAACTTCTAGAAACAACAATGAAAAAATCTTGAAAGCAGCCAGAGAGAAATGATGTATTTACTTAGAGGGGAACACCAAGTCAAGTGACAGTAGATTTCTCATTTGAAGCTATGGAGGCCAGAAGAATGTGGCCCATTTTTCAAGTGCTGAAAGAAAAGAACTGTTAACTACGCATTCTGTATCCAGTGAAAATATCCTTCAAGAATAAAGGGGAGCATAACAATTGGTCTCTATTTACCTGGAACAACAAAGGAAGGAGAGTTAGGAATAGGAGGAGGAAACAGAATGTGTAGCTAATTGCCTCTATGAACAACTGGCTCCTTTGCCATGAGACCAGAAGAACTGAATGTTGTCTGGCTACCATTATTGAACAATTTGATGCAAGGTTCCATAACAGAATCCTGATCAAAATAAGGAAAATGCAGAACAGGATGTCAAATTCTCATGGACTCTAGACTTTCTGGAGCCATGGGGGGTGAATAATCCCTTAAATTGTTGTCAAAATAATCTTTAAACAAGCCAAAAATATCCCCTGAAGTCATCTTAAAACCAAACAATAGTTTAGCTTAACTAGTAAAAAATGTCTGCCTTGAGCATTATGCTCTTTTAAGAACTACCTATAATGGAGCCCTGGTGATGCAGTGGTTAAGAGCTGCTAATCAAAAGGTCAGCAGTTCGAATCTACCAGCTGCTCCTTGGAAACTCTATGGGTGCAGTTCTACTCTGTCCTATAGGGTCACTATGAGTTGGAATGAACTCGATGGCAATGGGTTTTGGTTTGGTATAGGGGATCAAATTGACAACATCAACTTAAAAGATCAGATAGTAACTTAAGGGGCAGTGAGTTTATGGTAATGAGGGAAGAACAACTCAGACAAGGAGGGTGAGAATGGTTGCTCAACTCAAAGAATGCAATCAATATCACTAAACTGCACATGTAGAAATTGTTAAATTAATGCATGTTTTGCCATGGGTAGTCTCAACAACAACAACATAAATAAAATTCAGGAAAAAATAAAAAACCTGGCTCTAACCTATCTTTGAGAAACAAACAAACAAAAAGAATAAAGGGGACACCATGCAGGATTGGTTCTCTGAGTTTGAGGACTATGACCATAGTCTTATAGGACATCTTGGTCAATTGGCATAATATAGTTCATAAAGTTACATTCTACATCCCAGTTTGGTGAGTAGTATCTGGGGTCTTAAAAGCTTGTGAACGACCATCTAAGATACAACTATTGGTCTCTATTCATCCAGAGCAAAAGAGAAAGAAGGAAACCAAAGACCCAAAGAAGAAACTAGTCTACAGGGCTAAAAGTATACATGAACCACGGTCTCATCTACCCTGAGACCAAAAGAACTAGATGGTGCCCAGCTACCACTGCCAACCGTCTTAATCAGGGCCACAGTAAACTGACCCTGACAGAATGGGAGAAAAATGTACAACAGAACCTCAAATCCCTAAAAAAATAAAAATAAATAAATAAAACAGGCTTACTGGACTGGTTCAGACTGTAGGAATCCCTGACACTACTGCCTTGAGATACTCTTCAAGCCCTGAACCAAAAATAAGGTCTCCTTTTAGCTAAATGGGAGACTGGCTCATAAAATAATGAATATCACCTATAAGTACTGTGTCCCTTTAAAAAATCACCCATATGAGACCAAACAGTCAAAAATTATAACAAAGATGAGAATGTAGGGGGCAGGGAAACTAGACTAGTGGAAATGGAACAACTAGAACAGAAATAACAAGAATGTTCAAGCATTGTGAATGATGTAACCAAAGTCATGGAACAAGTTGTGTAGAAATTGTTGAATGGAAATCTAAACTGTTGTATAAACCTCTACTGAAAATGCAATAAAATATTATTTACAAAAAAGAAAACAAAAGAAGAAGAAAGGGGAAATAAATATTCTGGGACAAAGGAAAGCTAAGAGAATTTATTGCTGGCAAACCTACCCTTAAAAAGAATGGCTAAAGGAAGTTCTCTAAACAGAATGAAAATGATAATGAGAGGCCTGGAACTTCAGAAAAGAAAGAAGAACACTGGAATACATAAAAACAGGGGTAAATAAAATAATCACACTTCTCATGAGTTTCTTAAGTCATATTTGATGACTAAAGCAAAACAATCTGATGTGATACAACATTTATATCTAAAACATGAGGAGCATAAAGGGACTTAAATGGAAGTTTTTACACTTCATTCAAAGCTGGAAAACACTGGTACAGTACACTGTGATAAGATACGTATATATTGTAAACCTAGAACTACTAAGAAAACTATACAAACTGATATACTCAAAACTAAATAAGCAAATCAAGATGGCATCCTAAAACATGTTTAAGTAATCCACAGGCAGAGAAGCAGAGGAAACAAACAAAACAACACTTGAGACTTAAGCCCTAACACATTAAAAAGTACCTTAAATGTAAATGGTCTAAATATCTACTTAAATTGCAGAGACTGGCAGGGTGGGGAAAAAAATAGGATGCAACAATATGCTATCTACAAGAAACTCAGTTCAAAACAACCACATGGGTAGGTTAAAAGTAAAAGGATGGAAAAACATATACAATGAAAGCATTATTAATAATAATAATAAAAGCAGGAGTGGATATATTAATATCCAACAGTAGACTTCAGAGCAAAGAAAATTACTAGAAATAAACAGGGATAGTATATAAAAATAGAATGGTCAATTCGCCAAGAAGATGTAACAATCCTAATTGTGTACACACCAAACAACAGAGCCTCAAAACACACAAAGCAAAAACTGATACAAGAGAAACAGACAAATCCACAATTATAGACGGGGACTTCAAAATTCTGCTCCCAGCAACTGACAAAACTACTACTACATGGAAAATCAGCAAAGATACAGAATAACTTAACAACTCCATAACCAACAAAATCCAATTGACATACACAGAGCACTTCATCTAACAACAGCAGAATACACATTTCTTTTCCTCCAAATGTCCATGAAACATACATCAACACAGGGCCACAGAACATATACCAAGAAAGATCATATCCTGGGTCATAAACAAAATTCAACAAATTTGAAAGAATTCAAATTATACTATGTTCTCTCACCATAATGGAATCAAACTAGAAATCAATAACAGAAAGACAAAAGAAAATCTCTAACACTTGGAAATTACAACACCTTTCTAAATAATCAAGGGTCAAAGAAGTCACAAAGGAAATTAAACTATACATAAAACTGAATAAAAATGAAAATATAACATATCAAAGTATGTGGGACGCAGATAAAGCAGTGCTGAGAGGAAAACTTATAGCACTTTGCTTACATCAGGGAAGAGAAAAGGTCTCAATAATAAAAGTTCCTACCTCAAGAAGTAAAAAAAAAAAAGAGCAAAAATAAACCCAAAGCAAGTAGAAGGAAGGAAATAATAAAGAGCAGGTATCAATGAGATCGAAAACAGGAAAATCATAGAGAGAAATCAACAAAACAAAAAGCTAGTTCTCCCCCCTCACCCAAAAACAGTAAAATTGATAAACCTCTAAAACTGACAAAAATAAAAAGACACAAATAAATATCAGGAAAGAAGCAGAAAATATCACTATAGATCCTGCAGGCATTAAAAGGGAATACTATGAAAAACTTTGGATCAACTCCTTGAAAACCACAAACTACCCAAACTCAACCACTTGTCCTGAATAGTCCTTGTGATCGTTAAGGTTATGTGTCAACTCGGCTAGGCCATGATTCTCCGTGGTTTGGCAGATATTATGCAATCATCCTCCATTTGTGAGCTGATGTGAGCAGCCAATCAGCTGAAAGGGGAATTTCCATGGGGGTGTGGCCTGAATCCAATATATATAGATGTTCTGACAAAGCTTGCACTCTCTGGATCCTACATCCAACTCATCATTTTTTGACCTCTAGTTCTTGGGATGTGAGCCAACAACCTGCCATCTGACCTGCCAATTTTGAGTTCCTTGCCCTGCATCCACATGAGTCAGGAGAAGCCTCCACCCTGACCTCTGACGCACAGATTTGAGACTTGCCAGCCTCCACAACTGCATGAACCATTTCCTTGAAATAAATCTCTCTCTCTCTACGCGCGCGCGCACACACACACACACACTCGTGCGCACACGCACACTTCCCTGGTGTTGCTCCTCTAGAGGACCCATCCTAAGACAGTTCTATAACTACTAAGGAAATTGAATTCTTAATTACAGAGTTTCCAAAAAAGAAATCTCTAGTCCAAGATGGTTTTACTGGAGGCTTCTACAAAACATTCAAAGAAGAAATAACACCAATTTTACACAAAAACATTTCTTCCAGAAAACAGAAGAGAGAACATTTCCTAACTCATTTTATGAGGCTACACCAAAACCAGAAAAAAAAAAACAGTACCCAAAAAAGAGTATCGTAAACCAATATCTCTAATGTATCTCATAAGGTTAGATAGAAAAAAAATTAGCAAATTGAGTCCAGCACAGATAAAAAAAATTATACACCATGACCAAGTGAGATTTATTCCATGTATGCAAGGCTGGTTCAGGTTCAACTTTCAAAAATCAAACAATGTAATCTACCATTTCAAGCCACTAAAGGAGAAAAATCACATGATTATACCAACTGATCCAGAGAAAAAAGCATTTGATTAAATCTAACACCCAAGTTGGAAACCCTGGTGGCGCAGTGGTTAAGTGTTACGGCTGCTAACCAAAGGGTCGGCAGTTCGAATCCACCAGGCGCTCCTTGGAAACTCTATGGGGCTGTTCTACTCTGTCCTATAGGGTCGCTATGAGTCAGAATCGACTCGACAGCACTGGGTTTGGTTTTTTGTGGTTAACACCCAAGTTATGGAATGGAGGAGAACTTCCTCAACTTGATAACATCTACAGAAAAATCTACAATTAACAACATACTTACTGGTGAAAGGCTGCTTGCTATCTAAGATTGGGATCAAAGCAAAGATGTTTGCTCTCACCACTCTTATTCAACATAGTACTAGAAGTTCTAAAAAAAAAAAACACAAAGCCAAAAAGCAAACCCTTTGCTGTTGAGTCAATTCAACTCATAGCGACCCTATAGTACAGAGTAGAACTGCCTCATATGGTTTCCAAGGAGCGGCTGGTGGATTTGAACTGCTGATCTTTTGGTTAACAGTGAGCTCTTACCCACTATGCCACCAGGGCTCTGCTTAGAAGTTCTAGCCACCGCAATAAGGCAAGAAAAAGAAATAAAAATCATAGACTGGGAAAGAAGAAACAGAACTGCACCTATATGCAGATAACATTATGGTTTATATAGAAAACCCCAAGGAATCTACAAGAAAACTCTTAGAACTAATAAGTGTGCTCAGCAAGGTTATAGGACGTAAGAGTAACATACACAGGTCAATCACATTTTTTGTATACTACCAATGAATACGTGAAAACTGAAATTAAAAATGCAATACCATTACAATTGTTCCAAAGAAAATGAAATTTTTAGGATAAACTTAACAAAACATGTATAGGGTCTGTATGCTAAAAATTACAAAATGCTGATAAAAGAAGTCAAAGAAAATCTAAATAAATGCAGACACATCGTGACTGTGGATTGGAAGACTACACATAGCAAAGACGTCAATTCTTTCCAAAGTGATTTCCAGGTTTAATGCAATTTCTATAAAAATCCCAGCAAGGTTTTTATAGACATAGACAAGCTTATTCAAAATTTATATAGAAAGGTACAAGTCCTAGAGGAGCTAAAACAATTGAGAAAGGAGAATAAAGTAGAAGTCACTCTACCTGATATTAAGCTTACTAGACAGGAAACTCTAAGGGGCAGTTCTACTCTGTCCTATAGGGTCGCTATGAGGGTGGTTTAGATAGGACCCCTAGTGGTGCAATGGTTAAGCACTCAGCTGCTAACCCCAAAGTTAGCAGATTGAACCCACCCAATGGCTCCACAGAAGAGAGACCTGGCAACCTCTATGGGGCAGTTCTATTCTGTCACATGGAGCTGCTATGATTCGGAACCGACTCGATGGCACTGAATGACAACAGATAGCTACAGTAATAAAGACAGCATAATTTTGGCAGAGAGACATATAAATAAATGGAACAGAAGAGAGAACCCAGAAACAGACCCACATAAATATGCCCAACTGACTTTTGACAAAGATGCAAAAGCAATTCAATGGAGGAATGGTAATCTTTTCAACAAATGAAACCAGAGCAATCAAACATTCATAGGCAAAAAAATGAACCTGGACTAAAATGTCACACCTATAGAAAAATTAGCTCAAAATGGATCATGAATTTAAATGTAAAACTATAAAATTCCTAGGAAAAAAATATTAAAAGGAGAAAATCTGCAGGATCTAGGGCTAGGCAAAGAGTTCTTAGACTTGACACCAAAAGGATGATCTATCAAAGGAAAAACGGATAAACTGAAGCTCATCAAAATGAACAATTTTTACTCTGTGAAAGATCCTGTTGAGAGCATGAACAGATAAACTACCGACTGGGAGAAATATCTGTAAGCCACGTAGCTTGCCAAGGACTAGTATCAAGAATATATAAAGAACTCTCAAAACTCAACAGAAAAAGAAACAAACAATCCAATTAGAAAATGGGCAAAAAAAACACGAAGAGGCATTTCACAGATAGCAAGTAAGCACATGAAAAGATGTTCAACATCACTAGCCATCAGGGAAATGCAAACTAAAACCACAATAAGATACCACTGCATATATACGAGAATGGCTAAACAAAAAAAAAAGACAAAACCAAATGCTCGCAAGGATGCAGAGAAACTGGATCACTCAGACATTGCTGGTAGAAATGTAAAACGGTATAGCCACTTTGGAAAGTTTGGCAGCTTCTTAGAAAACTAAACAAGCAGCTACCATACAACCCAGCAAATGCACTCTTGGGCATTTATCCCAGAGAAATGAAAACTTACGTACACACAAAAACCTGTACATGAATGTTCATAGAAGATTAATTTATAAGAGGCAGAAACTGGAAACAACCCAGATGCCCTTCAACAGATGAATGGTTAAACAAACTGTGGTGCCTCCATACTCTGGAATAGCGTTTTTGTTGTTGCTGGGTGCCACAGAGTTAATTCTGACTCATAGTGACCCCATGTGACAGAGTAAAACTGCCCCATAAGGCTCCCTAGGCTGTAATTTTTATAGGAACAGATTGCCAGGTCTTTATTCTGTGGAGCTGCTGGGGGGGTTTGAATCTCCAACCTTTTGGTTAGCAGCCAAGTGCTTAACAGTTGCACCACAAGGGTTCCTCCAAGGAATACTACTCAGCCATAAAAAGGAACAAACATACGACAACTTAGGTGAACCTCCAAGGAATTATGCTGACTGCTCAAAGCCAATTCCAAAAGATCACATACGCCATGATTTCATTTATATAACATTCTTGCAATGACAAAATTATAGAAATGGAGAACAGATTAGAGGTTGCCAAGGTCAGAGAAGGACAGGAAGGTGAGAGTAGCTATAAAAGGGCAACATGAGGTATCTATGTGGTGATGGAAAGGTTCTGCATCTTGACTGTATCAATGTCAATATCCTTGTTGCGATATGATACTACAGCTTTGCAAGAAAACTACTACAGTTTTGGAGAAAACTGGACAAAGGGTACATGGGATCTGTTTTATTTCTTAGAAGTGCATATGAATCTACAAGTGTCTCAAAATTAAAAGTTTAATTAAAAAAAAGGCGAGGCTTGATTCCCAGCTCTGTCACCTTCTAATTAGGTAACTGGCCTAGAGCAGATTTTAAACTCTCTCTCCTTAATTTCCTCACTGGCTAAATGGCACAATACCATCTGAGCATGATGAAAACTAAATGCCATATATGAAAAGGCCTGCAGGATGCACAGGATACTGTAAGTGCTTTAAAAATAACCTGTTAATCATCCTAAATCTATATGCAGACACAAACAGTATCATTCAAACGTTCACTTCTAAAGCCATGCAAAGCAACTTATTTCAAAGAGTCTCTTCCCAAAGTGATCTGTTTAAAGGAATGTGAAGGGAAGGATTTTTGGCTGCAAACAAAATGATGAATTTCTGATTACTGAAGTGGTGGTCAGGACAGATAACATGAGTTTAATACGGAACCATTATTAGTAACAAAAGGAAACCCTGGTGGTGTACCGGTTAAGCGCTACAGCTGCTGACCAAAACGTTGGCAGTTCAAATCCACCAGACGCTCCTTGGAAACCCTGTGGGACAGTTTTACTCTGTCCAATAGAGTCGTAGAGTTGCTATGAGTCCTAGTCGACTCGACGGCAACGGGTTTGGTTTGGTTATTAGTAATAAAAAGTTGGAAGAAAAACTGAATAGTGGTTAACAAATTGTGCTGCTGTTGATAAGGAAGCCAGTAAAAGTTAATTGTTTATATGCACTGGGAATAGGTTAGGGCTGGGTTTTCCAAAACACACTTAATATGCTGATTTAGATTCAAGATTCTATGTTTTCAAATACTTTCTCTGCCTCCAGGATTGAAATAAAATGGGCGGCAGTCCGCTAAGTCACTATACGTTTATACCTGCCTGGCTCTGGGGGCGAGGAAAGCAGCAAAAATAAAATCAGGCTCTTTGGCAGGGAAGTTAGGAACCAAGCTCTGGAAGACAATCGATGCACTTTACCCCAGATGAGGGGATTTCTAAAAAAAACGCACAGCCAATTCCCCGTGAATCACACTGGGCACCCAGCCTTCAAAGCTCAGTAAGTATCTGGCCAGAAGGCTGACTCACAGAGAGCCTTTTGAAAGAGGTGAAAAGGAAAGGGGTGTTTTATCATTCAAATGACTTTCTTCCAGTTGGGATCCTAAAAGAGCTACTTCTATCAAAAATGACATATTCTACGAACAAATATGTAAAGTGGGAATACTGGCGCAAGATTCCTGAGGCAATCCTGGAAGAAGGTAGGCCTGGAAGTCTGGAGTCGGGGTTCCAGCACTGAGGGCTCACGAAGAGGTCACTTCATCCCCAAAGCCAGAGAGATTCCTCATGGTAGAAGTGAAAAAATGTACTAGATGCATTTCTTTGGCCCTTTGGCCCTGGGTGGCTCAAATGGTTAAGCGCTGGAGTACTAACCAAAAGGCTGGTGGTTCGAACCCACCTGGAAATGCCTCAGAAGAAAGGCCTGGAGATCTGCTTCTGAAAGGTCACAGTCATGAAAACCATATGGAGCACAGTTCTACTCTGACATACATGGGGTCGCCATGAGTCAGAGTTGACTCAGTGGTAACTGTTTTTTTTTTTTTCTTGCTAAATTTAACATCCCTCAGGCACCATAAAATCCAGAGTCCAGGCAGGTTTCCTGGGATGACAAACTTCCTCCTTACTGCTGCTTTGAAACAACTTTCTTCATTCCTGCAATTTGATTTCCCCAGAATGGGCTTGGAAAAGAGCGAGGGGATGAGAAATGGGTAAAGATAAATCAAAAAAAAGGGGGGGGGGGGGGCGGAGAAGGCTCCATGTAAGTGGTGTCTGATAGACTATACTCTCCCCTCATCCTCAGTTTTCTCCACACTGACTTCTTCTGGGCCGTTAGCACTGGCTCACAGAAGAGAGAGACTAGATCCCTGGCTCTGTTAACTCTACAGGACCAAATGGCCATTTCTTCCACAAATACACTGCAACAAATAAAAAGGAACAAGACATAGAAGAACATGGAGATTAAGGAGGAATTTAGGAGATAAAAATGGCAGTGTAAGGCTTGTCTTTGTATCTTGATTCAAACTACTCAATTATGCAGCAGTGGAGGAAATCTGAATGCGGACTGAATATTTGATATTTTGTTCTTGTTAGCTGCCATCAAGTTGATTCCAATCCATGGTGATCTCACGTATAGAGTAGAACTGCTCCATTCGGCTTCCAAAGCTGTGACCTTTTGGAAGCAGATCTCAGGGCCTGTCTTCCAAGGCGCCTCTGGGTGGGTTCCAAGCGCCAACCTTTCATCCAGTAGTCCAGTGTTTAACTGTTGCACCACCCAGGGACTCCCCTTGATGATATTAAGGAGTTGTTATTAATTTTTCCGTTTGATACTGGTTATGTTTTTAAAACGAGTCCTTCTCATTTAGAGATACATACTAAATTATTTCCTAATGAACAGCAAGATGTCTGTGGTTTGCTTTTACAATAATGGGGGCAGGAACAGAGAGAGGGAGTAGGGATGAAACAAGATGACCACTGTGGAAGTTCACTGTACCATCACGCTATTCTATTTTTGTGTATGTTTAAAGTTTTCATCATGAAAAGTTTAGAAAGAGAGACTATTGGCTGGCTTCTCCCCCGGTTGACACAGCTCTGGAACTTCCCTGAAGGGCAGGTTAAGTGCTGTTTCCCCATCCTAGGAAGCTGGAAGGGGCGGATGCCACCCTGCAGCCCTTCCCCACAGTGGCATGTTCCTCCCCTCGGGTGTCCAGGAGTAGCCTTCTCCACTCTGCCAGTCCCCAGAAGCTGGCCAGCTGTACCACATCCACCAACCCTGGGTACAGGGGGAAGGTGCAGGAGAGGGGGGTGGCAAGGGAAGAAAGGGTGAGGGGAGCGCATCCTGGGGACTCCAGTGTCCCCTCGGGGGTGCTGCGGAAGACTCTGGGCCAGGGCGATTCGCGAGGAAGAGACCCAGGAGGGCGGCTGTGGCCCTACCTGCCTGACAGATGTACGCGCGGCCAGCAGGGGAGGGGCGGAAGGGGCGCCCCTGGGGGGTCCCCCTACAAGCCAACGGGTGTGCAGGGGCGGAAGGGGCGCCCCTAGCGGGTCCCCCTACCTGCCCCACCTGCTGACAAGTGTGCGGGATGGGGGCGACGCCGGGGTCCCCCTGCCTGCCCTACCAGCCGACAGGTGTGCGGGGCGGAGGGGCACCCCCGGTGTCCCCCTACCTGCCGACAGGTGTGCGGGGTGGGGGCGCCCCGGGTCCCGGCCCACCTTGAGGATGTTGTCGAAGATGGTGTCCCGAAACTCGAGCAGCGCCTTCTGGTCGAACTCGCGGCCGTGGATGATGCGCATCTGCTTGAGGAAGGTGGACTTGCCGCTCTCGCCGGCGCCCAGCAACAGGATCTTGACGAGGCGCCGCACGGCGCGCCGCTCGCGGGCCAGCAGCGCGTCGATGTCGCGGCTGCGCCTCCGCGCCTCCCGCTCCGCGTCGCGGGCCCCGCCGCCCGCCTCGGCCGGCAGCAGGCAGCGGCTGAGCGTGCGCACCACCGCGGACATTGCCGCCGCTACGGCCCGCGGGCCATGGACCCGCCGGCGAGGCCGGGCCCGGCGAGGCCCCGCGGCCCAGGCGTCTCCTCAGGCCGCCGCCGCCGCCGCCCGACGCCGAGCTCGCCCGGCCGCGCTCGGCCCGCGGAGGGAGGGAGGGACGCCGGCGGGGCGGCGCGCGCCATTGGGACTGCGGCTGCCAGTCCGGCCGCGCACGCGCTCGGATTGGTGCCTCTCGCCTCCGGCGCAGCATCGCTCCCGCCCCTGGGGCGGGGTGGTGCCGACGTGGGCGGGGCCTTCGGGGGCGGGCTCCTGGGCCTCGGGCTCCAGCTCCGCGCTTCTCATTGGACCCCCGCGCCCGAGCTCTTTCTTACAGAATGAAAGGGAGGCGGGGTCAGAGGGGAGGCGGGGCTGCCACCCACCATTCTCGATTCTCATTGATCTTAGGGCACGTCAGTCAGGCTGAACGGGTTTGCGATTGGGGGATTCGTTGAGTGGGGCGTGACCACAAATGCCAGGTGTACAGAAAGAGTTAGCCTCGGTTCCCAGCTCGGGGCTGACCAGCAGGCGGGCGGAGCGGCCTCGGACATTGCCCAAAAGCTGGAGAATGTCCGTAAGAGGCCCAACTGCCCATCTTCTGTTGAGAGAGAAAGCTGTTGCTAAAGCATTTTCCTTTAAGAAACACTGGCGAGGGATGGGGCATGTATTTCAAACAATGAACACGGAGAGTAGGTGGGCTTTCAGACACTTTCTAAGAGCTCGCTAGTCATCGAACTCACCCGCGAGAAAAGCCTTTCAGAGCATGTGATGAACACAGCAGAGTGGAGTTGTTCGGACTGAGTTTGAATCTCCCCTCGACCACTTACTAGTTGCATAATTTTATGCAACTTTCTTTGCTGCTCTTAACTTCAGTTTCTTCATCTGTAAAATAGGAGTAGCGGTACTCTGGTGGCACAATGGCTAAGTGCTTGACTGCTAACGGAAAGGTTAGCAGTTCGAACCCACCCGGTGGTACCACGTAAGAAAGGCCTGGAGATTTGCTTCCATAAAGATTACAGCTAAGAAAACCCTATGAAGCAGTTCTGCCCTGTCATGTGGGGTCGCTATGAATCATAATTGACTCCACGGCACTACCAACCACAAGAAGGTGGGAATAATTGTGGTAACTACCTCACGTTGTTATAAAGATGTAAACTGAGAACATGCGCGTGTAAAATACTTAGCGTAGTGCCTAGCACAGAGTAAGCTCTTGATAAATGTTAACAGATCTTATTAGATATCCTTAACTATCCCAGAGCTCCTGAGTTGGAACCTCCAGGAAGGAACGAAGGTGTTCTTTAAGATCTCCAGAGGAGTGGCCAGATTTGATCTCAAAGGTCATCTGGTCTAGGTCCCCCTTCCCACCACGTAAAACCAGAAACTAAACCCATTGCTGTCAAGTAGAACTGCCCCATAGCGTTTCCAAGGCTGTAATCCTTATGGAAGCAGGCTGCCACGTCTTTCTTCCATGGATTGGCTGGTGGGTTCAAACTGCTGACCTTTTGGTTAGCAGCCTACCACTTAACCACTGTGCCACCAGGGCCCCTCCCCGCCATACACAGGTATATAAAATGAGACCAGAAGAGAGCAAAATGATTAACCCAAGGTTACCCAAGGGCAAACTAGAACCCCGCCTTCTGTCTCTATATCGCTCCGCTTCTAACTAGAGAGGGTATGTCCAAAGAAAAGTAGTGGTTGTTGTTAGTTGCCATCGAGTCAGTTCCGACTCATGGCAACCTCACATGTGCAGAGTAGAACTGCTCCACAGGATTTTCAAGGCTGTGACATTTTGGAAGCAGACTGCCAGGCCTTTCTTCCATGGCACCACTGGATGGGTTCAAACTGCCAACCTTTCGACTAGTAGTTGAGCACTTAACCATTTGCGCCACTTAGGGACTCCTAGAAAAGTGATTAGTGAATGTGATTCCATTAGATTCTACAAATGATATGTGTAAAATTCATTAAAATCTAGCCACTGGGGGCTGGAAAGGACTTCTGGAGGGAAAACTGAAGATGGAAAAACATTCAGCCTTCGCATTAAGAAGCTTACACATTAGTTAGGAAGCCAAGCTGCTCAAATCACAGGACAAACAGAATCCCCAGTTTCTGTTTTAGAGTCCTGGCATCCAAGGATTTAACTCAGAGATCTAAACTTCTCAGTAACTCCAAGCGCCCATGACATGTAGCCTTTGTCATTTGCTGAAGCATGAATCTGGATCACGGATGAGTTATTAACACATTATTCAGAGCTTTGTAATCCTTGAAAAATGATTAAAAAGGAAGTCTTGTTACTTTGTGAAAATGGCGTTCCATAGAAAACCAAATGCTTGTCCCTGGGTGATGTAAATGTTTAACATACTCGGCTGCCAACTGAAATCCAGAGGCACCTTGGAAGAAAGGTCTGGCAGTCTACTTCCAAAAAAATCAGCCATTGAAAGCCCTGCTGTGACACACATGGGGTTGCTGTGAGTCAGAATCGACTTGACAGCTATGGGCTTAGTATGGTGACAGAAGTGAAGAGAAAGCGGAGAGGCCTAAGAAAGCGATGCTTCTTAGACAGAAAATAGAGATTTTGAACAAATTAAAGAGGGGACCAGACTGAGTCTCTCATTTGGGTAAAATAAATTCTGAAAAGGTGATCCACAAAGCAGTTGCAGCAAGTGCACCAGACAACGTTTACAAATAACTTGATATCTTTACAAATAGCTCTATGCCTGTGTTTACACAATCATTAAAGATTTTAAAAGGTCATGTACATTTTTTAGTGACACCTTACTGCATTCTATTGGAGAAATTATATGCTATTACTGGTACCTGATGTGGGGACTTGACAAGGTCTCAGGACATATCCTTCACATTTATCAAGGGGCTATGGTGCTTGAAATAAACAAGCTTATCTGTGTATCCAGCAACAATCTCTTAATTACCCCTTACATTTGTGTGGCATGTTATAATTTTCAAAGTATTTCCACATACATTATCTCATTTGTCCTCTCAAAGCTGCTGGAAGGGAGGTAGGTCAGAGATTATTAAAATCGAAGAAGCTGTGTCCTAGAAAGGTAATGTTGCTTGTCAGAGGAAGTAGAGTTAATAAATTGCAGAACCTGGAATGAAAATTGGGAGGGCCTGGCCCGGTATGTTCTCTGTGCATAGCGTGGGTCAGGGGAAAGTGTGAGAGCTTTGAGGCTTGGCTCCACTGCCTACTAGCTGTGTGACCTTGAGCAAGTCAGTTAACCTGTCTAAGACTTAATTTCCTATCTGCAAAATCAAGATAAAAAATAGGGCTATGCTAAGTAAAAAAAAAAAAAAAAATTTTTTTTTTTCTTTAAGTATATGAAACTCTTGTGGCATAGCGGTTAAGAGCTAGGGCTGTTAACCAAAAGGTCGGCAGTTTGAATCTACCAGGTGCTCCTTGGAAACCATATGAGGCAGTTCTACTCTGTCCTATAGGATCGCTACAAGTTGGAATTGATTCGATGGCAATGGGTTTGGTTTTTGGTATGCTAAGTATTAAATAATTTAATGCATGTAAGACCCTAGTACAGAGCCCACTACATGTTCTTGTTGTTAATTGCTATTGAGTTGGCTCTGACTCATGGTGACCCCACATACAACAGAACAAAACGTTGTCCAGTCCTGCGCCATCTTCATGATCACTGGTATGTTTGAGACCATTGTTGTGGCCATTGTGTATTTTGCGTGCCTTCTAACCTAGAAAGCTCATCTTCTAGCACTATATCCACTATATGGGACACTATTCTGTTGTGATCCATAAGGTTTTCATAGGTTAATTTTCAGAAGTAGATTGTTAGGTCTTTCTTCCTAGTCTGTCTTAGTCTGGAAGCTCTGTTGAAACCTGTCCATCATGGGTGGCCCTGCTGGTATTTGAAATATTGGTGGCATAGCTTTCAGCATCATAGCAACATGCAAGCCACAACACTATGACAAACTGACAGATGGGTGGCAGATCACATAAAAAGTACTCAGTAAATTGTAACATTATTATTATCATCATAGAGCTTTGGAAATAGGTATGCAAACTTAAATCTGAAAAAAATTACTTTGAATCCAATACAGAGAGACAAAAATATGGAAAATATGAATGAGAAGATAAGAGACAGGAAAGATAGAGGAAGAATATCTAACATAAATTTAACCAGAGTTCCAGAAGGGGGTAGAGAGAATGAGGAAGAAGCGCTATTTGAGAAGATAATGGCTCAGAATTTTAAATTGATGCATGACATGAAATGCCTAGCTTGATACATAAAAAGACGTTCATGCCAAGATATGCCCTAATGAAAATCAAGGACATCAAAGACAAAGAGAAGATCTTAAAAACAGCCAGAGGGAAAAGAGCAATAGCTATTATTTACATAGTAGTTACTATGTGTCAGGTACTGTTCTAAACACTGTGCATGTACTAAATCATGTAATCCTCAAAGGAGCCACCTGAACTAGAGGTGACATCAAAAGTGGAAGCCAGATGGGAAATAATCTTAAAAGCACTGAGAGAAAAATAACCATTATCCTAGACTTGTAAATCCAGTGAAAATATCTTCCAGAAAATGGGAAAAATGAAGCCATTTTTGAGCAAATAAACATAGAGGGCTATTTAATACTAATGATGTACTTTGGGAAAAAGGGGAAATAATCTCAAAAGGAAGGTTTGACACCCAAAAAGGAATGATGGACATTTTGTAAACATACAGGTAATTCTTACCATTGACTATGTTAAGCAATAATAATTTTAACTGTCAGAGTTAAAAAAAAAAAAAACCTAAAATACTGGAGGAATCCATCAGTGCTGCAAACGGTTAAGCAGTTAACTACTAACTGAAAGGTTGGCAGTTTGAGCCCACCCAGAGGCACCTCGGAAGAAAGCCCTGGCAATCTGCTTCCGAAAGGTCACATGCTCAAAAACCCTATAGAGCAGTTTTACTCTGACACACATAAGGCCAACATGAGTTAGAGTCGGCTAAATAGGGCATATATGTAGGGAGAGAAGAGGTCATAATTAGCATTCTGTTTTTGTTGTTGTGTCTCGTTGAGTCAATTCCAACTCATAGCAACCCTACCGGACAGAGTAGAACTGCCCCAGAGGATTTTTAAGGAGCAGCTGGTAGATTGAAACTGCTGACCTTTTGGTTAGCAGTCTGCACTCTTAACCACTTTGCCACCAGGGCTCCCAAAGTGTTCTAAGGTCCTTGAACTGTTTGGGAGGAGAATAAATATTTTGATTAATGTTAAACTTTGTTAAGTTAAATATTCATGTTAAAATTTCTAGGGTAAACACAAAAAGAAGCGAAGTAGAGTGTATAAATTCCACACTAGCAGAGGAAAAAAAATGAAATGAAGGGGGAAAATCAATCAATACAAAGAATGCAAGAAATGAAGAAAAAAAGAAACATAGGACATAAACAAAATAAGAAGGTAGAAATAAATCCAAATATATGACTCATCAAAATAAATATAAGTAGACTAAACTAGTTAAAAGACGACTAGATAGAGTTGTACACATGTATGAGAAGAGATAGATATGTGTAGGCAGGCACATGTATTCATTGAAGGCACTACTACAGATACTCCTCAGATACAACCAAATACTTTCAGAGATCTCTAGGTTTGAAAGCTTAGGAACTAGTCTCATGGGACAACTCAGTCAACTGGCATAATATAGCTCACAAAATTGGTATTCTGCATCCTAGCAAAGTTAAGTACGCATCTGGGGTCTTAAAAGCTTACAAGCAGCCATCTAAGACACAATTATTAGTCTCCACTCATCAGGAGCAAAAGGGTAAGAAGGTAACCAATATTACAGAGAAGAAATAAGTTTACAAGACTGACAGCCTACATGAGCCACGACCTCAACTACCCTGAGACCAGAAAACTAGGTGATCACCACTGACCAATCTGACCAGAGCCATAACAGATGATCCAGTGTAGAACGGGAGAAAAATGAAGAACAAAACCCAAATTCTTAAAAATGGCCAGACTAACTTGGACCACTAAGAAGACAGGACTCCTTGAGACCATGGCTCTGAGATACTATTTAAACCTTGAACCAGAACTACCCCCTCAGATCACCTTTTAGCAGAAAAGCAGAGTGACACACAAAATAAAGGATATTACCCATTAGATCTGTGCTCTACTAAAAAAAATCCGTATGAGTCTAAAAGGTCAACATTTAACCCAAAGTAGAAATGAGAAGATAAGGGGGCAGGAAAACTAGAGTACTGGAAATGGAACAACCAGATCACAATTAGTGAGAATGCTAACACATTGTGAAAAATGTGACTAATGTCATTGATCAATTTGTGTGCATATTGTCAAAGGGGAACCTAACTTGCTGTGTAAACTTTCCCCCAAAACACCATAAAATATTATTTAAAAAAAAAACAACTACATAGTTGAAAGACTGTCAAGTCGGATAAAATAAAAACAAGGTCCAGCTATATGCTGTTTATAAGAGACACACCTAACCATCAAAAAAAGGTTAAAGTAAAAGAATGGAAAAAGATATGCCAGGCAAGTACTAATTTATAGAACACAAAATAGACTTTAAGGCTAAAAGCATTGCTAGAGATAAAGAGGATCATTTTATACAATAACCAGTAGCCAGCTGCTGTCAAGTTGATTTCGAATCATGACGACCTCATGTGTGTCAGAGTAGAACTGTGGTTCGTAGAGTTTTCAGTGGCTGATTTTTTCATAAGAAGATCACTAGGCTTTTCTTCTGGGGTACCTGTAGGTATACTAGAACTTTCAACCTTTTGGTTAGCATTCAAGCATGTTAACCATTTGTACCACCCAGGGACTCCATTTTATACCATAGAAGACTAAATGCACTAGAAAGATACAACAATTTTAAACTTGCATGCACCTAATAACATAGCTTGAAATATCTAAGCCAAAAAATTGATAGAACCTCAAGAAGAAACCAAAGAATCTATCATTATTGGGGCGTGGGAGAGGCACGGGTTAAACATATCTCTCCTGAGGTAATTAATAGTTTAAGCAGATATAAAATACAATTGTGGTAGTATATTACATTAGTGGCTCCCAATGAACTTGCCCCCTAGTATTTTTGCCCTTATGTAGCCCCTCCGCTTGAATCTGGATTGGGCCTGGGAGTTATTTTAATAAATAGAGTATAACCCAGAAACCCAGTGCCATCGAGTCGATTCCGACTCATAGCGACCCTATAGGACAGGGTAGAACTGCCCAATAGCATAGGTTACTCTTTGCCAGTTCCAGGTCTGCAGTTCCAGCTCCCGTTGAACCAGCTCCGACTCATGACAATCCCACATGTGCAGAGTAGAACTGTGTTCCATAGGGTTTTCAAGGCTGTGACCTTTCAGAACTAGATTGCCAGGCCTATCTTCTCAGGTGCCTCTGGATGGGTTCAGAGCACCAACTTTTCGGCCAGTAGTCGAGGGCTCAGCCATATGCACCACCCAGGGACTCTGTTCCAGGTCTAAGTCTTAGGAAAACCTAGTAACTTCTGTTTTCGTGCTCTTGGAGTCCTGAGTGTCCATGTAGGAAGTCGAGCTTCCCTGCTGGAAAGGCCACGTAGAAAGGAAAAAGCCCTGAGACTACTTGGAGAGGGAGAGAGTCCCAACCATCCCTGCATCCCAGCTTCATGTCTGTCCTCTTATAAAATATCACTCAGAAGGGATTAGGTCTCATCCTACTTGGTGTGATGAAGCCATGTTATTTGTATTATTTGCCTGTTGTTATGTAGCAAATTTAATGGCTTAAAACAACACACATTTATTATCTCACAGTTTCTGTGAGCCCAGGCTCAGCTTAGCTGGGGTCTTTGCAAGGCTGCAATCAAAGTGTTGGTCAGGCCTCTAATCTGAGGCTTGACTGGGGAAGGACTTCCTTCCAAGCTCACGTGGTTGTTGGCAGCATTCAGTTCATGGATTATTGGACTGGGGCCTCAGTTTCTTGTAAGCTGTTGATCAGGGACCACCCTCAGTTCCTTGTTATGTGGCCATCTGTATATGGTAGCTCACAACATGGCAGCAGTTGTTGTTGTTAGGTGCCGTTGAGTCGGTTCTGACTCATAGCAACCCTGTGTACCACAGAACGAAACACTGCCTGGTCCTGCACCATTCTTAAAATTGTTATTATGCTTGAGCCCATTGTTGCAGCCACCGTGTCAACCCATCTCTTTGAGGGTCTTCCTCTTTTCCACTGACCCTGTACTTTACCAAGCATGAAGTCCTTCTCCAGTGACTGGTCTTTTCTGACAATATGTCCAAAGAATATAAGGTGCAGTCTCGCCATCCTTGCTTCCAATGACCATTCTGGTTGTATTTCTTCCAAGACACATTTGTTTGTTCTATTGGCAGCCCGTAGTACGAAATTCTTCGCTAACACTAGAGTTCAAAGGTGTCAATTCTTCTTTGGTCTTCCTTATTCATTGTTCAGCTTTCCCACGCATATGATGCAATTGAAAATACCATGGCTTGGGCCAGGCGCACCTTAGTCTTCAAGGTGACATCTTTGCTTTTCACATGGCAGCTAGCTTCTTCAAAGTCACCAAGTGAGAGAGTCTCAGCAAGACGGATGTTACAATCTTATGTGACATGATCATGTACGTTTTATCATGTACATCCCATCACCTTTGCTATATTCTATTGGCTAGAACCAAGTCACAGGTCCTACCCATACTCAAAGGAGGGAATCACTCAAGGGTGTGAACATCACTCAAGGGAGGGGGGTGTCACAGGGCCATTTTAGAGCCTGTCTGCCACGTTCCTCCAAGATGTGTTAGTCACATGAGTTAATACATCATTTTTTTTCAGTTGGGCCAAATTTTTTTCCTCTTGCTTACACATGAAAGTGTCCTTTAACAAATACCATGAGATAGTCACATGCGTTTTTAAGACAATGGAGGTATTGTCTACATGTGGAGAACTGCTTTGTCTATACACCCTAGCCTCCCAGGGAACTCATACCCTTTCTTTCTTTTTTTTTTTTTTAAGTAATTTTTATCGTGCTTTAAGTGAAAGTTCACAAATCAAGTCAGTCTCTCACACAAAAACCCATATAACCTTGCTACACACTCTCAATTACTCTCCCCTTAATGGAGACAGCCCACTTTCTCCCTCTACTCTCTCTTGTTGTGTCCATTTCGCCAGCTTCTAACCCCCTCCACCCTCTCATCTCCCCTCCAGGCAGGAGATGCCGACATAGTCTCAAGTGTCCACCTGATCCAAGAAGCTCACTCCTCACCAGCATCCCCCTCCAACCCATTGTCCAGTCCAATCCATGTCTGAAGAGTTGGCTTCGGGAATGGTTCCTGTCCTGGGCCAACAGAAGGTATGGGGGCCATGACCACAGGGGTCCTTCTAGTCTCAGTCAGAACATTAAGTCTGGTCTTATGAGAATTTGGGGTCTGTATCCCACTGCTCTCCTGCTCCTTCAGGGGTTCTCTGTTGCGTTCCCTGTCAGGGCTGTCATTAGTTGTAGCTGGGCACCATCTAGTTCTTCTGGTCTCAGGATGATGTAGTCAGTGGTTCATGTGGCCCCTTCTGTCTCTTGGGCTAGTAATTGCCTTGTGTCCTTGGTGTTCTTCATTCTCCTTTGATCCAGGTGGGTTGAGACCAATTGATGCATCTTAGATGGCTGCTTGCTAGCGTTTAAGACTCCAGATGCCACTCTTCAAAGTGGGATGCAGAATGTTTTCTTAATAGATTTTATTATGCCAATTGACTTAGATGTCCCCTGAAACCATGGTCCCCAGACCCCTGCCCCTGCTACGCTAGCCTTCAAACATTCAGTTTATTCAGGAAACTTCTTTGCTTTTGGTTTAGTCCAATTGTGCTGACCTCCCCTGTATTGTGTGCTGTCTTTTCCTTCACCTAAAGTAGTTCTTATCTACTATCTAATTAGCAAATGCCCCCTCCCCCCTCCCTCCCTCCCCCTCTTGTAACCACGAAAGAATGCTTTCTTCTCAGTTTAAACTATTTCTTAAGTTCTTATAATAGTGGTCTTATACAATATTTGTCCTTTTGCAACTGACTAATTTCACTCAGCATGATGCCTTCCAGGTTCCTCCATGTTATGAAATGTTTCACAGATTCCTCACTGTTCTTTATCAATGCGTAGTATTCCATTGTGTGAATATACCACAATTTATTTAGCCATTCGTCTGTTGATGGGCACCTTGGTTGCTTCCATCTTTTTACTATTGTAAACAGTGCTGCAATAAACATGGGTGTGCATATGTCTGTTCGTGTAAAGGCTCTTATTTCTCTAGGGTATATTCCAAGGAGTGGGATTGCTGGATCATATGGTAGTCCTATTTCTAGCTTTTTAAGGAAGCACCAAATCGATTTCTAAAGTGGTTGTACCATTTGACATTCCCACCAGCAGTGTAGAAGTGTTCCAATCTCTTCACAGCCTCTCCAACATTTATTATCTTGTTTTTTGCATTAATGCCAGCCTTGTTGGAGTGAGATGAAATCTCATTGTAGTTTTGACCTGCATATCTCTAATGGCTAATGATCGTGAACATCTCCTCATATATCTGTTAGCTACCTGAATGTCTCTTTAGTGAACTGTCTATTCATATCTTTTGCCCATTTTTTAATTGGGTTATTTTTGTCTTTTTGCATTTGAGTCTTTGCAGTATTACGTAGATTTTAGAGATCAGGTGCTGATCAGAAATGTCATAGCTAAAAACTTTTTCCCAGTCTGTAGGTAGCCTTTTTACTCTTTTGGTGAAGTCTTTGGATGAGCATAGGTGTTTGATTTTTAGGAGCTCCCAGTTATCTAGTTTTTCTTCTACGTTCTTTATAATGTTTTGTATATTGTTTATGCCATGTATTAGGGCTCCTAACGTTGTCCCTATTTTTTCTTCCATGATCTTTATCGTTTTAGATTTTATATTTAGGTCTTTGATCCATTTTGAGTTAGTTTTTGTGCATGATGTGAGGTATGGGTCTTGTTTCATTTTTTTGCAGGCGGATATCCAGTTACGCCGGCACCATTTGTTAAAAAGACTGTCTTTTCTCCATTTAACTGTTTTGGGGCCTTTGTCAAATATCAACTGCTCATATGTGGATGGATTTATGTCTGGATTCTCGATTCTGTTCCATTGGTCCTTGTATCTGTTGTACCAGTACCAGGCTGTTTTGACTACCGTGGCGGTATAATAGGCTCTAAAATCGGGTAAAGTAAGGCCTCCCACTTTGTTCTTCTTTTTCAGTAATGTCTTATTTATCTGGGGCCTCTTTCCCTTCCATGTGAAGTTGGCGATTTGTTTCTCCATGTCTTTGAAGAATGTCCTTGGGATTTTGATTGGAATTGCATTAAATGTATAGATCGCTTTTGGTAGAACAGACATTTTTATAATGTTAAGTCTCCCTATCCAGGAGCAAGGTATGTTCTTCCACTTATGCAAGTTTCTTTTGGTTTCTTGCAGAAGTGTACTGTAGTTTTCTTTGTATAAGTCTATTACATCTCTGGTAAGATTTATTCCTAAGTATTTTATCTTCTTGGGGCTACGGTAAATGGCATTGATTTGGTGATTTCCTCTTCAATGTTCTTTTTGTTGGTGTAGAGGAATCCAACTGATTTTTCTATGGAACTTATACCCTTTCACCTGTTGTTAAAGCTACTTCCCTGAAGATATTTGAGTAACATACCTTATATCCTATGCCACATTGTAATATAGCCCTTCTAGCCATAGTCTTTGTAACTCCCACCAAATCACTGTGCGGGACTATGCAAATAAGGCACTTATGGCCCACCAAGGGGATTGGATGGCTTGTTAATAATGTAAATAAGTTGCATGACACCCTTGTGGGGGTGGGGTCATGTAAATAAAGTGTATGGAATCATAACGAGGGGATTGGTCAATTTTGCCATTTTTTACTACGCTTAAAAGGAGCCATCCCGCAAGGTCATAGAAGCTCCGTATACACATCTGAACTCCCCGAGGGACCAAATTACTGGGATGGGGGCTGTAGGGACCATGGTCTTGGGGAACATCTAGCTCAGTTGGCATAACATAGTTTATAAAGAAAATGTTCTACATTCCACTTTGGTGAGTATCGTCTGGGTTCTTTAAAAGCCTGTGAGTGGCCATCTAAGATACTCTACCGGTCTCATCCCATCTGGAGCAAGGGAGAATGAAGACAATTAAAGACACAAGGGAAAGATTAGTCCAAAGGACTAATGAACCACAACTACCGTGGCCTTCACCAGTCTGAGTTCAGTATAACTAGATGGTACCCGGCTACCACCACCCACTGCTCTGACAGAGATCACAATAGAGGGTCCTAGACAGAGCTGGAGAAAAATGTAGAACAAAATTCTAACTCACACAAAAAAGACCAGACTTACTGGTCTGACAGAGGCTGGAGAAACCCTGAGAGTATGGGTTCTGGACACTCTTTTAGCTCAGTAATGAAGTCACTCCTGAGATCCACCCTTCAGTCAAAGATTAGACAGGCTCATAAAACAAAATGAGACTAAAGGGCACACCAGCCCAGGGGCAAAGAATAGAAGGTAGGAGGGCACAGGAAAGCTGGAAATAGGGAACCCAAGGTCAAGAAGGGAGTGTGTTGACATGTTGTGGGGTTGTTAACCAATGCCATAAAACAGTATGTTTACTAACTGTTTAATGAGAAGCTAGTTTTTTTCTGTAAACCTTCATCTAAAGTACAGTTGAAAAAAAAAAAAAAAAGAAGCCATCCCAGAGGCAGGAAGGGAGGACTCATTACCACCAAGAAAGAAGAACTGGGAGTAGATCACACCATTTGGACCTGGGATCCCTGTGCTGAGAACCTCCTAGATTCAGGAGACAGAGAGAGAAAACTGTAACACCAGAGACAGTGAGAGATGGTGACAAGCAGCGGCAGAGAAATGGTAGCAGCAGAGACAGCAGAACTAGGTGGCTGGCAGAAGACAGTATGGAGGGCTTCCAGGCCCACAGAGCAAGAAAGCCGAGCACTTTTGGGAAGGAGGCTTGCTGGTAGAGTGAGGTGCCTCTGGGCACTTGTTGGAGCTAGGCTCGCGGGGCTCACTGAGCGAGAGAGCTGAGTGCTTTTGGGCTGAGGCTTACTACAGGAGTAGGGTGCCTCCAGGCACTTATCGGCAGAGTTAAAAGAGCTTTGTAACACTTGCCCAAGCAGAACAGAGGCTGAAAGGCTGGAGAGAGGTGTATCTGCAGGCAGAGCTGAGAAGAGGCTGTCCTGATTGAAGCACTGTATTCTGGGCATTCCTGAACCCAAATTGTAACCCGTTACTTCCCTACTAAGCCCCTTAATTGTAACTACTGTCTGTGAGTTCTGTGTGGCCATTGCAACAAATTACTGAACCCAGCAGAGAAGCAGACAGTGCAGTGGGAGGGATGGTTGGTGTTAGAATTGGTAAAAAGGGTAGAAGGTGGAGGCATGTCTGATCTCTGCCTCACAGGAATCAACCTTAGGCTGTTAATGCTGGTAATAATTCTCCTTCTCCCCTATGAAGTTAGAGGAGGCCAGACATGACCCCCGTGCCATTTTTACACACATGGAAGTTGGGTTTAGGGAGAATCTTATGAAGCTAAAATAAGTCCAAAGAGATTGGGTTCCTCTACTCAACCTTATACCTGTGCAGCCTTTATGAATTGGTTTGCTGCTTCTTGAGCATCCTCAAAGGGCATCCCCAGGTCCCAGCCTGCTCCTCACAGGTAATGTTATGGAAGGCTCCATGTATTGCTACTAAGAATGAAGTTATAACACGTACCAACCTGTGATGCTTGAACCTTGGTTGGCATCTGAGATAGAAAGTAACCAGCTGTGCCCACCTGCTGACTTGGGTTCTCAAAGTGCTGATTGTGAGTTCCCACAGAATGCTCTCCTTCTGGGAGTTGGTGGGAAAGTAGGTAAAATCTAGGTTCAAATAGGGAAGTGCCTCAGAACATGAGGCCTGGGTCCCACAGTTGACTCTTCCTTAAAAACATGCTGACTTGGGTGAAATGATCAACCAGAAAAATAACTAACTCTCTACTCCATACCAAGGTTGCCAGAACTGGGGAGTCCCCCTGTCTACTTCCAGGAGAAGTGACAAAAACCATTCTGGAGAGGGCCCTCTGATAATGCTCCTGAGGCCCCTAGAGACTATGTTTGCCTGCCATCCATCCGTCTGTCCGTCCGTCTGTCCGTCTGTCCGTCCATCCGTCTGTCCATCCATCCATCCATCCTTCATCCCTCGCTTCTTCTCTCCCTCCCTCCATCCTGTTCTCCCTCACTCTTTCTTTTCTTCCTAACTAGCTACCTACCTATCTATCTACAGGTTTCTCTGCCTTAGAGGACCCCTGGCTGTGCTCTCCCTACCCCTTTACCCCAAGGGCACAAGAGCAGTGTCCAGATGGCAGCCCTGTCCAGGCTCCCTTGTGCCCCTTTCTGGTGGCCTGAGCAGGCCAAGGCTCACACAGTGCAGGGGTGATAATAGATAGTGGTCACAGAGTCTGCCTCCGGGGAAGGAATAAGACAGGAGTCAGGGACTCCGAGAAGGTACTCTCAGGGCACAGTGTGCACAGGAACCCTGGAGCCTGAGGAGTTGGTTCCGTTTGCTGGTGGTGACCTTGGAAAGCAAAGAGCTATCCCAGGATGGCTACTAGTTTGCTAATCCAGTGAGAAGTAAAAAAAAGACTGGAGTCCCTGGGTGGTGGAAACGGTTAAGTGCTCGACTACTGACTGAAAGGTTGGAGGTTTGAATCTACCCAGAGGTGTCTCTGGTAAAGTAGAGGGTCATCAAAAAAGAGGAAGGCCCTCAACAGAATGGGTTAACACTGTGGCTGCACCAATGGGCTCAAACGTACAGGACTGTGAGGATGGTACAGGACTGGACAATGTTTCGTTCTGTTGTACATACGGTTGCTGTGCATCGGAACAGACTCAACGGCGCCTAACAATGACAGAGACGCCTCCTAAGAAAGCTTTAGCAATCTGCTTTAGAAAACTTAGCCGCTGAAAACCCTACAGAGCACAGTTCTACTCTGCAACATGTGGGGTCACCAGGAGTCGGAATCATCTCCATGGCAACTGGTTGTTAAAAGATTACTAAGAATTTTAAGAGTGTAGCAGCAGAGCATTAAACCGTGGGTGCAAGCCTTCTGAGAGCGGGGTTCCTTGTGAGTGCTCAGGCCTGTGAGGTCACCCCAAGTCTCCTGAAAGCATGGGTATCAGTGAGTCTTCCCGGAAGCCTGTGAATCCCACCAGGGTGGGCACAACAGCTCATCTTTCCACCATGACTGGCCGAGTCCCACAGCACCAGCCCTGGGGACAGACACACAGCTGTCCCTGAATGGTCCGAGCCGTTGGGGACCACCCAGGAAATGGTTTTCTCTTTCCCCATTGGTGACTAATTCCCCTCCATTTTGCTCTTTCCAAAATCCGTTTCCTGTCCCTTAGCTCCAGCTTGGGCAGACTTGGTCATTTCCTGGGCACTTTTGGGCCATAAAAAGCCCAGTTTGGTTGAGGATAAAAGTTCAGTCTCAAGTCCAATTTCGTGCTCATCTCCTCCTCTCCCACTGCGCCCGCCAGGCCCTGACCTGAGAGACATGGGGGTGGGGCTGCTTTCCTTTTTGCTCCTCTCTCTCTTCTCTGGAGGAGGAAGAGGAGGAGGGAAAAAACCAAGTGTCTCTTACTTGGGCCACCGAAGCCTGCCTTTGGCTGTCACGAGTTTCTGGGTGGCACAAACAGTGAACGTGCTCGGCTGCTACCCGAAATGTTGGCGGTTCAACTCTACCCGGAGGGGCCTGGGAAGAAAGGATCCTAGGATCCCACAGGACCAAACCAAACCAAAAACCAAACCCGCTGCTGTCAAGTCGATTCCGACTCACAGAGACTCTACAGGACAGAGTAGAACTGCCCCATAGGGTTTCCAAGGCTGTAATCTTTACAGAAGCAGACTGTCACATCTTTCTCCTGCAGAGCGGCTAGTGGGCTCTAACCGCCTGTCTTTTAGTTAGGAGCCCAGGGCTTAGCCGCTGCTCCCTGGCCGGAAATCCCCACATGCAACCACAAGGTGGCGCTCATGCCACACAAGGGAGCCAGGGACGGCGTCTGCTGAATTTCAGGTGGAGAGCTTTGGAAAGCTCATCTGATCTCATCTGTGAGCCACAAATGAGTTCTCAGGCCTCCATTTGTTCTCATTAGTGCCTGGATTTCCTCCTCCAGAACCAGACAGGTGTGATCAGCAATGGGGGCCCAGGTGCCCCAACCCCAGCTATGGGCAGTTGTGTGTGAGAAACGGGAGGGAGGAAGACAGTGGAGCTGAGCTCCTTACCCCTGCCCTGTCCAGGACTGCTGCCCTCAGCCGCCCAGGGAAGGCCGGTCAGGCTAGGCCATACTTCAGCATCGCTGCCGGACACCGCCTTCGAGGCTGCCCATCCCAGCGGGACCACTCAGCGGGCCCAGAGAAGCAAACCCAGCCTCCTCCCATAGCTTTAAGGGAATTGGCCCTGTCTGCTTGGCCAGGATTGTAGTTCAGGGTGTATGCTCCAAGCCTCAGTGTTCCCCTCTGTTATGAATTGTGTCCCCCCAAAAGACATGTTGAAATCCTAACCCCGTACATGTGAACCTGGCCTTGTTTGGAAATTGGGTCTTTGCAGATGTTATCAGTTAAGTTAACATGCACTCATACTGGTATAGGGTGGATCCTGATCCCATGTGAGTTGTTGTTGTTGTTAGTTTAGTTGCCATTGAGTTGATTCCGACTCATGGTGACCTTGTGTGCAGACTAGAACTGCTGCATAGGGTTTTCAAGACTGGGACCTTTCAGGAACAGATTGCCAGTCCTTTCTTCCAAGGTGCCTCTGAGTGGGTTCAAACCACCAACCTTCAGTTAGTGGCCGAGTGCTTAACCATTTGCCTCATCCAGGGGCTCCAATCCCATCTGAGTGGTGTCCTAAAAAGAAGAGGAGAGACACAGAGACACACGTGCGGGGAGGTGCCATGTGGAGATATATCTGTAAGCAGTAAAGAAACACCAAGGATTGCCAGGAGCCACCAGAAGCTGGAAGAGGCAAGGATCTTTTCCTAGAGTGGACAGAGGAAGCATAGCCCTGCCAATGCCCTGAATTCAGACATCTAGCCTCCAGAACTGTGAGACGTAAATTTCTGTTCTTTCAAGCCACCCACTTGTGGTATTTTTGTTATGGCAGCATTAGGAGACTAAAGCCAAAAAAAAAAAAAAAAAAAAAAACCAAACCCATTGTCACTGAATTGATTCCAACACATAGCAACCCTATAGGTCAGAGTAAAACTGTCCCACAGGGTTTTCAGGGAGCGGCTGGTGGATTCAAACCGCAGACCTTTTGGATAGCAGCTGAGCTCTTAACCACTGTGCCACCGGGGCTCCCTAGGAGACTAAGACAGACCCCAAATCCCTGCCTGGGAGGAGATCTTTGTGGCTGTAGACACAGGCCCTGCAGGGTTGCTGGTGTGTCTGCCATCTGACTCAGATGACTTGTCTGGGTGGGTCCTGGACCGTGTTCTGAGCCTCATACCCTCCCTCTGGGGCCCAAAAGTGCTGAGAGCAGCCCAAGTGGCTGGGCCGGACAGTGCCAGGCTGGACTAACACAGGCTCTTCTCTGGCACATTGTCGCCACTGCAGGAGCAGAGCTGACCCTAGAGATATGCAGGCTGCGCATGTGAGCCAACACACAATATAAATTTTTCTAATCGCTGCATAATTGTTAACAAGCTCGGCTGCTAATGGAAAGGTTGGTGGTTCAAGGTCACCCGGAAGCCAAAGCCTTCCATAAAAAATGCATCCAGGGGAGTCAACTTATGACTTGTCAAAAAACACCTGGATGAGTGTCATCATGAAATAGAGCTCTTAATCTCATTCTTCAGGAGAAGAAATCCATCCGTGTGCAGTCAGAGGATGACACACACGTGATGCCAGATGCAGTTGTGGGCACCATGGTAACAGCATGCTTTGGACCAGACTGTCTCACCCTGTACACAATTTCTAAAACAAACAAAAAATTGTCTTCTAAGATGCCCATGCTTCAGGACTGTTCTTGTTCTCCCCAGAATGTTCCCTGCTTCTCTGTCTGTTGGGTTCCTACCACCCTTTTATACCTAGCCCAAATGTCCCCTCCTTCCCACTGGCACTTGTTAACTTCCTCACCTCAGTGTCCAGGACATATGGTGTCATTGATTGACTGGTGTTTCCCCAAAACATGTGTCAACTTGGCTAGGCCATGATTTCCAGTATTATGTGGTTGTCCTCCATTTTGTGATCTGATGTAATTTTCCTACGTGTTGTAAATCCTAATCTCTGCTTGTGGATAATGAGATGAGAATAAGTTATATTAAAGAAGATTAGGATGGGATACAACACCCTTACTCAGGTCACAGCCCTGATCCGATGTATGGAGTGTTTCCCTGGGGTGTGGCCTGCATCACCTTTTATCTTACAAGAGATAAAATAAAAGAAAGCAGAGAGATAGGGACCTCCTACCACCAACAAACAAGAGCTGGGAACGGAGTGCATCCTTTGGACCCAGGATCCCTGTGCTGAGAAACTTCTAGACCCAGGGGAAGATTGATGACAAGGACCTTCCCCCAGAGCTGGCAGAGAGAGAAAGCCTTCGCCTGGAGCTGGTGCCCTGAATTTGGACTTCTGGCCTCCTAGGCTGTGAAAGAATAAATTTCTGTTTGTTAAAACCATCCACTTGAGGTATTTTTTTTTCTAACAGCACTAGATAACTAAGACACATGTTATGTTTTATTTGAGAGGCGACTTTTTTCCTGGATGGATAAGAGGCTCGTCTATCTCCCCCGTGAGGCTTGGCTACCTGGGGGTCTGATTTCTCATTGCTGATGTGAGGTCTGGCACGGTGAGGTTCTCAGGGAACGTCATGGGCTTGAATGGAAAGATAGATCGGTAGGAGACTGTGCTGGGAGATGCTGATCATAGACTACATCCATAGTGACCTGGAATGACACATGCTTAGGAGAGAGAAGCCAGGGCTTTCTTCCTGCAAAGCTGATTGCGTGTGGCCTGAACCACAGTGAACTCTCCCGCTCAGTATGTTTATGCCTTGATGAGAACTGGTACACTAAGTTCTTGGAATTAGTTATGTTGTGGGATGAGGTAGATGATATTACTGTTAAAAATGATTCACTTCCCTGTTCCTTGGCTTTGGGCTCTGCCATGAGACCTGCTTTGGCTGGTGGACAGTGAGTGATGTAATGGGAGCAGAGGTCTGAAATGGTTGGGCTGGCCTTGCCCCCTTGCTTTTCACCGTGCGAAGAACATCCCTTGGCTAGCCTGTATTAGTTGTTGGTTCCTTTTTATCTCTATCGAGCCTGCAGCTGGAGCCAAGCTCAGGGGAGGCCAGCCTAGGTCAGCAGGATGCAATAAATGCTTATTGTTTTATGCTGCAAAGATTTTTTTGGATCTGTTTGTTATGCAGCAAAAGCTGATTAGTATATAGGGTCTAAAGTGAGTAATCCATCACCCGTCTGTCAGTCAGTCACACTGTGGTGGCTTGCGTATTGCTGTGGTGCTGGAATCCATGCCACTCTTATTTCAAATATCAGCAGGGTCACCCCAGTGGACAGGTTTCAGCAGAACTTCTAGACTAAGACAGACTAGGAAGAAAGGCCTGGCTATATACTTCTAAAAATTAGCCAATGAAAGCCCTATGGATCACAATAGAATATTGTCCGATATAGTGATGGAAGATGAGACCCGTTGCTTGGAAGGTACTCCAAATACACCGTGGTTACAACAACGGACTTGAGCACACCAATGAAGATCGCATAGGACTGGGCAGCATTTCATTCTGATTTATATGGGGTCGCCATGAATTGGAGCTGACTCGACTGTGACTAACAACAACAACAACAACAAACTGGGTGATAGCGGGAGCTCAGAGCCATTTGCATACGGAGTTAGAAACTCCTTTCTCTGCTTTTCGCCTTTACTCCTCCTAGGTTAGATACGTCCCCTGTTTTGGATGTGGCCCAGGAGCCCTATGGGAAAGAATTTGAATCATATCTACAACTGGGATTTAGACACATGCGGATGTGTCTGATAGATAGGCATGAGGGTGTAGGAAGTGGAAGCCAAACTGTGAGGAGAGGGAATGGGGTTCCTAGCAGAAAACAACAAATTATCCTAATTAGGAGAGTGGGGCATTTTGGGGAAACTCAGGAAGAAGCCCTTCAGGAAATGGACCAATGCCTTTGGTTATAGCATGAGGTTGAACTGAACCACCACCATCACCATCACCACCGCCACCACCATCCTAAACCACCAACAGTACCACCGCCATCACCACCATCATAAACCACAATCAGCACCACCACCACCATCACCACCACCACTACCACCACTGAAGCTATCATCACCACCACAATCACCATCACCACTGCCATCACCATCATGACTATCTCCAAGACCACCATCACCATGACTACCACCATCACCATGACTACCATGACTACCACTTCCTTCACCTAGCCGATTCCGTGTAACCTATCCCAATCCATCCAACCCCTCCCTGTCCTGTGTGGGGATAGGAGAGCTCACATTCTTTGGGGAAGGAGAAGACCACATGGCAAGAACGGCTAACGTTGTTAACTTGAAGTCAGTCGGGGTGGGAGAATTTACACTGCAGGAATTGGTGAATGTTACACATCGGTTTCCCCCTGCCCCCATCTACCAGCCCAACATGTTGCTCCCATCTGTCACTGGTCGGGGGCTGCCTCTGGAGTGTCATCTTGGTGCTCTGACCTGCCTGTGAGTGGGCTGAGGATGCCCCCACACCAGAGGATGCCCACAAAGAAACAATAGGCATTGCCCACAGGTAGACTCTGGGCTTGGCCAAGGGGACACAACAGAGCCCCAACAGGGGCTGGGCTGGTGGACACCAGACCCCTGGGTCCTCTTCTGGTTCCTGTGGATTAGCCGGCCAGATGCCCGAGGCCTGGTTTGCCGCCTGTAGGGGCAGCCTTCTATGGCTCGGTGGAGTCCTGGCCGTGCTGACAGGTATGGCCAAGAGTCAGAGGGTGTTATTATAAAGCAAGGCTGTGTGATTTACAGCCACGGCAGCCGGGACAGCTGAGCGGTGAACACCAAGAAGATGGAAGCGAGCCGGCAGGAAGCTAGCAGGATGAGCAATCTGCATTTCATTGAGACGGTGTGTCGGCGTCCACACGGCTGAGGTGGAATAGCCCATCCTCTGAACGGAGAGAGGCAGAGATAAATCGGGCTGTACTGCAGGCACGTTGGCAGGGAGTTAATTAGGAAAGGAGAAAAATACATTTCAACTCACCAAGAGGCAGAGGGAGCGTGGGAAGACCAGCTTGGCCCCCCCAGGGTTGACATACCCGAGAGAAGCTGTGGTCATCTCCCATCCCACCCAAGGGCTGGGTAGGACCTGGAGGCATGGTCATCTCAGAGGTGCCAGGGCCTGGGGCGGGAGGGGTGGACCTCTGGCTGCCCTGTGGGTCTGAACCTGCTTTGTTCCTGGCTGGCCTGGCCAGTGCTCCGCTAAGATGAGTCCTGGCTGTCCAGGCTGGGGGTGTGTCTCCAGGGTTGATCATGTGCAGTGGCTGGCACTGTGCTCCCCACCAGGGCAGAAGCTGTGCGTGTGCCTGAGCCTCCTTCCCACTTAAACAGCCGAGGCCCAGACGGGGTGGTGTGGAAACTTCCAGGTACTTCGAAATGCTCGGCACAGGGAGATGGGTCTTGAAACCAGTCTTTATGGTTCTTATCATTACAGAAGAATGAACAAATCTGTCTTGGAAAAAGTACAGCCAGAATGCTCATTAGAGGGAAGGATGGCAAGACTTCGTCTCACATACTTTGGTCATGTTATCGGGAGGGACCAGTTCCTGGAGAAGGACATCATGCTTGGTAAAGTAGAGGGTCAGTGAAAAAGAGGAAGCCCCTCAACAAGATGGATTGACACAGTGGCTGCAACAATGGGCTCAAGCATAACAACGATTGTGAGGAGGGTGCAGGACCAGGCAGTGTTTCGTTCTGTTGTATTTAGGTTGCTGTGAGTTGGAGCCGACCTGATGACACTTAACAACACAACCACATCATTGCAGAAGAGACATGAGCTTTCGCAACATTCTGATACATCAAGGAAAGAAATGAAACATCCCCTCCTCCCCCAAATCCATAGCCCAGAAATAAGCCTTGTTTGCAGTGTGGCGTCTGAGCTTCCAGACTCTTCTAAAAAAACAAAAAAACCAAACCCAGTGCCATCGAGTTGATTTCGACTTGTAGCAACCCTTGGGTAGAACTGCCCTATAGAGTTTCCAAGGATCGCCTGGCGGATTCGAACTGCTGACCCGTTGGTTAGCAGCTGTAGCACCTAACCACTACGCCATCAGGGTTTCCAGACTCTTCTAGGCAGACACAAATCTTCGTATTTATACACATACACTTTTCACTTGCACCACCCATACTGTTGTATGTCTTGCTTCTTCCAGGAGCTGATATCTCCTGAGCATCCCTGAATGTCAGGGCACAGAGCTCTGCCTGGCTCTTTGTCATGAGCCTAGAATTCTACAGGTGCTAACCAAAAGGTTGGCAGTTCAAATGTACCCAGAGGAGCCTCAAAAGAAAAGCCTGGCGATCTACTTCCGAAAGGTCACAGCCCTGAAAACCATAAGGAGCAGTTCTACTCTGCGCACTGGAGGTCGCCATGAGTCAGAATGGCAACCGGTTTTGGTTTCTTCAAAGAAAGACCTTATCTCACCAAACATGATTACATTCATAGGTACAGGGGTTAGGATTTCAACATACCTTTCTGGGGGACACAATTCAACTCATGACATCTGTGAAATGGGCATTCCGGCAACCCCTGCTTTCTGGAATTAAATGCGTGAGTGTTGGCAGGAAGCCTGGTACAGGGTAAATGTTGTTGTTAGCTGCTGTCGAGTCGGCCCCAACTCATGGTGACCCCATGTACAACAGAAGGATTAGGACAAAACGCTGCCTGGCCCTGCACCATCCCCATGATTGGACCATTGTGGATTGGACCGTTGTGACTCATAGGGTTTCCATGGGCTGATTATCAGAAATAGATTGCCAGGCCTTTCTTCCTAGTCCATCTTAGTCTGGAAGCACCACTGAAACCTGTTCAGCCTCACAGCAACACACAAGCCTCCACGGACAGACGTGTGGTGGCTGTATACGAGTTGCACTGGCTGGGCATCGAACCTGGGTCTCCTGCACGGAAGGCCAGCCCTCTACCTCTGAAGCACCACTGGTCCCTACAGGTTGACCAGGGTGGTTATTACTTCCAGAAGGCCCTCTCATGGTTGGACCCTCAGCAGCAGGATATGGAGCCCTGGGTGTGTGCATCCCGGGATCCAGGGTCCCTCTGAGCCTGGGCAGCTGGAGAACAATGCTCAGCTCTGAGAACAACAGGCCCTCCCTGGCTGTCAGGGCGTGAGGATTAGATGCAGAATAATGCAGTCCCCGATCAAACCTGCAGCTGTAACTCAGGCCCCGGACGCTGCCAGCGCCATAAATTTGTGCGGAAAGTGCAGCTCTAGCAGTTTGCGAACAAGAGCGGGGGAGGCGCGTGAGTTACAGCCACTGGGGATGCGGGGGCCCCCTGCCCAGCATTGTTAGCCTGCGCCAGGGATTGATTGCTCACTGGCTTTAATGAAATTGAATTTTAATTTATATCCCAGCCCGCGGTGGGGGACTAGGGCGTGGTGGGCAGAGCTGAGCGCAGCCTTGGATGGGAGCTCCTTCTGCAGGGGTCCTGCAGCCTAGTCCTACAGAAGGAACAGGGTGGGTGCACCCCAAGGCGATGTCTTCCTCTGAGTGTAAAGTCCTGTAACTGTGGGGCTGTGGACAGGTGTGTTATCTTCCGGAACTTCATTTCCTCCACCTGGCCATTCCCACCTTGCTCAGGTGTGAAGATGGAGGAAGTGCAGTCAAGAAGTGTCCCTCTCTGTCCCCTTTGAGGGGAGAGGAAGCTCCAACAGGTGCTAGGAGCTGTGTGTTGTGCGTACATGATTCTTGGGGTTTGTTGGCAGTCCCCGACACACTTGCCTCTCCAAACCCAATCCAACCCATTGCTGTCCAGTCGATTCTGACTCCTGGCGACCCCCAGGATGCAGGGTGGAGCTGCTCCACAGGGTTTTCTTGGCTGTAATCTTTACGGAAGCTGATCCCCAGGGCTTTCTTCTGTAGTGTCACTGGGTGGGTTCGAACTGCCAACCTTTAGGTTAGTAGTGGAGCACAAACTGTTTGTGCCACTCAGCAACCTTTCTCACCTCTCCAACGTGTCCACAAATGACACACTAATACCTGCTGCCGCTTATTGACTCGCAACAGACTTGACTGCAAATGTTTGTTTTTTGTTTTTTTGGCTGCTTATTAAAAAACCAAACCAGTAGCCATTGAGTCGACCCCAAAGAGTAGAAATGTGCTCCATTGGGTTTTCAGTGGCTAATTTTTCAGAAGGAGATCACCAGGTCTTTCTCCCAAGGTGCCTCTGGGTGGACCTTCTGGTCGGCAGCTGAGCGTGTTGACTGTTTGCACCACCCGGGGACTCCGAGGCTGCTCATTGCTGTATTAAATAGTACTTTTTGTCAGGCTACTAAGTGCAGGCACGGGATCTCTGTGAGCACCTGCCTGTCTTGTACCTTTCTACCAAGGCACACACAGGCACGCACATGCTCTGGGGGGCTGTGTCACCTGGGGTCAAGACCTCAGGACCACAGTAGCTAGGTTTCCAACTCTAGCTGCATGTTTTGCTGGCCCTGGAAAGACAGCCCCTCTCTGAGCCTTGGTTTCCTCTTCTGTAAAATGGAGATGGTGTTAACACCTGCCCCCAAGGGCGTCATGAGGATTCAATGGAGTCGTGTTTGTGAGCATATGGCCCACAGTGGAGATGGCCTTTGCGGGAGCTGTGGTTAGACAATGGCGTTTTCTAGACTCTGCTCACCTGTGATGGTGGTGGTGGTGGGAGTTTGAGTGCCCCCAGGACCCCACCCTGGAGCCTGAGGTAGAACAATAGTCTCCTGGGGCTCAGTGAGGAGAGAGGGCTTCAGAGGGGGGCTGGGAGGTACGTGGGCACCCTGGGGGAAGAGGTGCTGGTGGGAGAGCTACACCTGCCTGGGGAAGGAGCCAGGTCTCTGGGTGGTTCAGAAGGACTGCTCTCAGTTACTAACTGAAAGATTGGAGGTTCGAATCCATGCAGTGGTGCTGTGGAAGTAAGGCTTCGCAATCCGCTTCTAAAAAACCAGCCATTGAAAACCCTGTGGAGCACAGCTCTGCTCTGACACACATGGGGGCGCTATGAGTCAAAGTCGACTTGATGGGAGTGAGTTTTGGGGAAGGGGCTGGAAGGGTCAGTGCCTTCCTTTGAGGCTGAAGGCAGGGAACAGAGTGGCAAAAGTGAGGGAGAGCTGCAGGCCCTCAACCCAATCAACCTGGGGGGCTCGTTCTTTGCCTCTTCTGCTCTGGAAAAGCCTGGGCCCCACTGAACACCCGGACCCTCACCCAGACTCTGCCAGGGCCTTCCTGTGTGACCCCAGACAGGTAGCCTCAACCTGCAGTCCAAGGTCTCTCTGTTGGTAAAACAAGGTTAGCCTGAATCCTGATCGTCCATGGTCCCCTCCCTGCCCTGTGCCTTAGACCTCGGCCCACCCCTGCCTGCACCCATGATGGCACCCAGGAGTGTCTCAGTTCATGTGCAGGGTGATGGCCAGTCCTGTGCCCCTGCCTGCTGACTCAGGCAGCGGATGGGCTAGAAGGTGGATGCTGCCCCCCCCAGCAAGTCAGGACAGGTTAGACTGAAGCCGACGAGGGTGGTCGACTCTGGTGGAGGCTGTTTTCTGCCAGTTGCATCTGTCAAGCAAAGCTGTCATGGAGACCCAGGGTGTGTGACTGGTGTTCTTGTAAAAGGGAAGAGACATAGAGACCCAGACAGAGGGAAGACGGCCATGGGAAGATGCATCTACAAGCCAAGGACCACCTGGAGCCACCAGAAGCTAGGAGAGGACCATGGACCAGAGTCTCCGTCAGGGCCGTCAGAAGAAATCAGCACTGCCGACACCCTGATCTGACTCCCAGCTTCCAAAGCTGGGATAGCTATGTTTCTGGTACTTTGGTACAGAAGCCCTCTGAAGACCAATGCAGCAGTCCTGGAAGTGGCTTTAATATCCTCATTTTATTTGACGTTCTTCTTATGAAATGATCCAAACACACAGAGAAGAACAAAGAATAGCATGATCCAACTGCCATGTTACCTGTCCTTCCAGCTCTACTGAGTTCTAATATTTTCCATAATGTACTTTCTTCAGATTTTTTGAAGAAATGAAATGTCACAGCTGTTCTCTCGTGAGTACCCTTCCCCAATCCTTTCCCCGTCTCTCCCTCCTAAGAAGGTTAGGTGCCATTGGGTCGATTACGACTCATAGTGGCCTCACGTGGCAGAGCAGAACTGCCCCAGAGGGTTTCCAAAGCTATAATCTTTATGTGAGCAGATTGCCAGGCCTTTCTTCTGCAGAGCCGCTGGGTGGGTTTGAACTGCCAACCTTCTGGTTAGCAGCCCAGTGCTTAACCATTGTGCCACCAGGGGAGCCATACTGATTTTGCTTTGTATCTTTCCAATGCATGAATTTATACTGCTATTGTATTGGTATGTGAGGGTAAACAATCTACACAGTTTTGTTTCTATATAAATCTGCGCCTATTTCATAGGTGGAAACCCTGAGGCCCAGCAGGATGGAGAAACTTGCTCCAGTTCGCACAGCCCTGAGAGGCAGAGTGAGGCTCGAATCCTGGGAGGGTGATCCAAAGTCCTGTTCCTACTGGCATTCTGTGCTTACGGGACCCTGGAGGAAAATGTCTCCTGTACACAGGCACCCCACCTAGGGATGAAGGGTGGTTGGATTATTCGGGCTGGGTTTGAGGGTGTGGGGGCTCTCGGTGGGGGGACAGAAGAGCAGAGCAGAGCAGAGCTTGCCCTTTAGATGCATGTTATTTCACAGAAGGGAAATCAATGTCTTCCTGCCCCCTCGAGCCGGTGAACGAAGCTGCAGCCTGCGAGGGGCCTGTGCAAGGTCATCTCCGCAGAGCAGGGGGCAGCTCCATCCTGGGAGATTTATGTCTCCACATGTTGCAGAGCTCTGGGTCAGGGGAACGGGGTCCTGGGGCTCGTCACTGCTACTCTGGCTGCAAAGGTGGGCCCGGGGGTTGCAGGGACAGCTTCTGCTGGGGGCTAGGTTTGCTGAGCTTGGAGGCGGCCTGTTTGGGGTAACTGAAAGGCATGGATACAATGGGGCCAGGTGGCGGTGCCAGCCTGGAGGGAACAATGCCAGCCAGTGAGGCTGGGGGACAGGAGGGAAGTCGAGGGTGTGACTGCAGTGACTGAAGACCCAGCACACATGTGTGCCTCAGGTGGACCTGACACCCCACACTCCAGTGTGAGTGCACAGTATACAAACACACACACACAGACATACACACAGGTAGATATACAGACACATACACAGAGATATAGCCAGACACAGATACATACCACAGACACACAAAGAGATATACACACACATAGACACACACAGACAGATAGACACAGACATACATACATACAGACACATAGACACACATGCACAGACATACAGATAGATAAGCACACAGACACACACAGAAATAAAGCCAGCCAGCCAGCCAGATACAGACTCAACAGACACACACAGAGATAACACACACAGACAGATATATATACACACGCACAGACATACTGATACACACAGACAGACATACACAGACACACACACAAACACACAGACGGACACACACAGATGGAGACACGTAGACAAAGAGATATAAACACAGACACACAGATATACATACATAGAGACACACACACAAATACACACATAGACACCCAGACATACACAGATAGACATAGACACACACAGAGACACACTCACATGCACACACAGAGACACACTCACATACACACACAGACACACACAATATACAGACACGGATAGACATACACAGATACACACATGCACACACACAGATATACAGACACAGACATACACAGACACACACATAGACACAGGTAGACATATACAGACACACACACAGACATACAGACACAAGTAAACATACACAGACACACACACGCATACATATAGATATACAGACACAGACATACACAGACACTCACACACACACACAGAGCACAGTGAAATCTCAACACTAGAGGGCAGTAAAAGTCTTCCCAGCCCAGCAAGTCATTTGTTGAAACCGATGTGCGAGCATGCACACACACACACACACACACACAACACACACTCCAAAAATAAAAAGAAAAAAATCTCTCAAAAAATATAGCAGTTGATGGTAAGTCAAGGTGACACCTGCGGTGAGTCGCGGAGGCTGATGGTAAATGATAATCAAGTCCAACTGAGCCTGGCAGATGAACGGGGCTGCTTAACTCCCTCCCTCCCGGTCCATCCAGCTGCGTGGAGCCGGCCCCCACACACCTGAGCTCGCACTTCCCTAAGGTTCCTGTATTTGTGCCATTCCCCACCTCACGTCTGGCTCATGGAGACCCTATACGTTACAGAGTAGAACTGCTCTATATGGTTTTAATCTTTTTTGTGTGTGCCTTTTTTTTTGAATTGTGCTTTAAGTGAAAGTTTACACATCCAGTCAGTCTCTCACAGAGAAACTTATACACACCTTGCTATGTAACCATAGTTGCTCTCCCCCTACTGAGACAGCACACTCCTCCTCTCCACCCTGTATTCCATGTGTTCATTCAACCAGCTCATGTACCCCCTGTTTCTCGTCTCACCTCCAGACAGGAGCTGTTAGGCTGTAATCTTTATGCCACATTTTTTCTCCCGTGAAGTGGCTGGTGGGTTTGAACTGCTGACCTTTTGGTTAGCAGCCAAGTGCTTTAACCACTGTGTTCACCTGCTAACTGAAAGGTCAGCAGTTCAAACCCACCAGCTGCTCCATGGGAGAAAGGCGTGCAGCCTGCTTCTGTAAAGATTACAGCTTTGGAAACCAATGGGGCGATTCTACTCTGTCCTATAGGGTCGCTATGAGTTGGAATCGACTCAAAGGCAATGGGTTTGATTTTTTTGGAAACTTCATGGAAGCAGATGGTCAGGTCTTTCTTCTGTGGAGCTGCTGGGTGGGTTCGAACCAATCCAAGTTAGCAGCTATCTTAGTTATCAAGTGCTGCTGTAACAGAAATACCACAAGTGGGTGGCTTTAATGAACAGAAATTTATTTTCTCACAGTTTAGGAGGCTAGAAGCCCGAACTAGGGAACCAGCTCTAGAGGAAGGCTTTCTGCCTCTGTCAGCTCTGGGGGCCAATCGTTATCTCTGTTCTGCTTCTGTTCCTGAGTTCCTTGGTGATCTTCATGTGGCAAGGCTTCTATCTTCCCCCTTCTGTGCTTGTTTGCTAGCCAGCTTAATCTGCTCTTTTTATATCTCAAAAGAGACTGACTTAAGACACGTCTTACACTAATACTGACTTATTAACATGACAAAGAAATTCCGTTCCCAGGTGGGATTAAAACCACAGGTATAGGGGTTAGGATTTACAACACGTATTTTTGGGAGACACAATTCAATCTACAACAGCAGTAATCGCCAAATTGCTTTCACCATCCAGGAACCTCAACCCACTACAGGGTTAAGAGATAATAAACAAGAAAGCAAGGCAGCAATAAATAAGGAGAAGATGTGGAGAGAGCAAGCAAGGGCTGAGCTGTAGAACAATACAATGGGTCTGGGTTCAAGAGAGGGTTCAAGGGTTCGGGGAGTGTATTCCTGACAGAGGGAACAGCAGATGCAAAGGCCTTGGGCAGAAAGAATTTGGGGACCAAAAAGGGACCAGTGTGGCTGGATGCAGTGAGACGGAGGAAGGTACCAAAGGGGCCAGAAAGCATATGCACTTAATTCCAACAGCTTCCACTGGGAGGGTCGAAAGCAGGGGAGTGGCATGACCCAACTTGTGTCCCAAAAGGTGGCTCGATCTGGGGTCCTTGGACTTGGGTCCATTTGTAGAATTCAGGGAGTTGGTAAATTTTAATAGGAAAAAATGGCATCTTTCTTTTTCCTAACCCCTAATGGAAAACTAAGGGCATTGGTGGCTCAGTGGTAGGTATTCTCACCTTCCTTGCAGGAGACCAGGGTTCAGTTCCCAGCCAAGGCACCTATGCACAGCCACCTCTCCTCTGTCACTGGTGGCTTCTGTGTTACTATGATGCTGAACAGGTTTCCGTGGAGCTTCCAGATCAAGATGGTCTAGGAAGAAAGGCTTGATGATCTACTTTGAAATTCAGCCAGTGGAAACTCTATGGGTCACAGCAATTGGAGCCACAACTGATCACGGGGATGGCGCGGGACCAGGCATCGTGTTGTTCCATTGTGCGTGGGATCGCCATGAGGTGGGGGCCAACCATATGGCAGCTGAAACACCACCACCAATTGAAAGCTAGTGTTTCCTTCCATTATGAAAGGAAGCAATAAACTACGTGTATCAGCAGTGCCTGGGACTTACATGTTAATAGAAACACTGGTGGATTCAGACCTTGCTACAGTTGTTGCAGATAAAACACTGTGCACACTCATCACGACTTTGAAATAATGACAGTTATTAGACCCATCATCACATCTTGTTATTTTATCCTGTTATTTAATGTATTCACCAAAAAACACAAAAATGACTACATTACACATTTTTCCTACAAATATTTTGATAACTGTATTTCAACGAAATTGGTTTCCTTTGCAATCCTATGTGTTTTATTTCAGGCATTTAGAAATGTTATTTGGAGAAGGGGTTCTTGGGCCTTCAGATTCCAAAGGGGTAATTTGTCTTAGTGTCCTAGGACTGTTGTAACAGAGATGCCACAAGTGGGTGGCTTTAAAGAACAGAAACTTATTTTCTCACTATTCTGGAGGCTAAAAGTCTGAATCAGGGTCTTGGCTGTGTTGATTTCCTTCCTTGTTGGTAGTTCCTGGTGTTCCTTGGTTTCTCGGCTTTGTAGACGATCCTCACGTGGCGTCTGTTTTCCCCTGTAGTGTTTGTCTGTGGGTCTAATCTGATCTTTTTATAACTTAGAAGTGATTAGATTTAGAACCCACTGTACCTGCGCATGATCTAATTAACATAACAAAGAAAACCCTGTTTCCAAATAGGGTCACATCTACAGGTACAAGGGCCAGGAATTCAACATATATTCTGCGGGGGACTCAATTCAATCCATAACAACGTTCACAGGGCAAATGGTTAGGACTGCTGCTGGAGGGGGGTGTGACATCAGCTGGAGGCGGAGCTGGGAAACCAGTGAGGAGACAGGTATCAACCAGGCTGGACGAGGGACTCGTGGTGGAGATGAAGAGAATAGTGGGTTTGAAGTGTACTTACAGATAAAGTTGGGAATCCAGGCTGAGTCTTGGGTTTCTAGCTTGAGGGACAGGTGGCTGATGGGGATGTCATTTACAGAGAAGGGGAAAAACCTCAGGGATTTGTCTTTAAAGCTTTACGTTGGGGAAATCCAGGTGGAGGTGTCCAGTAGCCCTGGCTACATGAGATAACCAGTAGCTGTCTAGTTGATTCTGACTCATGGCACCCCCACGTGTGTCAGAGTAGAAGTATGATCCATAGGGTTTTTTCAATAGCTGGTTTTTAGAAGTAGATTGCCAGGCTTATCTTCCATGGTGCCTTTCGGTGGACTTGAACCTCCAAACTTTCAGTTAGCAGCCAAGCGTGTTGTCTTAGTTATCCAGTACTGCTATAACAGAAATACCACAAGTGGATGGCTTTGACAAACAGAAATTTATTTTCTCACACTGTAGGAGGCTAGAAGTCTGAATTCAGGGTGCCAGTTCCAGGGGATGGCTTTTTCTCTCTGTCTGCTCTGGAGGAAGGTCCTTGTCCCTTCTGGGCTTCTGCTCTTGTATGATCTTCAAGTGGCCTGGTATGTGTCTTTCCCCATGTCTGCTCTGTTCCCTTGTTTAACCTCTTAAAAAGGTTTCGAAAAAGATTGACTCAAGACACACCCTATGCTAATCCTGCCCCATTAACATGGCAAAGATAACCCATTCCCAAATGTGAATATAATCATAGGCAGTAGAAGTTAGGAATTACAACATATATTTTTGCAGATGAAATTTAATCCATAACTTGCATCAGCCATTTGCTTTACCAGGGGACTCCAGCTATATGAGATAAGGTGCTTTAACGAGGCTGAGCTGGAGATAACAATTTGGGGTTCACGTTCATGGGCCTCTGCTGTTCACGTTCATGGGCCTCTGCGGTGCTCATGGTGACTCTATGTGGCAGGTCACCTGGGTTTTCTACTTTCATATCACCACTGATGAAATGGAGACCTCTGGGGTGACAGTTATTTTAGGTCCTCCTTCCCACCTGTGGGCTCCCACCACCCCATCATCACGAACATTGCCTGACCCTCGCAGTCTACAGAGCCCTGAGCACTTCCCCCAACCCTGCATAGGGTGGCTAAGCACGGGGTTCGTCTTGTTTCTGGAGCTCATGGGCTCTCGGTCTTGGCCTCTCTGTCTTTCTGTTCTGCCGCTCATTTCCGTGAGCATGACATATCTTGGCTTACCATTAAAAATATCTTAACAAATTTTTGTTTTGAGATAATTTCAAATTTATAGAAAAGTTGCAAGAATCATTCTGAGAACTTCAGGATGCCCCCACCCAGCCATATTTTCTTTGTCTCTCTCTCCTTATCTCTAGCTAATCCTTGCTCACTCTCACTCACACTCTCTCTGTCTCACTCAACTGTCTCTCCAATTTCCAATCTGTCTCCTCTGTCTGTTTCTTCCTCCGTCTCTCTCTCTGTCTTTTTGTCTGCCTCTGTCCCTCCCTCTCTCTGTCACACACACACTGTCTCTCTAATCTTTCTCGTGTTCTGTCTCTCACACACATTCTCTCTAGTCTCTCACATACATTTTCTTTCTCTCTCTAATTTCTCTCACACACTCACAGGCAAACACAATTTCACAGCTCCTTACCCACCCTCGTGCCCCCGCTGTCAGACATGCCGGGGGCGGCAGGCGTCATCGGCCAAAACAGGACTAGAAGATGACATGTGATAAAAAGGGAGACATTCCTGTATGGGAGCTTCATTTCCCGTCAGCCGGCCAGCGTGGAAACTTTCAGTACCACTTCCAGCCCAGCACCTGGGTTTCGGAGCAGCCCCTGCTGAGAGAGGAGGGTGCGAAGCCCTGGGCCCGTCACATCTGGCTAATTTTAGTATCCCAACGAGCCAGAAAGCCAACATCTCTCTCCTCTTCCTCCTCTGCCACCCCCTTCTCACTGCCTAGCCCAGCACAGCTGCGTTCCTCCCACGCAAGCCGGGCCCAGACTTCCTGCAACATGCCTGGGCGAGGGGGGTGGGGGGTGGGGGACGCCGGGGTCCCCAGGGACCCAGGCCAGGCACTTCTGGAGACGAGAGGGCTTTGTGGGCACCAGGGGCAATGCAGGGAGTGAGGGGCACCAGGGGGACCCTCAGCCCGGCACCAAACCTCGCCGGGGCTGGAGGCAGCACAGATGAGTGTCTGGTGATGGGACAAGGAGGGTCCCAGCCAAGCCTGTATCCTGGTGTCTGTGGCCTGTCCCATGGCCCCCCCAGCACCCTGCAGCCCATCCTTGATCCTTCTTCACCACCCTCCTCCCAAGACCTGGAGACTTCAAAACAAAACAAATCCCAAAACCCATTGCTGTCAAGTCAATTCCACCTCACAGCGACCCCATGTGTTACAGAGTAGAACTGCTCCATAGGGTTTTCTTGGCTGTAATCTTTAGAATCGACTGGACGGCAGTGGGTGGGTTTTTGGTTTAATCTTTACAGAAGCTGAAGAAAATTAAAAGAAGTCCACGAGAGCCAAAGTATGACTGTGAGTATATTCCACCTGAACTTAGAGGCCAGCTCAAGAATAGATTTGATGCATTGAACACTAATGACCGAAGACCAGATGAGTTGTGGGATGACATCAAGGACATTATACGTGAAGAAAACAAAAGGTCATGAAAAAGACAAGAAAAAATAAAAGACCAAAATGGATGTCAGAAGAGACTCTAAAACTTACTCTTTAAGGTAGAGTAGCTAAAGCAAATGGAAGAAACGATAAAGTAAAAGAGCTGAACAGAAGACTTCAAAGGACAGCTTGAGAAGACAAAGTAAAGTATTATAATGAAATGAGCAAAGCCTTGAAGTTAGAAAACCAAAAGGGAAGGACATGCTTGGCATTTCTCGAGCTGAAAGAACTGAAGAAAAAACTCAAAGCCTCCAGTTGCAATACTGAAGAGTTACATGGCCAAGATATTGAATAACGTAGGAAGCATCAAAAGAAGATGGAAAGAATACATAGTCACTGTACCAAAAAGAATTGGTTGACATTCAACCATTTCAGGAAGTAGCATATGATCAAGAACGATGATACTGAAGGAAGAATAGTATTCAGGAAGAAATCCAAGCTGCACTGAAGCCATTGGCGAAAAGCAAGGCTCCAAGAATTGATGAGACGTTTCAACAAACGGAAGCAGAGCTAGAAATACTCACTTGTCTATGCCAAGAAATTTGGAAGACAGCTACCTGGTCAACTGACTGGAAGAGATCCTTATTCATGCCCATTCCAAAGAAAGGTGACCTGTCAGAACGTGGAAATTACTGAACAATATCATTAAAATCACACACAAGTAAAATTTTGCTGAAGATCATTCAAAAAACTGTTGCAGCAATACATCAACAGGGAACTGCCAGAAATTCAGGCTGGATTCAGAAGAGGATGTGGAATGAGGGCTATCATTGCTGATGTCAGATGGATCTTGGCTGAAAGCAGAGAATACCAGAAAGATGTTTACCCGTGTTTTATTGACTAGGCAAAGGCATTCGACTGTGTGGATCATAACAAATTATGGATAATGTCGAGAAAAATGGGAATTCCAGAACACTTAATTGTGCTCATGAGGAACCTGTGCATGGATCAAGATGCAGTCATTTGAAGAAAAGAAGGGGATACTGAGTGGTTTAAATCACGAAGGGTGTGCATCAGGGTTGTATCCTTTCACCATACCTATTCAGTTTGTATGCTGAGCAAATAATCTGAGAAACTGGACTATATGAAGAAGAACGGGGCATCAGGATTATAGGAAGACTCATTAACAACCTGTGATATGCAGATGACACAACCTTGCTTGCTGAAAGTGAAGAGGACTTGAAGTACTTACTGATGAAGATCAAAGACTACAGCCTTCAGCATGGATTGCACCTCAACATAAAGAAAACAAAAATCCTCACAATTGGACCAATAAGCAAGATCACAAAAAACGGAGAAAATATTGAACTTGTAAAGGATTTCATTTTACTTGGATCCACAGTCAAGGCCCATGGAAGCAGCAGTCGAGAAATCAAATGACGAATTGCGGTGGGCAAATCGGCTGCAAAAGACCTCTTGAAAGTGTTAAAAAGCAAAGCTATCACTTTGAGGACTAAGATGCGCCTGACCCAAACCATGGTATTTTCCATCTCCTCATATGCATTCAAAAGCAGGTCAATGAATAAGGAAGACCGAAAAAGAACTGATGCCTTTGAATTACGATATTGACTAAGAATATTGAATATACCGCGGACTGCCGGAAGAATGAACAAATCTGTCTTGGAAGAAGTACAGCCAGAGTGCTCCTTAGAAGCGAGGATGGCGAGACTTTGTCCCATGTACTTTGGGCATGTTATCAGGAGGGACCAGTCCCTGGTGAAGGACATCATGCTTGGTAGAGGGTCAGCAAAAAAGAAGACCCTCGACAAGATAAACTGACACGGTGGCTGCAACAACGGACTCAAACACAGCAACAATTGTGAGGATGGTGCAGGACCAGGCAGTGTTTCATTTGGTTGCACACAGGGTCACTGTGAGTTGGAACAACTCGATGGTACCTAACGACAACAACAATCTTTACAGAAACAGAGCACTGGGCCTTTCTTCTGCAGCAGTGCTGGGTGGGATCGAACCGCCGACCTTAGTAGTGGAGGGCAAACAGCCTGCATCAGCCAGGGACACCCTAGTCTTCCTGAATTATATCCACCTCGCACCCCAGCGGGTAGCAGAGTCACATAAGAGCCCAATGAGAGGGAGCGGTGAGCACAGCACGGGAATTCTAGCCTTTACATCTCGGCTCTACCCTTCCCAGCTGTGAGGCCCCTCCGTGCCTCAGTTTCCCCATCTGTAAAACGAGGGTGTTAATCGCTACTGGAATAGACCAGTGCCAGGTTGGGAAACACCTGCCTGAGCAGTAGGTGTGATGTTCTCTCTCGGGGGAGTTGTCGTTGTTAGTTGCCAGAGTCGATTCCAACTCATGGCGGCCCCCCGTGTTACAGAGAACTGTGCTCCACAGGGTTTTCTTGGTTGTAATGTTTACAGAAGGAGCACTGGGTGGTGCAACAGTTAAGCACTCGGCTGCTTACCAGAAGGTTGGCGGTTTGAACCGTGGTTCCTCAGCAGACAGACGTGGCAGTCTGCTCCTGCAAAGATTACAGCCTTGGAAACCCCATGGGACAGCTCTACTCTGTCCTATAGAGGCACTATGAGATGGAATTGGCTCAACGACACAAAACAACGATCTTCCTGGAAGCAGATTGCCAGGCCTGTCTTCCTTATCACTGCTGGATGAGTCGGAGTCGCCAACATTTAGGTTAGCAGTTGGGAGGGTCTTCTCCAAGCTCAGAAACCCCAGAAGCCCCCCAGCACAGAAGTGGCAAGCCCCTGTCCCACGAATCTGCAGCAGCTGCCCAGAGGTGCACACGAATAAATAACTGTGATGGAATGTGATGGGAAATCAATGAGAACAAAAGAAGTGTTGTTTGTGCAGGGTTGTGGCTCCTCCAGCTCCGTTGTGGCTGCTTTGATTAATCAGCAGAGATCTGATAACAAGAGACCAGGTGGAGCTCCAGGGCAGGGACGGGGAGCTGATGGGGCAGAGGCTCAAGGCCTGAGAGGAATGGAGGGTAGCCCTCAGGTCCCTGGCTTCACTGCAGATGGGGAAAGTGACCTCTGCCTTTGATTTGTTATTTTCTTTTTTTGTAAATGCATAAAAATTCAGTGAAGCTCTCAGATGAGGAGAAACGTTAGGTGTGAGCCAAGGAAAGGTCATCGAGGGAGCGAGCATCTTTGATCCTCCCCTGACCTTTCTCTCTATCTGAACTGCATCTCCATGGTGGCAACATGCACAGTTATTCCTCTGGGTCTGTCTTGGGTCCGTTTTTTTTCTCCTCAGCAGGTTGGTCAGCTAAGGCTGAGGGGAGCCAGAGGGGCCGAGACCTGAGTCCCAGTCCCCAGGAGGGCCTCTTGGTGGGCACACCTGGGGAGCCTGGTGCAAATGGTTAAGCACTTGGCTCAAAGGTTGGAGGTTCAAGTCTACCCAGAGGCACCTCAGAAGAAAGTCCTGGCAATCTACTTCCATAAAACCAGCCACTGAAAACAGCGTGGAGCAGAGTTCTCCTCTGACACACACGGGGTCACCATGGCTAGGGGCTGACTCCCTGGCAACTGGTTAGTTATCGCCGCGGAGTCCCTAGGTGGTGCAAATGGTGCATGGGCTCAGCTGTTCAACAAAAGGTTGGCGGTTTGAGGGCACCCAGAGGCACCTCGGAAGAAAGGCCTGGTGATCTACTTCCAAAAATTCAGCCATTGAAAACCCCACGGAGTGCAAATCTACTCTGGCACACACGGGGTTGTCGTGAGTTGGAGCTGACTTGATGGCAACTGGTTTAGGGACACTGAGGCACCGAGAGGGGCCATGCGCTGGCCAAGGCCACCCAGCTGGAAGTACTTATTAAATAGTCTCAAGAATCAGTTGTGTGTCAGGCATGGGAGCTGAGGGGTGGACAAGGCAGGCACACTCTCCACCCTTGTAAAGAAGCTCAAGGTTAAGAGGACAAGTCAGACAATCAAGAAAGTCATTACAATGTGGGTGACGGGCGGTGACAAGGCGTGTACCTCAGCCAAGCATCAGGGAAACTCCCTCTCCCCCCAGAGGAGGTGACACTCCAGCTGACATCTAAAGGACGAGTAGGAGCTAACCAGGCAAAGAGTGAAGGGAACAGTGTGTCAGAGGAGTGGAACAGCATGTGTGAAGGCCCAGAACCAGAAGAAAGGCAAGAGGGCTGGTGTCCTTGGGTGTGGCATGTGAGGGGGAGATGGGGGTGGCTGGGCAGAACAGGGGAGGGCCTGGTACCAGCAGATGTTGAACTTTATTCCAGGGACACTGAGGACCATTGAAGAGTCTTGAAGAGGGGAATGGCTAGTACTTTGGGAATTTCCCACTGGCCAAGTGGAGGGATCAAGGTGCAGAGAGGCTGGGGGGAGTGTCCCAGTCATCCAGTGTGGGGCCATGTCAGCCTGGACCAGGGTGGAGGCCTGGAAGTGGGGAGGAGTAAGCGGTTGCAAGAGACAGTTAAGAGTTTCATCAACAGGATGAGGTGGGGGGATGTGTGTCTTTGTGTGTGTGCACACATGCATACATGTGAAAGAGACAGAGAGGAGAGGGAGAGATAGAGAAAGAGAGGGATGGAGAAAGACAGAGACAGAGAGAGAAAGGGAGAGCTATGGAGACAGATGGAGAAAGAGAACGATGGAGAGATGGGAGAGGGAGAGATGGGAGAGAGAGAGATGGATCCACACACACAGATGGAGAGAGGGTGAGTGTCAGTGGTACCCAGGTTTCTGGCTCAGTGACCAAGTTTAGGGGTGAGGAGGTGGGGGAGGCAGGTTCTGTGGGGTCCGGGGCTGAGCTCTGTTTTAGACCTGTGTAGACTCCTGTCACTCACGGGGTGAGAACGGGGATGCAGTTCCACCTGCAGTCCTGTCTGTATCTGGCTGCGGTGCGGAGGGGCGGGGTCCCAGCACCAAACTTCCTCCCAGCATCCCGGGGTGGTACCACAGTTAATGAAACCACGTGCTCTACTTGTCAGCAAGGAGGAGCTCAGAGGGTAACCAAGGCGCAAGGGCAGCAGCAGGGGAGTCTGCCTTACACCCGCCAACGGCCCCTGTGGGTCACAGGGGCCACAGTGTTAGAAAAGCCCCAAACCAGAGACTCAAGCAGGTTCCGGGCATCAGCTATAGAAATCCCCAGTATGTACTTGCCGCTCCATGGAGGGCAATTTGGCAACATGCAAGAATACGATAAATGCATAACCCCTCTCATGGGAGTTGATCCTACTACCTGGATGCCTACCAGGGGGAAAACGATCCATGGACAAGTGATTCCCCGAAACCACCCCGCTGTTCGTTAACAAGGAGCTGGCTAAGAAATTACCGGATCTCCAAACAGCGGAGTCCCTGGGTGGTGCAAACAGTTAACATTCTCAGCTGTTAACAAAAGGTGGGAGGGTTAGAGTCCACCTAGCGGTGCCTCAGAAGAGAGGCCTGGTGATCTACTTCTGAGAAATCAGCCATTGAAAACCCCACGGAACACAGTTCTACTCTGACACACACGAGGTCACCATGAGGTGGAGTTGACTCAAAGGCAACAGGCAAAATAAACAGTGGGATGCTCTATGCCTGTCAAAAGGAGTGAAAGCCCTGCGTGTTCTGATAAGGAAAGGTCTCCAAACTGAACATTTTAAGTTCAAAAACAAAACAAAATAAGACACAGAGCAGTAAGCTTCATACGCTATGTTTTTTATCTTAAAGGAGACAATGCAAATACATATTGGTAGGTGTTTGTATGTGCATGAAGAAACTCTAGAAGGTCCCCATGAAAAAGTGGTTTCCTGTGTGTGAGAGGGGGCATGGTGACAGGGGTAGAAGTGAGAAATTCTTTTTATTGTGGTAAAAGACACACAACAAAGAATTTGCCGTTGTAACCATTTTTAAGTGTACAATTCAGTGGATCCATTGCACTCACCGTGAGGTGCGACCATCACTGCTATCTGTTGCCAAAAGTGTTTCATCACCCCAAACAGAAACCCAGAACCCCTTCAGCAACAGCCCCCTCCCCCAGTCCCTGGTAACCCCTCATCAACTTTGCTCTCTATGCATTTGCCTATTCTAGATATTTTCATAGAAGAGGGGTCATACACTGTTTGTCTTTTTGTGTCTGGCTTCTTTCACTCAGAGTAATGTTTTCAAGGTTCACCCATGTTGTAGCAGAGATCAGAAGTTCATTACTCCCTTGCATGGATGGACGGCATTGTGTTCATCCATCATCTGTTGATGGACACTTGGGTTACGTTCACCTTGGCTATTGTGAATCGTGCTGCAGTGAACGCTGGTGTACAAATATCTGTTTGAGTCCCTGATTCCAAGTCTGGTGGCACAGTGGTTAAGAGCTCGGCTGCTAACCAAAAGGTTGGCAGTTCGAATTCACCAGCCACTCCTTGGAAGCCCTATGAGGCAGTTCTATTCTGTCCTGTAGGTTTGCTATGAGTCAGAATCAACTTGATGGCAGCGGGTTCGATTTTTTTTTTTTTTTTGTATACATACAGGTGAAAATTTTTAATGTATAGCTTTTTACAACGTGTGATTTATTGTTTGATCTATTATGAATGGACACAAGATTCCAAATAAACAACAGAGACTAACACCACAACTGCGGTGAAACCTCTCCCTCCCTGAGGTGCCCCCTTCCTTGCGGTTGTTGCTCCTGCAGAATCTGTGGATGGAAGGGTGAGTGTTCCCTTCCAGAAGCTGGCCTGAGAGACAGCAGGCTGGACACTGCCCCACCTTCCCTGGCTGCCTGGGGACAGACCCGTGCAGCTGTCTTACACTGTGGCCTCCTTCAATCAGAGGACAACCCCAAAACTAAACCAAACCCACTGTCGTCGAGTTGAGTCTGACCCATAAGGACGCTACAGGACAGACTAGAACTGTCCCATAGTGTTTCCGAGGCTGAAATCTTCGTGGAAGCAGACTGCCACATCTTTCTTCCACAGCGGAGAGCTCCAGGGGGTCAAAATTGCCCTCAGGGTCTCTCTCTCCCTTTTCCCCATGGACCCACAGCTGGATTACCCCAGAGGGAACACCTGGGGGAGGGGGGCAGCAAGAAGAGCTGCCAGGAGCGAGGGAGCTGGGCCAGCCTGGGGAGGCACTTCCTGTTGTTGTCAATGTGGGATCCTGGGGTTGAATTTGAAACTCAAATTACCAGGCTTAGCTTCAGCTAGAGCTTACCCTTTCCTTCCGGGGAGTCTCTTACTCCTGGCCCTCTTAGCACAGGGGTAAAGCATCCTTCTCTTTGTGCCCTGGGAAGGAACCCCGAAAGACTCCCCTCAACGTGGTGGAACTGAAGAAAGCAAGCAGAGGGTGGTCTGCAGAAAATACACCCCAGATTTCCAGCAGAAATGAGTTGGCAAATTATGAAACTTGGAGCTGGAGAGGTGGATTCAAATCCTGGTTCCTTGAGCTTCAGTTTCCTCATCTGTAGAGAAGGTATCAGCACCAGCCCTTCCCACCTCTCCAGGTTGACTGTACTCATCATACCTGTGCCAAGCGCACCAACCATTCTCCCAAATTGTCGAGGGTGGGGCGAGGGTGTGGGGGAGGGGGTGGTTGCAGACACTGCCAGAATCCGAGTCTACTCAGATTTAGCGGGGTAGCCGAGGATACCCTGTTTGTAAAGTAGCAGTTGTTGTGTGCCGTTGAGTCAATTCTGACTCGTAGTGACCACACAAGACAGAGTATAACTGCCTTGTAGAGTTTCCTAGGCTATAATCTTTATGGGAGCGGATTACCAGGTCTTTCCTACTGCAGAGCCACTGGTGGGTTTGAACTGCCAACCTTTTGGTTAGCAGCCGAGCACTTAACTGTTGTACCACCAGGGCTCCTGGTAAAATAGACAGCCAACAAAAATGAGGGAAATCCTCAACGAGATGGATTGGCACAATAGCCACAACAATGAGCTGAAACATACCAACAACCATGAAGATGGCACAGGGCTGGGCAACACTTTGTTCTGTTGTGCACGGGGTCACCGTGAGTCGGTGACAACAACTGCAAAACACCATCATATGTGTTAACTTACAACCACTTACTTCTATTAAACAGATGAGGCAGCTGAGGCTCAGAGAGGTCAAGCTACTTGCCTGGGTCACACAGCAAGGCCGCGGTTTCTCCAGGCTTGGAGCCTCGGCCTGGCTAACTTAGTGTCCAGTGCTTTCTTCACTGCACTGCTGTTCTGGGTGTCCATTGCTGTGCAACAAATGACCCTCACCTTAATCGCCTAAAACAACCACGATTTTATTGTATCTCATGATTTCGTGGATTGAGAATTTGGGCAGGGCTCTGCTGGGCTGTCTGCTCCACACAGTGTCAACTGGAGTCACCTAATGGTTCTCAGCTTGTGGACAGGCGAGTCTGCAGAGTCCAAGATGGTTTCCTTCACATGCCTGCTGCCTTGGTGGGGATGGCTGGAGAGCTGGGCTCAGCTGGGCCCTTCCCTTTTCCACGTAGTCTCAGGGACTCTCCACATAGCTTCTCCATTTGCTTATCTGGTGACTCAGGGTTTCAGGAGACCAAGGTGGGAGCTGCCAGTCCCTTAAAGGTGGGTCTGGACCCCACGGAGCATCAACCCTGCTGTATTTCTTTGGGCTGAAGCCATCATTGGCTGCCCAGATTCAAGGGGGAAGGGAAGCAGACCCCCCAACTCTCTCTGGAGGGAGTGTCAAAGAATCTGTGGCCCTCTTTATCTGCCGCAACCCCACAAGGCCTTTCTTGGAGATTGTAGGGAGGAAGGTGCGTCTTACGTGATCCTTGAGAGTAAAAGATTATCAACAGGTCAGTGCCGATTTGGGCCCACGTGTGGACCTTTGTTGTTGGGTGCCATTAAGTTGATCCTCACTCATGGTGGCCCCATGTGACAGAACAGAACCACCTTGTAGGATGTCCTGGGCTGTAATCTTTTTTAATTTTGTTGTTGTTGTTGAGAATATACACAGCACAACACACACAGATTCAACTGCCTAGGCTGTAATCTTTACTGGAGCAGACCGCAAGGTCTTTCTCCCGTGGAGTCACTGAGTGGGCTCGAACTGCCAACCTTTCCGTTAGCAGCCAAGTGCTTAATTGTTGTACCACCAGGGCTCTTTGCCCGTGGGGAATTCCCTTTACCACCTGTTACCGATTGAATTATGTCCCCCCAAAAGACATGTTGAAGTCCTAACCCCAGTACGCATGAATGCGAATTTGTTTGGAAATAGGGTCTTTGGAGATGTTATCAGTTAACATGAGGCCACACCGAAGTAGGGTGGATCCTGATCCCATCTGAGTGGTGTTCTATAAAAAAGGAGAAGAGACACAGGGACAGACAGAGGGAAGATGGCCATGCGAAGATGAAAGTAGAGATTGTAATGATACATCTATAAGCCAAGGAGTACCAAGAATTGCTGGCAACCACCAGATGCTAGGAGAGAAGCCTGAAACAGATACTCACTCAGAGCCTTGTGGGAGTCAACACAGCTGACACCCTGATCTCTGACTCCCAGCCTCCGGAGCTGTGAGAGAATGAACTTCTTTTGTTATGGCTACCCCAGGACACTCACACAACCTCCCTTGGACTCTGTCTACCATGACTATCATGGGGGACCTCCAGGAAACAGGTTGGGGGTTGAGGAACCCAGGCACATAACCCACTTTCTCTTGGGGCCCAATCAATATCACCCTAAAGGCTTGGAAACTGGAAGGGCAGGGTTTGGGGCCTGCAGAGCATTCTGGGTAATCAAAGGGACAGGGGTGGGGGCTAAGGATCGTTCTCCCTAGTGGCCAGCCCTGACATCCTTGTTGACTTTGGCAGAATTGCCAAAGAAAAATCCAAGAGAGGGAGAGGGCTGGCTGGGGAGTGGGCTGCTGGCCCAGATAAAAGCATTTCCAGAAAATGAGGCCAGAAGATGCAGTGGCTTTTGAAGGCAGCAGATGTTGGGTGGTATCAGGGCTCCTGTCTCCCCCAGAAAGAGCTCCTTTCCCAGTGATGTGGACTGATGAGGTGAAACACCTGGGTCAGCTGGGGTAGCCATTGTGAGCAGGCCACCTTGCTCCCTGAGAGGAAAACCTTGTCCTCTCAGCCTGAGTATCCTGTAAGCCTGGGTCCAAACCAGCCACTGCCCCGGATGCCAGAGGCCACCCCCCAGGCGCTGGGAGGGTAGAAGACAGATGTGACAAATGCTACCAGGCTCCAAACAGCACCTCTGAATTGGAAAGTCCCAGGAGAACCTGCAGCCTGCAAATCAGCCAGACTTGGGTGGAGTTTCTGCTTACAAGCTGTGTGACCTCAACCAGGTGGCTTAACCTCTCTGAGCCCCAGCTTTCTCCTGAATAAAATGAAGGAGTGTTTTGGGACCAGTGAGCGAAACAGCATGCACAAAGTGCTTGGCACAGTGCAGGAGCTCAAGAAATAGTTATTCATATTTGCTAAGGCCCAGAGCAATGGTTTTTTTTAGAGCAATGGTTTTTTTTAGAGTAATGGTTCTGGATCTTTTCGAGATTACAGGACACGCTGGGAATTGGACAGAGGATAGACTTTCTGCCTAGAGAAGTGTACGTCTGTACAGACAAAAGGCAGTTTGCCCACAAGCCTGGGAAGGGGGGTGCACACCCCGCAGTGGCTCTGAGCTGCATGGCCGGCACCCTGCGAGGGAACCAGGCACTGCCCACTGGCCGTATTGGTCTGGCACAGCCTCCTGCCTGTGGCCTTGGTCCCAGGGCCCCTGGCATGGGCAGGAGACCCTGCTGAGTCTCTGGGCAGCTGCCCTGAGCCCTGGGCTGGCTTCCAAGTCAAAACTGGGCTTGCAGCTTGTGTGATAACTGAGCTGTAGCGAGATTCTGTGGGAGCTCTGAGCAGCAACTCCCCGCCCCCAGACCCTCTCTCTTTCCCAGGTAAACACAGCGCTGCCCCTTCCTGGGCTGCCAGCAGTCCAACAAAGAGAAGCCCGGAGCCTCAGCGGATGATGCTGGGGGTCTCCTTTGAAACATGCATGTAGACAAACCCTTGGGGGCCAAACCCCAGGCCCCATTTCATTCAAGGAGCCACCAGAACGGAGAACCTCATCCTGACACTAACCCTCCCCTCCTCCCAGCCACTAGATGAACGTATATACCACTCCCAGCTCTGCATCCTGGAGCCAGCTAAAATGAACCTGAAAAACCGTACTAAACCAAACCACAAACTCTTCTCAAGTTTCTCCATTCACAAGTGTGGCCTATTTTCATCTCTCCCTCCACCCCCAAATGATATGTAAGCTTGTACAAGGGCCCAAGGAGTCAGGAATTAAATACATAAAAACAATAAATCAGCCTGCTTTGTACTTTGGGCCTTTTTTTCCCCCAGGCATGTCTATCACCTCTGCACTAAGTGCTTTATGGGAAAACAGAGTTTCTAAGTGTAAACGGGACTGCTGTGGCTTGGGGAAATTTACTGTTTGACTAAAGGCGTTAACAAGAAGAGTGCAGATCCTCCCGTCCCCTTGTTTCCTGGAAACCCTGGTGGCGTGGTGGTTAAGAGCTACAGCTGCTAACCAAAAGGTCAGCAGTTTGAATCCATCAGGCACTGGGTTTCCTGGTGCGGAGGTTTATCGGCCTTGAATCACTGCAGCTGGACCTCCCTAATCATGGCCTTGACAGACCCAACGTGCCCACTTGTTTATGGGGTGAGTTTGGGAAACAAGGCATTACTGACTGGCTCTTGCAATATATCTTGGTGTCCTGGGATGGCCATAACAAGATACCCCAAAGTGGGAGGCTTGTAGGAACAGAAATTCATTCTGTCACAGTTCTGGAGGCTGGGAGTCTGAGATCAGGGTGTCAGGTGTGTTGACTCCCTCTGAGACTCTCTGTTCTGCCTCTCTCCTGGCTTCTAGTGGCTCCTGGTGTCCTTGGCTTGTGGCAGCATCACTCCAACCTCTGCCTCTTTCTTCGCATGGCCATCCTTCCTGTGTCTGTCTGTGTCTGTATCTTTTCTCTCTTTTATAAGGATACCACTCAGACTGGAGCCCTGGTGGCACAGTGGTTAAGTGTTCAGCTGCTTCCATAAAGATGACTGCCTTGCAAACCCTATGGGGAAGCTCTATTCTGTTCTATAGGGTTGCCGTGAGTCGGAATCAACTGAGTGGCAACAGGTAACTCAGATTGGATTAGGACCCACTCTCCTCCGGTATGACTGTATGTTAACTGATAACATCTTCAAAGACCCTATTTCCAAACAAGGTCACATTCACAGGTACAGGGGTTAGGGCTTCAGCAGATGTTTTTAGGGGAGACAATTCAATCCAGAGGGATACTTTTTGTCTTGAAAGGCATCTCATTTGACAGCAAACTCAACTCCAACCCTGGAGGTGGGTCATGGCAATGGAGGAGAGACAGGGCACCCTCCTAGAACGTCCCTCCCCTCCTCTCTTCAAGCCTTCTGGGGCTCCAGGTTGCTAACATGTCTTCTGAGGTGGAAACGTGAGAAGATGCTGAACAGTCCAGGGCTTGCCATCGTCTACCACAGCCCCTCACTTCACAGGCCACACAGCCTTGTTTTCTAGGATGAAAGATTAATATGGTTCTTCTACTAATAATTCATTTCTGGAAGATGTGGCAAGAATCTCAGAGAGGGTCGACTCACGCATGCCATGGTATTTGAAATCAGCAAGATAAGGGTTGCTTGTGTGTTACTGCTGCCGTGGAGTCAACTAGGACTTGTGGCGCCCCACAGGTACCAGAGTAGAACTGTGCTCCATAGGGTTTTTGGTGGCTGGTTTTCAGAAGTAGATTGCCAGGCCTTTCTTCCGAGGTGCCTCTGGGTGAGTTCGAACCACCAACTTTTCGGCTAATAGTCCAGTGCTTAACCCTGTGTGCCACCCAGGGACTCCTATGTTGCTTGCATACTTGTTAGGAATTGCTCTAGGCTGCAAGTAATAGACCTGAGATAACAGCAACTTAAAACTAAGATACAAATGTATTCCTGTCGCATGTTAAAGAAACCCAAGCAGCAGTTCTGAGCTGCAAGGTGTCATGTAGGACTCTGGCTCCTTCTGTCTTTTTGCTTCACCATCCTCTGCTCATAGTGCCCATCCTTAAGATCCAAATGGCTGCTGGAGTTCCAGCCATCATGTCTGCATCCCAGGTAGGAAACTGAAGGAAGGGCTGTTTGTTTCCTTTGACTCTACTGAAACCTCCCCTTATATTTCCTTTATTACCTTAGCTGCAAAGGATGCTGAAAATATGGTCTTTTTGCCACACACATAGTATTCCAGGCTAATATCAGGATTCTGTAAGAAAGGGAGGGTGGATATTGGGTTGTCAACTAGGAGCGGCTCCCACAGTGCCTGTGAGCAGAGAGACAGACCTGGGTTTCAGCCCAAACTCCCGAGTCTCTGAATCTGCAGTGTGGCATCTGCACAGGGCTTGGCTGGCCTCGGTGGACAGCCCCGGCACATTTGCGTCACTTTTTTTTTTTTTTTTAATTTTATTGTGCTTTAGGTGAAAGTTTACAGTGCGAATTAATTTCTCATTCAAAAATTTATACAAATTGTTTTGTGACATTGGTTGCTATCCCCACAATGTGTCAGCACTCTTCCCTTTTTCACTCTGGGTTTCCCATTTTCCTGTGTTTATTTGTCCAGTTTTCCCATCCCTTCCTGCCTTCTTGTCTTTGCTTTCAGGCAGGTGTTGTCCATTTGGTCTCATATACTTAATTGAACTAAGAAGCACCTTATCGTTGGTTTTATAGGCCTGTGTAATCTTTGGCTGAAAGGTGGACTTTGGGAGTGGCTTCAGTTCTGCGTTAGCAGGGTGCCTGGGGGCTGTTGTTTCAGGAGTTCCTCCCGTCTCTGTCAGACCACTACGTCTGATTTTTTTTTTGTTAATTTGGATTTTATTCTACATTTTTCTCCCACTCTGTCCAGGACCCTCTATTGTGATCCCCGTCAGAACCATTGGTGGTTGTAGCTGGGCACCATCTAGTTCTTCTGGGCCCAGGGTGGTAAAGACTGTGGTCCATTAGTCCTTTGGACCTATTTTCCTCGTATCTTTGGTTTTCTTCATTCTCCTTTGCTCCAGACAGGATGGGACCAATAGATGTATCTTAGATGGCTGCTCATGAGCACTTAAGACCCCAGACGCTACTCACCAAAGTACGATGTGGAATATCTTCCTTATGAACCATGTTATGCCTATTGACCTAGATGTTCCCTGAGACCCTGGTCCCTGGCCCTCAGCCCCTGTACTTGGTCCCTCAAAGTGTTTGAATGTGCCTAGGAAGCTTCTACGACTTTGCCATGGTCAAGTTGTGGTGATTTTCCCTTTATTGTGTGTTGTCTTTCCCTTCACCAACATTACCACTTGCCTACTGTCTAGTTAGTGATTCCCTCCCCTCCCCCCATAGCCATCAAAATTTTTTTTCTGTGTGTAACCTTTTCTTGGGTTTTATAATAGTGGTCTCATACAATGTTTGTCCTTTTCTGACTGGCTTATTTCACTCAGCATAATGTCCTGTAGATTCAGCCATGTGGTGAGATGTTTTGGGTATTCATCGTTGCTCTTTATTGTTGCATAATATTCCATTGTGTGTATGTACCCCAGTTTGTTTATCCCCCATCTGCTGATGGATACTTAGGTTGTTTCTATCTTTTTGCTATTCTGAATAGTGCTACAATGAACATGGGTGTCTATTTTGCATCACATTTTCGGGTCAAGGAGAAACACGACTCTGGAGCCCAGAGGGCCTCTGCTATCTGCTGGGGAAAGAGGCCTAGCTGACCTCCAGCCCCCGCTCCTGGGCAATGGAGAGCTTGATCCATCTGTCCGTTCCTGCTCTGGGGGTGACAGGAGGTTGTGCTGCAGGCCATTGCATGGGGGATGGAGAACAGTCTGGGGTAGGCAGGCACGGGTGGCTGCAGTGTGGGGAGTGAGGGGTGGCCTGGCATCAGGGGATGCAGGAGCACAAAGAGAAGACCATCCCAGCAGCTCCCGGAAGGATGGGCCCTTCCCAGGAGACTTGGTAATTGATTGCCTAAATCAGGACCTACCTCAGTCAAAGGGGGTACTGTTAGCAATGATGCCCCTGAAGCAGCTGTCAGCCAGGCTTCTTCTGGGGCCCTGGAATGCAGGTCTACCTGACCTTCCCCCTACTTCCCCCGAGCCTACTCTGGGCCTAAACTGAGCTTGCTGGGGTGGCTTCCCTGTTAGGAAGGTGGCAAGAGCAGAAACCCCTGCCAACTGTTAAACAAAATGGTAGAAAACCAAGGAATATGGATATTTAATGCAAGAAAAACAACAGCACAGCACACTGCCCCCACCCCCCAGACCTGTCCTGGCTGGGAATGTGCTTGTCGTGTAACTGAGAACTGGCAGTGTCCTGGCCTCTGATCCAGGTGGCGCACCTTCCCCACACCTGTCCAGGTGGCGCACCCGCCCCACACCTGTCCAGATGGCACACCCGCCCCACACCTGTCCAGGTGGTATACCTGCCCCACACCTGTCCAGGTGGTGCACCTGTGCTATGCATTACATTCAACTGCTGTTCCAGCCTGAGAGGCTCCCACTGGCTGGGGGCTCTGGCTGGGCGTCCTCCGTCTGGCCCTGTCTCCCAGAGTATGCCAGCAGGGACCAATGACTCAGCCTAGGAGGCTGGGGGTGGAATCACGACTCCCTGCCCCTCCCCAGGTATGTCTGTCCCTACGGTGGCACCTGTCCCCAGGGGGTGGCTGCTCTAGGGCCACAGAACGCCCCACCCACAGCATTACATGGTGGGTAGACGTCCCTCGAGTCTGCGTGGACCCTCCTTGAGTCTGCATAGACCCAGGGTGCCATCGCCTCACAGCTGATCTTCGTCCACCCAGACAGTTTTGCGCTGCTCCTCGCCAATCTTGTCCTTGATGACTCGAAGCAGCTCCTCCACGCTGCCCCACATGTCGGCCTCCACCGTAGCGTACAGGCACGGCAGGGCCTCCAGCTCCTTCTCCTTCAGCCGGCACAGGCGCAGAAACTCCTCCTCCGTCTCTGGCCGGGGGAGAAGCTTCCTGCGGGCAGAGAAGGGACAGACGCATGTGGGCTTGGCCACCCCCGGGGAGCCTCGAGAAGGGACATGGCTGTGGCGCCCACTGCACGGCCACCACAGGCCAGGGGTCCTCCGCTGTCCTCTGGAGCTGCCCCAGCCACCCTGCTGATAGCTGCCGCACTTACCACCCTCCCCAGCTGTCTGCCTCTCCATGGCATCTCGCCACGCCTTCTAACACTGCACACTGCCTGGCGCACTTTGTTTATGATGGAAATTTTGGGAGGTGGGCTTCATTGGTTCATGGCTGGGTTCTCCAGCTCACTGAGCAGGGCTGGAAACTAACACGAGCTTGTAAACATTCGGAGAAGGAATGGAGTGGCCTGATCGCTGTTAGTCTCAGTTGCTCCAGCTGTGAAATGTGGTAATCATATTTATTTTGTGGCCATGTGCATGAGGAGGTGAGGGTTAGAGGTCGGGCCCCAAACTTAGGGTCATCCCTCGTTTCCTCTCTTTCTTCCAAATCCAGCCCTAACAGATTCTGCGGGCTTGCCCTTCAAGATGGATCTAGAATCAAGGTGTCTTTCTTGTCGCCTCCCAGACATGATTCTTATCCTAGCCCTGCATGGCTCTCACTGGGATGATTGTAAGCCCTTCTCAACACAGCATGAGAGGGAGCCTTTTAGGTCCTAAGTTAGATGAGGTCCACAAAAAAACCCTCCATGGCTGCCCGTTGTTCAGATTAAGTGTCAAATTCTCACCATGGCTGTGATTTTGTAAATTGTATTCCTGGAAAAGTCATGTTCAAGTCCTACCCCCAGTACCTGTGAACGTGACCTTGTTTGGAAATAGGGTTTTTCTTCACAGCTGTGGTCAGTTAAGTCATATTGCAGTAGGGAGGGTGCTAGTCCTAATCCCTTCTGGGTGGTGTTTTATAAAGGGGAGTCAGACATGGAGACATAGGGCCACTGTGGCCCTACAAACAGCAAAAGTATGCTAGGGATTGCCAGCAGCCACCAGAAGCTGGGAGAGAGGCCTGGGACAGATTCTCCCTCAGAGCCTCAGAAGGCATCAACGTGCCCAACACCCTGATTCGATCTCCCAGCCTTCAGAGTTGTGAGACAATCAATTTCTGTTCTTTAAAGTCCTCCACTTACGGTATTGTGTGTGGCAGCCCCAGAACGTGCAATGTCCTACCTGTCCACTCGGATAGGGACCCTGTTCCGGTTCCAGCATCCCCTCCCATCTGCCCTCCACACTGGCCTCTTGACTGCTCCTGCTACGGGGTCTGGGCACCAGCCTGCCCTCTGCACAGAACCTTCTCCTCCAGGTCCTGCTCGGCCCACCCCTCACTGCAGTCAGGTCTCTAGGTCTCTGCTCACTGGAGCCCACCTGTATGACGTGGCCCTGTCCTCACCCTCTCTGTCCCCCTCTGTCCCCCTCTGGGCTCTTGTGTCCTGTCTCTGTGGCTGCAGTGGGGTTTGTGCTCTGGCGGGGGGTGGGGGAGGGGCTGGGCCTGTCCTCTAATGGAGGTTGGCACTGGATAAGGATCTATTAGAGGAATGAGCGCAGGAAGATGCAGCCAGCTGTTCTTGGTGGACATGATGGAAGCTTGGCTGAAGGGCTGTGCTTTTGTCAGGGCGTTAGGGGAGAAGCTTCTGGGCTCCTGCCCCAGGAGGGTCTCAGAGACCTACCTGAACCTCTTGATGTTCTTCTCAGACACACGGATGAAGAGCACGATGGGGTAGATCTTGGACCTGATCAGGTCTCTTGTGCAGCTGATCCCTGCCTCCAGCAGACAGTGCTTGTTCTGTGAGCACAGGCCCCCTGTCAGCTCCGGCCCGCCACCGTTTCCCACCTTCCTAGTCCATCTCAGTCTGGACGCTCCGCTGAAACCTGTTCAGCACCACAGCAACGCGCAAGCTTGCGCTAACAGACGGGTGGTGGCTGCGCATGAGATGTAGTGGCCGGGAATCGAGCTTGGGTCTCTGTACGGGAGGCGAGCATTCTACCCCTGAACCACCACTGCCCTCTGAGTGGCTCTAGAAGACTCCAAACTGCACATAGATGGCTTTTTTGTGCTTGGTGCCAACACCCTCCAATGGCCCACTTTCCCTGTTTGGCAGCTGCCATCCCTGCCACCTGCTTGCCCGTCTCTCACCCCTAACATGCTCTCTCTGTCTCTGGACTGTGTTATCACAACCAGACACACACGTCCCTGAACAGTGCGAATGACACCAGCACTAGGAAGGCATCAAAAATAGAAGGCTGCTTCAGAATACAGACCAGAGAGCCAGGGCGTGGGACCCAGGGGGAGGGAGAGGTCACATAGGGCAAAGGCAGAGAGAAAGGGAAAGATGAGGTTCGAACAGGAGGGTTGAAGGTCAGTCCTCATCCCCCCTTGTCCACAACCAGAGAGAAGCAGGCAGGGGTCCCAGCTCCCAGTCTGCCCAGTAGGGTCAAGGCCCACCTAGTCTGCCTGGGCAGAGGTCACAGTCCCCTAGTCTGCCTGGCAGGGGTCACGGCCCTTTAGTTTGCTCAGTAGGGTCCTGGCCCTCCAGTCTGCTTGTCAGGGTTCACGACCCCCTATTCTGCCCAGCACGGGCCAGGGGTCACACGGTTCCCCAGTCTGCCCAGTGGCCCTCACCTTAGCGGCCACGGCCTCGATGTTGGTGGGGACGATGCATTCAAAAGTGTTTGGGTTCTTCTCTCGGAAGTAGATGATGGTCTCAGTCTTCTGCTTCCTGAGAAACTCGTCTCTTGTGACGACATCTGGAGAGAAAGGGTCCGTCCTGATGGTGCTGCCAGTGGTCCTAAAGGGCAGCCAGGGCCAAACTTGTCCCATCTCACCCCATGGCAGCTGTGCAGTGGGCACTGTCATAGTCCCCTGCGACATGAGGATGTGAGCCCCAGAGCTGCTGGGTGGCTCCCTGCAGGGCTGACTGGGAGCCTCCCTGCAGGGCTGAGTAGGGCTCTGAGTGAGAGTATCTCGCTGGCCCTGCGGCCTGCAGCCAGCTACCCTGTGCAAAAGGGGGATGGAACGGCCACTCTTCCTGGCCTCCGGCCACAGTGAGCTCACCACCCCTGGTGTCAACACCCGCAGGGAGTGAAGGCACACCACGTGCAGCAGTGGAGGGGTACGGGCTGTGCTCACCTGGCTTGCACATGGTGAACTCCATGGCGCCTCCCGAGTTGAGCAGCTTCTGCACCAGCGTCTTGGCCAGCATGGAGGGCGAGAAGAGCACTGGCCGGCGGCGTATGCAGGAGAAGGGGCGCACCAGGCTGTAGGGGATCAGGCTGAGGTTTCTGCTGAGCTCACTCTCTGGCTCCACGTCTACAAGCGGAAGGGGATGGTGGTCAGACCCCACCATGGGGGTGGACAGGACATGGGGGCTAATCTCTGATGACAAGTGCAAGGACTGACAATCACACTCCACGTCGGTTACCATGAGCCCCGGAGGCCCAGGGTGATGCTCAGTCACCTGAAAACATGTATGAGGTGGCCTGAGGGCCAGCAACAGCTGTGGACAGGGTGGAACAGGCCTTACCTCCCAGAGTTCATGTGGCAGGTGGGGGATGGTGGGAGGGATCAGGCAAGAAATGGGTACCAAATACACGAAATTAGATCATTACAGAAGGTGAGACTTCTCTGAGGAGGGGTGTGACCCGAGGCCTGGGTTTATTCCAGGAGCACAGGGAAGCTGCCAGGGCCGGAGTCGGGAGAGATTTGGTCTCAGTTCTACTCTTTGAAGCCCCTCTGGCTATGTGTGGGGAGTGGAGCAGAGGGGACCGGGGGAGAAGGGGTCTGTTGGTGAGCAGCCAGGTGGCCCAAGGAGGACAGTCTGGCATTGACACACGTGTAGCTCCTCTGGACACCCCCAAGCAGGTGGCCTTGGCCCTGGGCAGCGGTGGGCAGGGCTGGCTGTCTGTCTGCGATGCCAAGTACCAGGGGAGAGGACACCAGGCAGCCCTCACAGTTTGATAAATGGCAAGAGGCACTCAGTGGGGAAAGGAATCGACAAATAAACACTTCACAGTGAACAGCTCCAATTAACATGGGCATCTGGGTGCAAGCTGACTCCAGTGAGTACTCATTAGTGGGCGAACTTGGCAGGGTGGCCATGGCAGGAGGCGGTGGCGTCCTCCTGAGTAAGGCTGAGCAGATGACCCTTACCTCCCATGCCACCAGCTCACAACGTCTAGCAACAGCCCCACTCCTGGGGGGAGCAGGCAAGCAGCTCACCTCCCAGGGACTAGTAGGGGGCTGTTTGCTTAGGGTGGCCCTGGGGGCAGGCATTTTGCACATAGTTTGGCCCTGGGTGTTGGGGGCTGTGTGTGCAGCAGGGCCCTGGGTGTTGGGGGCTGTGTGTGCAGGGTGGCCCTGGGTGTTGGGGGCTCTGTGTGTAGGGTGGCCCTGGATGTTGGGGGCTATGTGTGCAGGGTAGCTCCGGGTGTTGGAGGAGTCATTGCCATACCTTCCTGCTTCTCGCTCAGGAGCTTGGTGACGTCCAGTGATGCCCGGCCCAGGCTCCCTGGCTGGCCTCCAGAGATGATGCGAACCCGCTCATGGCTGTTCATGCGCTTGTACTTGTTCTCCGACCTGCTGACAAACTGGAGGGAGATGGGGAAGGAAGGCCCTCCGTTTGCTTCTAACCAGGACTCCGACTGACCTCTTTGCTCAACTCCTAGCTCTCACGTGTAAGCTGTGGGATCTGGGTCAGCCAGGGCCCCTGGAAAGACAGGAGACAACCACCTGGCAGGTCTTTTGTGCCCTTTGGCAATTCGACATTGTCACCAGTTACTGTTGAGTTGACTCTAACTCATGGTGATCCCATGTGTGTCAGAGAACAACTGTGCTACATCGGGTTTTCAGTGGCTGATTTTTTCGGAAGGAGATTGTCAGGCCTTTCTTCCAAGGTACCTGTGGGTGGACTCAAACCACCAACCTTTAGTTGGCAGCCAAGCACATTAACCATATGTACCACCCAGGAACTCTTCACAGCAGCTCCACTGGGGCCTAATTTGTGCAGTGCCTACACAGAAGCATGTTCACAGGGCAATCTGAACATTACCCCCTTAGCCTTTATCAACTGGTGGTATGAGAAACGGCCACACAGGATGCTTCTGCATTATGCGAAATTACTGCTGAAGATAACATGCGCTACGTTAGTCAACGCTCTTTGTATAATGGTCCAAGTAAAAAACTTCCTTTTGGAATTGAGTACAGGAGAAAAGCCCTTTTTGGTCCCAAAGAGCTAAAACATTTCCATCATCTGCTAAGATTTACAGAGATTGCTGGTTTCCCTTATTCCTTGGCTGCCAGGAGGCTCGGGGATAAATTTCATGCTCGATCTAAGGAACTTAACTGGCCTCAGTATCTGGAATGCTTGCTTTCCTCTCTTGACTTTTTATTAACAGCTTAACAGCTATGTTGTTTACATTTCATGAAACTATAAGTTTCCTTAAATCCTCTGTGAAAGCACAGTTTGCTTCCGCCAAGTTCAGAGGCTGTCTACCAAGCCGCCGCTGTGAGGATAAAATGGGAGAAGACGTGATGCCCAGTGAAAAGCTTGCAGCATTGTGATTTTGACAGTGGCGTCTCTTCTCAGAAAAGAGAAGGCAGAGCCATGGCAAAGTGTGATAGCCCAGTCAGCAGGCACTTGTGAGAGCTTTACCTGGAGGAGCTGGCCAAAAAGGAAGCTTGCTCGTGAGAGCCGGGGACTGACGCGGGGGTCACTCGTGGACAAGGGCTCCTCGGGCTGCAGGGTGTTCTGGAAAGCACAGTGTCAGCCAGTCAGAGCAGCTGAGCTCAATCATACCCGGAGAGCTGGAGGCCAGCCCCCCGATCCCCTCAGGGCTAAAGGGACAGATGCCTCCATTATGGGATCAGACCAGGGAGCCAGCTTGGAGGGAGAAGCATCCAGAGACTGGGGAAGGAGGTGACTTGTTCTGATCAACAGAAATCAGAGATGGCAGAGCAAAGGCCAGCATTCCAGCTGGGACAGAAAACCTTGGCTCGTCTGTCACTCTCTTCTCCTTCAAACTCTAAGCCCAGGGGCTGGACACTGGGAAGGGGTTCTTTTTGGAGGGGTGTTCCATTCCTGAGAAATCAAAAAACCTTTGTGGCTGAGTTGACTCTGACTCCTAGCAACCCTATGTGTCTCAGGGTATGGGTGGGTATGAACTGCCAATCTTTAGGTTAGTAGTCAAGCATAAACCATTTGCACCACCCATAAACCTTTCTAAGGAACCCCAAACCAAAACCAAACCTGTTGTTGAGTCGATTCTGACTCAAAGCGACCCTATAGCACAGAGTAGAACTGCCCCATAGGGTTTCCAAGAAGCGGCTGCTGGATTCAAATGGCCAACCTTTAGGTTAGCAGATGAGCTCTTAACCACTGCGCCACCAGGACTCCTCCAAGGAACAACCCTCCTCCCCGCCAAAACCAAATCTATTGCCATCTAGTCGATTCCAACTCACAGTGACCCTATACGACAGGGTAGAACTGTCCCATAGGGTTTCCAAGGAGCAGCTGGTGGATTCAAAAGGCCAATCTTTTGGTTAGTAGCCGAGCTCTTAACCACGGCGCCACCAGTTCTCCCTAAGAAACTGAGTCTCCTGTAATTCATCATCCCGAGATTATCAAGGGCTTCCATGTGCTACGCCCTCCCAAAGAGCCCACGTGAGGTGGGCCTTTCCCAGTGGCTGGGGACCTACCCGCAGTGCCCTCAGGGTGTGGTGGGTGCTGTCTGCCTCCTCCCGGCCGCCCTTGTGCATTAGCCGCTGCAGCTTGACCAGGAGGAGTTGCTGGGCTCTGGGGAGCAAGAGGGGGCAGGGCCTCAGAGGCTGGGACTGGATGTGGGGGTCAAGGCAAGCCCGGCCATGTGAGGACGGCCCTGTGGACCCGTGTGTTTCGACCCTCAGGATTCCCCCAGAGAGAACAGGGTGGCTGGGAGTGGGGTTTCGAGCCCACCTCCAGCTCTGACTTGCTGTGTGACTGTGGCAAAGTCATTTAACTTCTTGGGGCCTCAGTTTCCCCATCCGTCAGCCTGGTCTAATCAAGCTGATTGGGCAGGACTGCCCTGGGAGGTGGGGTCAGAGTCTGTGAGGGACCTAGGGAGTCCCTGACCTGCAGCTGGTCACCGCAGCTACTGCCGTGATAATCACATGGCAAGGTCGGGCGTGACGTATGGGGAAGAAACACTACCAGGGGGACCAAAGAGAGGGAGCTGTGTGCTACATTGTAACATGGAGATGAGGGAGAGCAGCCCCATGGGAGTTCAGGGAGGGAAAGAGAAACTCCACAGCATGACCAGGAAGGCTTCTGGAGTCAGAGGGAATAGGGGCCTCACTGTTAAATAGACAAAGAGTGGGTGTTGTGGGTTGGATGGCGGCCCCTCAAAGGGCATGTGGAAGTCCTAACCCCTGGTTTCCAAACAAGGTCGCCTGTGAATGTGACCTTGTTATGATGGTGTTATCAGTTAGGTTAACACGAGATCACACCGGAGTAGGGTGGCTCCTGATCACCATACACCCCACCCCCTAGCACCGCTGCTTTCTGTCTGCTTTCCCTCCAGGTTCTGGCCTCACTGTACACCCCCCAGCACCCTGCTCACTACCCAGTCCCCCCTAGGTTCTGGGCTCACCAGACAGCCCCAGATACCTGGTCCCCCCTCCAGGTTCTAGCCTCACTGTACACACCCCTGGCAACCCTGTTTGCTGCCTGCCCCTCCCAGGTCTGGCCTCACCGGCTGTAGCTGGGTATGGTGCCCATGTCCAGGTCGTGGTCCGTGAAGGGGTCAACCCGTGCACACAACCACTCGTATCTGTCCTGGTACATGGTGTCGCGGACGTGCACGACGTCGTCACACTTGAGGGACATGGAGCAGGCGTCCAGCTGGCTGGAGATGTTCAGGTTCAGTCGAATGTAGAAGGAGTCCCCCGATGTGATGAGGCCCTCCTCCATGTCCTTCAACAGCTTCCGATACCCTAGGTAAGGAGAGAGATTCCAAATACTGGCTTAGGGCCATCCAGCATTAAGACACCTCCGGGGGCAAAGTCAGCTCGTCACTATCCTCGAAGTGTCCATGGGATACGTTCCTCTTTATGGCTAGGGAAAAGTTCTTCCTCTTGATGAATGAGCAGCCATGTAATTTATGGGTTTCCCTTTTTACTTTGGCTTCCAGGAAGCTCAGTGCTACATTTGTGCCAATGGCAACCATTACATTTACCAGGATCTCTATAAAATCTCCACACCTGCCATTATATAGCACTTGTTCTTTGTAGCTTTTTTTTTTTTTTTTAAATTGATGTATCACTTACATAGGGTAAACTGCATACCTTCACATTCTTAAGTATTCAGTCTGAGGAATTTCCACAAATGTATACACCTGGGTGGTTATCACCCAGAACCCCCTCTCTCATGCCCTTCTCAGTCAATACTCTTACCAAGGGTAACCATGATCCTGACTGTTATCACCCCAGACAAGCTTCACCTCATTCCTATAGATGGAATCAGACAGTATGTGCTCTTGTGTGTCTGCCTTCCAATGCTCAACACTGTCTGTAAGATGCATTCATGGTTTACAATGCAGCAGTGCCTTATTCTTTCTCTTTATATTATAGTGTTCCACACTATGTTGATGTATCTGTTATTTTGGGATGCACACTCGGATTGTTTCCAGTTTGGGACTATTATTCTAACTGCTATGAACAGTCTTGCACATATCTTTCGGTGGATGTACTTATTGCTCTCTGGTATATATGCAAAAGTGGGATTAGTAGGTCACTGGGTACGTATCAGTTCTTTTTCACTGCTGTACAGTATTCCACACTGATGGATTCATCCATATCAAAATGTTGCTTTACCCAAAAGCACGTTTGGATTGTTTTCAGTTTTTTGGTTATTATGAAAAACTGCTTAGTTTTAGTAGATTCTGCCAAGTGGTTTTCCAAAGTGGCAGGACCACTTATACGTTGTTTCAACCTTATTTAACAACATCATTGTCCTTTAGTGTAAACTTCTGCAAATCCCTTTGGAAGGAGCAGGGCATAAACCATGAACACAATAAACGCAGCAAACATTAACAAATTCCCAAGATCAGCCCCGAGGCCAAGAGCTACCTAACACAACGGAAGTGAAGTGGTCCTGGCTGCCAGGCCCAGAAATGGCCACAATGTCTACTTCACATGTCCCAGCCATCAGGGCTGTCTGACCACTGTCCCCACTGACTGTTCCTGGAGAGATAGGAGGTTCCCTACTGGGTCCTTCTGGAGGCTCCAGCTTTGCCCAGCTCATCTCACCCGATCAGTTGAATACCAGTCACTACCCAGCCTCCTGGCATCTGTGAGGGACCAGTAACCAGCTGCCGTCAAGCTGACTCCAACTCATGGTGACTGATGGTAGAACTCAGGTGGAACTGTGCTCCATAGGGTGTTCAATGGCTGTGATCTTTTGGAAGTAGATTCCCAGGCCTTTCTTCTGAAGTGCCTCTTACTGGACTCGAACCTCAGAGCTTTTGGTTAGCAGCTGAGTGCACTAACCATTTGTGCCACCTGGATCTCAGGCTATTCATGCTGTATCTCTGGCACTGCTGGCCAGGGGGCCAGGCACCACTTAGCCAGGCCACAGGAGTGGGACGGTGCTGCCTGCGCATGGATGAGACTTAGTCCTGAGTCTAGGGACACAGTGCCACGTTTATCTTCTGTACAACAGGATGCTGTTGGAAGTTCAGGTAGGTGGGTGGGTGGCACTGAGGCCAGCTTGAGAGAAACGGGCTATTTATGCTCTGTTGAAACATTCATAACCCCTGGTAGTTAAAAATAAAGAGCAAGCTGTGGAGAGGATCATGCAGGCAGACGCAGAGGTGAGAATGAGAGCTCAGCCTCTGGAAATGGAAAACAGCTCAGCCGGTGCTGCCTGGGCTGGGGCCAGGAAGGGGGAGAGTTAATGAGACGCTGGGGCGGAAGGAGGAGGAAGGGAGGGCAGCCTGTCTCAGAGCTGGGGGACCACAGAGACCAAGGGCTGTGGCCTGTGAGGGGCTTCACGCTTCCTCTGCCTGGAGCATCCGTGATGAGATGCTTTTGGGGCCAGGAAGCCTGAGGAAGGCGTGCTGTCCAGGACTGGAAGCCAACTTCGGTTTGGCAGGTGACAGTCTGCTGCCTTCTGCATGGTTCGACAGGTAACCTTGTGGCTGGGGAATGGAATCCCGCCTTCAGCCTGTGGTATCCTACCAGGCTTCCAACGGGGCAGCCGGAGCGTGGCACTGGGTGTGTAGGCTTGTGCTAGTGAGCCAATGCGAAGGGAGACCAGCTAGGGTCAGAAACCCCTGCTTCGACAAATAACCGAACCAGTGGCTGCGGAGTCAACTTCCACTCATCGTTCCCCCATGTGCGTCAGAGTGTAACTGCGCTCCACGCAGTTTTCAACGGCTGTGATCTTTCAGAAGAAGATCACCAGGCTTTTCTTCTGAGCTGCCTCTGGGTGGACTCGAACCACCAATCTTTCGGTTAGTAGCCGAGTGCATGAACTGTTTGCTCCACTAAAACTGCCCTTCCCTGCTGTCCTGCCCACTGCCCTGCAGGACACTCCTGTGGATTCCAGGAAGGGCTGACTTCCTCCCACTGAACAGATGGCAAATGGAAGTGTGGGGTAGGAGAGCAGTTGTTGGAGGTTACCGATTGAGGCATGACAGGGCTGATCCTGGGCCCCACACCCTTACCTTCATGGTTGACCTTGTAGTGCAGGGTGACGGGGCCGCTGCACCGCTGGATGGTCCAGCGGGCCTCCTCCTTGGTGCACGTGTCCAGGGGCACGTTCTGCCGCTCGCCTCTGATGCAGCCTTCCAGCTAGATATCAGAGACCATTGTTCGCGCGGCTCCATGGGCAGCGAACCGCGGGAGAGAGGTCGCTCTGCACAGGGAATGAAAGCGTCTCTTCCAGAACAAACAGCCAGCTCGGTGCTGCCGAGAGGGAACAAAGCTTCCCCCCGAAACAGGCTCCTCTGCCTCTCATGCGCATCCTGGAAGCACGTGTACGCTGGTGTGTATGTATGTGCACGTGTCTGCTGGGTGTGTACACACGTTTCCTGGGAGTACACGTTTCCTGGTGTGTGTGCATATGCACATGGGCTGGTATGCATGTGGGCTGGCACGTGCATATGTATAGTGGAGTGTGTGTACACATGCACTGACGTGTGTGAACGTGTGAGCTGGCTCCAGAAACTCAAGTGAGAAGTTGCAGAGGGAAAAGCCCAGAGAGGGATTTCACGTGAGGAGCTGACAGCCCCGGTCTTGAAAGGCTGGGGGGCAGGCGGGCTCACCCTCAGCCAGCGATGAAGGTGCAGAGGCAGTGGAGGGGAAGGTCATGGCACTGGGCTGAGCTGTCTACCCCAGCCCACCCCCCACCAGCAGCAACTGGGGGCCCTTGCCCAGGCCCCCTCCTGGCCCCCTTGTGCTGCCCCCCTGTCCCTCGTGCAGGCTTCCCGTGTTCCCCCGCCCTCACCAGCAGCAGCTGGTGGCCCTCGCGCAGGCCGGCCTTCTCAGCCAGGGAGCCTGGCTTCACGGAGTGGATGAAGCTGCCTGAAGCATTGCCGCCCAGTACAGTGAGCTGGGTAATGAGGCCGTCCCCGCTCAGCGTGGCATGCTGCACCGTGGACCCCGGGCCCCGCAGGTGTCCCCCGGATGTGACCGATGGGCGGAAGGGCCTGGGATGGGGGACAAGACAGTAGTTGGGCAGGTGGTTATTCCCAGGCTGAAAGTAGATGATCCTGCCCTGGGAAAAGCCCTAGGGAGGGGATGTGTGGGTGGGTGGGGACCTGTGCTGGTCAGATGCTGGGGTGTCATGTTTGGGGCAGGTGGGGGACCTGCACTGATCAGACATTGGGGTGTCATGATCGGAGCGGGCAGGCACCTGCGTTGGTCAGATGTTGGGGTGTCATGATGGAGGTGGACAGGCACCTGTGCTGGTCAGATGTTGGGGTGTTGTGACAGGGGCAGGTGGGGGGCCTGTACCTGTCATATGTGGGGTGTCATGACGGGGGCAGATGGGGACCTGTGTTTGTCAGATGATGGGAGCAGAGCTGCAGTAGCAGCAGCCTCGCTGCCCAGCTCCTGGGCTCCTGCTATAAAGGGCCCAGAGGAGAACAAAGCCACCCCTCTACCCGGAGCCGGCCTGTTGGCAGCCTGCTGCAGGGAGACCTCAGTTCACTGGGGCCCAGCAGACTTCAGCCCTGCTCCTCCCACCTGGGGGCCACTATGGGACTCCAGGGTGACAGGGACAGCATGTCACGGGCAGAAACCCGTAACAAGCTGGTGGCCCTGGGAAGCCCTTCCTCTCCAGCTTCTGTCCTTTCACCTATTGCCGGGGGTCCAACAAGTGACTTCTGACCACTAGGATCTGGACTCTAGAGGACATAACACTAAGGTGGCCTAAATGGTCCCCTTTTGGAGGGCATTAGGGGCACTGGCTGTTCTCCTGTCCCCCCTCCCCCCCACCCCAGGCTCCCCTCTCCCACGGCCCATGGTACCTTTCTAGAGAGAACTTCCTGAACATTAGGTTGACCTGCTCCAGGTCATAGGCGTCCAGGCCCTCAGACTGGTGGGAGGAGGAGGAGGAATGGATGGAGGGGGGCCCGAAGGAGTAGCGTTCATGACTGTCATCTGCAATGGAAAGGGGGCTGTCAGGGTCTGGGCATGGTGGGGTCAGGGTCCCGGCGTGGTCTGGAGGTGAGATGTCAGCGTCCAGATCAGGGTCCAGTGGGGTCATCAGGGTCAGGGTGTGGTGTGGAGAGGAGAGTGTCAGGGTCCGGGAGTGGTAGACAGTGGGGGTGGGGGGAGGAAAGGAAGGGCAGGGCCATCAGGTTCCAGGTGTAGTTTTGGCGGGGTGGGGGGGAGGTGGGTAGGGGAGTATGGCAGGCTGGTGGTGGCTGAAGTGAGGTTGGCTTAGGCACCAAGTGGCCCTTGCGCCTCCCTGCCTGCCTCCCCGGAAATTCTCCCCTGGGCAGGGAGGCTTGGAAGGGGGCAGCAAAGACCGTGACTCAGCTGGTCCCTGAGGTCACTTAGGGCATATGTCATCTTTAGCATAGCCATTCCCCTTCTTATGAGGCCTGGCCTGGTATCTAGATTTTAAGAATTCCCCTCCCACCCCTTTCTTGTATCTGGAGAAAGCGGCCTTTCCATTAGCAGTTCTGTTTTTGAAGGGGCCCTGGTGGCACAGTGGTTAAGCACTTGGCTGCTAACTGAAAGGTTGGCAGTTTGAATCCACCAACTGCTCCGCAGCAGAAAGATGTAGCAGTCTGCTCCCGTGAAGATTACAGCCTTGGATACCCTATGGGGCAGTTCTACTTTGTCCTACAGGGTCACTCACTGTAAGTCAGAATCAACTCAATGGCAATGGGCTTGGTTTTCTGGTTTAGTTCTGTTTCTGAATTGGGTCCCGCAAGTTTCACATTGGGACCGCCTTAGCGCTCACCCCTGTCCACTGGCTTCCTGGTGGGACCCAACAAGAGGCCCCCTCCCCATGTCATTCAGACCTCGGGGAAAGACACCCACCCGGCACGATCTGGGGCCATGGAGGTGAAGGGATACACTCATCCTGCTCTTTGAGATAACCATGGTGGCCGGCACTAGGAATTTGCCCGACACTGCAGAATACTTGGCCCACTGCCCGGATTCTCTCCACGTTCCAAAACTCCCTCAATTCCTCTCATTACCCGGCCGCTATGAGGTGTTAACCTCTCTTTAACACTCGATAGCATCCGATGGGATCCAATTAGGGAGGGCCTTGGATCTTTCATTTTATCTGCTGGTAGCCTTGACTGGCCAGGGGTGGAGGAAGGATGCGGGGCCCTGGAACTGAGGGGTGCCAACAGGCCACATCCGGGTGACTCTGAGCCACTGTCTCCTGAGCTGTTGGAGCTGTAAGGGGTGTGACGCTGGCTACCACCACCCCACCACGCCGAGCCCACTCCTGAATCCTCCCTTTCGCTCCCTTGCTTGTGCTGGTCCAGGGTGGACGGTCCTCAGCCTCATATGCAAGCATCCTCCTTCCCACTGGTGACAACTATAAGCACCTCAGTCCCTACAAGGGTGAGACTCAGGGACATTATTCCTCTCCATGACCGGTGTACCCGGCACAAGGCCTGGTGAGTCATGAGGCTCCATATTGCCTGAGGTGAACCTACTTCTTGGCTGCAAGGGGAAGGTGGCCAGGCTGCCCACACACTTTCCATCGCTTGGAGCTATGTGCCCAAGACCACACCCTCACTTCCGGCCTTCTGCAAGGCCCCTTCTGGGAGCAGGGCCATCCCTTCCACCATACCAGCTCCGGCCCTGGGACCATCTTAGGGCCATTGGGTCCCCGCGGTCTCTACCGTATCTGCCCGTCTACGCCTCCAATTTCAGAGGATGAAAAACAACTTTGATTCGCACCCCGATTCCAGTCTCATCTTTTTCCCCTCATTCTCACCACTCATTTTATTCAGGCCGGTTAGCGCTTTAATACATGAGTTTCTTTATAAGTCTCCTTGCTTCTGGTCCGTTCCTCAGTCTATTGCTGAACTGACCTGTCACGTAAACTCTCTAAGACTCTGTTTCTGTATCTGTTGAATGAGGTGAATAATAGCATTTCTGTCACTATGAGTTGGAATCGACTCCATGGCAGTGGGTTTATGTCAGTCACGCACCTAGCACAGGGCCCAGCTACATTACATGATTTAAAAAACAAACCCACTTCCATCGTGTTTATTCCAGCTCAAGGCAACCCCATGTGTGCAGAGAACTGTGCTCCATAGGGTTTCCAAGGCTGTGACCTTTCAGAAGCAGATTGCCAGGACTTTCTTCCCAGGCACTGCTGGGTGGGTTCGAACCACCAACCTTGAGGTTACCAGCTGATGCAAAGTGCTTTTGCCACCTAGGAATTTATACCACACGATAGCTGTTAGTTTTCAGAGAGCCAGCCTTAATTCTGACTCCTTATTCAGCCGCTGGATGGCTCCCTGAGGAGTCTGTATAAAACGAAGAACAAACTCCTCGGGTATCCCCTGGCCACGGGCAAGCTTGTCTGAGACACAGGCTGCATCTTCCTCTTGCCAGGACCGAGTGAACAGAGAGCACTTGGGCACTGCTGTCTGAGTCCGCCCACACATATTCACTGGGGACCTACTACGTACAAAGCTCAGGTCCTGCGGAGTCAGAGACACGTGTAGTGCCACCCTGCTCGTGGGAAGCTCCCCCAGATGGCAGACAGTCCTGCACCTGTGACATTTCTCAATCTTGGGCCAGAGGGCAGATGGTGATGGATTGAATTTCATCCCCCAGAAGGATCGGTTGAAGTCTTAACCCCGTAACCTCTTATCTGTGAACGTGCCCTGGTTTGGAAACAGGATTTCTGAGGGCTAACATGAAGTCATACTGGAGGGCCGGTCCTAATTCTATAAGACTTCTGCACTTATAAAAGAGGGGAACTGATACTGTGAGGCAGACAGAGAACAATGGCCATGTGACCATGTAGGCAAACAGAGCTGCAAGCCAAGGAGAACCAAGGATTGCCGGGAGCCAGCAGAAGCCAGGAAGACAGGCATGGAGCAGATTCTCCCTCAGAGCTTCAGAAGGAATCAACACGACCAACACCCTCATCTGACTCCCAGCCTCCAGAGCTGTGAGGTGAGACATGTCTGTTCTCTGAAGCCACTCAGTTGGTGGTACTTTGTTACAGCAGCCCAAGGAGACTGAGACAGGAATGTACCGTCGAGATCCAAGGCATCAAATCCACCGCTGTCGTTGTCTTCTTCAACTGTGCTGCAAGACACAGGGGAGGCAGAAGAGGAAGCTCGCGTGTGTACGTGAGTGCATGTGCACAGGGTGGAAGGGAGCCTGGGGGGTGTCTCACAATCTGAGGCCTGGTTCTGACAGCGGGATTGGCAAGTAAGAAAGGCCACCAGGTGGGCAGAGGGGGATGGGCTGAAGGACAGGAGAAGAAGGCTGGACTCTGCAGGGACACAGCACCCACGGAGCCACGTAGAGGGTGGTCGAGCCTGCTGCATTCACAGGGTGTGCGGAGGGAATGTGAGGGCAGGTCAGCAGGGGTCCCTGACAGCCCCCACCTGCTACCTCCCACTCACCCCTCCTCTCTGACATGGTGAGCACTTAGCGCCCATTTTGCACTCTGTGCGTGTGTGCTGTACAATAGGTTTGAAATAGCTGGAGTGCCCCTTCAGGTGGAGAAGTGGACGGGGTGATCCTGTTTATGCCGTGTGTTCTAAATTGTCCACATGCCACAAGGGTGGAGGTAGCCTCAGCACAGCTGCTATCTGGGGCTTCCCAAAGCCACCCCAAAGACACGGTCTGATTTGAGCTGAGTGGAGATGGGCAGGGAGGCACGGGGAGCAGTTAGGAGGCAGTGGGAGGGCTCATCATCTGGCCAGTTTGGGAATATGGTGGCCACTTTACCTATTCCTAAATTGCCCAGAGGGAGAAGATTACTAAGGAATTCGGGTGGGTCCTTTGCTTCTAATCCTTCCAACCCGTTCTCCGGAGGCCAAGGGATGTGGTACATCTAGGCTCAAAACCAAACCCTTGGCAGGACCTGGGAGTGGATCCAGAAAACCTTCCAGAAGACCGACCAACCATCTTGACTTTCGATGACTTTGAACGTGCAGCTGATTGGAAATATCTGGAGGACCAGGTGTACTGTACTATGGTTTTCCTTGTTGGGGACACTAGTGGCTCCCAGGGGGTGAGGAGAGCAGAAGGGCTGGGGAAGCCACCCTCACAATACTTCCAGGCAGCATGTGGCAGACTGGCGAAGATTTCATCAGTTGCCACTGGCTGGGTGGCCCTAGACAGTCACTTCTCCAAGCCTCAGCCTCCGCATCTGTAAAATGGGCCCCATCCCGCCCGCCTGTCAGGGTGGCCTCAAGGACTGATGGCTCCGTGTGTGCAGAGTGGTGCAGAGGTGATGCAGGTGAATGGGCACACGCGGGCTCCTGACAAATGTCTCCGCTTCTCCCCATCCCACTACCCACCTGCGATGGGGCGCGTCTTCCTTGTAGCGCCTGACGATGGAGTCATTCCCTGGGGGCTCGGCAGTGATGGACATGATGCTGTTCCGGTTCCGATGGGGTGGCTTTAAAAACACACGGCGTGTGATGGGGTGCTGGGTATTTATATGCCAGTGCCTCCACGGGCATAATATTCCATCCACGGGGGCTAAATTTAACTCAGCTGACTCCCGCCTCCTGCTCAGATGGTGAGCACTGCAGCAGGCCACTCCTGGGGGTGATTTTGGCCAGAGATGGCGGTGCTTGGCCCTTGGGGGCCGGCCACATCTGGTCCAACATCTGCTCGCAGTGCAAGGGGGTAGGGGGGGCGGGGGGGATCTGCCAGCTTGGAGGCCAGGGGAGTACCACCTTGCACAGGTTGGGCTGGGGCCCCTGCTGTGGCCAAGATGGAGACCACCAGCCTGGGACTATGCATAGAGCCCAGACAGTGGCCTGCTGGAGCCTGCTGGGGGTCGCCTTCGATTTCTGCCTCCCGAGCTGCCACCAGCCTGGAGTCATTCATTATGAAATCTTTGCCTCCCCAGAGTCGAGTTTGGAAGCGGAGCTGACAAGCTTCCTGCGGCTTCCCTCAGGGCTGGAATTTTAATTCTACTCCTTTGGTGCCTGGCTGGGGGGCAGTGGCGCTGGGTTCCTGCCTCGGAGACTCTGCAGGGCTCTGCCGGGTGGGCTGGAATGGGGAGAGGGGACTGGGGCCAGGGAGGGGCCTGGGACTCCACAGTTCGTAGCCTTGGCACTGGTGTGCCCACTCCCTGGGGGCTGAGAAGCTGCAGCCGCTGTGCTAGCAGCCTGTGCCTGTCCGCTGCAGCCTCGGAGGCCTGTCCCCTCTCCCACCGAGTGTGAAATTGGGAAGGGAGGAGGCGGGAAGGTGTAAATACATTGTGAGGCCACAGAGCAGTTTTAAGTGAACACGGTGAGGCCGGGCTGTAGCTGCGGGTGGCCAGGATGCTGCTCGTGGCTGGGCCTGGGCAGGGAGGTGCGTCCGTGGGCCTGAGGGTTCTGGGGACATAGAGTCCTGGAAACATGGTGCCAGGCCTGGGAGTGGGTGGGCATGAGGAGGGGGAGCAGGAGAGGCCCCTTACCATCTTCGCGAAGGCACTGTTGGAGGGCAGAGAGCTGGAGGAGCTGGGGCTGGCGTCCAGGTCATCTTCTTCATGGCCGCGGCCTGCTGTTCATAGGAGAGAGATGGCGACGGGGGAGGGGGGCTCATGGGGGCTTCTCTGTTTGGCTGCGGCTCCTGCACCTCCTTCTAACAGGGCCCTGAGTCTCTGCCCCACCTTTTCTGGCATCCGCTGGGGGAGGAGCCCTAGAACCTTCTTTCTTACCCTCCCCCACCATTGTGGGCTGAACCATGCACAAGTCTCTGAAGACTCACCCGGCCCCGGCAACACTATAGGACAGCTGACACTTGGGGAGTAAGCCACCAGGTAGGTGTGGATTTTCCTCCCAATTTCCTCACACCTAAAACAAATCCCTTCCCTTTAAACAGGGCTGGCCGGCGGGGCCCTTGGGCAAAGTGTGGGGCCTCCTCCGGAGAGCCCCCTTTGACTCGCCCCTGCTACCTACGGGCCATGTGCACACCGTTCAGAGCGCCCTGCTGCCAAGAAATGTCACCATCCTCTGTGTCCCCACTTTGCTGTGTGTGCATGCACACACATGCTCACATACACACGCTCACATATACACACATGCACACTAGCACACCTGTGCACATACATGTATGCATGTGCACACACCCACAGTCAGGCACGCACACACACGTATGTACACTCACGCACACACACCCCCACATACATTCATGCACATAAACACACATGTACATACTCCTAAACACGCCCATGCACGTACATACATGTGCACACACCCATACAACATTGGCAGGTAATACTAATGCACACACATGCACACTCAAACACAGACATATACCTGTGTGTACACATACCCGCACATGCACCCTGCCTTGAGGGGATGAACCCTGTGTTACATTCGCAGATCCTGAGCATCTAGCACTTGGCAGCTGCTGATGAGGAGTGAAGAGGACTGTGGCCCTGGGTGCCCTCTTCCTTCCCCTCTACTTCCCACAGCCCCGCCTGACACGCCCTCAACAGGCAAGGCCACGGAGGTCCCTGATGAAGTCACTGGGGCCCTGTTTTCTGCAAATATCCCTCCTGCATCCTCCCCCTGCCTGGGGAGAACCATCAGGGCCCAGGTCTGGATGCATCGCACCCTGCCCACCCCAGGGCCCCTCATGTCCTGGGGGATGAAGTCCTCCGTCTTTGGGTCGGCATCTGAGGTCCCCGCTCTCCCTGCTTCCGCCCATCACTCTTCTGCCTGGCCCCGGCTGGCAGAGCAGCTTTCCGCACTGAGGATCACATCTCGCCCCTTGTCTATACTCTCCCCTTGGTGCCAAGGGTCCCCTTCTGAAGACCATGCCCACAGGTCAAAATTCTCCTCTTTCCAACCCAGTTTCAATGCCACCTTGAGCGACCCTGCTCCAACCACCTCCCCCCCGACCCCCAACCTCTCCTGGTTGCCTGGTGCTATCTGCCTCTCTCCATTCCTGCAGTGGGCTCTGGAGGCATCTCCTTGGACCTCCCTGTACACAGTGGAGGCTGGATTTGCTTGGGCCAACCCTCACTGGCCAGCTGGTCCCCCCAGAGCTGCAGAGAAGACCAGCAAGGGATGTTCTTAAGACAGTGTATCTGGGAGAGCCCAAGGCTTCGGGGCAATCTGCAGCCTCACCCCAGGATGGCCTGGCCAGCAGTTTGGGAGAAGGTCAAGCAATCCTCCAAAAAAAGTCAAAGCCAGCTGAAGTGGCTGGGGCTCCCTAATGACAGGGAGGGCAGGAGGATGCAGAGGGAGCCGGAGAGCCATGTGTCCTCGGCTGGGACTCCTGCCCACTCGGACGATGGTTAACATTAATTACCACCTGAGTGGATGCCCGCCAACCTGAGGCTCCTCAGGCTTACCCAGGGTTTACCTGGCAGGATTGATGCCTGCAAGGGGAGAAACAGATGGATGGAGAGAGCCAGAGAGATAGTAGGCAGGAGGCCTCAGTTGTCTCACTAACCTTGAAGATCTGATGCTCGCTTCAGGCTGATGGGGGACTTGGCTCTTTGCAGCTGAAAGAGGGAGGGGGCAAAGGAAAAGAGAGGATAGAAATCAAACAGGGCTCCAGACATATCTCACCAGTGCTAAGGAAAAAATCAAGCAGTGCCAGCCCGCCCTGGCTGGTCTCGCAGTGGCCTGTGTCAGGTGAAGCAGCAGAGCCACTAGGACCACGATGTGCACAATGCCCACGGCCGTGCAGAAATGACAAGATGCGGGCGCCCTCAGGCCCCACCAGGCAGCTGCTGGTGCAGACCAGCTCTCACCCTGGGAAGTGGTGTAATATGGCTCTCAGCAGAAGTTGGCTGGAGAGCCAGGAGTGGTGGCAGGGGCAGGAGGGCTGTGCGAGGAGCAGAAGACTGAGCAGAGGTGGGTACATGGCACAGGGGAGTTTCCAGGGCCACGTAGTTGCAGCGTGTCAACGGATGTGCTCTCGGGCAGCTACGCCCACCACTGTCAGACGAGGCCCTAAATGGCTCCCGATAAATTTCCATGCCCCGCTGGTCACAACCTGCTTATTGGAGACTATATCATTTACTCGCTCACTCATTATTCACTGGGAGCCTGTCGTGTGCCAGGATTGTACCAGATACTGGAGACATGACAAAGAGAAAAGCAAACAGGACCTCCCCGAATTCTCATGAGAACCCCACAGGGTAGGGACTGTTACCCCCATTATGTTGTTGGGTGCCGTCAAGTTGATTCCAACTCAGAGCGACGCCATGTGACAGAGCAGAACTGCCCTATAGGATTGCCTAGGCTGTCATCTTTTCGGGAGCAAATCAGCAGGTCTTTTCTCCTGTGGAGCCGCTGGTGAGTTCGAACCGCTGACCCTTCAGTTAGCAGCTGAGCACTTAATCATTTCGTCACCAGGGCTCCTACTCCCATTATCCGTTCCATTGCTGTCAAGGTGATTCTGACTCATAACGACACTAGAGGATAGAGTAGAACTTCCCGGTATAGGTTCCAAGGAGTGGCTGGTGGAGTCCAACTGCTGACCTTTTTGGTTAGCAGCTGAGCTCTTAAACATCGAGCCACCAGGGCTCCACCCCCATTATAGAGCTGGGGAAACTGAGGCTCACAGCAGCTAGATAACTGGCTCAAGGTCATCCAAGGTGGTGGAGCTGAGACCAAAGGTCTAGCCTCTCACACCACCTCTCACCCCAGGTAGCAGCTGCCCCTTCCACTGGTGAACGATGAGTTTCGCAGGGGCAAGTTCAATGTCATAAACATTGTTGGCTTCCTAGCACAGGGCCCAAAATAGAGGTAGTACAAAATAACTGTTACATGTGGTCATCCCAGAAAGTAGATCCGTGGGTGCTGGGAGAGGCGGGGGAGGGGGGGATGTACAAAGGGCACAAGGAAACTTTGGGAGGACGGACATGTTCACTATCTAACTGAGAGTGAACAGTGGTTGTGGTTTCACTGGTGTAGACATATGTCAAAACTCACCCAATTGTACACTTGATGTAGGTGCAGTTTGCTGCATGTCAATAAAGCTGTTTTAAAAATCATGGCCCCTGAAGGAGGGACATGCTTGTTCTAGTCAAGGAAAAGCTGGGAGGCCAGTGTGACTAATGTCAACCTTATCATTAATACTTATTTAAAAACCCATCGTCGTCAAGTTGACTCTGACGCCTAGTGACCCTGTAAGACAGAGCAGAACTTTCCCATAGAGTTTCCAAGGCTGTAATCTTTATGGAAACTCTATGCAGATGATACATAGACAGTGAAGAGGACTTGAGACACTGATGATGGTCAAAGACTGCAGCCTTCAGTACGGCTTACACCTCAACATAAAGAAAACAAAAATCTTCACAACTACACCAATAAGCAACACCATGCTCAACAGAGAAAACACTGAAGTTGTCAAGGATTTCATTTTATTTGGATCCACAATCAACATCCACAGAAGCAGCAGTCAAAAAATGAAATGACGTATGGCACTGGGCAAATCTGCTGCAAGAGACCTCTCCAAAGTGATAAAAAAGCAAAGACGTCACTTTGAGGACTAGGGTGCGCCTGAACCAAGCCACAATATTTTCAACCACCTCATATGCATGCAAAGGCTGGACAGCGAATAAGGAAGACAGAAAAAGAATTGATGCCTTTGAATTACGCTGTTGACTAAGAACACTGAATATACCCCGGACTGCCAGAAGAATGAACAAATCTGCCTTGGAAGAAGAACAGCCAGAATGCTCCTTAGAAGCAAGGATGGCAAGACTTCATCTGGTACTTTGGACATGTTATCAGGACGGCCAGTCCCTGAAGAAGGACATCATACTTGGGAAAGTGGAAGGTCAGCGAAAAAGACCCTCAACGAGATGGATACACACCGTGGCTGCAACAATAGGCTCAAAAAGTAACAACCGTGAGGACGGCACGAGATTGGGCAGTGTTCTGTTCTGTCATACACAGGGCCGCTATGAATCGGAACTGACTTGATGGCACCTAACAACGACAACGATCTTTACGAAAGCTGACTGCCACATCTTTCTTCCATGGAGTGGCTGGTGGGTTCGAACCGCCAACCTTACAGTTAGCAGCCAAGTGCTTAACCACTGCACCACCAGGGCTCCTGACTGACACTTAGTTCTTACTTACAGTATCCTAAGTATCCTTCTATTAACACTTACAGGGTCGACCTTATCACTGAGTTTTCTGGCTAACTTTATCACAAAGTATTCATCTGTGACAAGTATGAATTACTCCTGGTGAGTTGTTGCTGCTGTGACCCCAACTCCCAGAACAATGCTTGACATGTGACAGGCACTCAATATATTTATAGTTGTTGAATATATGAGTGAACCTGGGAATAACGCTTACTTTATTCTTTTTTTTTAACTTCTATATATTATTATATTTACAAGGGATGGGGGAATTGGTAAAAACTAACAAACAATAAAAAGCAGGAGTGGGCTGAATTCTGTTAATAGGGCCCAGGTAGGTGGAGCCCCTCCTAGAAGGGCCTGCCCACGGCGCCAGTCACTTGGCTCCCCCCAGTGGTTCTGATGATGACACCAGGGCCCCCGCCCCAACGTCCCCCAGTACCTGGATGCCCTTCAGGTTCATCCTGCGCTTGGGTGGGTGGTAGGGCAGGAAGTACTTGTTATCTTCAGGGGACTCCTCTGATGTCGAGGAATCATCCGCTTCCTGACCGTTGGTCCTGGGGCTGGCATCCCCGAAGCTCTGCGAGATGATGGTCACCGGTAGGTTCCGGGGCAGGCTCTGAGACAAGAAGAAGCCGCACCAGAGATGGGGCGAGATGGCAGCCACAGGTCAGCAGGCAGCCAGGGGTCTCTCGGGTGCCCACGCCTGACCAGCATGGCCCCTTCTTCCCTCTGGCCCTGCTGTCCATTCGGATGCCAGGGCCCACAGTCCCAGCTCCACCGTCTCTGCCCCTCACACCATGCTCTCCTTCTCCCTTCTCCCAGGGGCTCAGTCAGACCCTGCCTTCTTTTCCAGGGATAAAGACATTACATCCTACCTGGTCTTGCCCTTAAATCTGACATCTCAAACTCCAGCTGCCATCGTATCAGCTCTGACTCATGGCGACCCTGGGTGGGTCAGATAGAGCTGTGCTCCAAAGGGTTTTCAATGGCTGATTGTTTGGGAAGTAGACTGCCAGGCCTTTCTTCCCTGGTGCCTCTGGGTGAACTTGAACCTCTAACCTTTTGGTTAGCAGGCAAGCACTTAACCATTTATACCACCCAGGGACTTCTAAATCTGACATGGTCTCGTTACATTTCCAATTTCTAGCCCTGTCTATGCTAAAAATATAGAAAAATATTGCTGAATGGATGACTAATAATAATAAAGTCAATAACAGTAACAATAATAAAAATAATAGTGCCAGCTGATGTGTGAAGTGCCTTATATCCATTATCTTATGTTATCTTCCCTGACAAGTATATATTATTGTTAATAATCACTTTTTACAAAATAGGTGGAGCTACCTGTCCAAGATCACCCAGCTAGTGTTGCAATGCCGGTATATCACCCCACTCTCCTAACTCCTAACGTGAGCAGGTTCTACCGCGTCACTAAGGCTAATGGCCATGGGGCTATTCTGGGTGTGGGAGGGAAGGGCCCCTGCCTGGGAGCCGGCTGCACGGCCCACCTGGTCATGGCTCACCTGGTCGAGGGTGCCGCTGTCCTTGGAGAGGCGGCGCAGCTTGCTCTCCAGGTTGACGATGCAGGCCTCCCGCCGGACCATCTCAATGCGCATCTCGTCGTTCTTCTCCTCCAGCTCGCGGATCTGCTTCCGGTACTTGTCCTTCTCAATGAGGCACTGCGAGTACTGGGTCTGGGCCTCGTCCCGGGAGTGGAAGGCCTGTGGTGGGGGACAAGGTCACCTGTGACTCACACCCACAGGCCAATGAGAGCCAGGACGGACATTCTGCCCAGCCAGAAACCCACTCTCCCAGCCTGTGGGTCGGACATGCCATCTCCCGCTCTGGTCTGGTTCTGACTCACGGGCTTGTCCACCATTTCCATTGTCAATGCTACATGTGGCCATTTGTCCAGCCCTCAGGATGTGCCAGGCTGCACGTTAAGAACTTTGATGCAGTGTCTCCTGGAGCCCATACCATGGCCCCATGAGCAGTACCATCATCACCCCAATTTCACAGATGAGTACATTGAGACTCCAGGGTCTGGAAGCTTGCCTGTGTCACCCACCTTACGAATGACAGTGCTGGGAGCTGAGCCTCCTTGTCTCACCCTGGAGACCAAGAACTGATGGACCACGCTTTCCTGTGCGAGCTATCTGCACCCAGCTCAGGCCACCCAGAGCCCAAATGCCTATAAATTCTGAAGTCTCTTGGCATGGAATTCATCTTCAGGAGAGAGGCAGGACAGAGGGACTTGTGAGTCATCACTGTGCAGCTGGTGGCATCCCATGGGATGGGTCCCTGCCCTGGAGGAGCACAGCCCCTGCCCATGTCCTGGGCCCACTGTACCTCTTGCCTGCGCCCTGGGCCCACTGTACCTGGTCGCGCTCCCGCTCCACCTCATCTAGCTGTAGCATGACGGTATTCATGCGGTGCCGGTACATCTCACAGTCCTTGCCCAGCGTCGAGCACTTCAGCTCCAGGTCCTCCTTCTCCTCCAGGTACTGCCAGCCACGCAGAGAGATAAAAGCATGTGTCAAGCCATTGACAGCACAGGGTGGCTGCAGGCAGCTGGTCCTGCCCTAGGCTGGTGGGTCAAGACTTAATCTGTCCTTCTGAAAGCCAGATATCTGGCTGGGAGGGACCACAGTTCGAGGGCAGCCGCTCAGTGGAGCTTTGTTGTGGACCTATTATGTGCCAGATAACAAAGTGGGCACTGGGGGTCCATGGAGGACCGTGTGGACATTGTGCCTGCCCGCCTGGGCCCGCTGTCATGGGGGCAGGGCAGGTGTTAAGCTAATACTTGTTACTGTTGTTGTTAACTGCCTTCAAGTCATCCGACTCCTGGCAACGCCATGCACAATGGAATGAAATGTTGCCTGGTCCTGCACCATCCCCATGATTGGTTGTAGGTTAGACCACTGTGATCTATTTGGTTTTCACTGGTCTTTCAGAAATAGATCACCAGGCCTTTGTTCCTAGTCTGTCTTAGTCGGGAAGCTCCGCTGAAACCTGTTCAGCATCAGAGCAACACGTAAACCTCCACTGACAGACGGGTGGTGGCTGTGCAGCAGGTGGACTGGCTGGGAACTGAACCCGGGTCTCTTGCATGGAAGCAAGAATTATGCCACTGAACCACTGCCCTGTTCTAAGTACTTACAAATGACCAAATAACTGTAAGGGGGCTGGATGCTGGGAAGGATAGGGGATTCTCAGAGGGCTGTGTGGGAACAGGGCGGTCGCTGTACGCCCACCTTATCTCGCAGCTCCTCGGCCTGGCGGGCCTCCTCCTGCAGGTTGTAGATTCTGTTGACCAGCTCTTGCCGGTCCTCCAGGGCCTCCTTCCGGTCATGTTCCAGGATGTCCAGGATAGCCTTGTCCGAGTCTGGCAGACTGCGCTTTCCAGCCTGAGGGCAGGTGGGGAGGGTTAAGGGTGTGTGTGGTGTGTGTGTGTGTGTGTCTGTGTGTGCTGGGGGCACAAGAGCCAGCAACAGACACAGAGCGAGCAGAAAGCTCGTGCCAGGAAAGCAGAGGCAACTCCTCTTGCCTCTTGGGGTCTGTAAGAAGCTTATCACTTGGAAAGAAACATAAGGCTCACTTCTGCTTGGGGTCTCCTGACGCCCACTGTTCTGCAGGCTCTTATCTGAGCTGAGAGGAGCCACAGCGACTCCTCAGAACACTTCACAGGTGACAACAAAGAGGGGCTGATCTGTCTCCCAGATGCCTCCCCTGAAATGCCAATTAATCTGCGCTGGTTCACCCAGGATACTTCTTCCGCTTGGAAGCCGAGCCAGGCAGCCAGTCCCAGGAGGGGCGGATAATTCTCCAAAAAGGGGGTGAATACCTTTTTCCTTCCCCTGGGGGATGCTATTTCTCTGCAACTTCCTCCTCTATACCCACAGAGGACTTGGGGATGACACTGTGGGAGGCACTTGAGGTTTTAAAAAATGGCACAGAGTTGAGGGCTGAGTTTCTTGAAATTTTGAAGGGCAACTGGGTATCCTAATATGCTTTTTTGTCCTCACAGGTGCTGGCTTTGCGGGGAACGGGGATTTTCTGGGAGCTCTCCCATTAAGAAACACTTCACAAGTATTATCTCACATAGTGGCAAGGCTCTAGAGGTGGGTGCTGTGGTCTCCCCCACTTGGCAGAGGAGGAAACCAAGGCCCCAAGGCTGACAGGGCCCTGAGGTTAGCGGGAGGGCCGTGGATCCCCTGGCAGGCATGCCTCCTCAGTGCCCTCGCCCCTCTGCATACCACATGGTACTCACCTGGCCCCTCCACCCATCACCCCATGCTTACCTGGATGACAGACTGCAGCTCCTGGATTTTGGTCTTGAGCATCTCGTTTTCCCGCTCCAGCTCCAGCACCTGCTCCCTCTTGGGCCGGTTCTCAATGTCGTTCTTCAGCTTCAGTGACTGGTTCCTCTCCAGCTTGCATTCCTCCTCCATCTTGTTCAGCCTGTGCTTCAGCTGGTCAATCTGAAATGCCCCCAGGGTGCCAAGGAGAGCATGCAGCTGGCATGATGCACTCTGAGAAGGCAACACTGCTCTGGGCCCTCCTACCCCAGCATGACCTGTGTGAATTGCTTGCCCTGTTCCAGTGGGTAGCAGAGAATGGAGCAAAGAGACCTTTTCCTAAACCACCATCTCCTGTTGATGGAGAGTCCTGATTAGTTCATTTAGAATGGTCCTGTTGTTGTTGTGTGCGGTTGAGTCGATTCCAACTCATAGCAACTCCATGTGGCAGAGTAGAAGTTCCCCATTGGGCTTCCGAGGCTATAATCTTTATGTGAAAAGACTGCCAGATCTTTGTCATGCAGAGCCATTGGGTGGGCTCGAACCGCCAACCTTTTGGTTAGCAGCTGAGCATTTAATTGTTGTGCCACGAGGGCTCTTTATAGAATGGTCCTAAAGGGGTTATATGTCTCTTAGAAAACTCCCTCAGTGACTTTTGTAGGGTGGAACAGGTTATAATCAACCAGCTGCCACCGAGTTGACTCCAACTCCTGGCGATCCCATGTGTGTCAGAGTAGAACTGTGCTGCGCAGGGTTTTCAGTGGCTGAATTTTCAGAAGCACATAGCCAGGTCTTTCTGCCAAGGTGCCTCTGGGTGGACTCAAACCTCCAACCTTAAGCCCAGTGCTTAACCCTTTGTACCACCCAGGGAGCCGCAACAGGTTATAGATTAGGATAGGAGATAATCAAGCTGGTGTTTCTCCGAGGTGTAAGTTATCATTTAATTGCCCTTTTATAATGAACTCCAAATTCTGAGCGTTGGAACTCAAGGATTTTCCTGGAAAACCCTAGGGAGTGAACTCTGACAGGTCAAGGCCCTGGGCTCCCACCCTGAACTCTGCCCCCCAGAGCAGCCCTGCTTGTATGTTTTATTCACTTGGGTTTTGCACAAGACATCATTTGAAGAAACAGCTCTGCTGCTAAAAATAAGCTTGAAACCCAGTAGACTGTAAGCTCACAGGATCTCTAACCTAAATAATCTATGTACACATGAGACCAGAAGAACTGGATGGTGCCTGGCTACCATCACTGAATATTTTGATCAAAGATTCTACAGAAGAATTGTGATCAAAAGGGGAAAAATGCAGAACAGAGTTACAAATTCTCATGGAATCCAGACTTTCTGGAGTCATGGAGGCTAGATGAATCCCCAAAACTATTGCCCTGAGATAATTTTTAAATATTAAACCAAAAATGTCCCCTGAAGTCTTCATTAAACCAAAAAATAGTTTAGCTTAACTAGTAAGTAAAGGGTATCTGCCTTGAGCATTGTGCTTTTAAGATCAACCTATATCAACAGCAACTGGAAAGATCAGAAAGGAAACTTAGGGGCCAGTGAGTTTATGTTAATGAGGGAGGAACACTTTGGAAAAGGAGGGTGAGAACGGTTGCACAACTTGAAGAGTGTAATCAATGTCACTGAATTGTACACGTAGAAACTGCTGAATTGGTGTATGCTCTGCTGCGTATATTCTCAACAACAACAAAATAAAATAAATTACTAAAAACACAAAAAGAATTTGTGCAAATTTAGTGCTAGAGAGCGGTTTCCTGGAAGACCAGTGGCACCTAGAAATGGGACAACTAGAGATGGGCCGAGTGTCACCCTCAAGAGGTGAGCGTCAGGAACTATGAGCTGATGACTTCTTGAACCTTTCTGACATCCTCCCGTTACCTAAGTTCATCTACTCCCCTGGACTGACTGGCCTTTGTACAACACTCGAAGCAAGGAGATTGTTTTCATGGGTTGCAAGGAAGAGAAGCGTCAAAGGGCTGGGTCCCTTTTTCAAGTTGAGGCTTGTGGCGAGAAGAGTCTTAAGAAATCTGGCAGGTACAGCGCGGTGGCTTTAGCAAAGAAGAGATTGCTGCTGCAACCCTGTGGCCCTAGGAAGGAAAAGAGGGGCATGCAGGGAAGCAACGAGGGACTGAGAAATGACCCAGGGGCACAACTCAGCTGGCCAGATGTTCTTTCAAGTTCTAGACATGCTTTCTCACTATTAATATGTTGTTTGGTGCCATCGAGTCGATTCCGACTCAGTGACCCCATGTGACAGGGTAGAATGGCCCCATAGGGTTTCCCAGGCAGTAATCTTTATGGGAGCAGATTGCCAAGTCTTTTCTCCCATGGAGTGGCTGGTGGGTTCGAACCGCTGACCTCTCAGTTAGCAACAACAACAAAAACCCAAACCAACTGTTGTTGAGTCGATTTTGACTCATGGTGACCCCATGTGTATCAGAGCAGAACTGTGTTCCATAAGGTTTTCAATAGCTGATTTTAGGAAGAAGATCGTCGGGCCTTTCTCTGGGTGGATTTGAACCACCAACCTTTTGTTTATCAGCAAGCACATTAACTGTTTGTACCACCCAGGGATTCCCCAGGAAAACTTAATACAGAAGAAAGTTCTAGGAGAGAAATTTATGTCCCTTCCAGAGACTAACCCTCAGTAAGGTCCCTGGGTGCTGCAAATAATTTGTGCTCAACTGCTAGCTGAAAAAGGAGCCCTGGTGGTGCAGCGGTTAAGCACTGGGCTGCTAACCAAAAGGTCTGTAGTTAGAACCCACCACCCGCTCCTCAGGAGAAAGATGTGGCAGTCTGCTCCCATAAAGGTACGGACTGGGAAACCCTATGGGGCAGTTCTACTCTGTCCTATTGGGTCACTATGAGTTGGAATTGACTAGATGGCAATGGGTTTTTTTTTTTTTTTTTAGTTTACTAACTGAAAGTTTGGCAGTTCAAACTCACCCAGCAGTACCGCAGAAGGCCTGGTGGTCTGCTTCCATAATGATTACAGTCAAGAAAACTCTACGTAACACAGGCGGTTGCCATGAGTCGGAATGGACTTGATGGGAATGGGTTTGGTTTCGGTTGGAATCCTAGGTAAAATAGCAGAGAACTCTCTCCTTGTCACACAAAAAAGTCCTTGGAATCTTTGAAGATCAGCTCAAGCGTCCTGTTCTGGGTCCAGTCCCAGATCCCTAGCCCCACCCAACTGAGCGTGAAGTGCTAGCACTGGAGTGCGCAGGAGATGAGCCGATTTGCAAGACTGTTGATACGTGAACTCTCTCACTCTACACGGCAACCCTACAGGGCCCATATATTTGTCTCATTATTGCCGCTTACAAATGAGGAAACTGAGGCCATTAGTCAAACAAGCGGTAAAGGCTGGGGCCAAGAGTTGAACTCCAATTTCCAGGATTTACAAGCACATATTTTTTTTTTTTAATTTTTATTGTGCTTTAAATGAAAGTTTATAAATCAAGTCAGACTCTCATACAAAAATTTATAAACACCTTGCTATATACTCCTAATTGCTCTCCCCTTAATGAGACAGCACACTCTTTCCCTCCTCTACCTCTTTTCGTGTCCATTCAGCCAGCTTCTGACCCTTTCTATCCTCTCATCTCCCCTTCGAACAGGAGATGCCAACATAGTCTCATGTGTCTACTTGATCCAAGAAGCTCGTTCTTCACCAGTATCATTGTCTATCCCATAGTCTAGTCCAATCCCTGTCTGAAGAGTTAGCTTTAGGAATGGTTCCTGTCTTAGGCTAATAGAAGGTCTGGGGAACATGACCTCTGGGGTCATTCTAGTCTCAGTCAGACCACTAAGTCTGGTCTTTTTATGAGAATTTGGGGTCTACATCCCACTGCTCTCCTGCTCCCTCAGGGGTTCTTTGTTGTGTTCCCTGTCAGGGCAGTCATCGGTTGCAGGCGGGCCACCACCTAGTTCTTCTGGTCTCAGGCTGATGTAGTCTCTGGTTTATGTGGTCCTTTCTGTCTCTTGGGCTCGTAATTACCCTGTGTGTTTGGTGTTCCTCATTCTCCTTTGCTCCACGTGGGTTGAGACCAATTGATGCATCTTAGATGGCTGCTTGCTAGTGTTTAAGACCCCAGACACCACTCTCCAAAGTGGGATGCAGAATGTTTTCTTAATAGATTTTATTATGCCAATTGACTTAGATGTCCCCTGAAACCACGGTCCCCAAGCCCCTGCCCCTACTACGCTGGCCTTCGAAGCATTCAGTTTATTCAGGAAACTTCTTTGCTTTTGGTTTAGTGTAGCTGACAAGCACATACTCTTAACCCATACACTCCACTGGCCACTCAGGCACTGACTCAACACACCTGGATTCCAGTTGATTGTTTGCTGATCCGTCTGCTTCACTAAATTGTAAGTGACTTGAGCAGAGATCAGCTTATTTATCCTTGTGTCCCCCACAGTGCTTAGCACAGTACCTTACACATGGCAGGTGCTTAATAAATATTCTGAGAATCTATTTTCCACACAGCAGCCAGAGTGATCCTTCTAGATATAAATCAGTTGTCACTCCCCAGCTCGCAATCCTTCAGTGGCTTCCCATTATGCCTGGAGTAAATTCCAAAGCCCTTACCATGCACCCCTGCTCTGGCCCCCGGCCATCTCTCCCACCTCATTTCCTAGCACTTGCTCATTTGGCTCCAGCCTCACTGGCTCCCTTACTGGTCCTCAAAAATCCCAGCATGGCCCCAACTTAGGCCTTTGCCTTTGCTCTTGCCTCTGCCTGGAACGCTCTTTCCTTGAGAGCTGTACAGCATGGGCTCCCTCCCTTTGTTCAGATCTCTGCTCAAGCAAGTTACCTTCTCAGAGTGCCGCTTCCTGCCACCCTACTTAAAATAGCACCCTTCATTCTCTAACTTCCTACCCTATTTTCTTGTTGTCTTGTGCCATCGAGTCAATTCAGGCTCATGGCGACTCCAGGGTAGAATTGAACTCCACAAGGTTTTCTAGACCATAATCTTTACTGGAGCAGATCGCCAGGTTTTTCTCCTGCAGAGCCATTGGGTGGGTTTGAACCGCCAACCTTTTGGTTACTGGCCTAATGCAAACCCTTTGCACCACCCAGGGACTTTATTTTCTTTTCTTCATAGCACTTATTATTATTGTTTCTATCTGTTTTGGTTAGAAGGTAAGCCCCATGACCTCAGGGCCTTAGTCTTGAGTTTTGTATCCCCCCCCCCCAAAAAAACCTGTTGCCGTAAAGTTGATTCCAACACCTGGAAAAAGAGCCTAGGTGCGTGGTGGCACTCAATAAATAGAAGGAATGAGTGAATGAAACCAGTTCCCTTCCCTTCCTCCATTTCCAAGGTAAACTCATTCATGCCTTCAATCATTTGGCTGTTGAGTCAGTCACTGATATTTACTGACAATCCATACGGTGCCAAGGAGCCCTGGTGATGCCATGGTTAAGCACTTGGCTGCTAACCAAAAGGTTAGCAGTTCGAGCTCACCCAGCTGTTCCACAGGGTCTGCTCCTGTAAAGACTGTTGTTGTTAGGTGCCATGAAGTCAGTTCTGACTCATAGTGACCCCACATACGACAGAATGAAACACTGCCTAGTCCCATGCCATCCTCAAAATCATTACTATACTTGAGCCCATCGTAGATACTGTAAATCCATCTCATTGAGGAGCTTCCTCTCTTTCACTGACTCTCTATCAAGCATGATGTCGTCTCCAGGGCCTAGTCCCTACTGATAACATGTCCAAAGTACGTGAGATGAAGTCTGTCGTCTTGGCTTCTAAACCTAGGAAACCCTATGGGGCAGTTCCACTCTGTCATAATAGGGTTGCCATGAGTTGTAATCAGCTCAACAGCACCCAACAACATACTGTGCCAGGCACCATGCTGGGCTTTGTGGATACAGCTGTGAAGGGCAGAGCCCTGTCCCCAAGGTGCTCCAGTTTCTGCGTAGCAGGTACCATGTCCATTTCTTGGACAATTTTCCTGAGCACCAGAGTCTGGGGCCTTGAGCTCCTGTGTCCTCTGTTCCCCCTTCGCAGGCCATGCATATGGCAGATCTGCACTCCTGAGCCAGGGCGAGAAGCCTGAAGAGCCATTGTGCTCATGACTGCACATGCATATGATGGATCTGGGTGTCTGAGGTGGTGGTGGGAGGGCCCTGCCGGCCTGTGTCACCACTCTCCCTCACCTGGCTGGACGAGGCCCCAGCAGCCCATGTGGCATGTCTGCACATGCATATGGCAAATCTGGCCACCTGACAGGGTGGAGGGAAGCACCACTAGGCTTGTGTATGCATGTCTGCACATGTGCAAGGTGGACCTGGCTACCTGAGCAGTGGCAGGAAGCCCCACAAGGCCTGTGTACGTATGTCTGCACATGCACATGGAGGATCTGGGTGCCTGAGTGGGTGGCAAAAATCAAAACCAAACTCATTGCCAATAAGTCGATTCCAACTCACAGAGGAAGCCGCTAAAGGGGCTGTGTGCATATGCCTGCACAAATGCAAATCTGGGTCCCTGGTCTTCTGTGTCTGCCTTTGCCTCTCACTTGGCTAGACGAGGGCCCCTGTCTGCACCTGCTGGTGTGGTGGTCTTCAACCCCAGCAGCATTTGTGTCCCCTTGACTCAGCCCCACCCCACCCAGTAGCCCCCGATGTGTGTGCATATCCTCACCTCGAGCTGGAGGTCCCGGCTCCTCATCACTGCCATGTTCTTCTCCTCACTGAGCTGGGCGTAGCGCATGGCCAAGTTGTAATTGTCATCCTTGACCTTGACCAGCTCGTCGTTGTAGCCATCTCGCTCCTCTTTCATCTTGTAGTACCGCTCCTGGAAGGTCTGCAGCTCCACCCGCATCAGCGTCAGCTGCTTCTTCTCGTCCTCCAGCTGCCGAGACTTGGCCAGCAGCTCGCAGCGCTGCAGGTCCTTGGCCTTCATCTGCTGCTGCAGCTTGATGACCTCGTTCATCAGGAAGTGAGTGAGGCCCTCGTGGCCCTCCTCCACTGTGGAGAGGGGGCACCCGGTCAGGCCCGAGGGCTGGGAGGGTAAAGGAGGGGACCGGACGTAGGCAGGCGTCACTAGTTCAAACACCTAATCAGTGTTTTACTGAGCTCTTACTATTTATTAGGAATTGGGGGCTCAGGGTGAGCAAACCAGGCTTGGTCCTGGTAGTCAGAGCTTATGGTCCACTAAGGAAGACAGATATTTAGAAAAAGAAAAGATCATACAAAAATATAACTACAGATTGAGTAGGCTTCACAAAGAAGGGTTTTAGGGGGTATTATGGATCAAATTGTGTCCCCCCAAAATATGTGTCAACTTGGCTAGGCCATGATTCTCGGTATTGTGTGACTGTCCCCCATTTTGTCATCTGATGTGATCTTCCTATGTGTTGTAAATCCTACCTCTATGATGTTACCGAGGTAGGATCAGAGGCAGCTATGTTAATGAGGCAGGACTTAATCTACAAAATCAGATGGTACCTTGAGTCAATCTTTTTTGAGATATAAAAGACAGAAGCAAGCACAGAGACATAGGGACTTCACGCCACCAAGAATGAAGAATCAGGAGGGGAGCGGGTCCTTTGGACCCAGGGTTCCGGCACTGAGAATTTCCTAGACCAGGGGAAGATCGATGACAAGGACGTCCCCCAGAACCAACAGAGAAAGCCTTCCCCTAGAACTGGCACCCTGAATTTGGACTTCCAGCCTTCTAGACTGTGAGACAATAAACTTCTGTTTGTTAAAGCCACCCACTTGCGGTATTTCTGTTATAGCAGCACTAGATGACTAAGGCTGGGGCTATGAGAGAGACAGTGTGTGTGTAGGGGGAGGGGGAACAAAGAACTTGGTGTCAGTAGAACTGAGATCCCATGCAACCACTCCTGGGTTTTAGAGGAGAAAGAATAAATGGGAGGAGGATTCTGGATAGTTACTATGAGTAATCACAGCAGCTTCCACTTTGCCAACACTGTGTACATGTCTCCTGTGTATGACTCAATCAGACTAGATAGATAGACAGAGCACCCAGAGAGGGGCTGATGCCTCTGGAGGGAGTCTTCATCCTAGGAGTCTTGTGGCTACTTAGAATCGAGATAGCCTTTAAGGCAACCTGCATGTATCCACAGTGTGTGTGTAACCAGATTTACACACCACTCTGGTGGACAGAGTGGTTAGGGAAGGCTTCCCATGCTTGAGCTGAAATGCTAAATTGAGGAGGGAAGGGTGGAATAATATTGCCAAGGCTGTATGGGGAGGGAGGGGGGGAACTGGGTACACTTCAGGAACTGAAGGAAGTCCCAAATGCCTGGAACCCAGAGAGGGAGGGAGAGGTAAGAAGGTGCGGCTGGGGGTGTCAGCCTCCATGTTGGGAGGCTGAGCTGTGTAGGACCCTTGAGGGCTGCATTAAAGACCTGGCTCTTTATAGTGGAGCAATGAGAAACCACGGACAGCTTTTATGCAGGCGAAGGTAATGTGAAATGAATGGAGAAAGGACTGGAGCAGAGCAAGAATAGACACACGGAATTAATGGTGGCCTGGACTGGCGTGATGGCGGAGATGGAGAGAAGACTGATTGAAGAATATTTAGAAAGAAAAATTGAGAGATCAGATGACCAAGGGCTCTGACCCACAGGACACTGGCAAGAGAGCATGCAAGACGGTCACAAGAGCCAGAGGACAGCATGAACGTCTGTTGCAGCCCAGCATCGTTCACGGGGGATGCTCCATGGCCACCCACTTCTCTCGGCTGCTTCTTCACTTTGCCCCTCTGCTACCTACCTTGTGTCGTTAGCCGGTTGCCTTTGACACTGACTCTGACTCACGGTAACCCCACATGTATCAGAGTAGAACTGTGCTCCACAGGGCTTTTAATAGCTGATTTTTCAGAGGCAGACTGCCAGGTCTTTCTTCTGCAGTGCATCTGGGTGGACTCGAAACTCCAACCTTTTGGTTAGCAGCCGAGTGTGTTAGCCATTTACACCACCCAGAGGCTCCTTTTCATCATCAAAAAAGAGGAATAAATGGTCGGCAGCCTACAAATCCACAAGGCCACTGTCCTCATGTCATAGACTCACAGCTTTAGAACCATCACACCACTGAACACGCACGTAAACATTCCACTAGAACCACGATGTTCCTGGTGGCCACTTACCCACAATGGTGGAGAATCTCCGGGTGGGCTCCTTCCCAGTCACCAGTTTGTAGAGTTCTGGGTAGTAAAATTCCAGGCTCTCCAAGAAGACCACATAGCCCCTTTGCCCCTTGGTATGGAGAATGTCCAACAACCGGCCTAGAGGAAATCACTCAGTGAGAGGAGTCCATGTCTGATTGGATGCTGGTGTCCAGACCTGTCTTATCCATGTCTCATATCCCTCAATAAACTCTGAGGGACCGTCTCACCACAGTCTACCACACCTGAGTTGTATCTTGAAATCCCATCAGTTACCAGTTGCCATCGAGTTGGCCCTGACTCACAGCAGCCCCGTGTGTGTCACAGCAGAACTGTGCTCCAAAGGGTTTGCAGTGGCTGATTTTTTTGGAAGTAGATCACCAGGCTTTTCTTCCAAGGCACCTCTGGGTGGACTCAAACTGCTAACCTTTGGGTTAGCAGCCAAGTGCGTTAACCATTTGCACTTGGGACTCCAGGGACTCCATCTTGGAGTCCAGATAATGTAAATCAAAGTGCCAGGCCCTCAGGAGGTTCTCCGGGAGTGTTAGTTTCCCTTCTCTAAGAAATTGGTAAAAACAGGAGAAATGGAATTGCAGCCACAGGAAGCCAACACTTTCAAAGTGCTTCCCAACTGCCCAGGGCTAAATTTAACCACCTAGATACCAGCTCTTCTGTGACCAAAGGAGCTTGGGAGTATAATAACCGTTATGGAACGATATACGGTTCTCTGGGACTCAGGGCAGGAAGACACACATTTGGGTGGGGAGCTAGGAAGAGTTAGTAGGAAGCAGGCATAGCCCAATGCTCTTTGGGATTACCACACGGTCTGGAAACATCTTTAACCTAAATGTAATCTGCTTAGCAGTTGCCAGTTTCTCTCCCACTGACTCCATTTATCATTCACATTTCTTGGCCCTGCCTGAAAAATTTTGTTCTCAGATATTTCTTCCCTTGAGATCCTAAAACTCTGCCCGTTCCCTAGGACAGACATAATAAATAAGTTTCATCTTCTGTCAACTCTGTTTGGTGAAGCTGCCCAGAGCACTGTGTTGAGGATTCCAAAGTTCTGTGCATGCTCAGTGGGAAAGAATGCTGTGAGTAATTAGTGATGTCTGCCATGGGTGCAAAGGAGAGCAGCAGGAGACGCACTGTTTCTTACCAACCATGCTCTAGTCTCAAAACTTCTAGACGTTGATCCCAGAGAGAAATACGTTTTACACTGTGACTTGGTACCAATATGCAAAGACAAATACACAAACATGTATGTGTATGTACACACAAACACATGTGTGTATATAAAGCCGGTGTGGTTGAGTCAATTCCGACTCATGGCTACCCATGTATGTCAGAGCAGAACTGCACTCCTTAGGATTTTCAATGGCTGCCTTTCCTGAAGTAGATTGCCAGGCCTCTCTTCTGTGGTGCCTCTAGGTGGACTCGAACTGATAACCTTTTGGTTAGCAGCTGAGCGTGTCAACCATTTAAACCACCCAAGGACTCCATGTACACATATGTATATGTGTGTGTGTATAAAACTGAAATAAGTTTCACAAACCATACTTATTACCCTCACTGAATATGATAAAGTGTGCCACGGGCCACCTCGGCAGTCTGGAAAGCCTATAGATCCCTTCTCAGAATAATATTCTTAAATAGGTAAAATAACATACGTCAGATTATAAAGAAAATCAGTTATAATAAAGTGCCATTATCAAATATTAAACAAATCTGTGATGTAGTAATAAATGTGTTATTAACACATTAACAAGTTGGTTTGGAAGATCTAATAAGTACTGTAATTTCGAGGGAGTTTTTGTTGGGGTGCCCTTGAGTCGATTCTAACTCATGGCGACCTCATGTGACAGAGTACAACTGTCCCATAGGGTTTCTAGGCTATAATCTTATGGGATCGGGATGCCAGGTCTTTCTCCCTCGGAGCCGATGGGTGGGTTCAATCCACCAACCTTCCAGTTCGCAGCCTAGAGCTTAACCGTTGCACCACCAACGCTCTTTAGTTTCAGCTTAGGTTAGTAATATAAAGATGGAATTATCCCCCAGCCAAGTTCATGGACCCCTCTGAGTTCTTTTCATGGATGGCTGGGTTAGGGGGTGGGGGTGAGTGGAGGCCTATGGACCCTAGTGTAAAAATTTCCAATCCAGAGAAACCTCACTGTGGCATAGCCAACAGAAAGGCATCTCTTGAAGCCACCACAAGAGGTGGCCACGCTCCCCTCAGAGGTGGTCCTAGGTGTACCTGCCCGGTTGATCTTGGATGGCAGCATGGGAGCATTGAGCACTTCATCTTCGTCCTGCTCGTCGATGACCTTGCACTGGCGCAGGTAGGGGGTGAGCTTGGCTGGGTTGATGTAGCGGCTCAGCATGTGCCGGTTGCACTCGACGTTCTCCCACAAGGCATCCTCCTCATCCTTCAGCGTCTCCATGTAGTCGTCCATCTCCGGCCTTCTTCCTTCTAGACACAAACCCAGCAAGGTTAGTAAAGTAGCTGCACTTGAAGAGCTACATCAGCTCCTTTGGCGTGACCTCTAGAAGAGGTTGCTAAGTGACAGTAAAGTGGCGAAAAGTACTGGGATGGTTATGTGTCAATTTGGCTAGGCTACGATTCTCAGTGGTTTGGCTGACACTGCACTCCTTCTTCCAAAATATAATATAATATAATGTAATCACTTTCCATAATGTGATCTGATATGAGCAGATGAAGAGTTGAATGGAGAGTTTTTTTGGGGATGTGGCCTGTCTCCAGTATATAAATGGACGTTCTGGCAGAGCTCACTCTCTTTTTCTTGACCTACGCTCTTATTGTTGCCTGATTTCCAGCTCTTGGGATGCAAGCTGGAGAAGTCTCCAGCCTGCTGCCTGACCGGCAGATTTTGGGTTTATCTGATCCTGCTACCACATGGCCCAGCAGAGGTCTTCAGCCTGTAACCCAACCCTCAGATTTATGACTTGCCAGCCCCACGACTGTGTGAGCCATTTCCTAACAATTGTGCAAGCCATTTCCTCGAAGTAAATTTCTCTCTCTACATATTTATACACACTTTACTAATTTTGCTCCTCTAGAGAATCCAGACTAAGACGAGAATATATGGTACTTTACCTTTTATCTAAGAAAGGAAGGGCATATGAATCTAAATATTTATTTCCTCACATACTAGAAACAAACAATGGAAGAATAAACCATATAATTTTTAAAAAGATTATTTATACAGGGAGGGAGGGTAGTGGGGGTGAAGGGACAAGTATAGAGGCTAGACTTATTTGAATATATTCTGTTTTATATACATGTTACAACTCAGAAAGCAAAACTGAATAAAAAAACAATTTTTAATGTGAAAAAAATTAAAGTTTGTATTTAATTGGTAGTACAGCCCTACCGTGAGGAATAGCCTAAGGGACTTTTACACAGGGAAATTTGATTAGACATCCCTAATGGGATATGCTACAAAAACAAGAACAGCCAAATCATCTTAAACTGTTATCAGTAACTATACTGCCCTCGGTCTTGTTGGTATTGTTCTTGAGGTTGTCGTTGTATGTGTAGTGTGGAATAAGGCAAATGAGACGTTGTGTTGGTGTAGTTGAAATCTGGGATTTTGGGTGTGGGAATCTGCTTCTGTAAAGATTACAGCCGTGGAAACCCTATGGGGTAGTTCTACCTTGTGCCGTACGGTCATTATGACTTGGAATCAACTCCATGGCAGCGGGTATACTCCTAAAAGCAGAGATGTCACGTTGAGCACTAAGGTGCACCTGACCCAAGCCATGGCATTTTCAATGGCCTCATATGCATGTGAAAGCTGGACAATGAAAAAGGAATGCCAAAGAAAAATCGATGCATTTGAATTATGGTGTTGGCCAAGAATATTGACTATACCACGGACTGCCAGAAGAATGAATAAATCTGCCTTGGAAGAAGAAGTATACAGCCAGAATATTCCTGAGAAGCGAGAAGGTGAGACTTTGTCTCACGTACTTTGGACATGTTATCACGAGAGAACAATCCCTGGAGAAGGACATCATGCTTGGTAAAGTAGAGGGTCAGAGAAAAGGAGGAAGACCCTCAACAAGATGGATTGACACGGTGGCTGCAACAATGGGCTTAAACATAGCACCTATTGTGAGAATGGTGCAGGGCTGGGTAGTGTTTTGTTTTGTTGTACACAGGGTCACTAAGAGTTGGAACTGACTTTACGGCACCTAACAACAACAACAACAAAGTAGAGAATCAGCAAAAAAAAAAAAAAAAGGCCCTCAACAAGATGGACTGACAGACTACAACAAGGGGCTCAAACATAGCAATGATTGTGAGGACGGCGCAGGATAGGGCAGTGTTTTGTTCTGTTGTACATAGGGCTGCTATGAGTCGGAACCGACTCGATGGCACCTAACAACAACAACAACAGACTGACCTGAGGGCAACTAACAACAACGAAAAAGAATTTGTGTAAAGACAAATTTCTATTCTTTAAAAACACTCACTTGTGGTATTTCTGGGTCACTAAGACCAGATCTATAGTAGAACCACTCAGAGAAGCTGGGACTCATAAGACCACTCTGGAGAGGGCCAGTGAGGGGAATGTGGCCATGGAAGGGCACATGGGGCTATCACTGATATGGAAACGGTGCTGCTGCTTCTGCCGGGGGCACATGTGTCCATGTTATTGTCCTTTGTCTTATATACACACATTATATAAACAGTTTTGTACATGTATGAAAAATTTCATGGTCAAAAACTGAATATTGTTCAAGCTGTCATCAAGTTGACTCTGACACATGGTGACCCCATGTGTGTTAGAGCAGAACTGAGTTCCATAGAGTTTTCAGTGATTGATTTTTTGGAAGTAGATTGCCAGGCCTTTCTTCCGAGGTGCCTCTGGGTGGACTTGAACCTCCAGCCTTTCATTTAGCAGCTGAGTGTGTTCACCATCTGTACCACCCAGGGACTCCGTGGATAGTGTAGCTAGCCTCAAAAGAAAAATAGAAGCTAGGGCACAATTTCAAATGCATTTTCATCCCACACACTTCACTATAACTCATCCTGATTCAGTCCCATCACCTGGAATGAGTGTGTTAAGCGCGTTAAGCTCTGGGCAGTCTCTTTGAAGACAATTTGCCCAGAAATGCACTCTCAGACATGGTGGCTCTGAAGTTTAACAGCCCACAGGGCTGGATGGTTCCTGCCTCCATTCATTCTTAGCCAGAGCCGCGGCAACTCTGACCCAACCCTCAGCAGTGCTTGGCTTCGTCTGAGTCAAATACTAAATACTGTCTGCTTGCTACAAAGCACTGGGAAAGCTACTTGAAGGCACCTGGGCCAGGCTCTACAGGAAGGGTCACCTTTTTTTTAACGTGAGAAGCACAAGATCAGGAGACTGTCTCTCCATGCACAAATTCCCCGACAGTGGCTGGCCTCAATTCCCTCCCTCATCCATTCACAACATGCAGTGTGTGGCTTCCCATGGCTGTTACGTTAAAATTGAAAATCTTTACCTGGCCTCCAAGGGCTGGCATGGTTTTGTCTTCTGCCCCCATGGGCTCATCAAAGCTGTCTCCCAGGCATGCTGCCCTTCTCTCTCTGTCCCCCAAACTCCTCCTGGCTTCAGAGCCTGATTCCGCCCTATACTCTGCCTGAGACCCTCTCTTACCACTCCACCATTCAGTCTCTGGTAACCCTGACTTTACATTTTTTAAAATTTAAAGGAGACAACATATGTCACAGAATATTGTCCAATATAGTGCTGGAAGAGGAGCCCCCTAGGCTGGTGTGGTGCGATTAATTACTTTTGTGTGTGGCCTTTCTAGCCTTGGTCTTGTAGCTCCTACCCAGGTGATTGTACGGGACTGTGTGGTAGGGTGCTTGTGGCCTACCAAGGGGATCGGTCAGTTTTGCCTCAAAAGATCCAATTCCAGAGCTGAGAGAAGGATCCTACCACCACCAAGGAAGAACAGCCAGGGGCAAAGTGTGCGTCCTTTGGACCTGGGATCCCTGTGCTGAGAAGCTCCTGGAAGCAGGAGACAGAGAGATAGAAAACAAGCTGTAACCCTGAAGACAGTAAGAAATGGTGGCAGGAGAGACAGGGCAGCAGAAGCGGTGGGCCTCCCAGCCCATGGAGAGAGAAAGGTGAGTGCCTTTGGGCAGAGGCCTTAGGGCCAGGGAGGGGGCCTGCCTGCGAGCACAGCTGGGGAGAGGCTGTCCTGATGGAAGAACTGTATCCTGAGTGTTCCTGAGCCTGAACTGTGACCGTTACTTCCCTTATAAACCCCATAATCGTGAGTATGGTTTGTGAATTCTCTGTGGCCATGGCAATGAATTACTGAAGAGTAGTAGAATGTTCTAGGAGGGACGGTTGGTGTCAGAATCAGTAAAGATGGTGGAAAGAGGAGGCTTGTCTGGCCTCCACCTCTTGGGAGTCAGCCTTGCGCTGTTGATCTTGGTTCTCTCTCCCCTTGTGGGATTGGAGGAGGTTAGATACCCATCCCTACCACCCCCCACCATTTTTACAGCTAGGAAAAAAACCTATTGCTGTCAAGTAGATCTGACTCATAGTGACCCTGCAGGACAGAGCAGAACCACCCCATAGGGTTTCCAAGTCTGTAACCTTCACGGAAGCAGACTGCCACATCTTTTTCCTGTGGAGCAGCTGGTGGGTTCGAACCGCCAACCTTTTGGTTAGCAGCTGAGCGCTTAACCACTGCACCACCAGGGCTCCTTCCCTAGGCTGGAAGGCACTCAAAATACTCAGTGGCCGCAACATGGACTTGAGCATCCCAAGGATCATGAAGATGGCATAGGACTGTGGAACGTTTTGGTCTGTTGTATGTGAGGTCAATGCAACTAACAACAGCAACAACAACAATGTATGTCAAGTACCTGGCATTCAGTAAGTGCTCAATAGGCAGGAACTGCTATGCTATTATTTCTGGCTGGGCCTTGTCTTTCCGTGAGCTGGTCTCAGTCTGGACCCGGAGTTCGGATGGCGGAGATCTGAAAAGGAAAAGACCATTAGATCTGAAGCTGGGTGGAGGTTACAGAGAGAATCACTCAAGTGTCAAAGCAACACTCCTTGGCAAGAAAAGGCCAGGAACTCATGTGACGGCGTTTCTCCAAGTGGCACTGATGGGGTGGACTGCCGCCAGGTACTGCTGAGGGGAAGGACAGCCTGGAAGGTCAGTGACCCCAAGCCCTAAGGCCTCAGGGATGGAGGACAGGTCTGCAGGAGCCTCTGGGATCACTCATGGCAGTGTGGGGGTCTTAGCTGGGGTTCGACAAAAGCACTTGCAGAGTGGAGACATTCTAATCAGCGGCTAATTCATCAGATCAAAGCAGCACACCGCATTCCCACACCCGGAAGAGTTCCCTTCACTGTGAATTATGTCTTTGGCCTCCAGCTTCCCACAGGCTGGGCAGGAACCTGCCATGGCACACTGCGTGTGATTTCCCAAGGGTGGCGTTGCTCACGGTGACTGACAAGGCCACTGCTGACACACAGCTCAGGCCCTCCAGCTGTCCAGCCAAGGAGGTGGGTTTACGGGGACTTGTCAGTTCTCTCTCTGGAGCAAGGGAGGTTGGAGAAGGGAAACTGACTCAAACCCTGAGAAGGTGAGGAGGCGCCCCACCTTTTCCACAGCTGCCAGAAACCTGCCAGGATCCCAGGGTGGGGCAGCTGTTCAAAGACAGGACCCCAGGACACCGCTGTTTAATCAGTCACTTGCTTGTTTCAGGCTTTGAGGATTAATCACAGGTGACACCCATGCTCCCAGGGCTGACAGAAGCTGCTCTTGCCGGGTGTCAGGGAAGATCAGAGCGAGCTGTCAGAGCCCCCGAGCCCCTGGGGCAGTGCAGAGACAGGCATCTCTAGAGGACACACTCTCCTTGGCCTCCACGGCTCCTGCCCTGTGGAGGACAGGGGCAGTCATACTGCTTCCCGGCACTGTGGGCAGGGCACGGCACGGCACGGGGGAACCCACAGACCCCAGGGCCCCAGCAGCCAACACTTCTTCTAAGAAGGTTAAAGATCAGCACGGTGGTCGACAAGCCAATGAACAAAAGCCAACGGAAATTATACTTTTCTGTATTTGCATTTAAAAAATGAGAACATGCATTTCTTTTACCATCAGAAGAAAAAGCTTTTTCTTTTTTTTTAATGGGAAGAGAAGTTTTAATTGTTAAGGAAGGGAAAACAGGTTTGTAGAACTATGCTTGCTGTCCTATCTTCCCACCATTCCACAGCAGGTTGGGGAAACCAAGGCACCCAACCAATAATGAGGCCAAAATTTCAATTTCTGTCCTCTGAGTTGTGATTACAACCCTCAAGAACTTAGTCCCAAGACCAGAGGAGACTTAGAGGATACTTCTCTTGAGAGATTGACTTATAACATTCAACTGCCTGGAACAATACCTTTAAAAAGTCTTACAGACTCTTGAGTGTGTGCCAGGCACTTTTTTAAGCATAATTGATAAATCTTATGAACCCTTTGAGGTAGGTGGTTTCAGCCATTGAAAACCCTGTGGAGTACAGTTCTACGCTGACACACATGGGGTCGCCACAAGTTGAAGTCAACGTGACGCCAACTGGTCATCTAGTATTACCTTTATCATCACCATTTTACTGCCAAGGAAATCAAAGGTTGGAGAGGTTCAAGGTCACCTACCTAGCACCGAGGGCAAGATTTGGAGCCAAGGTTCTCTGACTTCCGCTTAATCGATACTATCCAGGTGCTGTTAAGTGATTCAGATTCCTGGCAACTCCGTGTGCGTCAGAGTAGAACTGTGTCGCGTAGGGTTTTCAATGGTTAATTTTTTGGAGGTTGATCACCAGGCCTTTCTTCCCAGGCACCTATGGGTGGACTTGAACTGCCAACCTTTTGGTTAGCAGCTAAGCATTTAATCATTTGTACCACCCAGTATCACTACTGCTATATAGCCCCTAGAATTGCTTTTTGTTAAAGCTTACTTTTTAAAGGGCTGTAACCAAAAAGCATGTGCACAGAAACTTCTTGAAATATGCTAACACACAACCTTAAGACACAACTAAAACCAAATTCTAGGATGGCAGATACTGACTCAGGGTTGAAAAGAACAATTCCTTCTCTACTAAAGGAATCAATTTCCTAGTGAATGATGACCTCCCCATCATTGGTGTTATTCAACCACAACTGATGCCCATTTACTCTAACGTAAAGCCCCATAGTTGACAAGCAGAACTTGTACAAACAGTTTTTGATGCCTCCCAATAAGGGACCCTGGTGGGACAATGGTTAAGTGCTCGGCTGCTAACTAAATGCTTGGCAGTTTGAACCTACCAGTGGCTCCACGGGAGAAAGGCCTGGCAATCTATTTCTGTAAAGATTACAGATTTAGGAGCCCTTTGGGGCGGTTCTATGAGTCGGAATTGACTCGACAGCAACGGAGTTATGGGGCAGTTCTACTCTGTCACATGGGGTCATTATGAGTCGGAATTGACTTGATGGCACACAACAACAATAACAATTTAAGAATAACAGAGAACCAAGGATTACTTGGTGTTTGAGGGAAGTCTCCATGTGAAAGGCAGAGACTGAAATAGACAAATGGATGCAAGGAGACTACAGCAAGCAGACGAGACATAGGGTAAGAGAAATGTATAAAAACCACAACCCTATAATTAAGATCCATTAAGAGATTAGGCACGATATTGCATCCATAAACAATAGGAAGATGCTGTGAAGAGGGATCAGTCGTAGAACAAGAAAGCACTCTTGGTAATTAAAAATAAGGTAGCAGAAACTGAAAATCGATAGATGTCTTGGAAAATGAAGTTGAGAAGTCTTCAAAAAAAGTTAAATAAACAAAAAATTAAAGAGAAGGAAGATAAGAAAGGGAAAAACACAATCAATTTAGAAGGTGTAATACCCAATAAATAGAAATACTGGAAAGGGAGAACACAGAAAATTAAGGGATGAAATAAATAAATAATATGAGAGACTTCTCAATGGAAGAACATGAGTTTTCAGATTTAAAGGGCCCACTGAGTGTTCAGTACAATCACTGGGGAAAGATCCTTCCCAGAACACATCACAGTAGAATTCCAGACCACTAGGGAATAAGAGAAGACCCTAAAAGCTCCCAGAGATAAAACATCAGGTCACATACCAAGAACTGGAAAAAACTGTGATGCCAGACTTCTCAACATCAATAACGGAAGCAAGGGGATAATGAGACAGCGGCTTCAGGTTTCTGATAGAAACAGTTTCTAACCTAGAATTTTATACCCACCTGTCTTAGTTATCTCGGGCCAGTAACAGAAATACCACAAGTGGGTGGCTTTAACAAACAGAAATTTACTTTCTCACAGTTTAGGAGGCTAGAAGTTTGAATTCAGGGCGCCAGTTCTAGGCGAAGGCTCTCTCTCTGTCCACTCTGGGGGGAAAGTCCTTGTTTCTTTTCAGCTTGTGTTCCTTGGCTCCTTGGTGATCTTCATGTGGTGTTGCATCTATCTTCCCCCCATTTCTGCTTGCTTTTCTATGCCTAATCTTCTCTTTTTTTTATCTCAAAGGCGACTGACTTAAAATACACTCTACTCTCATAACGTTCTTACCACAACAAAGAAAATCCATTCCCAAATGAAATTATAACCACAAGTATAGGGGTTAGGATTTATAACACATATTGTTGGGGGACACAACTCAATCCAAAACACCTCTCAAACTATTAAGTGTGAAAACAGAATGAAATGATTTTCAGAAAAGCAAGGACTCCGAAAATATATCTCCCGTGGGTCCTTTCTTAGGAAGCTATTGTAGGGTATGCTCTAGCAGAATAAGGGACTAAAGCAATAAAGAGGAAGATACGGAGCCCAGAAAGCAAGGGCGCTGATTTAAGAAAGCAGCAAGGAGAGGCCCAGAATGAGAGCCCTGCAGCAAAGAGTGGTTGGCCAAGATCACAGCGGGAGCATGGAGGGTCCTTCAAGGGAGGTGTCAGTGGGAAAGACTGTACTGATATTGGATATATTTGATAATTTAGGAAATATTGTCAGGCAAATGATAGATCTGAGAAGCACCAAACCAAAAAACCAAACGCAGTGCCATCGAGTCGATTCCGACTCATAGCGACCCTATAGGACAGAGTAGAACTGCCCCATAGGGTTTCCAAGGAGTGCCTGGTGGATTCGAACTGCCGACCCTTTGGTTTGCAGCTGTAGCACTTAACCACTACACCACCAGGGTTTCCCTGAGAAGCACAGGGAAAAAAAAAAAAAAAATAAGGATAGGTACATTTTCTGCAATCACCAGAAAAGGACATCCTGGTTGGTAAAACTAAGGGTCAGTGAAAATGAGGGAAACCTTCAATGAGACGGCTTGCTACAATAATAGCCACAACAGTGAACTCAAACACACCAACAATCATGAAAAGGGCACAGGACCAGGCACCGTTTTGTTCTGTTATACACAAACGTTTTGTTCTGTTATACATAAACGTTTTGTTCTGTTATACATGAGTCAGAGCCAACGTGAAGGCAGCTAACAACACATTTACAAAACTGAGTTACTAAAAAAAAAAAGAGAGAGAGAGAGAGGCAATATTAACTCCAGGAAAAATAAAAAAGATACACAAAGAGGGAAAGAAAATCACAGCACACAACTTGCCTCAACATAAACAATATTTACCTAGTCATAATAACATAGACATTCCCAATGATTAAACAAAAGAATCCTGACCTAAATGTAGTAAGAGTGGAGGAAGAGGAAGAGGGAAAACGGAGTAGAAGTAAAAGAGCTAAACCCTGGTCGAGCTAACAATAGTTCAACAGATAATGTCTTAAAATCAGCGTATCAATGCAGCATATTCTTTGGAAATAGGGTGGTGAATAACAGACCAAACAACAGCAACAACAAAAACCCAAAACAAAACAGTGAAAAACAGGACTGGGGTTGGTGACGGCAGGGTTAGGGACCGATGGTTTTCATTACAAGCCTATTTTGCCTTTTAACTATGCATGGCATATGTATTACTTTGGTAAAAAAGAAAAATTAATGAGAAATGACGCACGTCAATGAGTGGAAATACGGATAATGCATTTAAGCATGAAGAACGATGTAATGATCCCCAGTCTCTGCACAGACCCTGCTTGGTCGGCAGTAATCTGCAGCAGTGCTTGTGAGACAGCTCACCCCTCCTGAACTAGAAGTGCCAACTGCGTGGCGGGGCGGGGCGGGGGGGAGGGGGCTTCACATATGTCACCCCTCTTAACCTTCACAGGAGCACCGGAAGGCAGGTATGATCATCCCCATTTTATGGATAAGGAAGCAGGAGAAGAGAGTTAAGTAATGGGGCTGAGATTCTACAGCCACTAAGTACAAAGAGTCCAACATAGCTCCGGCTGCCTCCACGTTACTTGATCTTAATTAAACCAGTGGCAACAAACAAACAAACAAACAAACAAACAACCAACCAACCAACCAACCAGCCAGCCAGCCAGCCAACCAACCAACCAACCAACCAACCAACCAACCTGTTGCTGTAGATTCTGACTCACAGGACACAGTGGAACTGCCCCATAGGGTTTCCAAGGAGTGGCTGGTGAATTGGAACCACTGGCCTTTTGGTTGGCAGCCAAGCTCTTACCCACTGTGCCACCAGAGTTCAAACACGTGTTAAGCAGCTGCTCATGCCAGCCAAGGAGCCCTGTCTGCTCAGCTGCTAACCGAAAGGTTGGCAGTTTGAATCCACCCAGCAGCCCCTTGGGAGAAAGACCTGGTGATCTGCTTCCATAAAGATCACAGCCTAGAAAATCCCATGGGGCAGTTCTACTCTGTCACATGGGGTCACTATGAGTCGAAAATGAACTCGAGGGGTCCCAACAACCACAGATGCCAGACACTGTGCTAAATGCTCGCTATGAATTATCACATCTGATCCTCACAAAACCCCGAGGAGGTAGATACTACTGAAAACCAGCTGCCTTGAGTCGATCCCCGGTTGTGGCAACCCCACGGGTGTCAGAGTAGAACTGTGCTCCACAGGGTTTTTAACGGCCGTGATCTTTCAGAAGGAGACCACCTGGCCTTTCTTCTGTGGCACCTCAGAGTGGATTTGAATCTCCAACCTTTTAGTTAGCAGCCAAGTGTGTTCACGGATCCCAAATACTACTACAGTTTCTAGAAGAGAAAACTGGTTCAGAGTGGCTCAGCAACCTGCCACGTTATCTATCTCATCTCTGCATCCCCCACAGAACTCAGAACGGGCCTTACTCTTAAGTGTTCAATATATATTTGTTAGGTGAATAAACAAAAATAACTATCAAAAACTTGAATACAATGAGCAATGAGGCTGCCGTGGCTTCAAATGCAGAAAGCACCCAGCCCTTTGGAGATGAGCTGTCTTTGGGGCACCGACCCCTCTTCCCTGGAAGGGCTGCCACAGAGTAAAAGCTTTGGAACTAGAAGTGGGTTAGCAGTCAGTTAGATAAATGGATCCCTGATTAACTGATTTGCCTTAATGACGGGACTGAGCCATAGGATATGGAGGGTTTAATTATTCCAATGAAATGTCCACTTAATTGAAAGGACTTCTGGCAAAAAAAAAAAGGGGGGGGAAAGATTATTTAAAAGGATGATGTACTGCACGCGAGGAAGGACTGAAGAGGCCCAGGCAAATCCCCATACTCCTGCCATCCGCAGCAGTTACGGCCCTGAAATTAAAGCTTTATGGAAAGGGGCTAGAGCCCGCCCTCCATATGCTCCTCCATCCCAACCCCCTTCATTACTTTAAAAAAAAAAAGGGGAGGTGGGGGCACACCTAGAGAAGCACCTAAAAAACTCCCCCTGCAAGATTCTTCCCTGGCATCTCAGTTAGCTTTTTAACCTCTGCTGATCTCAGCCTATTCAACCAAAACATGGAGATGATAATATTTCCCATCAATTAACATGCATATAGAAATCAGCAGAGCTGCACTGATAAGTATTTCGAAAGCAGCAATTAGCGTTTTAAATTCACGGTAGAGGGGCAGACACTGCCAGCTGCCGACCCAATACCCATCCTCTCTAACTCATGAGCAGATTCCCAATTTGTTTGGGGTGTGACTGTGACCATCTACAAAACTTCATTTCCCGCCTCCCTTGCAGCTAGAGGTGGCTGTGTGGCACAATTCTGGCCAAGGAGATGACAAGCAGAAGTTAATGGGCGGGACTGCTAGGAAAGCTCTTTAAGGGGGGCAGAATCAGGTGTGAATAGCCGTTTACGCGTCCCATCTTCCTACCTGGACCACAGATGCAATCCTTGGAAGTGGCGCAGCCATCTTGTGAGCATGAAGACAAAGGCCGCACTCTAAAGATGACTGAATGGAATGTTAGAAGGACATTGGGCCATTGAGGGCAGCCCTCGACAGCTAGCCTGTGAGTTCATGAGAAGAATAAAAGCCCTGGTATGTATAAACCAGGGAGCCCTGGTGGTGCAGTGGTTAAGTGCTCAGCTGCTAACCAAAAGGTCAGCAGTTTGAACCCACGAGTGGCTCTGCAGGAGAAAAGACCTGGCGATCTGCTCCCATAAAAGAGTACGGCCTAGGAAGCCCCATGGGGCAGTTCTACTCTGTCTTATAAGGTTGCTATGAGTTGGAATCGATTAGACGGCACACAACAACAACATGTATAAACTGGTGGCTGTGTTTCTACTACTTGTAGCTGAAAACAGTCCTAACAGATACAAGTGACAAATAGGACCCAAGCCTTCTAAAAAAGTCATATTCGTCCCAGCCGCAGACTGCCCTTATCTGTCTGTTTATTCCCATTCCCATTCCCTTCTTTGGGATACAAAACCAGTCCTCAATGAATAAGGACTAAGTTGTTGCTGTGTGCCATCGAATCGATTCTGACTCATAGCAATCCCACGTGGCAGAGTAGAACTTCCCCATAGGGTTTTCTAGGCTGAAATCTTTAGGGGAGCAGATTGCCAGGTCTTTCTCCCATGGAGCGACTGGTGGGTCTGAACCACTGACTTTTCGGTTAGCAGGTGGGTGCTTAACCATCACACCACCAAGGCTCCTAAGGACTAAGAACTGCCCATCTATAAAGTGTTGTGGGGCACTGAAACAAACTGTGTGACTCTAAGGGACTCGCAGTACCATCAGGAAGACAAGGCATTGCCCAGGAAATGGTAACTAATAGATTCTACGTCACCATCCACACGCTCAACTCTTGCAGCATACATACAGGACAATGTATTCCACCTGCGTCAGCCAACCTCCGCTCCTGCCCCTCGTTTCCCACTCAACCTCTCCGCACTTCATCCTCCACAAAAATGCCCACTGGAGCCCATCTCTCCCTTGTTTGGCCCCCATTAGAAAAAATACAACCAGAACGTTCCTTAGAAGCTAAGATGGTGAGACTTTGGCTCCCATACTTTGGACACGTCATCAGGAAAGGCCATTGCTAGAAAAGGATGTCATGGTTGGAAAGTGGAGGGTCAGTGAAAACAAGGGAAACCCTCCATGAGATGGATTGACATGGTGGCTGAAACGATGGACTCAAACATACCAAGAATCATGAAGGTGGCGCTGGATGTGGCCACATTTCTTCTGTTGTGTATAAGGTCGCCGTGAGTTGGAGCTGACTAGATGGCAACTAACAACAACAAGATTCCATAGGCACCCAACCTCCTCCCCATCTCACCTCACAGCCAGGCTTCTCTGCTGTCATCGTGGGCACTGCCCACCTGCCCCAAGGCATCTCCTTGGGCACCAAGCTACTGATAATGTTTATACCTGAGTCTTCTTGCGGTGTGGCTACCTTCACTTACTTTCAGGTTACTTGGGCAAAGGGCCAACAGTTTCTGCTGAATAAAAATGCTTTGGCTTGGCATCATTTAGGAAAGGAGGAAGCCTAACTAGGAAGTCAGGATTCTAGGGCATGGCACATTTATTGAGCCTAGAGCTCAAGGGAGCCCTGGCAGTGCAGTGGTTAAGCACTCCGGTGCTAACTGAAAGGTTGTCAGTTTACATTGACCAGCTGCTCTGTGGGAGAAAGATGTGGCACTCTGTGTCTGTAAAGATTAAACCCGAAACCAAACCGAACCCATTGCCTTTGAGTCGATCCCAACTCATAGCAACCCTATAGGACAGAGTAGAACTGCCCCATAGTGTTTCCAAGGCTGTAATCTTTATGGAAGCTGACTGCCACATCTTTCTCCCACAAATCAGTTGGTGGGTTTGAACTGCCGATCTTTCGCTTAGCAGCCAAGTGCTTAACCACTGTGCCACCATGACTCCTTTCTATAAAGATTACTGCCTTGGAAATCCTATGAGGCAGTTCTACTCTGTCACATGGCGTCATTATGAGTCAGAATCGACTCAACAGCAATGGAGTCCAAGGACATGGTCATACATCTCCCGTGTCACCCAAAGTCCTACTCATACCTGTTCAGAGTTTATTCCACAGTGGTTCCTGACTTGTACCAAGGCAGAGAATTCTGGAAGGGCATACCCCTCCTGCATTACCGAAGGATATTGCTTCCCCTCTCCCCCAGCTCTCATTTTTCTAACACTACTGCAGAGAAGCTTTTGGAAAAAAAAGTACAATTAGGAATGACAGATTTAAATTGCTCCGAAATGCGTATCCATTTATCACATGGGTTCTTTATGAGCATTTCTCCATCTGGATTCCAGCGCCGTGCACAGAGCCAAGTGACAGTTGCAAGGGTCACTGTAAACCATGCTGGCCACTTGGCCAAACCTAAATCCCACTGAGGTCACCCTGTTGGACTTCTGTGAAGTGCAGTCTAGCTACGGGGCCAGCCAGAGGAGTCCTGTGGCCTTGGTGATAGTAAAGCTCTGCTCTCCCCTGCTGTTGTCTCCAATGCGGGGCCAACAAATCCACCTTCGCCGAGGGGGACTGCAATGTCACTGAGACCGCCAGGTGATTCCAATCCGAGAGGCCTCTGTGTTTTCAAAGACAGCCCCTTTGCCTCATCTGTGGCCTTGAAGGTATTCTTTTCCAGTGGCATGTTCTTCAGTATCTTGGCTATCTATTGTTTGGGTTGGGAGCAACTTGGCAAGCCCGCTATCCCTCTTTGAATTCTTGATGTCAGTCTTTGACTCGGTTTGGAACCAGGCTCTCTAGTATTGTTATGGATCCTCCCAAAAGATACATACATGTGAACATGACCCTGCTTGGGGAAATAGGGTCTTTTTTAGAAGATCTTATCAGTTTTGTTCAGGACCTCTTGCTGGAGTTGTTGTTAGCTGCTGTCTAGTTGGCCTTCACTTTTGGTGACCCTGTGGACAATGGAACAAAATGCTGCCGGGTCTCGTGCCATCCCAATGTGGAGAGGACCACTGTGATCCATGGGGTTTTCATTGGCTGATTTTCAGAAGCAGATCACCAGGCCTTTCTTCCTAGTCTTAAGTCTGGAAGCTCCGCTGAAACCTGTTCAGCCTCATAGTAACACGCAAGCCTCTAGTGACAGATGGGTGGTGGCTGTGCATGGCTAGAAATCGAATGTGGGTCTCCTGCGTGGGAGGCGAGGGTTCTACCAGTGAGTCACCAATGAGTCCTAATCCAAATCCCTTCTGAGCGATGTCTTCTAAAAGGAGAACCGACATGGAGAGGAGTCAGACCCCCGTGAAAGATGCTAGGTAACTATGGAGACAGATGCACCTACAAGCAGCAAACGAACGGCAAGAAGGAACTGACACAGCCAATACCCTGGTTTGGACTTCTAGCCTCAGGATTGTCAGACAGTAAATTCCTGTTCTTTAAAACCACCCACTTGTGATATTTTGTTACGGCTGTCCTAGGAAGCTAAGATAAGCACATGGTAGGTTTTCAATAAATGTTTGCCAAATTGAATGCTCTAAAGATCTAAGGAGAAGCCCGGGTGGCACAGTGGTTAAGCGCCCAGTTGCTAACCGAAAGGTTGGTGGTTCAAACCCACTACCCGCTCTAGCAGAAAAAGATGTGGCAGTCTGCTTCCAGGAAGATTATATTCTTGGAGACCCTATGGGGCAGTTCTATTCTGTCCTATAGGGTCAGTAGGAGTCAGAATAGGCTCAACTGCAATGGGTTTTTGGTTACTGATCTGAGGTTTTATAGAATAGAATTCAGTAATCAAGGAACCCTGGTGGTGCAATGGTTAAGTGCTCGGCTGCTAACTGAAAGGCTGGTGGTTCAAATACACCCAGTGGCTCTGCAGGAGCCTGGCAGTCTGCTTCTGTAAAGATTATAGCCAAGAAAACTCCATGAGATAGTCCCACCCTGTCACATGGGGTTGCCATGAGTCGAAAGTTGATTCTATGGCATCCAACAACAACAACATTCAGTAATTTATCTACCAAGAAGGACTCGGTGAATGCAAGCTACCTGATCAGCCTGGGCTGGGTCCTCTGTGAAGCTGTGCCTAACCCTTCCAAATACAGCCATGACTCCCTCTCTCACGCCACCGGTCTTCTGGGCACAAACCAACATTCTTGTATTTCCCACCCTGATTTGCCATTATTTATTTCCATGCCTACTGTGAACTCCTTTTAGAGGAGGGACTGTGTCCTACTCATTTGCATATCTCTACAAGCACTGGTCCCGTAAAGACTGACAGCCTCGGAAACCCATGGGGCATTGTACTCCATCCTATAGGGTTGACATGAGTTGGAATTGACTGGGCAGCACACAACAATAATAACAGGAACCCTGGTTAAATGCCTGGCTTCTAGCTGACAGGTCGGTTGTTCAAACCCACCCGGCAGCACCGTGGAAGAAAGGCCTGGCAATCCACTTCCATAAAGATTAAAACCAAACCCGTTGCTGTTCCTTGGGAGAAAGACCTGGCAATCTGTTTCCATAAAGAGTACAGCCTTGGAAACCCTATGGGGCAGTTCTACTCTGTCCTATAGTGTTGCTATGAGTAGGAATCGACTGGATGGCGGTGGGTTAGCAATATATACAACCAAACATGCATCCATTCATACTTTCTACATGTGCAGTACAACAATATTGGTTACATATTTCACATTGTGTCACCATTCTCACTGTCTCTGCCCATACTGCTTCATCCCCATTAACTTAGGCTCTCTGCCCCTTGAAATTCTCATCTTTGCTTTAGATTAACTGCTGTCAGTTTAAACTCAGATAGATAATTCTTTATAAGAGTGCAATGGTCGAGGCAAACCTTCTTCATTAATTGGGCTAAACCGGTATTTAGTTTAAGGATGGCTTCATGGGAGTGTTTCAGTTCAATATTTAAAGATTATTTCTGGGTACTAGAATTGGGGGTATCCCCAGTCTCAATGGATCTAGTAAGTCTATAAACCATGAGGTACTTTTTGACTTTGGGACTTGGAGAGGTTGTTTGGACAGGGCAAAAGCTTCCATGGGGAAGGTGCTGCCTGACACTTGAGCACCACCGGGTAGAATCCTGCTCCTGGGAGCCTTTGGGGCTGGTGTGGGAGGGTGTGGGATGAGCCCAGCAGCCCCAAGAGCCTTTTAAATGAAAAGGTTGGACCTTCGCCCTTTTATAGAAAAGGTCACCACCATCATCAAAGAAGAGCCCCACTCGGAGAGCAGCCAAGAAAGAGAATTAAGAAGATGCTGTGGAAGCGACATGCGAACCTTAAATCTTCCCCTTTTATCTTCTCCTGGTCTCATCTGGCTGGCTCTGGAGTTCCAAGATGGTGTCCTCCAAGGTTAAGATGGTGGCCGAGGCCAATGGCCCGAATGCATTTCAGATCCAACCCAGGGACTGTCTGTAGAGTTTAGTCATGGTGCCTTTCCAGAGGTGACTTGGGACACAGGCTGTGAACACCATTAGCTCACGAACTCACTATCATTCAACAGTATTGCTAGATGCAGAAGGCAGAAGAGTCAGAAACAAAGGAAGAAACTCTGGCTATGCAAAACCTCAAGAAACTAAAAAACCAACGGCAATGGGGGATAAGACACCAGTGAAAATGTAGAGGTGCTCAAGGCAGGGTAGAGGGGGCAGGAGAAGGTAAACTTGAAGAGAGATGGTAGGAAAGGTTCCCACACTCATCAGGAGAGGAAAGCAAGAGGTGAGAGAGCGGGCTGGTGAAGAATACTGAATGTACCGTGGACTGCCAGAGGAATAGACAAAACTGTCTTAGAAGAAATACAACCGGAATGCTCCTTAGAAGCCAAGGTGGTGAGACTTTGGCTCGCTTACTTTGGTCACATCATCAGGAAAGACCAAGCGCTAGAAAAGGCCATCATGTTTGGTAAAACAAAAAGTCAGCGAACATGAGGGAAAACTTCAGTAAGATGGACGGACACAACAACCGCCACAATGGACTCAAACATACCACTGATCAGGAAGACGGAGCAGAATTGGGCAACGTTTCATTCTCTTGTACATATGGTCGCCATGAGTTGGAGTTGACTCGACTAACAACAAGAGATGGGAGCAGATGAACGGTCAACAAAGGAGAGAAGGAAGAAGGGACCTGAATGACAGCTCGGTCTACCGAGATTTTCAAGGTAAGCTGCGTTCAGAGACTGCAGATCAGAAGCCCATCGCAGAAACTCACTAAGGGGAAGCAGTGAGGCTCCCACGGGCCACTACCTGCAGCTCAGGTGCAGTTATCCCCAAAGGCCCAGAGCTGGTCCCCACGGCATCACAGCATCCTTTGAGGATACAGCACCTGGCTGCACACAGACCACGCTAATCTCTCCCCTCATGCATTTATAGGACACACTGACAATATACTTAGAATTGACGTAGCCGTCCATTTAAAACTTGCTTCCTGTGGTGGGGCCAACTATTTTATGAAGTATCATGAGAACAGGTAAATGCAGTAAACTTTTACACACATTGCCACGTGTCTGAAAATAACTTGGCCAACTATTTCAATCAACGAGAAGGCTCCTAACTAGAAACCGCAGGTTTCAAGTTTTTCTTACATTGGAAAGGAGTCCCTGGGTACTGCAAACAGTTAATATGCTCGGCTGCTAACCCTAAAGGTTGGAGATTCGAGTCCACCCAGCGGCACCTTGGAAGGAAGAACTGGCAGTCTACTTCTGAAAAATCAGCCGTTGAAAACCCTATGAAGCACCGTTCTACTCTGACACACATGGAGTCACCATGAGTTGGAATCGATTTGATGGCAACCAGCTTTTTATATTGGAACAGGTGGTGGTGGCAGTGGGAGTGTTCCTGCCTCTAGCTGTCTAATTCTCCCACTCCGCTGTAGGGATAATACCAACAAACGAAATCGGGGGTGCTGAGGCTCTGGTTTTCTCTGGGGCAGAACAGCGCTCCAAGCTCCTATTTCTTGAAAGGCCTCCAGGTCTGGCAGGTGCAAGGCTGGTGCCGGAAGCAGCAGCTAGGTTTTATTTAGACTTCGGACTTCCTTATTTAACCCCCAGGGGTTCATGGCTTGAGGTCAAAGCTGTACTTTTTCACACACCAGCTCTCTGGTCAGAGTTCAAATGCAGAAGAAAGGTGGTTCTATAGGGCCAGGTGGTGAATGACTTAGTTAAAATGGCAATGAGCTTTGCCATCTGGTCACCAACTTGGTCTCTGAAGAGCCCTTCCTGCTATAGATGTAGAAAGTTGGGTGGCTGAGATCCTATCTGCAGGGCACCTGAAGCTCCTGCCCTCAAGAGATTAAGATATGTTGCGATTCTTGGTGTGAAGTGATACTGTTTGGGAAAAAAAAAAAAAATTGGGATGGGGGAGGAAAAGGGACCACAGTAATTCTATTCTAAGGAGCCCTGGTGGCACGGTGGTCAAACGCTGACCGAAAGGTCTGTGATTCGAACCCACCAGCCTCTCCACCAGAGAAAGGTGTGGCAGTCTGCTTCCATAAAGATTACAGTCTTGGAAATCTTAGGGGGTGGTTCTACTCTGTCCTACAGGGTGGCTACAAGTCCAAATCGACTCATTGGCAACAGGTTAATTCTATGCCAATCAAACAAAAAGAAAGCCAAACCAACAAATATTTGCATAAAGAGATAAAACTGGCAGGTTCCCCCTGGGTTCTAGTGGAAAAGCTATGTTTCTGAAGTCAGAGAGTCCTGCGTTTGAACTCCAGTTCCGCCGCTTATTGCTGTGCTACCTCGGGCACGCTGCTCAACCTCTCTGAGCCTCCATTTATCTGCCTGTTAAATCGGACAAGTCATACTAACATCGTAGATTTTTTGCAGCACACGTTACCACCAGTTGCCACTGAGTCAGCTCCGAGTCATGGCAATTTTATGTGTGTCAGAGTAGAACTGTGCTCCATAAGGTTTTCAATGGTTTACTTTTCACAAGTAGATTGCCAAGGTTTTCTTCCAAAGTGCCTCTGGGTGAACGCAAACCAACAACCATTCAGCTAGCAGCAAGTATGTCAACGCTTCGCACCGCCCAGGAACTCCTACAGCCCCCATGGCAGGCACTTAGTCCACGTCAGCCCCTTGACAAGCCAGCAGCAAACTCCAGATAGAAACAAGAAGTTCCTACCTAGTCGCCCAGCATCATTATCTTCACACCAAACAGAAATCAGAGAATAACTGAAAAGATTTATCCTCAACACTTTTGTGGGTACTTCCTATGTGAAACTCACCCACTCGGTGCCATTAGCATCTTCTTATGTCTGCCATGCAACTTACGATCCTCTGGGCAGGGACCCATCTCATATTTCCTCGTTCACCCCGTGGCCTCGCAACTGTCTTACATAAATAGGCATTCAATATTTATAAAGTGATTGATTTCCAATGGATGAGCGTGGGGGTTCTCTTACTTGTTATTATTTTCCTCCCTTCAGCGGATAAGACTTTTATCTCTGCGAGCGTGGGGTGGGTTTTTACTGTGACAGCCTGCTGACGGCATCGCATGCCCTTCATTTGTACCCAGGGTGTTCTGCTGCGCCTGCAATTTGGAACTAAGTGCCAATCTATCTTACGCTCTCAATCGGTCATGGATTAGAAGCCTAGAATATACGTCCCTCCAAAGTCTGAGCTGCAGGGACAGAGCCATCTTGTCACAAACCATCTTCCCTGGATGACATGCAGAAGACCCACCTGGCCCTGCATTCGGTCCGGGAGCCCGCCTCATTTTCTGGTACTTCCAACCATCACAGCCACATTACAGCCACAATGGATATTTGCAATCTGATCCAACCCTGGAGGAGTATGAGATTCTGCAACCATCCAGAAAAGATCTCAGCATATCCATTGGCGTCCTGGAGTGAAGTCCAGTTTACTGAATTCTAATTCTTCATAAGAGTTTGGAGAAAGTACAGCCAGAATGGTCCTTGGAAGTGAGGGTGGAGAGACATCATCTCACTTACTTTGGCCATGTCATCAAGAGGGACGAATTCCTGGAGAAGGACATTGTGCTTGGTAAAGCAGAGGGTCAGTGAAAAAGAGGGAGACCCTCAACGAGGTGGATTGACATAGTGGCTGCAACAACGGGCTCAAACATGTCTACTGTTCTCAGGATGGCGCAGGATTGGGCAACACTTAGTCCTGTTGAACAAGAAGTCGCTATGAGTCATAGCTGGCTCAAAAGCACCTAACAACAACAACAGCAGCAACAACCTGAATTGCAAGGGTTCGATCCACAACTGATCACAGGGACGGCACAGAAACGGGCAGCATTTCGCTCCACTGTGCCTGGGGTTACCACAAGTCAGAGCTGACTCGACAGCAGCTAACCACGATAATTCTTTGGAAATGGATGATCCAGCAGCAGCCAGAATGGTCGATTGAGCATAACAGGTCACCCCCTCATTGTGTGAGATAACAGAGTTTACAGGAACTTAAGAAGCCCTGGTGGCACAGTTATTAAGTGCTCAGCTGCTAACTGAGAGGTTTAAAGCCACCAGCTGCTCCACTGGAGAAAGATGTGGCACTCTGCTTCTATAAAGATTACAGCCTTGGAAATGTGCTTCTCAGTTCAACCAAGTATACAAGACCAAATGGGCAACGCCTGCCCAAAAGCAAAGACGAGGAGGCAGGAAGAGACAGGAAAACTAGACGAATGGGCACGGGGAACACGGAGCAGAAAGGGGGAGAGGGCTGACATATTGTAGGGGTTGCAATCAGTGTCACCAAATAATTTGTGTATAAATTTTTGAATAAGAAACTAATTTGTGCTACCAACTTTCACCTAAGGCACAATGAGAAAAAAAAAAAAAAGATTACAGCTTTGGAAGCCCTTTGGGTCAGTTCTACTCTATCCTATAGGGTCACTATGAGTCAGTATTGCCTTGATGGTAGTGGGTTTGGTTCTGTTTTTGGCTTTACAGTAACTTCTTCATCAGGTGACCTTTGGGATATAAACTCCTGGACAGCCAGGGCACAACATCTTTTGTGCTGTGGGTGTCTAATGTGTGGTGGGCACTCAGACAGTGTAAGAGAAGGGGGATGGTGATGACTCAGTAGCAAAACCCACAGCAGACAGTGAGGGTGGAGGCAGGTGGTGTCCACAGAAAGATTGCTGCAGCGCAAAAGAGCTGGGAATAAACGTCCTCCATAAATCCTGCATCCTCATGCTTAGGTTGTCTGTCACCTAATCTAGGATTACTCTAGACTGTGGCTAGGTTTAGGAGCCCTGGTAGCACAATGATTAAGTGCCCAGCTGCTAACTGAAAGGTTACAGCCTTGGAAACCCTACGGCGCAGTTCTACTTTATCCCATGGGGTTGTTATGAATGAGAATTGACAGCACCTAACAACAATGTGTATTTTACGTAAATATATTATACATATATAAAGCCAAACCGAACCTGTTGCCACCAAGTTGATTCTGACTCACGACAATCCCATGCGTTACAGAATAGAACTGCCCCATGGGGTTTTCTAGGCTGTAATCTTTATGAGAACAGGTCGCTAAGTCTTTCTTCTGTGGTGCCACTGGGTAAGTTTGAACCGCCAACCTTTTGGTTACAGCTGAGTGCTTAACTGTGGCGCCATCCAGCAGCTACGTGAGAGAAGGACCTGGTGATCTTTTCCTGTAAACATCACAGCCTAGAAAACCCTATGCGGCAGTTTTACTCTGTCACATGGGGTCGCTATGAGTGGTCATTGACTCAACAGCACCCAACAACAACATGGCCAGCCTTCCTGGGAAGAAAGGAATAACCAAGATCCGGATGTTGGGAAACTGCAGGCACAATAGAGATTTCTAGTTTTTCACACAGCAAGAAAAGGAGCGAGACACGTCAGTGCCCCTCCCATCTGCCCCGTTCAGGAAAAGACTCATGGGCAACCCCCAAATAGCAATCCAAGCCAACTCTCCATCCTCCAGGGACCAAAGACCCTGTGTCATGGATTGAATTGTGCCCCCCAAAATGCGTGTAAATCCTACCTCTATGCTGTTAGTGAGGTGGGATTATTGGCAGTTGAGATATTAATGAGGCAGGACTCAATCTACAAGATTAGGTTGTGTCTTAATTCAATCTCTTTTGAGACATAAGAGAGAAGTTAGCAGAGAGATATGGGACCTCATATGACCAAAATAGTGGAGCCAGGAGCGTGTCCTCTGGACCCAGGGTCCCTGGGCTAAGAAGCTCCTAGAGCAGAGGAAGATTGATGACGAGGACTTTCCTTCAGAGCTGACAGAGAGAGAAAGCCTTCCCCTGGAGCTGGCACCCTGAATTCGGACTTCTAGTCTCCTAGACTGTGAAAGAATAAATATCTGTTTGTTAAAACCATCTACTTGTGGTATTTCTGTTATAGCAGCACTAGGTAACTAAGACACCCTGTTCGTGGAGGTTCCAGACTTCTGGTCTGTTCCATCTCTCCTTCTTCTGCATGTCTTGCAGTAACGTGGTCATTTATTGGAGGCACTTTTAGAAGAATAGGGCACAATGTCTATGTTCAGGGCCATTATTACCACAATTATTACAACAATGAGTGTTTCCACCCGTGAATTTCGAACCAGTCAGTGCTTTTGTTCTGAGGTGCTTCTGCCAAAACGATGGCAAGGGAGCAAGTTAGTTAAAAGACATTAACTGGGCATCCACTACATTGGGAGCAAAATAGTTTGTGCATCCAATTAAATTTTAGGCTTAGGAGAGGGAGTGAGAGAGAAGGAAGGAGAGAGGGATCCAGAAAGGGTCTCTTGACTCATAATTAACTACAAAATAAACAGCTCTCTCACAAAATGGGGCCCTCTTTCCTGCACTCCTACTTTTCAATTAGCTCTATGTTATTCTGGTCTCCTCTATTACTGGAGATAATCAGGGCTTGGCTGTAATTAATTGTTCTAATGTACCCAGGAGCAGAGCCAGTCCAACGCTGGGGAAGTTGGCCATATCTGCTCATTTCCCCAATGAGCCCCTGGTAGATGGGCTCCTAGTTCAGCATGACCACAGTGCCCTGTGGGTGGGTGAGGCAGATGGGCAGAGACATATGTGAGTGGCATCTGGCTCCACTGCTGCCCTGGGGTGCTGGGCAAGTGTCCTTCTGTCTCCCACCATCTTCTTCCCGGCTTCCCATCACAGCCACAGTAGCCCCAAGCTCTTATTGTCAGGGACCTTGAAAATCAAAACAGCTCCCATGTCTGAGCACGTGGGGGTGGAAGGCTCTGAGCAGACCATTACTCCAGCCCTCACCCCAGGTATTATCATCTCTGGAGAACAGACCAGAGCAATGAGGCTTGAAAAGGGTACAACATAGGATTGGGGGGGAAGAGGCCAAGCTGGAAAGGGTCCTTGGGTGGCATAAGTGGTTTGTGATTGACTGTTAATCTAAAGGTTGGCAGTTCAAATCTACCCAGTGGTGCTGTGGAAGAAAGGCCTGGCGATCTGCTTCCATAAGGATTGTTGTTGTTGGGTGCTGTCGAGTCGATTTTCAGCTCATAGCAACCCCATGCGACAGAGCAGAAGTGTCCCATTGGGTTTTCTAAGCTATAATCTTTATAGGAGCAGGTCATCAGGTCTTTCTCCTGTGAAGCTGCTGGGTGGGTTTCAACTGCTGACCTTTCAGTTAGCAGCCAAACGCTTAACTGTTGAGCCATTGGGGCTCTTCATTCTATACAGTTCACAGACAAGAAAACCCTATGGAGCAGTTCTACTTTGTAATACATGGAGTCGCCATGAGTTGGAATCGACTCAACAGCAACGAGTTTGGCCAAGCTAGGGTCTGAACCTCAGGAGGCAGGCACGGGCACTCTTCCTTGTAGGAACCCAGTGGCTTTTCAGACCCAAAGTTCCTGCAGGAGGTGACAGCAATGCCTTGTGTGGGACACTGGCGAAGAGAGACAGAGATAGCGACAGAAGGGGAGGTCAGAGGGCGGGGGAAGAGTGGGGTTCACGCCAGAGAAAAGGAAGTAAGACTCAGAGGTTTATTCAGTACCCACAGGGGGCAGAGCTGAGAAAAGGAAAGAGAAATGAAAGGACAAAGCAGAGAGGAAAGACGGCAACTGGGGTGGGGTGCGGGGCACCGGGTGGGGGGCATGGAAGTAAAAGGGAGGGTGTATGAGTGTCCTGTGGCCACTGTAACAAAGAACCACAAAGTGAAGTGGGGCTTAAAACAACAAAAATGCATTCTTTCTCAGTTCTGGAGGCTGGGAGTCCAAAATCAAGGTGTTGGCAGGGCCGTGCTCCCTCTGAAGGTCTACGGAAGAATACTTCCTTGTCTCTAGTTTCTGAAGGTTGCTTGCAATCCTTGGCGTGTGGCTTCATCACTCCAGTCTCTGCCTCCGTCTTCACATGGCCCTCTTCCCTGTGCGTCTGTGTCTAAACTTCCCTCTTCTTATGACACCAGTCACATTGGGTTTAAGGCCCACCCTACTCCAGCGTGACCTCACCTTAACTTGATTACCTTTGTGAAGATCCTATTTCCAAATAAGGTCACACTCACAGGTACTGGGGGTTAGGACTTAAATCTTTTTGGGGAACACAAACCAATCCATAACAGAGGATCTGGCCAGAAAGGGGCGGACTGCTATTTTAGCACCCTCCGCCCCCATTTGTCAGTTTGTTGTACTGTGGTGGATTGCATGTCACTGTGATACTGGAAGCTGTGTCACAGGTATTTTAAATACCAGCAGGATCACTCATGTTAGACAGGTTTCAGTGGAGCCTTCAGACTAAGACAGACTAGGAAGAAAGGCCTGGCAATCTGCTTCCAAAATCCAGCCAATAAAAACCCTATGGCACAATAGCATATTGTCTGATACAGTGCAGGAAGATGAGTGAGCCCCCTAGTTGGAAGGCACTCAAAATACTCAGTGGCCACGACAATGGACTCAAGCATACCAATGAGCCCAAAGATGTACACGGGTTGCCATGAGTTGGAGCTGCTTCAGTGGCAGCTAACAACTATTTTGGCCTCTATGTGTCACACCCCTCATCCAGAGAGCTCCTGAGATTCCCAAGATCACTCCTTGCCCATGAACTTCTGGAATTTAACCAGTTTTAACACAAAAAGAGAACCAGAGAACTTCAAACTTAAAATATGTGGACTCATATTTTCCACCTATTTGCACAAGGTCAGGGGGTCGGGAAGAGAATGCCCAAAACATCTCGAAATGTACCAGTTTTCCTTCCATGGAGAGAGGGTTCTATGGTGTCTCTTGGACCGTTTATGGGGTAAAAGCATCTTTAATTTGTTGGGCTGGAAGGTTGGAGGTGTTTCTTTTCACAAGTGTCCAAAACTCCGCTGCTGTTGAGCTGATTTCAACTGGTGGTGACCCCAGATGTTATGGAGTAGAGCTGCTCCATATGGTATTCTTGGCTCGGGTCTTTACAGAAGCAGATCACCAGGCCTTTTCTTCTGCAGCAACGTTAGATAGGTTCGAACTATCAACTTTTTGGTTAGTAGACAAGTGCAAACTGTTTGCACCATCTAGAAACCTTTCTCTACTACCAGCCACCAGGAAATACAAGACCAGGTTTTTGAGATGTTCTGTGCCTCCTACATAGCTGTGGTGGAGAAACCACCCTGAAAAAAGATGCCTCTAAGACTTGAGTCTCTGAAAGTTATAGGAAAAGAATTATTTGGGGAATCTCAAATGCTCAGAGAAAGGTCCTGGGCGGTGCAAATGGTTGGCGCTTCACCATGGACCAAAAGGTTGGTGGTTCAAACTGACCCAGTGGCACCATGGAAAGACCTGGCAATCTGTTTCCAAAAAGATTACAGCCGAGAAAACCCTATGGAGCAGCTCTACTCTGTAACACACGGGGATACCATGAGTTGGCACTGACTTGACAGCAATGGTTTTTTTTTTTTTTTTGGTTTATGCTCAGAGAGTGTTTATAGTTTCTTCTTCCCATCTAAGTTAAGCATTACAAGTCATATGCAATGCCTTTTTCATGTGCATGCCAAACAAAGCCATCACCAATAATTAAACAAGGCACCCATCAAAACTGTACCCAGAAACCATTGCTTCGTACAGACCCTGAGTGTTGGGAAGGTGTCTCCTTAGCTGTGGAGTGAGGTGACCCAGCTGCTTCTATTATCCTGTGTATTTTCTTACCTGTGTGCCAGGAGCTCTGAGTCAGTTCACAGGGAAGCTGAGCTTGAAGGTCAGTCACTGGCTGGATGTGAGTGTATTGCAGGCGTGGCTTCACCCATGCAGGCAGTGGACAGTGGGGTGTTGCTCTGAAATTTCAGCACTGGGGTGGTTATTCCTCGTGTGTGACTCTGAGTCACTGTATTAGTTTCCTGCGTTCCTGAGTGGTGTGAATGAATGATTGGCATTCGTCTACTAACCTAAAAGGTTGGTGATTCCAACCTACCCAGTGGTACCATGGAAGAAAGGCCTGGCAATCTGCTTCCATAAAGATTACAGCCAAGAAAACCCTATGGAGCAGTTCTACTCTGTAACACAGGGTTTCCATGAGTTGGAATCAACTTGACAGCAATGTGTTTTTTTTTTTTTTTGGTTTCTTCGGGCTGCCATAACAAAATATTACAAATTGGGTAGCTTTAACAGAACCAAAATTTATTGTCTCAGAGTTATGGAAGCCAGAAGTCCAAATTCAGGGTTCAGCAGGACCACGTTCTCTCCAGAAGACCTAGGGGAGGAACCGTCTTTGCCTCTTCCAGCTTCTAGCAGGTCCAGGTGTTCCCTGGTTTGCGGCTGCAGTGTAAACTCCAACCTCTGCCTCTGTCTTCACGTGGCCAGCTTCCCTGAGTATCTCTTTTATAAGGACACCGCTCACATTGGATTAGGGCCCACCCTACTCCAGTGTGACCTCATGCTAACTTAACTGAAACATCACCCAAGACACTATTTCCGAACAAGATCATGTTCATGAGTACTGGGGTAACTTCATCATAAATTTTTGGATGTCACAATTCAACCCATAACAGACACCATGAATTTATCACTCTGCGTCACATTTTAAAGGATGACCCTAAGACCTAGCCACCTTTTCCAAACCAGTGAAGTCAGCTTAACCCCATAAAAGGAGACCACGGTCTGCTCTCTAATAAGCAAACCATCCCAGGAGGCTGCATACTTTTCTGCAAACATGCAGGACTTAACATATTTCTGAATAGTTCCATTAGGAATTGAGAAACCTTCTCAGGTTCCTCCATGAGGTCCTGGGAGGAGGGGAGATTCCCCTTTAGAGTCCCTGGTCCCTCCTTGGTGAGCGCTTGTCTCATGCCGCCCCTTTATTCCTGGATTCTAGACTACAAGGCCTCACGCCTGGTCTGGCCTGCTTCTTTTCATTCCATCTCGCTGTGGGCAGGGGCTGGGCCTTGGGTCAACTGTTGGGCAGCATTTTAGCACTGGTTCACTTCTGTGCATATAGAATCTTAATCAATCTCTGAGGAACTGATGGAAAGGGGTACCCCGGAGACGGCAGGGGTTCAGCCAGCACCCAGAGAGGCTGGGCTGCAGGGCTGGGCATTTCAGACAAAGACGAGGGCCAGCTTCTGGAAACAGGGCAGCTCAATCTCCTCTCTGCCTGGCTGGGGGCCATGGGCCTCTCCCTCCTTCAACAGGACCCCTCTGTGCCCTCAGCCCATCCTTAGTACCTTGCACTGATCTTAGAAGAAAATAAAGCTCCTGCACATGAAAACGGGGTGCTGCAACCCGAATCCATCATCCGGTGTTCATGTGTGTCAGCGTACAACTGTGCTCCCCCGGGCTGTCGATGGCTGATTTTCGGGTAGTAGATCACCAGGCCTTTCTTTTGAGGCACCTCTGGGTAGTCTTGAACCTCCAACCTTTCACTTAGCAGTCAAAGAGATCACCATTTGCACCACTCAAAAAACCCAAACCAAACCTGCTGCCGTTGAGTCCATTCCAACTCATAGCAGGGACTCTGCGTATGACAGCTATGGCATAAAATAGCGGGCCCAGCACCTGCTGCCAACAGTCCGTGGTCTCGTTTAAGAAATTAAGAAGTGAAAAAGAACACCCGTGAAGCCACGAGAGCGCAGGGGTGCGGCCGGCCGAGAGCGGAAGAAATAGGTATTGGGGGGACAAAGCGGTCCCACCAGAGCCCAGCCCTGCCTCAAAAGCAATTTGCACAGAACAAGGACTTCAATTCGGTACACAGAACACACGTGAGTAGGAGACGAGCCAGCCGACAATATGCTCACCTGTTCGGAAACTAGCTACGTCCTGGTCTGGGTAGGGGGAGTCTCCACGGGCCTCTCAAATTCCCTCTTCTCCGGCTTGCTGCCTACAAGGCCCTTGAAAACACGGATGCTGTGGCTGCCTCCCCCGGAAGCCCCACGTTGCCCCCACCAGATGCTGCCTCTATTTTTAGCCCATACAGAGGTGGCGGTGGGGTGGGGGTGGGCTGCCACACTGACTTCCCCTTTTGTCTCTGAGCTAAGTGTGTAGGTGGCCTTCGATCCACAGGAGAGGCTGGGAGGGCAGGGGGGAGGCTGTGCTCACTGAGCAGGGACGGATTACCCAATAAGCAAGGTACACACGGGCTTAACTGTGCTTACTTACTAATCTGTAGTGCGCAATTTCACCACAACCTTGATGTGGCGAAATTGTGCGTGTGAAACCTATGTGAAATTGTGCACTACAGATTAGTAAGCAAACACAATTAAGCCCGTGCATACCTTGCTAATTGGGTAATGTGTCCCTGTCACTGAGGCAAGCAGGGTGTTCAGAGAGCCAAGGCTGTGTCTGCTATTGGGGGACAGGGAGTGTATTGGGGGCAGAGGGGAAGGAGGACCAGGGAGGAGCCAGCGTCATCGGAGCCCCACCCTTCCTGCTGCCCAGGCTGCTGAGCTCTGTCTCACTCAGAATAAAAGCCCCGGTGGTGCAGTGGTTAAGCACTCGGCTGCTAACTGAAAGGTCGGTGGTTGGAATCCACCAGCCACTCCATGGGAGAAAGATGAGGCAGTCTGCTTCTGTAAAGATTCACAGTCTTGGAAACTCTATGGGGCAGTTCTACTGTGTGCTATGGGTCACTATGAGTCGGAATCAACTTGACAGCAGTGGGTTTGGGACGTGTAAATCTGTGGCTGCTTTTCTATTACTTGCAGCTGAAAACAATTCTAACAAATTCAAGTGACAAATACGACCCAAGAGCTCTAAGAACGTCATATTGGTCCCAGCCTTACCCTGGTCCTCTGATTTTCAACTCCACTCAGGAAGAAGGTCATCTGTGGATGTGTAATTTCTAGCACATTTGAAGCCTCACAGTGAGCCTGTCCAAAGTCAAGTACACCATCCTATTATTTTCTCCCCTGACTCTCTGTTAATGTGGGCATGGGAACCTGTGACCCCGAATTCAGTTCCTCGCTGACAACCTTTCAACTTCTCTCCACCCCTGCTGCCAGCCCAGCTCTGGGGCTTCGTTCTCCCAGGAGTCCCTGGGGGTTGAAGAAAGAGCCCGTCTGGGAGGTAGACGGGTTGGAAAGACCTGTAGGGCAGACGCGTCCTCATGGGGAAACGGGGCATGGAGCTCTGGGAAAGATTAAAGGATCTGATGCAGTGACAACTGCCTGACCGTGTCCTGCACGTGTGTTAGCTACTGTGGAGCCAGCCGCCGACTCACAGCTTCCTCAGGCACAATGGAACGAAATGGTGCCCGGTCCTGCGCTATCCACGTGATCACTTGAGTGTCAGATGCTTGCAATCCGTGTTGTTGTTGTTAGGTGCTGTCGAGTTGCCTCCAACTCATAGTGATCTTCTGTATAACAGGAGGACACATTGCCTGGCCCTACACCATCCTCCCAGTTGTTGCTATGCTTGAGCCCATTGTTGTAGCTACTGTGTCAATCCATCTCATTGAAGGTCTTCCTCTTTTTTTGCTGGCCATCTACCAAGCATGATGTCCTTTTTAGTGATTGGTCTCTCCTGAGGACATATCTTAAGTGAGCAGCAGTCTCACCATGCTCAATTCTAAGGAACATTCTGATTGTACTTCCTCCAAGAATGATCTGTTTGTTCTTCTGGCAGTCCACGGTATATTTAATGTCCTTCGTCACCACCATAATTCAAATGCATCAGTTCTTTAGTCTCCCTTTTTCACTGTCCAGCTTTTGCATTTATATGACACCATGGCTTGGGTTGGGTGCACCTTAGTCATCAAAGTGACATCTTTGTTTTTTAAGATTTTAAAGAGGTCTTTTGGAGCAGATTTTCCCAGCGCAATACATTGTTTGATTTCTTAACTGCTGCTTCCATGGGCATTGATTGTCGATCCAAGTAAAACGAAATCCTTGACAACTTCATGATGTTGCTCATAGGGTTGTCATTGGCTAATTTTTGGAGGTCGATCACCAGGCCTTTCTTCCTAGTTTGTCTTAAGTCTGGAAGCTCCACTGAAACCTGTTCAGCATCATACCAACAGGCAAGCCTCTGCTGACAGACAGGTGGTGGCTGCACATGACGTGCACTGGCCAGGAGTTGAACCCAGGTCTCCTGTATGGAAGGCAAGAATTCTACCACTGAACCACCACCGCGCTCTTCCTGCACATGTAGGTGATTAATAAAGGTTACCCCCTTCCTTTCCTAGAAGCCCACAGCGTCCCCTCCATTCCTACCCAACAAAGATGTGTTTCACATCCTATGCTTCATGACCCTATCCCAAATCTACCATTTAGCCCAATTTGCTTTGCTTTCCCAACCTGTCCCTGTTGCAAGGCCATTTACTGTTCTCTTTCCTTTTAAAAAAACTAAGGTATAATTAATTAGTAAGCAACACTGGTCTCAAGTATATTGAGTTCAGTGAGTTTGATAGAAGAAGACGCCAATGTAACGAAGACCCCAGTTGAGAACTGGGGCATGATGATTGCCCTAGCTAGTTCCTCCTAGCCCCTTCCATTCTATCCTCCCTCCCCCAGGGGCCACCACTACTGCGATTCTATCAGTTCTGCCTTTCCTTGAACCTCAGCAAAGTGGAATTAACCAATCTGTACTCTTTTGGATTAGGCTTCTTGGGTTGCTCAGCCTTTTGGGGTACACCCATTCGTGCTGGGCATCAGCAGCTTGTTCCTTTTTGTTACTGAGCAGTACTCCATCAATGGCATGCATCCCACTTTGTTTATCCATTCACCTGCTGGTGAACATTTGGGATGTTTTCTGTTTTATTGGGACATTCTTGTTTGTTGTAGCCCTTGACTTACTTATGACCTATTCCCAGCTGGTTTGGGCTGTTGCCAGATATATATGCCTGAGTCTATTCACTATTCTTGAGTAGAATCTGATTTTGGGTCATCAAGTGTGTGCTGCACCCTAACACCTATCCACCTCGAGAAGTAGTGGTGATAGTTGTGTGCATCAGATTCTATTAGCAGCTGGGGTTCACCCTCTGGGGGGGCAGGATGCTGACAGGCTTCCCCCAAGTGTCAGTGAGGTAGGTGTGTCTCTATTCCTATAGCACCTTGGTGGGAGGGCACTGCAGCTGTACCTTAGGCCCTCAATGCAAGTACCTCTACTGACTGGTAGGTGTCACCCTCCTTAGACCCCTAAGGCAAGAGGCTAGGTGGTCTGGGGGGAGCTTCAGCCCTCAGTTCCCTGTTGTGGGTCAGTTAGGGCTCTGCTGAATAAGCAGAGATATCAGACCTGGGAAACTTGTTTTTCCAGAAAATCTGCTAAAAAAAAAATGCAGTCAGATCCCTATCAGAACTGCCTTTGGATTATAACCGCCACCTTGTTCCCTGTAAGGATGAAAGTCTGAGATTTGGATCATATATGCTTGGCTGTTTCTGTGTTTTAGCTGGTTCTGTGTTTTTAGTCCAATTAGGGATGGATTTTTGGTCCCTGGGTTTTTTGTGGTTCCTTCTCTCAGGCCGGAAGAATGGGTTAGGAAAAGACCAAAAAAAAAAAAGGGAAAAGCAAAGCCACCACGGAGCCGGAGCCGTTCTCCCTCTGGCTCAGGAAATTCCAATGTTAATAAAGCCGCCTGGGAAGGGTGGGGGAGGGTTCAGAGAGATAGGAGAATAGCATCTCGGAATATAGCCAAAGTTGCTTATCTTGCTTGGAATGATTATTTTATCTGAGATTCCTGAGGGGTGTGTCTCCTATGTGTGCTGGCTGTGTGGAGATTGCCCCCGAGGGTCTGGCCCGCTGAAGCCGCGGTCAGATCCTCCGCTGCCAGTCCAAAGCCCAGCGTCAAGGTTCCCCTGCTGGGACGCTGCACTCCTGGCTCCAAAATCAGTCGCTGCCTCCCGGGGACTTCTCCTCCCGCCAGCCGCGTCGCCGTGCTATCCCCGTGGACCGGCTGGGCCCCCTCCCAGTGTTAGTTCAGGGGAGTAGGGCTGCGCCCCGTGCTTGCGCCGTGACAGCGCCCAGTCAAATGCCCGGCACCAAGGTTCCCCGGCTGGGACGCTGCACTCCCGGCTCCAAAACCAGTCACTGCCTCCTGGGGACTTCTCCCACCAGCTGCGTCACCACGCTGCCTGCACGGACCGGCTTGGCCCCCTCCCGGGGTCAGTTCAGGGGGTAGGGCTGTGCCCCTTGTTTGCGCCGTCACAAGACTTTGTGTTCAGCTCCCCTGGGCCCAGACCTAAGACCAGCGCCAAGGTTACCTGACTGGGACACTGGCTCCAGGCTCCAAAAACAGTTGCTGCTTCCCCGTATTTGTTTGTTCTCCGTCTCTAAATCTGTGTTTGTTGTTCAGGGTTCGTAGATTGTTATGTATGTGATCGATTCACTTGTTTTTCCGAGTCTTTGTTGCAAGAGGGATCCGAGGTAGCGTCTACCTAGTCCACCATCTTGGCCCCGCCTCCTATTGGGACATTCTTAAACAAGTCTTTGTGCAGGACATACGTTTTCATTTTGGGGGTGGTTATTAAATACCAACGTGGCCCTATCATTTTGCCTTCCCAGGAGCAGTGGATGGCAGTGCCACTACCTCCACGTCCTATCAACACTTGGGGGGTTAGGGTTTTAAAAATTAGGCTTTCTACTCAGTGAGTGAGTCCCTGGGTGGCACAGATGATTGATGCGTTTGGCTGCTAACTGAAAGGTTGGCAGTTAGTCCACCCAAAGGTGCTTTGGAAGAAAGTCCTGGAGATCTACTTGCCAAAAATCAGCCACTGAAAACCCTATGGAGCACAGTTCTACTCTGACACACATGGGGTCACCATGAGTTGGAATCGATTCCACGGCAACTAGTGGTTGGTTACCCATCGGAGAGACCCAAACATAAATGGTAGCATGAAGGCACCCTTCCTGTTCCTCCATGGCAGGGTGAGGAGACTCCCATTGGATTCGTCAACGGAGCACTCTAAGAGACGCCAGCTTCAAAGAGCGGAAGGAGACAAGCTCTCGCGTGGGCGGCTGCAGAGAAGCGGGGTTACTGGAGGCCACAACTGATAGGGTACTTCAGAGACCCTTCAGAGGAAGCAGCAACAACGAAGTCACACATGAAAAGCGAGCAGCATCTGAAAGCTTCCTGTATGCACACACCAGGGAGGGACTAGTCTGAGTTTGTGGGTGAGGAGTGATTTTTCTGGTATGAGAAGAAAAAAGAAAACAAAACAGCTACGCTCTGCAAGAAAGCCAGCCCACGGAGCCAGAGCCTGGCTGACCCGGGGATGAAACAACCTGTCTTCCGGTGAGAGGCTTGGGCTGTCTGAGACAGCCCCCCAGCACCCCAAGCCCCAGCCCCTCAAAATCAAGAGGAGAACGGTAAATCCCAGGACTTTGTACTTGGCAATGGATTCTTAGGTATGACCACAAAAGCACAAGCAACAAAAGAAAAAAAAAAAAGATAAATTGGATTTCATCAAAATGAAAAAACTTTTGGGCGTCAAATGACTTTATCAAGAAAGAGAAAAGAAAATATTTGGAAATCAAGTATCTGTTAAGGGTTTAACATCTAGAATATATAAAGAGCTCCTGCAACTCAACAACAAAAAGACAAACAACCCAATTGCAAATTGAGCAAAAGATCTGAACAGACATTTTTCCAAAGAAGATCTACAAATGGCCACTAAACACATGAAAAGATGTCTCAACAGTCATTAGTCATTAGGGAAATCTGAATCAAAACCATAATGAGATACCGCTTCACATCCACTGGGATGGCTATTGTCAGAAGAAAAAAAAAAAACAACAGAAAATAACAAGTATTGAGGATGTAGCGAAATTAGAGCCCTCATCCATTGCTGGTGGGATTGTAAAATGGTGCAGCTGCTGTGGAAATCAGTTTGGTGGTGCCTCAAAATGTTAGAGACAGAGTTACCATGTGACCCAGCAATTCCACTCCTAGGTATACAGCCAAGAGACTTGAAAGCAGGCACTCAAACAGAAACTTGCACGCCAGTATTGACTGCAGCACCTTCACAGGAGCCAAGAGCGGAAACAACCAAGTGTCCATCAAGAGATGAACAGATAAACAACATGTAGTATATCCATAAGACAGGACCTTATTCAGCCATAAAGAGAAAAGTCCTGATACATGTGATGACATGGATGAACCCTGAAGATCTCATGCTGCGTCAAATAAGTCAGACACAAAAGGACAAATATTTTATGACCCCACTTATATGAAGTACCTAGACCAGGCAAATTCATAGAAACAGCAAGTAGATTAGTGGTTGACAGGGGCTGAGGTAGACCCTCAATGAGATGGACTGACACAGTGGCTGCAACAATGGGCTCAATCATAACAACAATTATGAGGATGGTGCAGGACCAGGCAGTGTGAAGTTCTGTTGTACATCAGGCCATTATTAGCTGGAATCGACTCGACGAAACCTAACGATAACAACAGGGGTTGGGGCGTTATTGCTTAAGGGGCACTGAGCTTCTGTTTGGGATGATATAAAACTTTCGGAAATGAACGGGGGTGATGGTCATACAGCATGGTGATGGTAATTAACGCCACAGAGTTGTACACTTCAAAATAGTTAAACAGCAATTTTTATGTTACATATATTTTACCTCAATAAAGTCAAAAACAAAACAAAAACAAGAGGAGACTGGAAGGAGCTCCTTCTGCCCAGTACTGCTCCTGGAATGAACCCAGGCTTGTCCCATCGAGGAGTGAAACGCCCCAGGCCTGAAAGCGAACCGTCCTCCTGGTGTTGTTTGTCTTATTTATCTTTGCCTTGAAGCTTGAGTTCTCAACAGTGCGGGCCCATCACTGCTGACTCAGCTGCCTGGGCCCAAACTCATAAAACCCTATTTAAAAAAGGTCCAATGATTTTATTTTCTGATCATAAATATGAGATTTAATTAGCAGCTCGCTGCTAATGAAGTCGCGGAGGAAGGCAGCATGGAGATGCCAAGAGACGGACAAGGAGAACATTCCACATAAAACAGGACTGTGTGGCCTCGCGTGTTAACTCTTGCCTCCTCTGCCCTGACTGTCCTCTGGCCCCTCGCTGGGGCCTTCCTAGGCCACACATCTGCCACGAGCCCCGGGAAAGCAGGAAAACATCTGGCGCTGAGGACAAGGAAGACCTGCTCCCACAAGCAGAGCATTGGATGTGGACTGTGGCTCTGATGTCCTCTCCTCGGTCAGTGGGAAGCTCCTGTGTGCTGTGAAGCCACACTAGACCACCCAACTTTAGGGCACAGCTTCAGTGTCCAACTTCTGCCCTCTCCAGAAAACGCCTCAGAGCATTCTCCATGACAGAAAGAGGGACCGAGAATAATACAGGAGTCCCTGGGTAGTGCAAAGGGTGAATGCACTCAGCTCCTAACTGTAAGGCTGGAGGTTCAAGTCCAGCCAGAGATGCCTTGGAAGAAAGGCCTGGTGATTTACTTCAGAAAAATCAGCCACTGAAAACCCCACGGAGCACAGTTCTACTCTGACACACAAAGGGTCGCCGTGAGGAATAATACAGAGTCTCTTACAAACAAGCTTAAGGAAAAGCCGCTAGATCCCAGCTACTCTGCTTTCGTTAGAAATGGGTGGGAGGGCACCCAGCAACTTGGCATGTTCTGTTTTGCAATGGATAGTTATAGGTTAAATTGCGTCCCCCAAAAGACATGTTGAAGTCTTAACCCTGAACCTGTGAACGTGACTGTTGGGGACTGAACTGTGTTCCCCCAAAATATGTTGTAAATCCTAACTCCTATACCTGGGGCTACAATCCCATTTGGGAATGGGTTTTCTGTGTTATGTTAATGAGGCAGTATTAGGGTCGGGTATATCTCAAGCTCTTTTGAGATATAAACTGAGCAGATTAGGTAGAGACAAGCAATCAGGGATGGGAGGAGATAGATGTCATACCGCATAAAGTCACCAGGAGCCAAGGAACAAGGACCTTCCCCCAGAGCCTAAAGAGAGAGAAAGCCTTCCCCTAGAGCCAATGTCCTGAATTCCAACTTCTAGCCTCCTACACAGTGAGAAAATAAATTTCTGTTTGCTAAAGCCACCCATTTTGTGGTATTTCTGTTAAGGCAGCACAGGATAACTAAGAGGAGCCCTGGTGGTCCAGTGGTTAAGTGTTCGGTTGCTAACCGAAAGGTTGGAGGTTTGAACCTACCAGGCACGCTGAGGGAGAAAGGTGTGGCTGTCTACCTACTTGGCTAAAGATTACAGCGTTGGAAACCCTATGGGGCAGTTCTACTGTCCTATAGGGTCGCTCTCACTGTGAGTCGGCATCAACTCGACGGCCATGGGTTTAGATAACTAAGACACGGACCTTGTTTGGAAATAGGGTTGGCACCTAACAACAAAAATAAACTTCCAAACAGGGTTACAGTCACAGATACAGGGGTTAGAATTTCAACGTAACTTTTTGGGAACAGGATTCAATCTGTAACAGAACTGTCCACGGAAGCAAGTGCATAAACTATCCAAATATGTGTACCTGTTAGAGATGAGGGAGAGCCACGCTCCTTTCTGCAAACACGAGACATTAGACTTCATCTATAGTCAAGGCACACACAGTTATAGTCCAGAAAACAGCTGTTGGCTGAAAGTAATAGGATTTTTAAGGGTTGCCTGCTTTCTTGCTATTTTTTTTTTAACTGAAGCATATTGTAGTTCTGTTGGCATTTGGGTGTGGGCTCCTGAATAGGTAGAAAGAGCATGTGGACCGGCTCCGGTGTGGCCTTGTGGCTCTGTAGAGAATTCTAGGGTCCCTGCTGAGAGCCCCTGGGCTGCGTCGAGCCTGTCAGCCCCCATAGGCGCATCCGGCCTTTGAATGACATGTCACAGGTCAGCTGAGTTTGTGTAAATCCAACCCTTTTTCTCTCCAGATGAATGGATAAACAAATTATGGTACATCATACAATGGACTACTATGCAACCATAAAGAACAATGATGAGTCCACAAAACATCTCATAACATGGATAAATCTGGAGTGCATTATGCTGAGTGAAATATGTCAATCACAAAAGGACAAATATTGTATAAAACCCAAGAAAAGGTTTACACACAGAAAAATATAATCTTTGATGGGTTATGAGGGTGGGGAGGGGTGAGAAGGGGAAATCACTAACGAGATAACATTCAAGTGTTAACTTTGGTGAGAGTAAAAACAACACACAGTATAGGGCAAGCCAGCACAACCTGGCCGAGACAAAGCCATGGAAGCTTCCTAGACACATCCAAACATCTTGAGGGACTGAGTTACTGGGGCTGAGGGCTGGGGACCATGATCTCTAGGGACATCTTGGTCAACCGGCATAAAATAAAGAACATAAAGAAAACGTTCTACATCCTACTTTGGTATCGTCTGGGGTCTTAAAAGCTTTCAAGTGGCCATCTAAGATACAGCTATTGTTCACATCCTGTCTAGAGCAAAGGAGAATAAAAAAACCAAAAACACACATGGAAAATATTAGTCCAAAGGACTAATGGACCACATGAACCACAGCCTTCACCAGCCTGAGCCCAGAACTAGATGGTACCTAGCTACCACCACCCACTGCTCTGACAGGGATCACAATAGAGGGTCCCAGACACAGCGAGAGAAAAATGTAGAATAAAATTCAAATTCGCAAAAGAGACCAGACTTAATTGTCTAATGGAGACTAGAGGAACTCCCCAGACTATGGTCCCTGGACACCCTTAGAACTAAAGTCACTCTTGAAGTTCACCTTTCAGCCAAAGATTAGACAGGCCTATAAAACAAACAATAACACACGTGAGAAACGTCCTTCTTAGTTCAATCAAGTATATGAGACCAAATGGGCAATATCTGCCCAAAAGCAAAGACAAGTAGGCAGGAAGGGACAGGACACCTGGACAAATGGACATAGGGAGCCCGAAGTATTAAGGGAAATGCGGAGAGTGCTGACACATTGTGGGGACTGCAACCAACGTCACGAAACAATTTGTGTATAAATTTTTTTTTCCTTCTCACATTGGTTAACAATCCATGACATGTCCACACTCTCCCTTCTCAAACTTGGGTTCCCTATTACCATCTTTCCTGTCCTCTTCTGCCTTCTAGTCCCTGCCCCTGGGCTGGTATGCTCATTTAGTCTCATTTCGTTTTTTGGGCCCGTCCAATCCCCGGCTAAAGGGTGAACCCCAGAAGTGACTTCATTACTGAGCTAAAAGGGTGTCCGAGGGTCATATTCTCGGGGTTTCTCCAGTCTCTGTCAGGCCAGCGGTGTACAAATTTTGGAATGAGAAACAATTTGCACTGTCAACATCACCTAAAACACTATGAAATTAAATAAATAAATAAGAAATTGACTTAAGACACACGCTATACTCATACTGTTTCATTAATACAACAAAGAAAACCCATTCCCAGATGGGATTACAAGCACAGGTTAGGATTTACAATAGGTATTTTTCAGGGGACAGAATTCTCTCCATAACCCCAAGGAACCGAGGAACGTTGAAGAGATGAGGATCTTCCCCCATAGCTGGCACCCTGAATTCCAACTTCTAGCCTCCTGAACTGTGAGAAAATAAATTTCTGTTTGTTATTAAAGCCACTCACTTGTGGTATCTCTGTTACTACAGCAGTAAGACACTAAGTCACCAGGTCTTCACGCTTCATCTGGCAGTGGCCCTTACTATGTTTTGGTCTTGCTAGTGGGCCTCACACTCTTGGACACGGTGCCACACTCCGGGGCTACGTGAACTTCATTCCCGACTGAAGTCTCCAAATGGAAATACCTTTCAGTACTTGGAGCTCTGCTGCCCCTGGTCTGCCTATATCTCAAACCATCATCTCCATATCTCTTCGGTGGGTTATGGAAGAGCGCTGCTTACTTGCCGTCAGTCTTTTTGTGAATCTGACATTTCATATGACAAGAAGGTAGAGAAATCTAGAGTGTGCTTGAAGTCACGTTTGGGGACCCATTGACTCCTGCCTTTGACAAATTTCAACTCTTTGCCAATTTTTGATATTCTTTGTTATGGATTGAATTTTATCCCCCCAGAGAAGACATGTTGAAGTCCTAACTCCTGGTACTTGTGAATGCGACCTTGTTTGGAAATAGGGTCTCTGAGGGTGTTATCAGTTAACACTAGGTCATGCTGGAGTAGGGTGGGCCCTAATCCCACCTGAGCGGTGTCCTTATAAAAGAGAAGAGACGGAGACAGAGGAAGGACATGATCTAAAGATGCATCTACAAGTCAGGGAATACCTGGAGCCACCAGAAGCTGAACGTAACAAGGAAGGGTTCTCCTGTGGAGCCTTCAGAGGGAGCATGGCCCTGGCGGCATGTTGATTTGGACTTCCGGCCTCCAGAAACTACGAGACAACAAATTCCTGTTGTTTCAAGCCACCTACTTTGTGGTGCTTTGTTACAGCAGTCCAAGGGACTGGTGAATTCCGATCAGTTGTGAGGTGTGTGGAAAGTGATGTTACTAATAAGAGTGAACGTTCTCAAAAAGGCAAGGCTATCCAATGAGAAGAAAATCGGAACAGTGGTTGCTTCTGGTGGGGAGGATGGGGGCTGACTTGCAAGGACATCAGCCATCAGATTTAGGGCCCACCCTAATCCATTATAAAGGAGCCGTGGTGGTGCAATGGTTAAGCACTCAGCTGCTAACTGAAAGGTTGGTGGTTTGAACCCACCAGTGGTTCCGCAGGAGAAAGACCTGGAGATCTGCTCCTGTAAAAATTACAGCCTAGAAAACCCTATGGGACAGTTCTACTTTGTCACATGGGGTCTATCTGAGTCAAAATTGACTTGATGGCACGCAACAACAGCTAACCAGTATGACCTCATCTTAACTTGATTACTTCTGCAAAGACCCCATCCCAACGTTCCGAAAAGTCTTAACTGCCTCCAGAAGGTCCATGTTAACACGGCACATGCTACCTGGGAAGAAAGGATGCGCCTGGCAACTCTCTTCTATGTTTATCCCATTCCAAAAAAAAAAACCCTATTGTCATTGTCATGGAGTCAGTTCCAACTCATGGTGACCCCCTGTGTTACAGAGTAGAACTGCTCCATAGGGTTTTCTTGGCTGTAATCTTTACAGAAGCAGATCACCGGGCCTTTTCTTCTGTGATGCCACTGGATAGGTTCCAACCACCCACCTTTAGGTGAGTAGTTGTGTACAAACTGCTGGTGCCACCTAGGAACCTTTTTGTCTCATTAAACCTGTTGCCGTTAAGTTGATTCCAACTCATAGCAACCCTACAGGACAGAGTAGAGGTGCCCTATAGCGTTTCCTAGGCTGTAGTCTTTATGGCTGCAGATTGTCAGGTCTTTTCTCCCATGGAGCAGCTGGTGGGTTCAAACCACTGATGTTTTGGTTAGCAGCTGAGCGCTTAACCACTGCACCATCAGGGCTCCTTTTTTTTGTCCCGTTGGAAAGGTTTAATTTGCTTTAAAAGGCTCAGGGACGCTGGCCCTCTGGTGAGGAGAGAGAGGTCAGGTAAGTTTCAGTGGAGGTGGAAATGGAGCATAACATACAGGGAGCACCATGGGACCTGAAAGAACCCATGTATGGGTTTAGGATATGCAGACCCAGGCCATGAGGACACAGCAAATGCACATTTTTCTGTCATAAAATGCAGAGGACAAGACATGCCTGCATGCAGGACACCATCCCATTGGATGCAGAGCTATAGAAGGCATCTCCTCGTGGCCATTCCGGATCAGTATCCCATCCACCCAGGGGGCATCACTGAAATCTGTCAGCCCTAAGGAACTTCAAGAAGATGCCCCCAACACATGTTAACTCTATAGAAGAGAGAGGAATGGGACACGCCAGAGAGAAGCCCCCCACCAAGGCTCGTGTCCACAGAAAGAGCTAAAGATCAGGCCCTTTGCTCTGGGTTGGAGTTGCTTTTGATTGCTTTTGCCCTTTCTCTATGACTGAGTGAAGGCCATTTTACCTTCTCCATAGAGGAATTAACCTTCAGCAAGATGAGTAATTGGTCCTCAGCTAGGGCAACTTCCTGCTGGTTCAGATGTGGAGCTGACCCTGGGAAAAGATGTCCTTGGCACACACTGCCAGCCCTTTTTTCCTTTTCCTCCATGCTGGAGGTGGCCCCTTCCCACCCCACCAAATGCTCAGAGCCCTTACATCTCTTTAGTCTTGTCCCATCAAACTCTGCTCCCAGGAAGGGCATGAAGAGCAGAACCTCAGAGTGACCAGGCACCTTCTCCAGGTGAGGCAAGCTCATAGCTTATCTGGGATGCAGGTATTCGCATCCATGTTCAGGCTCAGAGCCTTGAATTCCCTGACCCAGATCACAAAGTGGCAACTGGCTGAGCCTCAGGCACACCCACTGTCTCAGTCATCTAGTGCTGCTATAACAGAAATACCAGAAATGGATGGCTTTAACAAAGAGAAATTTCTTCTCTCATAGTTTAGGAGGCTAGAAGTCTGAATTCAGGGCGCCAGCTGCAGGGGAGGGTTTGCTCTGTTGGCTCTGAGGGAAGGTCCTTGTCATCAATCTTCTCCTGGTTTAGGAGCCTTTCAGTGCAGGAACCCCAGGTCCAAAAGACACGCCCCGCTCCTGGCTATTCTTTTTGTGTGTGTGTGTGCTTTAAGTGAAAGTTTACAAATCAAGTCAGTCTCTCACATAAAATTTTATATACACCTTGCTACATATTCCCAATTACTCTCCCCACAATGAGACAGCCTGCTCCCTCCTTCTACTCTCTTTTCGTGTCCGTTTTGCCAGCTTCTAAGCCCCTCTACCCTCCCATCTCCCCTCCAGGCAGGAGGTGTCCTGGCTGTTCTTGCTTGGTGGTAACGACGTCCCTCTCCTCTCTGTTTGCTTCTCTCTTTCATATCTCCAAAGAGATTGACTCAAGATACAACCTAATCCTGTAGATTGAGTCCTGCCTCATTAACATAACTGCCTCTAATTCTGCCTCATTAATATCATAGACGTTAGGATTTACAACACATAGGATAGTCACATCAGATCATAAAATGGTGGCCAACCACACAATACAGAGAATCATGGCCTAGCCAAGCTGTCACACATTTTTGAGGGCCACAATTCAATCCATAACACCCACATAGTATGTCTGATTCCAAGAGCAGGGATCTGTGGCCTCTAAGTCCTCCTTGCCAAGGTTCTGGTAGCCAGCAATGTTTAATATGCCACCTCTTCTATGTCCCTGGATGGTGTAAACAGTTAATGTGTTTAGCTGCTAACCGGAAGTTTGAAAGTTTGAGTGTACCCAGAGATGCCTTGGAAGAACGTTCTGGTGATCTAATTCCAAAAAGTCACAGCTACTGAAAACTCTCTGGAACATAGCTCTACTCTGACATACATGGTTCGGTTTTGGTTTTCCTTTATGAACACCCTTTTCTTTCTTTTATATTTGCCCAGTTTGTGGTTTGCTTTTTTTTTTTAAATTTCATTTTAGATGAGGGTTTACAGAGCAAATTAGTTTCTCATTAAACAATTAACACACATATTGTTTTGTGACATTGCTTGGCACCCTCACAACATGTCAACACCCTCCCCTTCTCAACCTTGGGTCCCCCATTACCAGCTTTCTTGTCCCCTCCTGCCTTTTCGTCCTTGTCCCTGGGCTGGTGTGCCCAGTTAGTCTCGTTTTGTTTTGTGGGCCTGTCTAATCTTTGGCTGAAGGGTGAACCTCAGGAGTGACTTCAGTACTGAGTTAAAAGGGTATCCAGGGGCCACACTCTGGGGGTTTCTCCAGTCTCTGTCAGACCTGTTAAGTCTGTTTTTTTTTTTTTTTTTTTAATAATTTTTATTGAGCTTTAAGTGAACGTTTACAAATCAAGTCAGTATATAAGCTTATATACACCTTACTCCATACTCCCACTTACTCTCCCCCTAATGAGTCAGCCCGCTCCCTCCTTCCAGTCTCTCCTTTCATGACAATTTTGCCAGTTTCTAACCCTCTCTACCCTCCTATCTCCCCTCCAGACAGGAGATGCCAACACGCCTGATACAAGTAGCTCACCCTTCATCACCATCTCTCTCCAACCCATTGTCCAGTCCCTTCCATGTCTGATGAGTTGTCTTCGGGAATGGTTCCTGTCCTGGGCCAACAGAAGGTTTGGGGACCATGACCGCAGGGATTCCTCTAGTCTCAGTCAGGCCATTAAGTCTGGTCTTTTTATGAGAATTTGGGGTCTGCATCCCACTGATCTCCTGCTCCCTCAGGGGTTCTCTGTTGTGCTCCCTGTCAGGGCAGTCATCGGTTGTTAAGTCTGGTCTTTTTATGTGAGCTAGAATTTTGTACTACATATTTCTCCAGCTCTGTCTGGGGCCTTCTATTGTGGTCCCTGTCAGAGCAGTTGGTGGTGGTAGCCTGGCACCATCTAGTTGTGTTGGACTCAGTCTAGTGGAGACTGTGGTACTTGTGGTCCATTAGTCCTTTGGACTAATCTTTCCCTTGTATGTTTGGTTTTCTTCATTCTCTCTTGCTGCAGACGGGATGAGACCGGTGGAGTATCTTAGATGGCTGCTCGCAAGCTTTTAAGGCCCCAGATCTCTGCATTTTCTTGTGCTGAGAAGTTGTATCGCTTTATTATTATTTTTTAATTAAACAAATAATACCTGTTGCTGTTAAGTCAATTCTGAATCATGGTGACCCTGCATGTTACAGAATGTAACTGTTCCATAGGGTTTTGCTATTATCTGCCCCCACCTTGATCATATTTAGTTCGTTTCCCATCCCTTGCTATTTATTTATTTAATTGTACTTTAGATGAAGGTTTACAGAGCAAACTACTTTTTCATTAAACAATTAATACACATATTGTTTTGTGACATTGCTTGGCACCCTCACAACATGTCAACATGTTCCCTTTCTCGACCTTGGGTTCCCCATCACCAGTTTTCCTGTCCCCTCCTGCCTTCTCGTTGTTGCCCCTGGGCTGGTGTGCCCATTTAGTCTCTCATTTTGTTTTGTGGGCCTGTCTAATCTTTGGCTGAAGGGTGAACCTCAGGAGTGACTTCATTACTGAGGTATAAGGGTGTCCAGGGGCCATACTCTGGGGTTTCTCCAGTCTCTGTCAGACCTAAGTCTGGTCTTTGTGTGTGTGTTGAGTTAGAATTTTATGAACACTCATTTCTGAACAGTGAAAATGGCTATTCTTAACTAAGCACTAGGTCACTGAGGGGGACATAGAACTTTTCTGGAAAAGGGGCTGTGATGGTTAAGTGGTGTGTCAACTTGGCTGGGCCATGATTTTCATTGGTTTGGCAGCTATGTAATCATGTAGTTTAGCAGTTATGTAATGATGCAAGTTTGCAGTTATGTAACGATGTAGTCATCTTCCATGATGGGATCTGAGGTAATCAGCCAATCAGATTGTAAGGGAAGTTTCCTTAGAGGTGTGGCCTGCATCCAATATATAAGGACATTCTGGCAAGGCTCACATGTTCACTCGGGATCCTGCATCCAGCTCATCATCATCTGACCTGCTGATTCTGGGATTCATCAGCTTTCACAGCCCCTCGGGCCGACAACCTGATATCTGACCAGTCAATCTTGGGTTCATCTGCCCCCATGACCACATGAATCTGAGAAGCCTCCAGCCTGACACCTGACCCACGGATTTGAGACTTGCCAGCCTCCACAGCTGTGTGAGCCACTTCCTTGAGATAAATCTCTCATCCTCTCTCTTTATATATATGCTTCACTGGTTTTGCTTCTCTGGAGAACCCAGCCTAACACAAAACCCGTTGCCTTTAAGTCAATTCCAGCCTAAGACAGGGGCCCTCTAAAACATAGCACTATCTGTAGATGCACCTATGTGTCTGTCAGTTTGTAGCACTGTGGGGGCTTATGTGTTGCTTGATGCTGGAAGCTATGCCACCAGTATTAAAATACTAGCAGGGTTACCCATGGTGGACAGGTTTCAGCTGAGCTTCCAGACTTAGGCAGACTAGGAAGAAGGACCTGACAGTCTATTTCTGAAAAGAATCAGCCAGTGGAAACTTTATGAATAGCAGTGGAACATTGTCTGATATAGTGCTGGAAGATGAGCCCCTCAGTTGGAAGGCACTCAAAATACAACTGGGGAAGAGCTGCCTTCTCAAAATAAGAGTCGACCTTAGTGACATGGATGGAGTCAAGCTTTTGGGACTTTTATTTGCTGATGTGGCCCGACTCAAAATGAGAAGAAACAGCTGCAAACAACCATTAATAATTGGAACCTGGAATGTATGAAGTATGAATCCAGGAAAATTGGAAATTGTCAAAAATGAAATGGAATGCATAAACATCGATATCCTAGGCGTTAGTGAGCTGAAATAGACTGGTATTGGTCATTTTGAATTGGACAATTATGCTGGGAATAACAACTTGAAGAGGAATGGCGTCGCATTCATTGTCAAAAAGAACATTTCAAGAGCTGTCCTGAAGTATGCTGCTATCAGTAATAGGATAATATTCATATGCCTACAAGGAAAACCAGTTAATATGACTATTACTCAAATCTATGCACCAACCACCAAGGCCAAAAATGAAGAAATTGGAAGATTTTTACCAATTTCTGCAGTCTGAAATTGATCGAACATGCAATCAGGATGCATTGAAAATTAGTGGAGATTGGAACGCAAAAGTTGGAAACAAAGAAGAAGGATCAGTAGTTGGAAAATATGGCCTTGGTGATAGAAACCATGCCAGAGATCGCATGACAGAATTTTGCAAGACAGTAAAAAGATGGGGTTATTTTTATTTTTATGTGGAATTAAGTTGACCAAATCCATTTTTCCCCCCAGAGAAAGATCAAGGTTGGCACGGTAGACAGAGCTCTGTGCTGGAAGGCTCCCAGCCTGGAACACCTATGTTGAGATCCCAGTTGTCTTAAAGATGCCTGTGGTGATTTTAAAACATGACCCCAAACTTTGCCACTTTTCCCCTCAACAGGTGGGGCCTATGCCCTTTCCCCTCAAATCTGGCTCTATAACTGCTTTACTAATAGAAAAGGTGGAAGTGTGGCTATGTGAATGTCTGGACCCAGGCCTTAAGAAATTGGCAGCTTCCATTTCCTGTGCCTTGGGACACTTACCCTTGAAATCCAGCTGTGAGCTTCCTCCATGCTGTGAGGAAGCTCAAGCAGCAGCGGCGACACCCACCTGAGAGGCCCATGTTGAGAGGAATCAAGGTTTCAGCCCTCACACCCAGCTGATCATCTGGCCAACAGCCAGCGGCAACTCACCTGCCATGTGATGTGCCATCTTAGAAGTGGACCTCTCAGCCCCTAGTTGAGCTGCTCCAGCTGATGCCACAGGAAGCAGAGATGAGCTTTCCTTGCCAAGCTCTATTCGAATTGCAGATTCAGGAGCTAAATAAATTATTGTTGCTGTTTTAAGTCACTAAATTTTGGGGTGGCTTTTGTGCAACAACACAACCAGAACACTAGCTCTGTGTCTTTGGGGAAATGCTTAACCTCTCTGGACCTCAGGTTCCTCACCTGTAAAAAAAGTAGAATTCAAAGATGCTCACTCCAAGGTGAACTCAAATAGTCAATGAGTTCTTTAAACATTAATGAATCTTTTCTCTGGTTTTGTTATACAACCTACTTGCTCTTTCTCCAATTCACTAAAAAATTCCCTAAAAGTACGAGAACGCTTTTTGGTGGTGCATCAGTTTCCTGTGGCTGCTGTAACAAAGTGCTGCAAATTAGGTGACTTAAAACAACAGAAACTTATTGTCTCATGGTTCTGGAGCCTGGAAGTCCAAAATCAAGGTGTCGACAGGGCTGTGCTATCCCTGAAGGATCCAGGGCAGGATTTTTCCTTGGCTCTTCCAGCTCTGGTGGTTCTTGACAATCCTCGGTGTTCCTTGACTTGTAAACGCATCACTCCAGTCTCTGCCTCTGTCTTTACATAGCCATCCTCTCTCTGTCTCTGTGTCTCTTCTCTTTTATGAGGACACCAGTCATACGGGATTAGGGCCCACCCTACTCCAGTATGACCAGTATGTTAGCTCATAACATCTTCAAAGACCCTATTTCCAAACAAAGTCACATTCATAGGTGTAACGGTTAATGTTATGTGTCAACTTGGTTAGACCATGACCCTCAGCGGTTTGGCAGACACTATATATCATGCTTCATTTTGTGATCTGATGTGAGCAGCCTATCAGTTGGAAGGGACGTTTACTTGGGAGTGAGGGCTGCATCCAATATATAAATGGATGTTCTGGCAAAGCTCTCTCAATCCTGCACTCATCCCGTCTGATTTCCAGTTTTTGGAATATGAGAAGTCTTCAACCTTCTGCCCGACCTGCAGATTTTGGATTCACCAGCTCCTGCAACCCTGTGAGCCAGCAGTCTGCCATCTGACTCACGAATTTGGGACTTGCCAGCCCTGTAATTGCGTGAGCCATTTCCTTGAAGTAAATCTTTCTCTATATGTTTATATATACAAGTTACTGGCTTTGCTCCTCTAGAGAACCCAGCCTAAGGCAATAGGTATCAGGGCTTGGACTTTTTGGGGGACACAATTAAACAGCTGTGTTTCTCAAATGTTAATGTCTACATGACTCACCTGAGAATCTTGTTGAGTATAGATTCTAATGTGGGAGGTCAGAGCTAGGGCCTGGGATTCTGCAATTTCATTGTGATGGTCACCCACTGATGGCACAGCTTTTTGTCAGTCACCAACAGGTGCCAATCTATAAAAGCTGACCACAAACTTAATATGCAGAGATGCAAAGGTAGTATCTCATTTAATCCTTACAACAACTCTACGAGCAAGGTTCTGGAGTCATTTGCACTCTACAGATTGGAGACTCAACATCTGGAGAGGTCAAGTGACTTGTCCAATTCTGGAGTCATGGAGGCTGGATGAACCCCTGAAACTATTGTCCTAAGATAATCTTTAAACCTTAATCCAAGAATATCCCCTGAAGTCTTCTCAAAAACAAACAATAGTTTAGCTTAACTAGTAAAGAATGTCTGCCTTGAGCTTTGAGCTCTTATAAGATCTATCTATATGGGATCAAACTGACAACAGCCACTGGAAAGATCAGATAAGAAACTTAGGGACAGTGAGTTTATGTTAATAGGGGAGGGTGAGGATGGCTGTCCAACTTGAAGAATGTAGTCAATGTCACTGAATTGTACATGTAGAAATTGTTGACTTGCTGTATGTTCTGCTATGTATATTCTCAACAACGAAATAAATTATTTAAAAAAAAAAGTGACTGGTTCACAGTTGATGAACAGATTTCAGCAGAGCTTCCAGACCAAGACAGACTAGGAAGAAAGGGCTGGTGATCTACTTCTGAAAATTCAGCCACTTAAAACCCTATGGGTCACCATGGTCTGATTCACAACCAATCTTAGGGATGGAGCAGGACTGGGCAGTGTTTCATTCCATGGTGTACGGGGTCGCCATGAGTCAGGGACTGACTTGACAGCAGCTACCAACAACAACAAGGACCGGGATTTGAACCTAGGTCAGTTCACAGACGCTCATTCCCCTGTCTCCCTTCTCCTGAGCACCAGGTGACATGAGATTAACCATTTTTTCTCATCTCACCCCTTCATGCCTGCAGCTAGTCTGCTGGGCATGAAAATCTATCATCGGAGGACAGAAGTGGGGACTCAGGAACGCACCAGGGATAACAACACACAGTGAACAAAGATAGAGGTGACTTTTTCAGGTTCCCACTCGCCAGCATGACTAATTTACAGCTTTTTACATGCTAATGTTTCCCTGCCTTCTGCCAGTAATAAATAACCAATATGTTTAATACCTAGTTATTATTCATCCCTCTCAGATATCCGGATTTTGATTCTTTGCTGCAGTTCAATCACATTGAATTTCTTTAACCAGGACCGCTCCATTAAGAACCCTCTCCAAGGACATCCCGGTGGGGTGGGTGACAGTTATGGATAATGGTTACAAGAGAGAGAGGGGAGTGGAAAGACGAAATATTAGCAGCCAGGGGGAAAATCGGGGCAAACAGCCATATAAAACACTACCAGGCTACATTTAAGTAAAGTTCAGGTGGTAACACAAACCAGTAACACCAGGGAACACGCACTTGAAGCTGACACGCCATTCTAATGCACCTGTTTGCAGCAAACCTGGGGATCCACTTAATCACCTTCCTGACACCCGAGCGCTCCCTCTTCCCTGGAATGAGCTCAGAATGGCTGGCCGACCCTACCTGTCTTTCTTGGGTGTGGAGGGGAGGGGCTGGCTGTTACTTGCAGCGTTCACCACCTCCAAGTGCTTTCCAAGCAAAGAAGGCCAACTCCGCATGCAGAAGCCGTTTCATAGACTTGTTTCTTTCCGAAGAGTTGATCTTTCTTCTATGAATTTAGTGGGGGTCCCTGGGTGGTGCAAACAGTTAAGAGCTTGGCTACAAGCCAAAAGGCTGGCGGTTCAAACTCACCCAGAGGTGCCAAGGAAGAAAGGCCTGGCAATTTTGCCTCTGAAAGGTCACAGCCTTGATAAGCCTATGGAGCAGTTCTATCTGCACACATGGGGTCACCATGAGTCAGGGTGACTCAACCAGACCTATCAACAGCTTCAATGAATCCAGAGCTTTCTGTCCACCTTGCCCTTCATTCAATGCATGGCAACTCAGTCTTCGGGACATGTTGAGGACTAAACATGACAAGCTCCGTTCTGCCCTGTGGCTTTCCCAAGAACAGGAGCATCACTCTCATGGTTCCTGGCCGCCTTGGTGGCCACCTGAGCTGCCCTCTACGTCTCCCTCCTCAGGCCTAGCTTCTCCCTTCATTGCAGGACCTCTTGGGGCATCTCCAAGACAAGTAACCCTTCCCCAGGGGCCATGCTTAGGAACTTTCTTGGACCCACTTGGCATCTATTGATTCTAAGGACCACTTCCAGAGGAAGGTGTTTAAATGTGTAAAATAACATACAGCGCATTACAAAGGAAAACAGTCATGTGTCGCTCAAGTCCATAATATGTTCTGTAAAACTGGACATCATGTGATTGGGACACTGTGCAAACATCATATTATAGTACATACAGGCAGTCCCCAGCTTGCCCAACCACGCCTGCTGTTCCACCTGCCTGGGGAGCCGGAGCAGCCTGGGCCCGGAGCCCCTGCCACCGCCTGCTTGCTGGACAAACCCAAGAACTGTATCCACTGGATACAGAGGCCGGCCTTGCCAGGTGGTTGGCTGCAGACCGGGCGGAGGCTGTGCTGGCAGCTGGATCGGGACTTTGTGCATATCCAGTCACAGGGCTGGTGGCGCATGGGGGCATGGAGAGGTGGCCGCGGGGACAGGGTGGGGGAGTGGGTGTGTGAGTGCTAGAAGTGCAGCTGGTGATGGCGGCCCTGGCTGTCACTGTCCTGTTGGTGCTGCTGCTTCCTGATTGTCTGCAGCTACCGCAACCCTGGGCCCTCGGCTGCTGGGCAGGTGAAGGAAGCCAGGAGGAAATGAAGGAGGAAGAGAAGGTGGAGGAGGAGGAGGTGGCGTTGCCGGGATTGGGATGCACCCTGGAGCCCTCCTGCTTATTCACTCTGGGGGTTTGGGGTCTTTAAAACCATCAGGGGGAAATAATAAACAAAAGGAGACCTGCTTTCCCTTTACAAACAACCAAAAATCTGATGGGACCACGGATGTATATGTGGTCGGTTGTTGCCTGAACAGCTAGTATGTGGCACACGACTGTAGAATAAAAACTCGAGGTCCATACAATGGTTCCTAATAACATACAGGCACCTGGCATTGCAACTGCTTTGTATACAGGAGACGTGAAATACACGTGTTGTGTGCAGGAAGCTGTTGTGTCCGGTTATGTCCGCTATATCCCATTCTCCAATTGGAATTTCTGAACTTATGGGACCATAGACATACATGTATTTGGACATTGCCCTAATGGACGTTATGCGGCACATGGCTGTATACTGAAATACAGCTATAAATTATTTTAAAAATTGTGATGTTTTCTGTCTCTTTATTAATGTAGGAAGTAATACCTAGCACTGGTGTCTAATAGCTACTATAATTTTGAAATGTTGTTGTTGTTGGATGCTGTTGAGTCAATTCTAACTCATAGTGATCCTAAAAGACACAGTAGAACTGCCCCACAGGGTTTCCCAGGTTGTAATCTCTATAGGAGCAGACTTCGGATCAGCTGGTGGGTTCAAATTGCTGACCTTTCCATTAGCAGCTGAGTGCTTGACCATTTGAGCCAATAGGGCTCCTTGAATTTTGAAATAGGGACATGCAAACAATATTTTGAGGTATCCCCCCCACCAAAAGAATAATGGGATATGGAAAAATTTGCAGTTTCTGTTGGTGATAAAGTCACAGGCACTGTTGATACTACAGTGATTTGTGGCCTACATTGATATTTGAAAGAAATGCTAAATTGCAATTAGAGTGAGTAAATATAAAGATGTAATTTCTTCATCCAAGTTCATGGTTCTCCAGAATTCTATCTGTGGATCCCTTTGGCGGGGGGGGGGGTCTCTGGGCTCCGGCTAAAAGCCCCCATCCCAGGGTCACTCTCCTCCCATTTCACGTTAAGCCCCAGCAGAACTGTCTGTCTTCCCTACTGGACCCCAGGGAACAGGAACCCATCTGTCTTACGCGTGGCAGCAACACAGGGCCTGGCATCGTGCCTGGCATGTTTGCAGATGCATCAGAAATATCTGATGAATGGATGGCTAGGGTGTAACTGTATTTTCCATCTGTGCATAGCATTTCTGGTTGGCTCTTTGAGAAAGCTAGTGAATCCTGGGTCTGCACGACCACCTCTGCACCAATTCATTCCATCAACCAATATTTATTTATGTATTTAAATTAAGGTATAATTCATTTACCATCAAGGGTACCAATTAAAAATGCACAGTTCAGTGGTTTTTAGTATAGTCACACGGCTGTGCAGCCATCACTGCTATCTAATTCCAGAACATTTCCATCACCCTCAAAAGCCACCCTGTACTCATTAGCAGCCCTTCTCCACTCTCCCTTTCCCCTAGCCCCTGGTAACCACTACTCTGCACTCTGGTTCTATAGTCTTCCCTACTCTGGACTTTTCATATGAACGAAATCATATAATAGGTGGTCTTTTGTGTCTGACTTCTTTCACTTGGCATAATATTTTCAAAGGAATCCCTGGGTGGTGCAAATGGTTCACATACTTGGCTGCTAACCCAAAGGCTGGAGGTTGGGGTCTACCCAGAGGCACCTCAGAAGAAAGGCCTGGCAATCCACTTCCAAAAAATCAGCCATTGAAAACCTATGATACACAGTTCTACTCTGACACGCATGGGGTCGCCATGACTCGGAATTGACTCGCTGGCAACTGGTACTAGTAGTGGTGATGTTTTCAAGGTTCACCCATGGATAGCATGTATCAGAACTCCATTGCATTTCATGGCTGAATGATATTCCACCACATGGATACACCACTTTTTGTCTATCTATTCAACTGCTGATGGACATGTGTTGTCAACAAATACGGAGCACCAACATGTGCCAAATGGGAGCACAATGCAAGCAGAGGGCTAGGACTAACAAACTATCCACCCTGATTATAGCTTCTGATCAGTTTCCTACGATAACTTCGAGGATAAGCTAATAGCATTTGGATTGACGGGTTTTCCTGATAGGTGAACTCAGAGGTCGCTGAACAACATTACCTAAGGAGTAGTGCATTTTCCACAAATAACGCACCCACGTAAATAACACACACATATACAAGGTGCATAGCACGCCTAGGAAAATAATGCATGAGGGGGTTATGCGGCTGGCAAAAAAATGTATAATGCGGTGTTATTGGTGTAAAAATACGGTACTTTCTTTAGTACCTCAAGGTAAAATACCTTTAGTACCCAAAGGTGAAGAATAGCTCTTGCTGTATAAATGTCTTTTGAATAAATAAATAACCCTTGAGGAAGGGCTCATGTGGTGAACCAAAGAGCTCAGTTCTCGGCCCTGTTTTGCTCGACATTTTTGGCAGTGATATGTGTTAAGAGGAGCCCCGGTGGCACAGCAGTTAAGAGCTCGGTTGCTAACCAAAAGGTCATCAGTTCAAATCCACCAGCCACTCCTTGGAAACCCTATGGGGCAGTTCTACTCTGTCCTATAGGGTCGCTACGTGTCAGAACTGACTCAACGGCGATGGGTTTGGTGAATGAGGATGTCAAAGGAAAATCTTATCAGATGTGCAGGTCACAAAAAGTTGGAAAAGACAGTTAATATGATAAACGCGCTCATCAATATTCTGGAAGACTTGGCAGGCAGGAATAGTGGGCCCAAACCACAAGAGGAATTCAACAGAAATGAATGTGCTGAATTTTTTCTTAAAAAGTGGACGTGGAAAACCGGTGTGGTAGAGGTTATGAAAAAATAAATAGAAAGAAAGAAAAAGAACCATCGTGGGGTTTTGATTAGCTAAATGTTCAATGTGACCCCATAATGTAACATAGATATAAAAAAAAACCCATAATGTAAAACAAGTACTAAAAAAAAACCCATAATGTAACCCAGGTGCCCCCCCCCAAAAACCCAATAATGTAATACAACTACCAAAAAAAAAAAAAAAATCCCTAATATATAAAAAATAGCAGGTGCTAAAAAAATACCCAATAATGTAGCAAAAGTACTAAAAAAAGAAATACCCAGTAATATAACATCAAAACCTCATCGATGTCGAGTTGATGCCAACTCATAGCGACCCTACAGGACAGAACAGAACAACAGAACTGCCCCATAGGGTTTCCAAGGCTGTAAATCTTTACAGAGGCAGACTGTCACATCTTTCTCCCGTGGAGCACCTGGTGGGTTCGAACCACTGACATTTTGGTTAGCAGCCGAGTGCTTTAACCACTGCATCAGCAGGGCTCCTCTATACTGTAAAACAGGTACTAAAAAATACCCAATAATGTAACACAGATACCAAAATATACCCAATAATGTAACATAAAACCAAAAACCAAACCTGTTGCCGTCGAGTCGATTCTGACTAAATACCCAATAATGTAATACAGGTACCAAAAAAAAAAAAAAAAAAAAAAGCCCAGAAATGTAACACAGATACTAACAAATAATATGAGATTGCATGAAGGAGTCAAGCTCTGTATATGCTTCAATTTCTCCTTCCCTTCACCCCCAACCTAGCGAATGAGAAAATAGGATACATCTTTTAAAGGCTAACTAGTAAGATTGATTAGGCTGAAAGAGGAAACCCAAGTGCAAATGGCTGTAGGGAAGGCCATCTTCAATGTGGAGGTGCCAGACGCCAGGGTGGCCCTATACTGACGAGTCAGAACACTGCTTGGGATACGTTCAGTACATGAGACTCACATGAGATCCAAAGACACAAATACTTTGAAAGTGAAAGGATGGAATTATCTAAAAAATATTTAATAAGAAATGGCAAAAGTATTAGAAGAAAAAAAATTAAATATGCTCAGAAATTAGGGAAAGACCTTCCCAAACAAAGCATGATATGCTGGCGTCATTTAGGAAAAGATGGGTGCGTTTGAGTACAGGATTAATTTAAAGCTTCTGTATGACGAAAAACACCATAAGTAGGTTAAACTAAGCCCTGGTGGCACAATGGTTAAGTGCTTGGCTGCTCACTGCAAGTTCGAGCCCACCCAGCAGCTCTGAGGGAGAAAGACCTGGCGATCTGCTCACGTAAAGATGACAGCCTAGAAAACTCTATGGGGCAGTTCTGCTCTGTCACACGGGGTCAGCGTGAGTCAGAATTGACTTGATGGCATCTAACAACAACAATGTACGAAATGAAGATTAATGTGCCAACGATCAATAAGAAATAGAGGCAACGTGGAACAAAAGGAAAGAAGGAATACGAACCAGCAAGTCACAGAAGTTTACATGACCCATAAACATGAAACGTTATTTAGGCTCAGTAACAAGGAAGAAAAGGAGTTGAAACAATGGATCCCATTCTGCACTTGAGTTTCCTCAACTGTAAAACGGAGACAATAAAAAAACCCACCTCCCAGGGTTACCATGGGATTAAAAGAGCCGATGGAAGTACAGCGGTTGCAACAGTGCCTGGAGCAGTCAATAGCCTATAAAAATTAGCTATTGTTATTATTCTTATGAGCCTGTTTCAGCTATCTGAGTGGCAAGAATGAAAAGACTTGATAATATAAAGTTAATCAAGTGTGGAGGGGAAAAAAGTACTCTCATGCCGTCTTGTGGGCAATATAAATTGGTCCAGCCAATTTCCATGGGCAGTTTGGCAATATCCATTAACACATACAATACATACATGCCCTACACCTTGGCAACTCCTGGTTGGGTTGGTATCTAACCTAGGGAAAAATTCACCCCTCTGCATAACGAGGCAAGTGCAAACGAGGAAGAGCAAAAGACTGGAAACAATTTTAAATGTCCATCAAGAGGGGACTGATTAAATTAAACACAGTGCTTTTACGGGATATTTTGCAGCTGTTAGTAAGAATGACGTGGAAGTTATACCCCATCACCTGCCTCTCAGTTAGTCATCCTGTGGTGGCTTGTGTGTTGCTGTGATGCTGGAAGCTATGCCACCGGTATTTCAAATGCTAGCAGGGTCACCCATGGCAGACTGGTTTCAGCAGAGCTTCCAGACTAAGACAGACTAGGAAGAAAGGCCTGGAGATCTACTTCCAAAATCCTGCCAATGAAAACCTTATGGAGCACATCGGGAACACTGTCTGATGTAGTGCTGGAAGATGGGACCCCTATGTTGGAAGGCACTCAAAATACACAGTTGCCGCAACAACGGACTCGAGCATATCGACGATCATGAAGATGGTGCAGGACCGGGCAACGTTTCATTCTGTTGTATATGAGGTCGCCACGAGTCGGAGCTGACTCTACGGCAGTTAACAGGAGCGAATACCAATATGGAAGATTTCCAAGACATATTTTTAAGCAAAGAAAATCAGTTGCAGAAAGATAAGTATTGTATGATCCTACTTAGTAAAACAACCACAAAACTATAAAACATGTATTTCTACGTTGTTGTTGTGTACTGTCGAGTCGATTCCAACTCATAGTGACCTTATATGACAGGGTGGAACTGCCCCATAGGGTTTTCTAGGCTGTAATCTTTATGGAAGGAGCCCTGGTAGTGCAATGGTTAAGCGCTCAGCTGCTAACTTCAAGGTCAGTGGTTCCAACCCACCAGCAGTTCCACGGGAGAAAGATGGGGCAGTCTGCTTCCGTAAAGATTTACAGCCTAGGAAACCCTATGGGGCACTTCTACTGTGTCCTATAGGGTCACTATGAGTCAGTATGATTTCGACAGCAATGGGTAACCTTTACAAGGACAGATTCCCAGGTCTTTTCTCCCTCAGATCAGCTGGTGGGTTCAAACTGCTGACCTTTTGGTTAGCAGCAGAGCACTTAACCATTATACCACTAGGCTCCTGTTGTATTTTCTATATCTACATATACTTGCCTAGAAGAAGGTCTGGGAAGAGACTCACAAAACTGACAGAACTCATTTCTTCAGGGGAGCCTACTAGGATTGGAACAGAGACTTAATAGCTTTATTTACATCTTTTGAAAAACTTAAAAGAATGTTCTCATGTATTATTTTTAGAAATACCAATGAAATCTTTGATTATAGTAGTAGGATAAAGTGTCTGGGCTATAAGAAGTAGCAGCATCACTGGGCATCAGGAGAATGGGACCACATCTCAAGGTCTATGACCAATCTGAGCATCATACTTTAAGAAGGACGTTCCCAAACCAGAGTGCGTTATCCATAGGCTACTTCCCAGTTTCCCTAGGATGATCCTGGTTTATGCCTATTGCCCTGGTGTAATTATTAACAGCACACCTCTTACTCTCAAGGGTGTCCCGGTTTGATTTACAAGAGCTCAAACAAATAAAGAAACAAACAAACTGAAGCATAAATCTCATAGTTCAGCCGAAAACTACAAAATGCTGATGAAAGAAATCAAATACCTGACTAAACAAATGGAGAGACACACCATGTTCATGGATGAGAAAATTCAAGAGGGTAAAGATGTCACTTCTTGCCAAACTGGTCTATAGATTTAATCCAATCCCAATAAAAACCACAGCAGGAAGTTTTTGTAGACATAGATAAGCTGATTCTAGAATTTATATGGAAGGGCAAAGAAACTAGGCTAGTCAAAACAGTTTTGAAGGCCTGATTTTAAGACTTACTATAAAGCTATACGGTCAGCAGTTTGAATCCACCAGGTGCTCCTTGGAAACTCTATGGGGCAGTTCTACTCTGTCTGACAGGGTCACTATGAGTTGGAATTGACTCGAGGGCAACAGGTTTGGGTTTGCTTCTTTTCTTTTTTTTTTTCGGTCTAAAGCTATATAGTATGACCATCACCTCTATCTAGCTCCAAAATATTTTCATCACCCCTTGTCTTAGTATTCTAGTGCTGCTATAATAGAAATACCACAAAAGAGTGGCTTTAACAAACAGAAATTCATTTTCTCACAGTTTAGGAGGCTAGAAGTTCGAATTCAGAGTGCTGGCTCAAGGGGAAGGCTTTCTTTCTATGTTGGCTCTGGAGGAAGGTCCTTGTCTCTTCAACTTCTGCTTCCTGGTTCCTTGGAGATTTCCATGTATCTTGGCATCTATCTTACCCATCTCTTTCTCTGTTCATTTGTTTAATCTCTTTTTATATCTCAAATGAGACTGACTCAAGATACACCCTACACTAATCCTGTCCCATTAACATACAAAGAACACATTCCCAAATGGGATTATAACCACAGACATAGAGGTTAGGACTTAGAACACGTATTTTTGGGGACATAATTCAATCCATAACACTACTAAAGGAGTCCCAACATCCATTAAGGGGTCACTCCCCATTCTCCCCTCTCCCAGCCCCAGGCAACCATCAATCTGCTTTTTGTCTCTAAGCATTTACCTGTTCTGGATATTTCATATAAATGGAATCATACAATATTTGTTCTTTTATGGCTGTTTTTTTTCACTTGGCGTAATATTTTTAAGATTCATCCATGTGATGGCATGTATCAGTATTTCATTCCTTTTCATGGCTGCATAATATTCCATTGTACAGATGGACATTTGGATTGTTTCCACCTTTTGGCTATCGTGAATAGTGCTGCTATGAACATTTGTGCACAAGTTTTTGCTTGAACACCTGTTTTCAAGTCTTTTGGGTACGTACCTAGCTGTGAAATTGCTGGGTCACACAGCAATTCTATGTCTAACTTACTGAGGCACTGCCAAACTGTTTTCCACAGGGGCTGTAGACCATTTCACATTCCCACCAAGATGTCTTTTCTTAATCACCAGATGCAATAGAAATTCAGAGAAGGGAGGAAGCAGGGCTGGAGAATGAAGCCAGAAAAGGTTTCCTGGGGCTCAAGTGGGATTGCAGGAAGGGTGGGGTTTGCATAGGCAGTCAGGCAGTCCAGGGAAAGAAGCAGCCAGGGCTGAGGCCCAAAGGTGGGAACGGGTCAGCACCTGTCTGGGTACCTAGTTGGGGGGGAGGGCTACATGGAGTAGTAGGAAGTTCCTTGGATTGGGTGGTTGGAGGTCTCTTTATGCAGAGGCTGGCCTCAGACACAGGCCCAAATCCCCATTCCCTATGTAAGGGCCCTTTCCCTAGAGGCGGATAACAGAGAGGGTGGGAGGGAGATCCGGTGAGCCTGGTAATGAGGTCCTTCCATTGTCCTGACCTCTTTCAGGTGCAAAGGCAGAGCCCTGAGACCTGTCAGCCACCCACTTTCAACTGTCATAAAAGAGACGTGCCAAGCGGGAAGATACCAGAGAAGAATTAACATGCAATTGAGCCGGGGAATGAGCCAGCCACCGCTTCTTCTCTCTCTGACTTTAAAATGAACTCCCAGAGGTTCCCATGGTGGGTCAGACGAAGCCAATTAAAAAAAAATTAACTCTGCACCATGCCCACCCAGGTGCTCAATAACTGTTGGCAGTGACAATGACGGTGGTGAAGGCACAAACCTGAACTGTTTCTTCTGCAGTAGGCGCCCTAATGTGGCTTTGGAGACCAAAGGGCTGTGTGCTAAAACGCCCCCACTGAGCCCCTGACACCTGCAGTTCAGGCAGCTGGAATATTTAATGCTACATCACAATTTCTGGTGCCTAAGGGGGTGTCCGGTTCCTGTCTCGGGGGCATGCGCAGATGTGGGGGCAAGGAGTCACAGGGGAGACAGAGAAGTGTCCAAGAGACCCTCTGGGGACCTTGGGCACTGGAGGGACCCGCCTCCCCAGCACCAGCTATCTCCTCCCGTCACCCAGGATTAAACTGCACGCACGTCTTGGCTGTATCGGGTAGCTCTGGCTGGCGGCTCTTCAAGACTCTGATTCTAGAGCCAACCAAGGGAAGTAATTAAATGTGTTGAGACTCTGCTACTTAAGATAGTGGTGTTAGGCTGCTGCTCATAACGGGCGGGGTCCAGGAATCTCAAACTCATCTCCCAGAACTATTAATTAAAATGCACATTGTCCCCATGAAAATGTGGGGGACGTGTCCAGTGTGCAGATGAGAGCCCCATCTCTCACTTATTAGCTTTAAGAAACCATAAGGCCTGGTTCTTAAACAACAACAAAAAACCAAACCCGTTGCTGTCCGGTTGATTCTGACTCCTGGCGACCCCAAGTGTTACAGAGTAGAACTGCTCTATAGGATTTTCTTGGCTATAGTCCTTACAGAGGTTCACTGGGTGGCAAAAACAGTTAAGCACTGACTACTAAATGAAAGGCCGATAGTGTGAACCCACCCAGAGGCACCTTGGAAGACAGCCCTGGTGATGTGCTTGCAAAAGGTCACAGCCTTGAAAACCCTATGGGAGGTAGCCATGAGTTGGAACTGACCTGACAACAACTAATGACAACGATAACTAAATCTTTATGGAAGTGGATTGCCAGGCCTTTCTTCCACAGCATCGCTGGGTGGGCTTGAACAGCCTACCTTTCGGTTAGTAGTTGAGCACAAACTGCACCACTGAGCAGCCTAATAGGACAATCTAAAAACAGGATGTGGAGGGTCAGGTGGCCAAAGTCGTGTGTCCTTGTGAGGGGGATGGAGACACCCAGCTCACTTTGCCTGATATGGAAGGGAGCTGGGCCACTCTTTTTAGATAAAACAAGATGTTGGAAGGTCCAGGACATGAGTGTCTAGGGGGAGGTGTCAGCAGTGAACAGAGTTCAATGACAGTCTTGTTTCATGTTTCTGTCCATGGCTTTCTCTTCCACTCTACTCTTGGGTCTTACTGTAACCAAAGGACTTAACTCAGCACGGGGGCCCCTTTGCCATGGCCCAGAGACCCAGCACGGCTTTTCTCAGGTCCATTCCTAGAACCTGACAGAAATGCACGAAGTGTTCATAAGACACGTTGAAGACGTTCATAGCAGCGCTACTCATAATAACCCCAAAATGGAAACCACCGAAATATCCATCAGCCGTAAAATGGATCGGCCCCTGGTTGGTACAAATAGTTAACATGATTGGCTGCTATCTGGAGACTGGCGATCTACTTCCAAAAAAAATCAGCCACTAAAAACCCTCTGGAGCACAGTTCTACTCTGACCCACATGTGGTCACCATGAGCTGGAGTCGACTCAACGGCTACTGGTTATATAGCAATGCAAACCAACACGACAACTACATGGAATTACATGGACGACTCTCATGAACATAATGCTGCATGAAAGAAGTCAGACACAAAGTTTTTTTAAAACCAAACAATAGTTCAGCTAAACTAGTAAAGAATGTCTGCCTTGAGCACTGTGCTCTTTTATGGGATTTTATGGGATTAAATTGACAACAGTAACTTGAAAGGTCAGAGAGGAAGTTTAGGGGGCAGTGAGTTTATGTTAATGGGGGAAGAACGACTTGGAAAAGGGGGGTTAGGATGGTTGCACAACTTGAAGAATATAGTCAATGTCACTGCTTTGTACATGTAGAACCTGTTAAATTGGTATATGTTTTGCTGTGTAAATTTTCAGTAACAACAACAAAATAAATAAAATTAAAAAAAAGAGTACATACTACATGATTCCATTTACATAAAACTTGAAAACGGGAAAAAAGACTGTATGTTCAAGCCAACGGCAACCTTTGAGGGAAGGAACAGGCTGGAAGGGAAATAAGGGGGATTCCATGGTTCTGATAGTTTTCTGATTCTTGGTTACAAAAGGTGTTCACTCATGATTTATACATTTTTTTCTGTATGTTATACTTCAATAAAATTTCTACATGAAATAGACAAATATGTAAATAAATAAATACAGTGGTCCCATTCATACGTCTCCCAGGCATCGGGCAGAAGCAAACCCACATTATGTATGAGCATATCCGCAGTTCAGGTCTCAACACACATAAGCTCACAATTAAAAAAAAAAACAACAAAAAGCACAACTCATAATACAAAACAAGGCACAATAACCAACAGCGGAACAAAAAATGCAGCATAGAAAATTCATGTATTTGGAGTCAATCGGAAGCAGAATATATAATTATTATGTTTAATATGTTTAAATAAATGAAAAAAGAGAACTCAAAGAAATAAGTTAACTATTCAAAATAAACAGGCAGATTTTAAGAAGAAGCAAATAGAATTAGAATTGAAAAAGTATAGTGATTAAAGATACAACTCTTGGTCTCTACTCATCAAGAGCAAAAGAGAAAGAAGGAAACCAAAGTCTCAGAGAAGAAGCTAGTCTACAAGGCTAACAGCTTACATAAGCCACACCCTCATCTACCCTGAGACCACAAGAACTAGATGGTGCCCGGCTACCACTACCAATCACTCTGATCACAGCTACAATAGATGGACCCTGTACCAGTTGAGACTACAGGACTCCCTGAGACTACTGCCCTGAGATACTCTTCAAACTTTGAACAAAACCTATCCTCTGAGATCACCTTTTAGCAAAATAACGGACTGGCACACAAAATAAAGGATACTACCCGTGAGTACAGTGCTCCATTAAAAAAAAAAAAAAAAAACCATCTCTATGAGACCAAAAGGTCAAGAATTACTCTAAAGCAAAGATGAGAAGATAAGGGGGTAGGGAAACTAGAGTACTGGAAATGGAACAACCAGAAATCAATTAACGAGAATGCTGACACGTTGTGAAAAATGTAACTAATGTCACTGAACAATTCATATAGAAATTGACAAACGGGAACCAAATTTGCCGTGTAAACTTTCACTGAAAACATTATAAAATATTAGTTTTAAAAATTATAATGATTGAAATTAAAAACTCCATGGAATTACAGTATTTATAGATGAAGAAAGGCCTAGTGACCTACTTCTGAAAATCAGCCAATGAAAATCCTATCAATCACCATGATCTGATCTGCAATTGATCATGGGGCTGGCACAGGACCAGGCAGTGTTTCGTCCATTGTGCATGGGGTCATCATGAATTGGTGCCGATTCAACAGCAGCTAACCACCACAACAACAGATGATATGGGGTTTGGGATTTGCTTCAAGACAATCCAACGAAGGGGGAAGGAGGGGGAAGTACAGATACAACAAAAAGAATGGCCATATGTTGATAATTTTTGAACTTGTACGAAAGGTAAGGATAGGGGGCTCATTACACAAATCAATTTTTGTACATGCTTGAAAACTTCCTTAATAATCATTTTTTAAAAAATTCCTCAAAGGATGGTTAAATAGTAGAATAACTACACCTGAAGAGAGAATCAGTCAACTAAACCGTCGATTTAAAGAAATTACCAAGAATATACAACAGCAAGGCAAAAAGACGGAAAACATTGGGGAGGTTAAGCACATGGACAAAGAAGTGAAAAGACAGCACGTATGCTAGGGGAAAGATCCCTGGGTGGCACAAATGGTTTGCACTTGACTGCTAACCTGAAGGTTGGCGGTTTGAACCCATCCAGCAGCACCAAGAAAGAAAGGCCTGGTGATCTGCTTCCATAAGGATTACAGCCAAGAAAACCCGACGGGGCAGTTCTACTCTGTCATGTGGGGTCGCCATGAGTTGGAATCGACTCGACAGCAATGAATATACTAAGACAGACATGAGAGAGACAACGCGTGAAGAGTACATAGCTGAGAATTTTCCAGAACTGGTGAAAATGTGAATTTCCATATGCAGAATGCAAAACGAATCCCAAGATGAAGAAATAAAATTTCAATCCATACCTATACATTTTGTGATGGGATTGGAAACACTAAAAACAGAGGGCAATTATAAAAGAAGCCAGGGAGGAAAACGCTACCTTCAAAAGAACAGCAATTAGACTCATAGATGACTTCTCAAGGCAATGATGGAAGCCTCCGGCAGTGGAAGAACACACTCAGTGTGCTGGGAGAATATATCCGTTAACCTTGAATCATATGCCCTGAGAAATTTTATTTCAAAAGTGACAGCAAAATAAAGACATTTTCAAACAAAAATAGAGAATTTATCTCAAATAGACCCTCATTAAAAGAACCTCTAAAGGATATATTTCTGGAAGGAAGAAAATATTCTTAGAAGAAAAGTCAGGGATGTAAGAAGGAAAAGGGACCAAAGAAAAAGGTAAATATGGGAATAAATCTAAACAAACATCAACTGTATAAAATGGAAACAATAATGCCTATTTTGGGGGGTTTAAAAATAATAAAGGAGCCCCTGCGTGGTGCAAATGGTTAAAGCGCTTGGCTGCTAACCAAAAGATTGGAGGTCAAGTCCACCCAGAGGAAGAAAGGCCTCAGAAGAAAGACCTGGTCATCTTCTTCCAAAAAGTCAGCCATTGAAAACCCCATGGAGTACAGCTCTGACACACATGGGGTCATCATGAGCTGGCGTTGACTTGACGGCCAGTGGAACCAAAATATTGGACAACAGTGCATGAATTAGCATGCTCAGTATTTAGAAATAAACACTGAAGTCCTTGTATTTTGGGGGAGGATGATAAAGATATTAACTTCATATTTTATTAAATATGTGATAGACTTTCTAGAATATCCATTGTTACTGGGCACTGTTAAGTCGATTCTGATTCATGGCAGCCCCATGTGACAGGGTAGAATGGCTCCATAGGGTTTTATAGGCTGTAATCTTCATGAAAGCAGATTGCCACGTCTTTCTCCCACAAAGCTGCTGGGTGGATTCAAACTGTCAACATTTTGGTTAGCAGCCAAGCGCTTAACCATTGTGCTACCAGGGGTCCTTAAAGTATCTGTTAAGCAGATAAAAAATAGGGTGTATAACTTTCCAACCAGAAGCTAGGTGGGTGGGTGGGGGAATAGGGGATGGAAATAGCAGGGCAAAACAAAAATCTCAATCAATCCTGCAGAAATAAGAAAAAAAAAGTATACACACACACACACATATTTAAAAAAGAGGAGGAGAGAAAGCATAAAATGGGAGGCCAGAAGTAAATCTAGATGCGTCAAATTTAACTATCCAGTTAAACCAAAAAAGTTGCCCAACTAGAAAAAAAGTCTAGTTATATGCTGTTTATAAGAAACACACCTTAAACATAAGCTCCCTGAAAGGCTGAACGTCAAAAGACAGCAAAAGTTATCCAAATAAATACCAACTTTTTGACAAAAGAATGGCAAAGACCCACACCAAAGGCCTAAGGGCTGGTGGTACCACCCACTCCATCTAGCCGCCCATGACAGGGGCCTGAGAACCAGTAGTGCCCCCCGAACCCCTCCAGTAAATGGCACCAGGCACCCAAGGACCAGCTGCACTATCTACCCCCTACTATGCACTCTGGTGGACAGAGGCATGCCCTCCATCCAGGCACCTAGGGGCAGCCAACAGCCCCCTGCCTTGCCACCCACATTGTTCCCTACTGCAACCAGAGACCTGTGCCTGCTCCAAACACCCCCATGCAGCCCTGCCCACCCATGACTGTAGTGACCAAAGACCCAGGCATCTGTGCCCTCACCAACAGAGATGCGGCAGAGCACACACATAATACCCAACCCAATGACCAGGGAACCAGCAGGACAGATTCATCATCTCACCAAAACACCACCAACATCTTCAGCAGCCCTGCAAGACCAGTGAACAGACTCCTGGACTCACACACCTAGTAGCTGCTCCAACCTCATGGAGACAGGAGATGAGAGCTTCAACGAGGCCAGATTAACAACCAGAGTAGCACACGCACCCAGCCTACTTGGACATACCAAAACAAAACAAAAATTCAGGATGCAGTAAACAAAAATACAATAAGCAAATAAATATGCTAACATTGATGCCTCGAAGACAACACTCGATATTAAATCACATAAAGAAGCAGGACAAGATGGCTCCAGCAAGTGACCAAAATAAAGACCCAGAAAACCTTCCAGAGGAGGATAAGGCAATGGAACTACCCAATGAAGAATTCAAAAGACTAATAAATAGAGCTTTCCAAGAGATCAAGAAGGAGATCAGACAAAGCAAAAGAGGAATTCAGGAAAATAATACAAAATGACAAAATAAACAAAACGACAGAATAAACAGGCTGCTAGAAACTGTACAAGAACAGCAACAAGAAATACAAAAGATTAGCAATAAAATTTTAGAATTAGACAACTCAACAGAAGGTCACAGGAGACAAATTGAGACAGTGGAAATCAGAATTAGTGAGATTGAAGATAAATCCCTTGATGCCAATTTGTTCGAGGAAAAAAAAAAAGAAAGAAAGGAAGAAAAATTAAGGAAGTCTAAGAATTATGTGGGATACTATCAAGAGGAAAAACCTATAAGTGATCAGAGTACCAGAATGAGAGGGATAATGGAAAACACAGAGAACTGGCAAAGATTTGCTGGTGTTTTGAAAACTTCTCTAGTATCATGAAAGACGAGATGATATCTATCCAAGAAGCTCAACAAACCCCACACAGGATAGATCTCAAAAGAAAGTCACCAAGATATATCATAATCAAACTTGCCAAAACTGAAGACAAAGAAAGAATTCTGAGAGTGGCTAGGGATAAATGAAAAGTCACCTACTAAGGAGAACCAGTAAGACCGAGGTCTGATTATTCAGCAGAAACCATGCAGGCAAGAAGGCAATGGGATGACATATATAAAGCCTTGAAGGAAAAAAAATTGCCAACCAAGAACTATATATCCAGCAAAACTGTCTCTCACATATGATGGTGAAATTAAGTCATTTCCAGATAAACAGAAATTAAGGGAATATGTAAAAACCAGACAAAAATTACAAGAAATATTAAAGGGAGTCCTCTGTTTAGAGAACCAACAACATCAGACAACAATCCAAAATTAGGACACAGGACAAAGCAACCAGATACCAACACAGATACGGAATTCTCAAAAGTAAAACGAAGCTAAGAGACTGAAAATAGGGAAACAGGAACGGCAATATGTAAATAACAACAATGTCAAAACAAAAAGGGGGAATAAATAGTGTAGTTAAAGAACTTCCATATGGACAGGAACTCAAGGCAATATCAAGAAATAAAAGATTGGTTTAAACTTAGAAAAATAAAGGTGTAAATTTCAAGGTAAGCACAAAGGAAGCTAACAAACCTACCCACCAAAATAAAGCAGAAGAAAAACATAAAGACTTGGCAAAGACAAAATCAACAACTATGAAAGTGAGGAAAAGAAAATAAATAAACAAAAAGAACTCATACTGGAAAATTAAGTGGAACAAAGAATATGTCACCACCACACACATACATATCCCAGTGCCGTCGAGTCAATTCTGACTCATAGCGACCCTACAGGACAGAGTATGTGCACACACACACACAAATACAACAAAATGACAGTAGCAAACTCATAGCTATCAATAATTACACTGAATGTAAATGGCATAAATGCACTGGTAAAGAGACAGAGAGTGGCAGAATGATAAAAAATATGAGCCATCTACATGCTGTCTACAAGAGACATGCCACAGACACAAAGACATAAACCAAAACTCAAAGGATGAAAATATATATATATATCAAAAATAAAAATAAAAAAGAGCAGGAGTAACAATATTAATCTCTGACAAAACAGACTTTAAAGCAAAATCCACCATAAAGGATAAGGAAGGACACTATACAATGATTAAGGACGTAAACATAATAAATACATATGCACCTGATGACAGAGCTCCAGAATACATAAAACAAACTCTAACACCATTGAAAAGCGAAATAGTTCCACAATAATACTAGGAGACTTCAACACACCACTTTCAGTGAAGGACAGAACATCTAGAAAGAAACTCAATAAAGATACAGAAGATCTAAATGCCACAATCAACCAACTTGATCTCATAGACATATACAGAATACTCCACCCAACAGCAGCAAAGTATACATTCTTTTCCAACATACATGGAACATTCTCCAGAACACACCACATATTAGGCCACAAAGCAAGGCTTAACAAAATCCAAAACATCAAAATAATACCATACATCTTCTCTGATCATAATGCCGTAAAAGTAGAAATCAACAACAGAAACAAGAAGGAAAGAAAATCAAAATACATGGAGACTGAACAACACCTTGCTTAAAAACTATTTGGTAATAGAAGAAATGAAAGATGGAATACAAACATTCACAGAATCAAATGAGAATGAAAACACATCTTACCAAAATCTTTGAGTCACAGCAAAAGCAGTGCTTAGAGGTCAATATTTAGCAATATATGCACACATCAAAAAAGAAGGGCCAAAATGGAAACATTAACCCTACAACTCAAACGAATTGAAAGAGAGCAGCAAAAGAAGGCCTTAGGCACTAGAAGAAAGGAAATAATAAAGACTAGAGCAGAAATAAATAGAGAACAGAGAAACAATAGAAAGAATCAACAAGACCAAAAATTGGTTCTTTGAAAAGATCAACAAATCGAAAAACCACTGGCCAAACTGACAAAAGAAAAACAGGAGAGGAAGCAAATAACCCAAATAACAACGGGTGATATTACAACAGACCCAACTGAAATAAGAAAGATCATAAGAGAATATTATGAAAAACTGTACTCCAACAAATTTGAAAACCTAGAGGAAATGGACAAATTTCTAGAAACACACTACCTATCTAAACTAACACAAACTGAGGTAGAAAAACTAAACAGACCAATAACAAAAGAAGAGATTGAAAAGGTAATAAAAAAAACTCCCAACAAAAAAAAGTCCTGGACCAGACAGCTTCACTGGAGAATTCCACCAAACTTTCACAGAAGAGCTAATATCAATACGACTCAAACTATTTCAGACCATAGAAAAGGAAGGAATATTCCCGAATTCATTCGATAAACCAGGCATTACCCTGATACCAAAGCCAGGCAAAGATACCACAAAAAAAGAAAACTACAGGCCAATAACCCTGATGAACACAGACACAAAAATCCTCAACAAAATTCTAGCCAAAAGTATTCAACAGCATATCAAAAAAATAAAACATCATGACTAAGTAGGATTCATACCAGGTACGCAGGGATGGTTCAACTTTAGAACATCAATCAATGTAATCCACATAAATAAAGTAAAAGAATCACATGATCACATCAATCGAAGCAGAGAAGGCATTTGACAAAGTCCAATACCCATTCCTGATAAAAACTGTCAGCAAAATAGGACTAGAAGGGAAATTACTTGACATAATAAAGGGCATTTATACAAAACCAACAGTCAACATCAATTATTACGAAGAGAGACTGAAAGCGTTCCCTTGAGAATGGGAACCAGACAAGGATGCCCTTTATCACTACTCTTATTCAACATCACACTGAAAGTCCTAGCTAGAGCAATAAGGCAAGAAGAAGAAATGCAGGGCATCCAAATTCATAAGATGCAAAGCCATCCCTATTTGCAGATGATATGATCTTGTACACAGAAAACCCCAAAGAATCCACAAGAAAGCTATTGGAGATTTCAGCAACGCAGCAGGATATGAGATTAACATACCAAAATCAGTTGGATTTCTCTACCTCAACAAAGAGAACCTCAAAAGGGAAATCACCAAATCAATGCCATTTACAATAGCTGCCAGAAGATAAAGTGCTTAGGAGTAAATCTAACCAGGCATGTAAAAGACTGATACAAAGAAAACTACAAAACACTACCCCAAGAAACCAAGAGACCTATATAAATGGAAAAACATACCATACTCATGGATAGTGTCTTAGTTACCTAGTGCTGCTATAACAGAAATACCACAAGTGGCTGGCTTTAACAAAGAGAAATTTATTGTTGCACAGTTTAGGGGGCTAAAAGTCTGAATTCAGGGTACCAGTTCCAGGCGAAGGCTTTTGCTCTATGTCGCTTCTGGGGGAAGGTCATCCTCATCAATCTTCCTGGGTTAAGGAGCTTCTCAGTGCAGGAAACCCAGGTCCAAAGGATGTGCTATTCTCCTGACTCTTGTTTCTTGGTGGTATGAGGCCACCATGTCTCCCTGCTCGCCTCTCTCCCCTATATCTCAAAAAAGATAGGATTAAGATGCAACCTAATCTTGTAGATTGAGTCCTGCTCCATTAACACAATTGCCGCTAATTCCATCTCACCAACATCACAGAGATAGGATTTACGACACATAGGAAAATTACATCAGATGAGAAAATGGTGGACAACACACAACACTGGGAGCCATGGCCTAGCAAAGCTGACAGGCATTCTTGGGGGGACACAATTCAATCCGTGACAGATAGGAAGACTCAATATTGTGAAGATATCAATTCTACCCAAAGTGATCTACAAATATAATGCAATCTGGATACAAATTCCAACAGCATTCTTTAATGAGATGGAAAAACTAATTACCAATTTTATATTGAAAGGAAACAGCACCTGGATAAGGAAAGCATTATTGAAGAAAAAGAACAAGGTAGGAAGCCTCGCACATCCTAATCTCAGAACCTACTACACAGCTGTGGTAGTCAAAACACCCTGATACTGGTACTACCACAGGCACAAGGACCAATGGAACAGAACTGAGAGCCCAGATGTAAATCCATCCACCTATACTCAGTAGTGACCTTTGACAGGGGACCAAAAAATCATTAAATGGGGGAAAAGACAGTCTTTTTTACAAATGGTGCTGGCAAAACTGGATGTCCATCTGTAAAAAAAAAACAGGACCCGTACTTTACACCACACATAAAAACTAACTCAAAATGCATCAAAGACCTAAATGTAAAACCTAAAAAGATAAAGATTATGGAAGAAAAAATAGAGACAATGGGTAGGGGCCCTAATATATGCATAAGTACAATACAAACCATAACTAAACATACAAATACCAGAAGATAAACTAGGTAACTGAGAGCTCCTAAAAATTAAACACTTATACTCATCAAGACTTCACCAAAAGGGTAAAAAGAGAACCTACAGACTGGGAAAATATTTTTGATATGATATATCTGAAAAGAGTCTGATCTCTAAAATTTACAAAATATTTCAACACCTCAACAATGAAAAGACAAATAATCCGATTTAAAAATAGGCAAAGGATATGAACAAACACTTCACCAAAGAAGACTTTCAGGTGGCTAACAGACACATGAGGAAATGCTCGCAATCATTAGCCATTAGAGAAATGCAAATCAAAACTACAATGAGATATCATCTCACCCTGACATTACTGGCAGTAATCAAAAAAACAGAAAATAATAAATGCTAGAGAGCTTAGGGGAGATTGGAACTCTTATGCATTGCTGGTGGGAATGTAAAATGGTACAACCACCATGGAAAATGACATGGAGCCTCCTTAATAGAAATACCGTACAATCCAGTAATCCCACCACTAGGAATACATCCTAGAGAAATAAGAGCCATCACATGAATAGACATATGCACACCCATGTTCACTCTAGCATTATTCACAATAGCAAAAAGATGGAAACAACCAAAGTGCCCAACAACAGATGAATGGATAAATAAATTACGGTACATACACATGATGGAATACTATGCAATGATAAAGAACAATGATGAAACTACGAAACATCTCACAACACTGATGAATCCAGAGGGCATTATGCTGAGTGAAACAAGTCAATCACAAAAGGACAAATACTGTATGAGACCCCTAGTATTAAAAACTCAAGAGAAGGTTTACACACAGAAAAAAACAATCCTTGAATGTTTCGAGGGAGGGGAAGGGTAGGAAGGGGAAATCACTAACCAGATAGTAAACAAGTGTTAACTCTGGTGAATGGAAAGACAACACACAATATAAGTCAGCACAAATGACCAAGGCAAAGTCATAGAAGCTTCCTGGACATATCCAAACACCTTGATGGACCGAGTTACTGGGGGTCAGGGCTGGGGACCATGGTCTCGGAGGACATCTAACTCAACTGGCAAAACATAGTTCATAAAGAAAATGTTCTACATCCTACTTCGGTGAGTAGCATCTGGGGTTAAAAGCTTGCAAGCGGTCATTTAAGATCCTGTGCAAGCAAAGAAGAATGAAAAAAACCAAAGACACAAAGAAAATATTAGTGCAAAGGACTAATGGACCATATGAACCACAGCCTCCAGCAGCCTGAGCCCAGGAGAACTAGATGGTGCTCAGCTACCGCCATCGACCCTCTGACAGGGATCACAAGAGAGGGCCCTGGACATAGCTGGAGAAAAATGTAGAACAAAATTCAAATTCACAAAAAAGACCAGACTTACTGGTCTGACAGAGACTGGAGGAACCTCTGAGACAATGGCCACCAGACAGCTTACCTTAGAACCAACTTCTCATGTTCTATAAAAACTCTGTTGGCATTTTTATTGGAATTATATTTAATAGTTCAATTTTGGGAAAACTGGCATTTTTATGATGTTGAGTGTTTCTATCCATGAACCTGGTTTATGTTTTAATTTATTCAGGTCTTCTTAAATGTCTTCCTGAGTCTCTGGATGGTGAATCAGTTAACGAGCTCAACTGCTAACTGAAAGGTTGGAGGTTCAAGTCCACCCAGAGGCAACTTGGAAGAAAGGCCTGGCAATCTACTTCTAAAAGATCAGCCATTGAAAATCCTACAGGATGCAGTTCTATTCTGACACACATGGAGTCACCATAAGCTGGAGTCAAGTCGATGACAACTGGTTTTAAATGTCTTTCTATAAGATGTTTTAATCTTCTTCATAAAGCTCTTGCTTAGCTTTTGTTCGATTTATTCCTAGTATCTTTTTTTTTTACTGTTATTATAAAGTGTATCTTTTTAAAAATTACACTTATGTTTGTTGCTGTTGTAGAGAAATGCAGTTGACTTTTTAAAGTATTTAATCTTGGATTCAGTAACTATATTAACCTTTAATAAAATTCTAATGGCTTTGCCAGAGTGCAGTTCTGAAAACTTAGAGTAGAGAAGGAAGTCCCTGGCTGGTGCAAATGTTTAAGTGCTCCACTACTGGCTGAAAGGTTGGTAGTTGAAATCCACCCAGAGGTACCTTGGAAGAAAGGCCTGGTGACCCACTTCCAAAAGGTCACAGCTTTGAAAACCCTACGGAGCACAGTTCTACTCTGCATACCTAGGGTCACCATGAGTTGAAATTGATTTGACAGCCACTAATAACAGCATAGAGAAGGATGAAACTGAAGTGCCTAAAGGAAGAAGAGCTGGCAGAAGAAAGCCAATACGCTCTGCAGGACCCCAGAAAGGCTCAGGAAATGGAGGCACCATGTACCTTAGAAGATGGGGTGCAGGGTAGAGGTAAGCCCAGAAGACTGGTTGAAGATGTGTGAAAGCAACATTAACCCCAGGTTCTCTCCCCAACCTTGTCAGGAGAAGAAAGGTTTACTCAACGGAAAGCTGCATCTGTGAGGCTGTGGCCTGGGGACACAGGTGTGAGGGACAAAGTGCCAGTGGAAAAGCAGGTGATTAAAACGTCAGAGAATCAGCACTCGGGACTGTAACAGGCAGGTCAGAGAGGCCGTGTGGTAGTAATTCACTGTTGTTAGTTGCTGTTGAATTGATTCTGACGTATGGTGACCCATGCGTACAGAGCAGAACTGTTCCATAGGGTTTTCTAGACTGTGACCTTTCTGAAGCAGATCGCCAGGCCTTTCTTCGAGGTGCCTCTGCTTTCTACCACCGACCTTTTGGCTAGTAGTTGAGTGCTTAACCAGTTGTACCACCCAGAGACTCGTAGTATTTTACTAAGTACATATGTTACGTAGAAGAACGCTCTAGTGACCTGCTTCCGTGAAAAGATTACAGCTAAGAAAACCCTATGGAGCAGTTCTACTCTGTAACATATGGGGTTGCCAGGAGTCAGAGTCAACTCGATGGCAACAGGTATGCGTATGTGTGCATGTGTGTATACATATATAACTTAACTAAAAATAAAAATTAAACTTAAAAAAAGAAAATAATAACAAAAACAAAGGTGTAAGATCTTTTCTGGACTTGGCCATTGAGATGGCCTTTCCAGTTCTGGTCCAGGGCATGGACCAGGAAGCAGCTGCCCCATAAGGCCAGAGCCACCCCTATGACAAATGTATCCCTTTGGATTCCCAGGTCTCACACCTGCCACAACATCATAAACCAGTGGGGCCAGGCCTCGGGAGAAGAGAAACTTGGTCAGGTTAATAGAGGGTGCCTTTGTAATGACTTCAAAATTTCTTCCCAACTGCGTCCTTCCTCATGCTTTCATTTTCCCAAACTCAACAATCTATCACTTGCCTTGGACTTGCTTCAGGCTATGCTATTTATAACAATAGCAACAACACTTTTGGCTTGTCACCTTTCTCCAAAGTAACTCAGATTGTCTCTAAACCATTGGTGCACACACACAGTAACTGGGAATCTTGTTAAAAACGTAGATTCTATTTCAGTTGCCACAACAATGGACTAAAACACACCAACAATCATACCAACAATGGATTCAAAGGTAGCCAAAACAGTGGACTCGAACATACCAAAGAGATGGCACCAGACTGGGTAATGCTTCATTTTCTTGTACACGGGTTCACCATGAGTTGGAACCGACTCCAGGGCAACCAACAACGACAATATATTTCCGTACGTCTGGGGTAGGACCTGAGATTCTGCATTTCTAACCAGCTCCCAGGTGATGCTGATGCTGCTGGTCTACAGACCACACTTTGAGTAGCAAAAGGGCATGGAAAAACTTTTTGGGGTGATGGAAGTTGATTGTGGTTGTAGTTACATGGATATATACACTTATTAATACTCACTGAACTATCCACTTAAAATAGGTACCTTTTATTGTATGTAAATTATACTTCAATAAAGTTGATTTTAAAAGAAAAAAATCAACTCTAGGTGGATTATATGTCCAAATGTGAAATATAAAACAACAAAGCTTCTAGAAGGAAACAGAGACCTTGGGACAGGCAAAGCTTTCTTAAACAGGACTCCAAAAGAGTGAACCATACCAAAAAAAAAAAAAAAAAAACACATAAACTGGACTACATTAAAATTTAAAACTTCTATTCATCTGAAGACCCTATTAAGAGCATGAAAAGTCAAGCCACAAAGTGAGGAAAAGTATCTGCAATACATATGTCAGACAAAGGACTCATATTCACAATATATAAGGAACTATTACAATTCAAGAAGAAAAAGACAACCTGATAGAAAAACGGGCAAAACTCATGAACAGGAACTTCACAAAAGAGGGTATCCAAAATGGCCAATAAACACATGAAAAGATACTCAACTTAATGAGACATAAGAGAGAAATGCAAATTAAAACAACAAAAATGATATGACTACACACCTGCCAGAGTGGCTAAAATGAAGAAATAAGATGATATGGTGTGTGGACAAGGATGTGGAGCAACTGGAACTCTTGTCTACTACTAACGGGGCATGTAGACTGGAAAAACATTCTTGGAAAACTATTTGAGCAGTTTTTATTACAGCTGAACATAAACATACAAGCAAATCCACTCTTGGGTGCAAATATGAACAAATGTTGCCAAAAGATATGTGTAAGAATGTCCATAGCAGCATTATTCATAATAGCCAAAATTGGAAGCAACACAAATATCCACCAATAGCAGTACGATAAAATATGGACTATTCATAAAATGGACGATTACTGGCAATAAACAATGAAAGAACTACTGTTACACTTAACGACATGGGTGAAGCTAGAGTTACAGATAAAATTAAGGACACCCAACGAAATGTGAATTAAAAAAGAACAACAAATATTTTTCGGTCTAAGTATGTCCCAGGCAATGTTTGGGACATACTTATACTAAGAATGAGTCTTGAAGTTGGTCATGATCACATGGTCTTGACCTGGGTGTTGGTGACACAGGTGTGCTCATTCACTGAGAATTCACTGAGCTGCACACTTTTCTCACATGCATGTTGTAAAAACCACGTGCTGTCAAGTCAACTCCGACTCATGGCGACCCCATGGATGTCAGAGCAGAACTGTGCTCCATATGGTTTTCAATGGCTGATTTTTCAGAAGTAGATCACCAGGCCTTTCTTCTGGGGTGCCTCTGGGTGGACTCAAACCACCAATCACTATGCCAACCTTTTAGTTAGCAGCTGAGTGCATTACCTATTTGCACCACCCAGGGACTCCACGTACATTATACTTCAGTGCAAAGTTCATTACAAACAGCAATAAAACTACTCTTAGCCTCGGTCCCATTGACAGAGGGCCCTGCCTTTTGCCTCCAGTCTCCCATCTGTTCTCTTTGCTGCTGTTGGTGATCTCGCCAACTCGTGTGTCCATCCTGGCTTGCAGTGGCTGCTTAGAGTGTCCAGCATCTCGCCCATACCCACAGGACTTCATCACTACTCCTGGCACAGTACCCTGGGCTGTCATTGGCTTTGCCTGGCATTGATCCCCCACTTTCACATGCTTTTTCCAGGACACGGACCACCCCACACTTCCTCACATCTTCACGGCTTTGTCCGTGTGTCTTCTGTTGAGAAGGTCCTCTCCACTCCCTTGCCTGGCAACAACCGATTCATTTTCCAGTCTCACACCAGCTTCCATCTGCTCTGTGAGGCCTTTTCTGTTCCCAGACAGATCTGTGTGTTCCCCTCCTATCTTACCCTGGTGTGATGGTTAAGATTGTGTGTCAGCTTGGCTGGGCCATGATTCTCAGTGTTTAGATGTGATCACTCCCATGATAGGCTCTGCTGTGAGTAGCCATCAGCTGAAAGGGAGTTTCCTCGGGTGTATGGCCTGTATCTGAATATAAGCAGAAGTTCTGGCTTTTTGCTAACTTTAGATCCTGTAGCCGCCTCCTGTTCGTCTGACCCCTGATTCTTGGGACTTGAGCTATCAGTTTGCCTGCCAATCTTGGGATTCGTTGATCTTCACAGGCTGTGAGCAAGAGCCCTGTTCTCCAACCTGCCAATCTTGGGTTGGCCAGCCCCTGCAGCTATGTGAATCGGGAGAAGCCTCTATTCTGATCCACGGACTTGGGACATTCCAGCCTCTACAATTACGTGAGCCATTTCCTTGATATAAATCTCTCTCTCTATATATTTATACGCTTCACTGGTTTTGCTTCTCTAGAGAACCCAGCCTAAGACACCTGGGATCTCCAGAGGAGCAAAACCAGAGATATGTGTATATAAATAAATAGAGAGAGATTTACTTCAAGGAAATGGCTCACACAGTTGTGGGGGCTGGCAAGTCCCAAATCTGTAGGTCAGGTGGCCGGCTGGAGACTTCTGTCAGCTCACGGGGTTGCGGAGACTGGTGAATCCAAAATCTGCAGGTCAGGCAGCAGGCCAGAGACTTCTGCTCGCTTATGTCCCAGGAACTGGAGGTCAGGAGACAAGACGAGTGCAGGGTCAAGAAAGAGCGAGCTTTGCCAGAACATCCATTTACATACAGGAAGCAGGTCACAGACCCCTTTCAACTAACTGGCTGACTGCATCCAATCACATCGTGGGAAGTTATTACGTTATATTACACTACGGAAGAGGACCCAGTCCAGTGTCTGCCAAACCACTGAGAAGCACAGCCTGGCCAAGCTGACACATAACAACCATTACACCTCCCTAAGACTCATCTTCCTTTTGTGCTTCCTTTATAGCAACTGTGTTAACTTGCAATTGACTGTTTACACCTTTGTCTTCTCACCAGACTGCGGGCTTGCTGGGGCAGGGGACCCTGTCTTTCCATCTCTCTGTCCCTCCCACCCAGCAGGATGCCTGGAGCATGGCAGACAGTAGGTGTGGGTTAAATGCATGAATCGGTGGATAATGATAGTAACTGAAGTTCATGTACAAGGATCAGGCCAACGAATATAAGAATGCTGTCTTGGTTTCCTAGTGCCACTGTCACAGAAATATCACAAGTGGGTGGCTTTATTTAAGTTTCTTTAAATAAACAGAAATTTATTTCCTCACTGTTCAGGAGGCTAGAAGTCCAAGTTCAGGGCATCGGCTCTAGCGGAAGGCGTTCTCTGTCAGCTCTGGTGGAGGTAACTACAACAAATGTCCTTTGTCAATTGTTCACACTAAATCTTAGATTTGGAACTGAGCCTTCAGTGCCTGCTCCAAGCTGCCCTGCTAAAAAGTGGCACCAGCCATACCACGATCCCTTCCTTACTGTTCCCTGCAGGTGCTGGGCACTTAGAACATGGTATCTCATTTAACTTCCTGCAAGAAGGGCGAGGCTGTTACCCTCGTTTCATAGATCAGGAGAAAGGTGCAAGGAAGTTCAATGACTTGTCCAAGGTCACAAGGCTGGGGAGCAGCAGAGCCCACACTCACGGCACACTCATTTTTATTCTATGAAAAACATAGGCTTTGAATCACTGAAATGCCCCCACGGAACAGAAAAGCCAATGGGGGGAAGTATCAGGCACCCACTCTAGCACGGGGGGCGGCACTTTGAATCAGTCAACCTTTTTGGTGCCTGTCAAATCAGTCTCTGTGGGTGGCCACCCCCTGTCCCATCGGGGCCCACCGGGAACGGGCAATGCCCCAAACACCTCCACCCAGCGCTCAGCTCTGTCCAGAGACTCTCAGCTCCCACCCGAGATGTTCAGGCTTTCAACAAAACAAAAATCTGATTCACTCTTTCCAGTCGTACAGGAAACTCAAGTCCTTTATTTTTCTGCTGCTAAAAAGAAAAAAAAAAAAAAAATCAAACCAGAAAAAAAAAAAAGAACAAGACTTTATGTCTCAGAAGAGTTCTGAAAGTGTCTCATTTCACACAGCACCAAACATTGTTCACGGCAAAGGCTGCGGAATGAACCCCAAAGAAAAAGAAGAAAATGAGATGCTTTACAATAAAACATACACACTAATAAATCAGAGCCCGGAGCCATGAATCCAACTCAGAATATACCACCGGCAAGAAAAAATGCCCCAAAGCTTTGCTTAAACCAAGGAATGCAAGAACAGATGGCTCCGCAGGGTCTCTGGGAAAAGTTAATACAAATAGGAGCCTGCAAAGGGACATTGTGTCTGGGATTCTGGCAGAAAACACAGGACATGGATGACATTCAAGGTGAAAGAAGGGGACGTATAGAGTTAGGGACAAGGATATTTTCATCAGGTAACAAAAATAAATATATCTGGTCATCTTATCCAGATTCCCACAACTGCAGAGCATATCCCCGCTCCAGAAATGAACTACTAGCTCTAAGACTGGCAGTTTGAACCCACTCAAAGGTGCCTCAGAAGACAGGCCTGGCCATCTGCTTCCTAAAGGTCACAGCTTTGAAAAACCCTATGGAGCAGTTCTACTCTGCACGCGTGGGGTTGCCATGAATTGGAATTGATTTGGCAGCATCTAACAACAACAAAAACAACTAACCTCAAAGGTCAGGAGTTTGAACCCACCCAGCAGCACCACAGAAGAAAGGCCTGGCAATCTGCTTCTGTAAAGATTACAGCCAAGAAAACTCTACGGGGCAGTTCTACTCTGCACACATGGAGTAGCCATGAGTCAGAATCAACTCGACAGCAACTAATGACAACATGACCAACAACAATACCCTCAGGCGCGTGCCAGGGAAGCCCCCGGCTCTTAAATGCCCAGCTGGAGAACTGATTTAACTCCAGAGATTTGGATAATAAGGATGGACCCTCAAGGGAGATAAGAATTTGCTCCGGGAGGATGCTGCCCCCCACCCATTGTGCATAAGCATCATTAAGGGGCTGGGACACAGGGTGGGAATGAGGAGCTCCTGGTTTCCCTTATGCAAGACACGCCCCACCGACCAGTGAAGTGACCCTGGATCAAATCTCCTGGCATTTGCCCACCTGGTGGTTGTGAAGGATACCGGACACTGACTGAGGTCTTCCAAGCACAGAAAGATCGCATCCCCACAACCAACATTCATATTAATTCCTTTTCTTGTCATCACGGAGGGAAATCCAAATGGCACTGTTTTGCCACAGAGGGGAAAAGGTGAAAGAATTGCATTAAGAGAAAGCTTTTGCCCAGCCCAATAATACTGTCCAGGGGTGGGCTAGACTGATACAAATTAACGATAGTCATTGTTGTTAGGTGCTGTCCAGTTGGTTCTGACTCATAGTGACCCTATATGACACTATAGAACTGCCCCATAGGGTTTCCTAGGCTGTAATCTTTACAGGAGCAGATTGCCAGGCCTTTCTTCCATGGTGCTGCTGGGTGGATTTGAACTGATAACCTTTAGGTTAGTTGTTGTTGTGGGCTGTCAAGTCAATCCTGACTTAAAGCGACCCTATAGGATGGAGTAGAACTGCCCCATAGGGTTTCCTGAAATCTTTACAGGAGCAGACTGCCACATCTTTCTCCTGCAGAGCAGCTGGTGGGTTCGAATAGCCAACCTTTCTGTTAACAAGCAAGTGCTTAACCATTGTACCATCAGGGCCCCTTTTACTGAAGGTTTTTGTTGTTGTTAGGTGCCATCGAGTTGGTTCCAACTCATAGCAACCCTACGCACACCACCACAAGACACTGCCCGGTCCCATGCCATCCTCACAATTGTTGTTATGTATCAGGCAGTTCTACTCTGTCCTATAGGGTCGTTATGAGTCGGAATCAACTCGAAGGCAATGGGTTCTTTTTTGGGTCAATCCGTCTCACCGAGGGTCTTCCTGTTTTTCACTGACCCTCCACTTTACCAAGCATGATGTCCTCCTCCAGGGACTGGTCCCTCCTGATAACAAGTCCAAAGTACGTGAGACAAAGTCTCGCCATCCTTGCTTCTAAGGAGCACTCTGGCTGTACTACTTCCAAGACAGATTTGTTCGTTTGTTAATGATGGTAGAGGTCAATTAATAATAATAAAACCTCACATTTATATAATGTTTTGTTATTTTCAAAGTAATTTTTCATCTATTCTCTCATACGCTCCTTGGATCATTTTTTGGGGTAGCAGGGAGGTGAGTATTGTTTATCTCCATCCTACCTGGGACGGTGGAATGATTTCCTCAAGGTCACCAAGCAATCATGGGTTATAGAGCTGAAAGGGCTCTCGGCCATGACAAGCAAGTGCAGGGATGACTAACAGACGGCTCCCGTACTTCAATTTTCAGTTTCGCACCCATGACAGATATGGTAATCGACCACACAGCTCTCTTCCGCAGAGCTTGACTCCTTCTCAACATGCTGCTCCAGCAAGCCATTGCCAGTTGATCAGAATTGGCCTACAAAATGAAACCTGTCTGCCATCCAAGCTTAATCTAATCTCCTCACTTTACATCTGAGGAAGCTGAGCCCCAGAGGAAGGAAGGGACTGACCGATGGGTCAGTGGCCCAGAACTCAAATCCCCTGTCTCTGAGCCCAGGGGTCTCTTCGAGACACCATGTTGTGCTCCATCGGCTGATTAAATAAGTCCTCACCTAAAGATGCATTTGGTCCCCGGGTGGCATCAACGGTTTGCGCTTGACTATTCATCAGGAAGAAAGGCCTGGGGATCCGCTGCTGTAAAGATTACCACCAAGAAAACCCTACAGAACAGTTCTAGTCTGTAACTCATGGGGACACCATGAGTCAGAACCGACTTGACGGCAGTGGCTTTTTTTCTGTTTTGTTTCATTTTGTTTAACGATACATTAATAGGTACGAGAATGACATTCCTTATGACCTAACCAGAACAAAAAATTTGTGTGTGTGTGTGTGTGCTAAGCAAGTGGACAAATTACTCTTTCTAGAGAGGAGTCAAAGATGACTCCAAGGTTTTTGAGCCTGAGCAACTGGCAGAACGAATAGAGGGTTTAAGGATCGAATAATCAGAAGGTCGATGTTGGCTCCACTAAACCTCCAAGTACACATGTCAAGTAGGTGGTTGGATATTAAAGTCTAGAGTTCAAGAGGAGTCCCTGGGTGGCGCAAATGGTTAAGCACTCGACTACTAGCCGAAAGGTCGGTGGTTGGAATCCACCCAGAGGCACCTCAGAAAACAGGCCCGGGGATCTGCTTCTGAAAGTTCACAGCCTTGAAAATCCTATGGATCCATCCTATGCTGCACACGCGGGGTCACCATGAGGTGCGACCAGCTCCGCAGCAACTGGCGACAAGGACAAAGTTCAAGAAGAGGGTCCCGACTTGGGTATCGTTGGCATCTAGGTGGACGTCAAATCCGTGAGGCTGGGTGAGACCACTTGGGGACAGAGGGCAGATGGAGAAGGGGCCAAAGGACCGAGCCCTGGGCACTTCGACTTCAGCGATAAGGCAGAATCAGGAAAGAGAGACTGGCAAGAGGTGGCCGGTAGGGTAGGAGAGAAGCCAGCAGTCTGGACGCTGGAAGCCGAATGAACACTGTGTTTCAAGGAGGGAAAAAGGATCAACTGTGTCAAATGTTGCCACGAGGTCAAGTCCCATCAGGACTAAGACGTGACCACTGGCTTTAGCAACGTGGAGGTCATTGGTGACCCTGAGCTGTTTAAACTGAGTGCTGGGGCAACAGCCCGACTAGAGTGGTTCAAGATAGAAGAGGAGGAAAGCAGTTTGGAGGTTTCTCAAAAAGTTAAACATAGACACCATATGACCCATCAATTCCACTTCTAGGTATAAACTCAGAAGACTTGAAAGCAGGGACTCAAACAGACACTTGTGCACTAAGGCTCATTGCAGCATTATTCACAATAGCCAAAAGGTGGAAACAACCCAAGCATCCACCGAGAAATGAATGCATAAATAAAAGGTGGTTGATCTACACAATGGAAAATTACTCAGCCATAAAGAGAAATGAAGTTCGGATCCATGCTGCAAAAAGGACGAACCTTGAAAACATCGTGATGAATGAAAGACACCAGACACAAAAGGACAAATATTGTACAACCCCGCTTACGTGAAATATCTAGAACAGGGAAATGCATAGAGACAGAAAGTAGATTAGTGGTTGCCTAGGGATAGGGGAGGGTGGAAGTGGGGAGTTAGTTACTGCTTGAGGAACACTGAGTTTCTGTTTGGAGGGATGAAAATCTTTCGGAAATAGTGGTGATGGTCGTACAACACAGTAAATATAATTAATGTCACTAAAGTGTACACTTAAAAATGGCTGGAACAACACACATTTTGTTAAATATATTTTACCACACACACACACACACACACAAGATAGAAGGGGAGGCGAGGAAGTGGGATAGTGAGTGTGGACAACGCTTGGAAGAGATTTGCTCTAAAAGGGAGCAGAGAAATGCAGTATATCTAGAGGGGAACATGAGGTCAAGACAGGTTTCATCCCTGTTTTTAAAGCACGGGTGTGGCTGCAGCGTATCTGTACCTGATGGGAATGTCGAGAAGTAGAAAATTGGGGATGCAAGAGGGAAAGGAGGTAATTGTTAAAGAAGTGGGAGTTGCTGGGTAGTGTAAACGGTGAACATGCTCGGCAGCTAACTGAAAGGTTGGAAGTTCGAGTTCACCCAGAGGTGCCTCAGAAGAAAGGCCTGGTGATCTACGTATGAAAAATCAGCCATTAAAAACCCTATGGAGCACAGTCCTATTCTGACACACGGGGTCGCCGTAAGTCAACTCAGTGACAACAGGTTTTTGTTGTAGAAGGATCTTTATGGGTGAGACCAGGTGGGTTCCGGTGCAGGTGGACAGACCATTCATCCCAGGAACAGGGCAGGATGGGAGGCTCCGGGCCCAGCTGTGGCGGTAAGAGCACCGGGGAGGGTGGAGAAACAGGGTCATGGACTGAGAGTGAAGAGGGCCTCCTAGTCCCAAATAGCCTGATTCGGACACAACACATCAAAAGTTCAGTTTTCAAAATGTATTTTAAAGGAAGTTAAAAGACATATAAAATTATAGAAAAATTCTGTACAAAATGGAAAAGTCCCTAGGTGGCACGAATGGTTAGCGCTCAACTGCCAACCTAAAGACTGTCTGGATCCACCTAGAGGCACAGCCGAAGAAAGTCCTGGCAGTCTGCTTCCATAAAGATTACAGTAAAAAAAAAAAGGATTACAGCAAGAAGACCCTATGGAGAAATTTTACTCTACATACATGGGGTCGCCATGAGTCAGAACTGACTCGACAATGACTAACGACAACATACAAAATGAAGGGGAAAAACCAGGTTGTCCTCCTCCCTGCCCTCTTTTTCTGCTGCGACTGAGCGACCTTCTCTAAGTGAATATTTACAGAAAACCATCCTGTCCTATCCATCACCCGTCTGTCAGTTTGTCGTACTGTGGTGGCTTGTGTGTTGCTATGATGCTAGAAGCTTTGTCGCATGTATTTCAAACACCAGTGGGGTCATCCATGGTGGACAGGTTTCAGCGGAGCTTCTAGACTAAGATAGAGTAAGAAGAAAGTCCTGGCAACCGACCTCCAAAAGTCAGCCACGGAAAACCCTCTGGATCAAAACAGACCACTGTCAAACTTGCTTGCTTTGGACACGTCACGAGGAGGGCTCAATCGCTGGAGGAGGGCATCATGTTTGGTGAAGCAGAGGGCCAGCGAGGGCGAGGGAGACCCTCGGTGAGAGCGACCGGCACCACAGCCACAACAATGGACTCAGATATGCTGGCAATTATGAGGATGATGCAGGAGCAGGCAACGTTTTGTTCTGTTGTTCGTAAGGTCATGGAAGTCGACTTGACAGCTGATAACGACAGCAACAACCCTCCCTTATTAGGCCACATTCCTCTCCAACCAAAAACCTCTTCACACTCAGCACACATGGCCCTGTGAAAGAACCTCTCCTAAAACTATGGGCAGAAATGCTTTTCAAAGCTCAAGAACTCTCACAAGGATTGGGGAATCTCCCTGCGTCTCAGTCTATTGATCCACCAACAGGATAACTGCGAGCGTTGGTTCCCAAAGGCACCATGGAGGTTAACAAGTTGGTTTTTGCAAAGCAGTTCAGACTTGAATATGGAAGGTGTGGAAAGAAATGCGAGGTATCATTATTATTCAGCTGAACATTTCTCCCTGAACCAAGTATACACAAATACCTTTTTTAAAAAAAGGCCATTTATTCTTAAAAGACTTTAGTGAATCACAAAATCCTTACTCAGAGGCAGAGAAGGAAACACAAATGCCAATAAAATGCAGTTTTACTTTGTACCAGCATTTATTCACTGAAAGAACAATCTACTTAACCTCAAAAATATCGGCCCAGGGTTTCTGTTTACTCTCAGGTTAAAAAAAAAAAAGGGGGTTGTCACTACCAAAACTTATATAACAATGTTTACAGCAGCTTTATCGTAACTGCCCCCAAACTGCAAACGCCATACATGTTGATCAGCAGTAGGACAGATAAGTAAATGGAGGTAAATTTATACAGTACAATCAAAACAAAACCAAGCCTATTGCTGTTGAGTAGATTCTGACTCATAGCGATCCTGCAGGACAGAGTAAACTGCCCCATAAGGTTTCCAAGGCTGTAATCTTTATGGACGCTTTTACAATGCAATACTGTATAGCAATGGAAAAAACAACACGTTAGTGCTATACACTACATGGGTGGATTTCACAGGTGTCATGCTGAGTACAAGAAGCCAGAGACATAAAAGAGCATACTGTATGATTCCATTCATAAGACATGGAAGGCCAGGCTAAACAAGAGTATCCCCGCTAAACCCACTGCCATCGAGTCAATTCCGACTCATAGCTACCCTATAGAACTGCCCCATAGAGTTTCCAAAGAGCATCTGGTGGATTCGAACTGCCGACCTCTCGGTTAGCAGCCGTAGCACTTAACCACTACGCCACCAGGGTTTCCAAAAACAAGGGGCTAGAGATTGGAAAAGTGGCTACTTTGGGAGCGTGGGATAGCAAATGCCAGTGGGGGGTGGAGGGTCATAAAGGAGCCCTGGGGGCCTGGGGAGGACCTGTATCTTGATCTAGGTGGTAGATGCATACTTGCATAGTGGAATGGTTGGTGGGTTTGAACCACCAACCTTTCGGTTAGCAGCTGAGCACCTAACCCACTTTGCCACCAGGACTCCTGGTAGATGCATGAGTTATGGAAACATTTATCAAGCTGTACACTGAAGATTTGTAAAGTGCCCTGTGTGTGTGTGCTGTAAAACCAGATGCTGCAGAGTCCTGTCTGACTCATGGTGACCCCGTGTGTATCAGAGTAGAACTGTGCTCCATAGGGTTTTCAGTGGCTTTTTTTTTTTAAGATCGCCAGGCCTTTCTTCCAAGGCACCTCTGGGTGGACTCAAGCTGTCAATCTTTTGGTTAACAGCCTAGTGCTTAACCAGTTATACCATCCAAACACTTTGTGGTGAAATGAGTTCTTTTATGTGGCCTTTTGCCTTGGTTCTCTGGAAAAACAGCTTGAGGGATTTTTCCCCTAAGCCCGGAGCAGTTATCTTTGCCCTAGTTCTCTACCTCAGAGGATTTGTTACTTTTGTCCAGGTTGGTTGACATTTCCTGGGTAGCTGTAAACAAGGATGGTTTGATACTTTTTCCCTGGCCCTGGGCCACAGCCTGCCATGTGATTGGTAAGCACCTTGCAGAGACTGGTCAATATACTACCCAAATGAATTAACTATGGGTTAAACAAATGAAGTTTCTGTAGCCTACTATGCAAATGAAGTATCTGTGGCCTACCAAGAGGGGATTGGTCAGTTCATGGCCCTGGTGGGAGGGCCATGCCTTGCAATTGATGAGGAGTTTTTGTATATATGCAGCCAACCCCACAGAGGTTTTTCAGACAGGAAGCAGGAAGAAGCAGAAAGGAGAAAAGGCAAGAGAAAAGAAGCAGAGAGAAAGGCAAGGAACCTCCTAAAAGAGCTATAACACTGAAGACATTGACAAGCCCAGGAAGGTCCCTGCAGTCGGTGCTGAGAGATGGCAGGGCCAAGAGGAGGCCTGCCCGGCTGAGAGGGAGCATGCACAGCAGAGAGAAGGGCCTGCTTGCTCGCATGGCTAAGAGGAGCTGAGAGAGCTGTCCTGCACTGAAGAAGGGAGGCTTTTGCCTACATGCTTCCTGATCCTGAATTGCACCCTGTTCTTAATAAACCACTGCTCTAAGTATGGTCTATGAGTCTGTGTGGCCTTTGCAACAGATCATCAAACCCAGCAAACAAGTAGAGAGCACTGTGGGAAGGATGGTTGGTGTCAGAATTGGTAAAAACGCTGGAGAGTGGCGGTATGTCTGACCTCTAGCTCGTAGGAACCAGCTTTGGGCTGACCCCGATCATTATACCCCCGTGAAGTTAGACAGGTTCCGACGCTACTATTACAACTACTACTACCATTTTATAGACGCCATGTGAACTATAATTAAAAAAAAAATCTGTTTTTCCAGATGGATCACCAGCTTTGCTTCTCCACCGCAGCGCTGAGGCCTTGTGATTTCAAAGGCAGGCCTCTTTAGAGACATGCAGCTGAAACCATAACTCACTGCAAGAAGAAAACCTCCCACTGCGAGGAGGCAGGTTGGCGACGGGGGAAATTAGGATGATGTCAAGTTGTGGAAGACTGGGGACAACCACTGCCACTCTCAAACTGAACATGACTCTTGTGAAATCCATTCATGTGGTGTATAGCATTCGTGTGTTTGTTTACCAATCGTCAAAATGTCTATGTGGCATAGTGGTTAAGAGTTTGGCTGCTAACCAAAAAGTTGGCAGCTTGAATCCACCAGCTGCCCCTTGGAAACCCTATAGGGCAGTTCTGCTCTGTCCTAAAGGGTCACTACGAGTCGGAATTGACTTGATGGCAATGGTTTTATAGTTTAAAAAAAAAAAAAATCAAACAAAGGAGAACACAAAATAAAGATATAAATAAAATAATAATCAATACACATATATTTAATGAACAAAATATATTAATAAATATCAAAATTCTTCCTCTTTTTGGCCACCTAGCTTCCCTCCCTCTCCAGAGATCCTTACTATTAACAGTTTCTTACATGAACTAGTGTTTTCTTTCAGAAACTCTCTGTGTATCCCCAGAGGCCCACTTCGTTCCCATTAATGGCCTCACAGAATTCCATTCTGTGGATGAATCTACTTTGCTTTAGGAGTCCCCAGGTGGTAGAAACAGTTAAGTGTGTGACTACTAGCTGAAAGGTTGGCAGTTCAAACCCGTTCAATGGTGCCTTGGAGGACAGGCCTGGCGATCTGCTTCTGAAAGATCACAGCCAAGAAAACCCTGTGGAGCAGTTCTACTCCGCACGCGGGAGTCCCCGTGAGCCAGAATCGACTCTACAACAGCTAATAACAGCAACCTTCCTTTACCTGGCTCTCTTGAGGAACATTTAGGTTGTGTTCTGCTTCTGCCTACAATACACAACGCTGCAGCTGACATCTCTGAGCAAAAGCTTGGCACACTCGCTCAAGAGAATTTCTTAGAAGTGGAATTTCTGAATCAGAGGGTTTGCTCATTTGTAATGTTGGTAAATATTGTCAAATGAAGGGTGTGTAAGAGTGCCCATTTCCCACAGCCTTGCCAATATTAAGTTTTATCAAACTTTTAAATCTTTGCCAGTCTGACAGGCAAAAAAAAAAAAAAAAGGTATCGTCTCCGTTGTATTGGTTTGCGTGTATTTAATTATAAATGAAGTACACCTGACCCTCATTAATCACGAATTCCATATTTTTCAGTTCACCTGTTGCTGTCGTTAGGTGCCGTCACGTGGATTTTGACTCATGGCAACCCCAGGTGACAGAGAAGAACTGCCTCATAATAGGGTTTTCTAGGCTGTAATCTTTCTGGAAGCAGATTGCCAGGTCCTTCTCCCACGGAGAGCACTTAACTGTTGCATCACCAGGGCCCCCTTGGAATTCGCCCACTTGCTAAAATTTATTTGTAACCCCACCATCAATACTCATGGGGCTTTCATGGACCTTCCTGGACATGTGTAGGGCAGTGAGAAATCTGAGTCGCCCGTTGCGGACATCCCCAGCTAAGGTCTAACAAGTGACACTCTGCCTTCTTGTTTCAGCTCTCATCCTGTAAACAAGTGTCCTTTTTGCCATCTATTTAGTGCCCCGCTTTTTGATTTTTGTGCTTTTGGGGGGGTGATTCTGTTGTTGAGAATGCCCCCCTAAGTATAGTGCTGAAATGCTATCTAGGGTTCCTAAGCACAAGAAGGCTGTGATGTGCCTTATGGAAAAGACACATGTGTTAGGTAAACTTTGTTTAGGTATGAGTTATAGTGCTATTGGCGAGTTCAGTGTTAATGATGAACAATACATTAGGTAAAGCACGGGTATGTATTGATCAGTTGAAGAAAGTGTCATGACCAGAGACTCGCAGGGACCTCACCCTGTATTTCACCTGCGGCAGTGGTTCAGTATTTGTTAATCCAGCGCTGGCGGCAATTTAACAATGACCACAAATAATGAGAATCAACTGTATGTTGATTGGTCTGTCCATATTCTGCTTGGTTATATCCCTTAGCCACTCCTCTACTGGTTTGAATTCTCTAATTCAGGGGTCGGGAAAACTATGGCCAAGGGGTCCATCCTGGCCAGCCCACACCACAGGCCAAATCTGGCCACGCTCATTCGCTTATGTACGTCTGCAGCTGCTTTGTGACAATGGCAGAGTAGAGTAGCTGAGACAGTGCTGAGCAGCTCACCCATAAAACCTAAAATATTTACTAACTAGCCCTTTACAGAAAAAGTTTCCCGACTCCTGCGTCTCATCAATGTATAAGAGCTCTTTGCAAACTAAGCAAATATTCCTTTATCATACATATTCTGTCCTATCTCCTATTTCCAAGTCCAAAGCATAACTAAGTCAGAAATAACACTTTAAAGCAGAAGACCCTGCAGCACGTTAACAGAAACGGTACATTTGAAAAACACGTTAGCCGACAGTAATTCAGGGGCAGTATTTTTTTTATTCTTATGCGGCAGTGGTGGTTCCGTGGTTAAAATTCGTGCCTTCCATGAGGGAGACCTGCGTTTGATTTCCGACCAATATACCTCATATGCAGCCACCAACCGTCTGTCACTGGGGCTTGTGCACTGCTATGATGCTGAACAAGGACGCCTGGTGTCACAATGGTTAAGGGCTTGGTTGCTAACTGAAAGGTCATTGGTTCAAAGCCACCAGCTGCTCAGCAGAAGAAAAGACCTGGTGATCTACTGCCGTGAAGATTACCCAGTACCCAGTATCCATGCCTAGAAAACCTTACAGGGGCAGTTCTGCTCTGTCACGTGGGGCTACTATGAGTTTGAATTGATTCGACGACACATAACAACATGATACCGAACAGGTTTTAGCAGAGCATCCAGCCTAAAATGGAGTAGGAAGAAAGGCCTGGTAACCTACTTCCAAAAATCAGCCATTAAAACCCCATGGGTCACAGTGGTCCAATATGCAAATGATCATGGCTTTGGGCTGTTTCACTGCTTATAGGCTGACTTGAGTTGGGGTGACTTGATAGCAGTTAACAACAACAACATTTTTATACCCATTTTACAGATGTGGCAATGGAGGTTCAGAGCCAACAAGTGACTTGTCTAAGGTCACACAGCTGGTAGGTGGTAGAGCCAGGATTCATGGCCCATCTGCTGGCTCAACTCCATAGCTCCTTCTACTATAGTATCTTGCCTCTTAGTGGACTGGGCAGTACCAGGGTCTGGCAGTGACTATAAAAAAACGAAGTCCTGACAGGTGGTGCCTTTGACACCACCAGGATATGTGGGGTATGTGGGGCAGAGCACAAGGGACATGGGTGTCCCCAGCCTTGTCACAGACATTGTTGCTGTTAATTGCTACCATGTCAATTCCGACTTACTGTAACCATGTGTGTGCAGAGTAGAATTGCTCCACAGGGTTTTCAAGGCTGTGATGACCTTCCAGAAGCAGATCGTCTGGGCTGTCTTCTGAGGCGCCTTTGGGTGTGTTTGAACTGCCAAGCTTTCGGCTAGTAGTCGAGTGCGTCAACTGCCATAGTTGGGTACAAAGACTGCACATTCCTGAGTTAGAGCAGGGGCAGGAAGGAAATTTACACCCGCAAAACAAAAACCACAGGGGACATGCAACCTGTTTCTAGGGGTATGGACTTTGCACCACTCTATCTGGCTCGCACATTCATGGGGAGCCTTTCCCACTGAGGAACGGCCCGTACCTGAGCACAGGTGGATGGGAGGTACAGGTGCAACAGATGTCCTGAGGGGACGGGGCTTGAATGTAGGGCTAGAAGAGGAAGTGATGAGTGGATGGATGGAGGAATGAGTAAGTGGACAGATGCATGGATGGATGGGCTGACGGGTGGGTGGGTGGATGGGTGGTGAGTGGGTGGATGAATGGGTGGGTGAATGGGTGGATGGGTAGATGGATGGATGGATGGAGAGATGGATGGATGGGTGGGTGGCTGAGTGGGTGGATAAGTGGATGGATGGACAGACGGAGTGTGTGGTGGCAGAAATCGGAGAGCTTTTATTACCACTTGGCACTGGGCAACTACCACCAATAACATAAATTTGACAGCAACCATTATAATCTCTGAACCTTTCAACAAATTACAACACTCCCCAAGACAGTTGCCCCATTAAAAGCAGTGAGCCAAGAGCAGGCGTACCTCAAGGAAAGTACCGGGGAATGAGACACTGGTGTGGTCTTTGTACGTAACGTGTGCACCAACCATGTTCTTTCCATGTGGCGCGGCATGAACGAACATGCTGACACCGGGGAATTTGCTAGGTTTGATTTCTCTCTAGCAGAAAAGAGTTATTAAGCAGCTTACTCGAAAGTTATCTTTTTATTTTCTTTCTGTTTCTGTGTTTAAGTTAAATATTTTCTAGACTGGAAATGAGAGGATTATCTACAGGGTAGATTTACTGTGGGTAGTGGCGGTTCAGTGGTAGAATTCCTGCCTCCCATATGGGAGACCCAGGTTCAATTCCTGGCCAATGCACCTTGAGCAAAGCCACCACATGTCTGTTAGTTAAGGCTTGTGTGTCGCTATGATGCTCGAACAGGTTTCAGTGGAGCTTCCAGACTAAGATGGACTAGGAAGAGAGGCCTAGCAATCTATTTCTGAAAATCAGCCAACAGAAACCCTATGGACTTCAACGGTCTGATCCACAACTGAGCGTGAGGATGGTGCAGGACCGGGAAGTGTTTTGTCCCATTGTGCATGGGGTCCCCGTGAGGAGGGGGTCGGTTCCACAGCAAACAACAACAGACTTACTGAGCATCCGCTATTTACCAGACACATGATACACATTTAATCCTCATGGTCACTCGGTAAGACTGGAGTTACAATCAGGGAAACTGAGGCTGAGCCAGATTAAGTAATTCGCTAGTCTGTGTCCCAACCCAGGTCCAACCTCTTAACAGCTTCTAGCTCTTGGCAGTAACAGCACAGGGAATAATATGTCATATCTTACATTTTCTCATTTTATGCTTGATGTAACTGACAATGCTGGAAATAGTATTAATATCCTCATCTCACCGGGAAGAAACAGCTCTCAGAGCTTCAGTAACGACAGGCAGTCCAAGGTCACACAGCTAGGAAAGACGAGCAGCCAAGACTCGAACCCGCATCTTGGGCCACAGCAAGGTGCTCCTTCCCACCCTCTCACCTGGTCTCCAGACCCCAAAGAGGGACCCCAAATCTGGAACTGCCTATTGCTATACTTCCATTGATCTGATTTTTTTTTAAAACACGAGGTTCACCATTCTGGTTTTGCAAAACAACAGCCACACTGGTCATATTCTGTGGCTGAGTGGTCTTCTGGGATGACCCACATCAAACCACACGTGACCAGCAGAAGGCTTTGCCTTCTAGACAGAATGAGGGTGCGAGGCAAGAGAGAACTTAGAGCCATTTTTAAGATGGGCCTCTATGGTCATCTGATTTGAAAGACTCCAATTTCAGCATATGACACTTCTTTTCATCATAATCTGAAAATCGGGACTCAATTTGGCCTTTCATGCATGAAGTATTGTAACCACCTTTTCATTCTTCACTGAATCCCTTCCCCTTCCATCCCCAAGCCACAGACTCGTGTCCTTTGAGTCCCGTGAAGCAAGCCTATTCTTGGAAGGGTGGAGAAACACTCCCCTTGAGTGTGGAGAGAGGGTTCTTGGCATTGCCCCTTCCAGCATAATCTTAGTCTGGGCCCTTCTACTAACCCCTGAGCTCTCCCAATCCTCCCATCTCCCACCCTCTCTCCCTTCTCTCAATTCTTTCCCATTTTACGTGTGTCTTGGTCACACCATGATCGTGGCACATGCAAGTGTATGACTTGAGCTACTCTGGTCCAAGAGCTCTGTATCTCTTACTTGTCTTTTGTGTTCCCCAAGAACAATGCCGCCCACAAAGTGTGTGTGTTGATGGGTTCAAACAAGTGTCATCGTGAGAGACTGATGGTTCATGATAGAATTCTCCCCTTCCAGGCAGGAGACCTGGGTTCCATTCCCAGCCAATACACCTCGTGCACAGCCACTACCCGTCTGTCAATGGAGACTTGCGTGTTGCTGTGATGCGGAACAGGTTTCAGCCAAGTTTCCACACTAAGACTAGGAAAGAAGGCCTGGCAATCAACTTTTCTGAAAATCTACCAGTGAAAACCCTATGGATCACAACAGTCCAATGCATAACCGATCATGGGGATGGAGCGGGTCTGGGCAGCGTCTCCTTCTGTTGTTTTTGGGGTCGCCATGAGTTGGAGCTCATTCCACGGCAGCTAACAACAACAGCAGCATCCTTAGAAGACGAGGTAGGTTTAGAAGTTCCCTGGAAAGTCAGGTAGGGGATCATTCCCGTGCAGATTCAAGACTGTTCAGAGTGGGGCTACCGGCCTTCCTTTTGGTCATAAAATCTACATCCTTACAAACCATGGCCCGAGGGTGTAGGGAGACTGTGTCTTGGGCCACCCTTGTGGCCAGATTATCCTTGACCCACGGCAAAAACTAAAAAGCCAAACTAATTGCCATCAAGTCAATTCTGACTCATGGTGACCCCATGTGTTATAGGGGAGAACTTCTCCATAGGAAGAAGCAGATTGCCAGGCCTTTCTCCTGCAGAGCCGCAGGGTGGGTTTGAACTGCCAATCTTTCAGCTACTAGTTGAGCAGAAACTGTTTATGCCACCACAGGACCTTTCTGACCCAGGCAGAACTATCATTTCTTTCCAGCTGCCTGGGGGTGGGGAGATCTGGTGATTCCCAGAAGACACAGAAGTGGAGAACTTTAGGAATTCCTGGCCTTGCATTAATTTATGGCCCACAGGACTTGCACACATACTGTGCACAGGGCGACATCAATAAATACTGAGTGAGTGACTGACACTTATTTTCCTTTCTGGTAGGCTGATAACTTTACACCTTCCAGAGAAGTCATAAATGTCAGGAGAAAAGTTTTCCAAGGACAAATCAAAGGCTTTGCAGGCAGGCCAGGCTCCTGGAGGTCAGCTCCACCCAAGCTCCCTGCAGCCCAAGGCAGCCTTGGGGCAGGTCACTCTCCACCGCCCCAGGCCGTCCTGGGCCAGGAAGAAGAGGCTCGCAGCTCAAACTTCTCACATCCAGGAGCCCCAGCGGTGAAGGCCCTCCCAAGAAACATACCTCTGCCTCCCTTTTGCCCTCAGAGCCAGGAGCCTGAGGGGTCTCCCCCGTGTGAGGGGGCTTCTGGCCTGAGGCCACTGGGGCCTAATACTGGCCTGTGCCCCTGCTGTCGCGTCCTAATGCCCTCCCCGGGGAGGCCTGTCCCTCCCCACCCCACCTCTGCAGCCGCCCTCCCTGCCTGAGTGAGCCCCAGCCGCACCTTCTCTCAGGAGCCTCTGAGTCAGGCCTGGCTGTGGTCTGGAAACTTCCTGTCCTTTCAGGTGTCAGAAAGGCTCTTTTCCTCCCTCGGGGGCAGGTGCTCCGACCAGGCGCCCGGTTGGGCCTCTGCCGCCCGGTCCCCCATTCATCCCCTGCCCCTCGGGACGCGTAGGGGCTCGGGGAGGCAGAGACGAGCAGAGACTTTAGAGATACACGGGGGAGAAGTACAGGGAGGTGGGAAATGGAGGCAGAGACAGATGTGGAAGAGAAAGGGGGTGGGGGAAAAGGCAGAGGAAGGGGGAACTGGTGAAGGAGATGGCGAGAGGAGAGGGCTGGAGGTCCTGACAGGGCGTAGAGCGCGCCCCTCCTAGCGCGCCCCCCGCGCGCACTCCAGTCTCCGCCCTGCGCCGCGCCCCCTACCGCACTCTTTACCCCTGGGTCCTCACGGCGACCCCTCCAGCCCGCCAGCCAACACACTCGTCCCCTGGCACCCTCTCCAGACCGCTCCTCCCCAGGCTCCCACTTCTCCCTCGGCTACCCCTCCAGACCCCCTCACCTCGCCTACCTGGCGCGCTCATGCTCCGTGGTTGCCTCCAGCCGCGCCGCCGCCTCCTCCTCCACGCCGGCCTCCGGTTACCTCCTCGTGCCGGCCGGGCCCTAGTCCCCGCGGCCCGCACCCGTCCGGGAGCCGCTGGGCCGGGAGGGGGCTGTGAGCGGCCCCGGCGGGAATCCGGAGGCCAGAAGAGCCAGTAGAGAAAAAAAGAAGAGAAAGTGTGTCAGAGGCTGGGAGGGGCGGGGGAGGGAAATGCAAAACCCGACAGGAAGTGAGACTAAAAAAAATGCAAAAGGTTAGAAAAGAAGATGGGGAGGCGGGGTTCTGGTCCAAGGCTTCCGAGGAGGATGGCCTTGAGGTGTAGGTGGTAAACTGGGGGTGGGCCCTACGGTGGGGGTACTGGTGGACCAGGGAAAGGTGGAACAGGATGGGAAGACCAAGGCAGGCCTGGGGGAGGGGGGCAGACCACTGCCCCAGGTGGAGCTAAACTGCCTTCCCCAGCTCTGACCCCAAGAGGGCCCACTGGGGCTCAGCCAAGCTCAAGAGCCCACATGCTCCCTTGTGGGGAGGGGATGCCCACTTTCTCTGTTTTCCACAGCCCTGTCCTGGGACATTTAGGGGGTCATCTTTGGAGAGGGACTTAGGGACGTTCTGAATTTCCAGACGACTCATCAAAATTTTGAGAGGAGAGTTTTCCCACAAAGGAGTTGGAAGCAAAGAAACCTTGGGCTTGGGCAACCCAAGCCTCTTCCCTACTGTCTTAGGCTGGGTTCTCTAGAGAAGCAAAACCAGTGAAGCATATATATGTGTGTGTGTGTGTGCGTTTAAAGACAGAGAGAGAGAAATTTATCTTAAGGAAATGGCTCACGCAGTTGTGGAGACTGGCAAGCCACAAGTCCTTGGATCAGGCATCAGGCTGGAGGGCTCTCCTGACTCACCTAGCTATAGGGGCTGAGAAACCCAAGATCGGCAGGTCAGACAGTAGGCTGCTGGCTCAAAGGCTGTGGAGGCTGACGAATCCAAGATCGGCAGGTAAGATGGCTTGCTGCTGGCTCACAGGCTGCGAAGGCTGATGAATTCCAAGATCGGCAGGTAAGCTGCTAGGTCAAACCCCAAGAACCGAAGGTCAGATGATGAGGAACTAGATGCAGGATCCAGAGGTGAGAGCCTTGATGGAACACCCATTGATGTACTCAAGGCAGGTCACACCCCCAAAGAAACTCCCTTTCAACTGATTTGTTGCTAATAGCGGATCTCACCATGGAGCTGATTACATCATTACGTAACTGCTAAACTACATCATAACTGCCAAAGCACTGAGAATCATGGCCCAGCCAAGTTTACACTCAACCTTAACTATCACACCTCCTTCAGCGGTTGTTCTGGAAGCTCCCTGGGGCGTGCTTTGCAGCCAACACCCCTCTGAGAGGCTCTCACAACTCTCCAGGCATTTCACTGTGACATATCTTACCTGCGTCTTCCTCAGCCCCAAGGCCTTGGACCCAAATACAGTCATCACTAGCTGTGCTTTTGAGGTTCTGGTAAACAATATTTGTAAGAGAAATGTGGATCTTGTTTTAATAATTTACCCCAAAGGTTATTCGTAGGTTCTAGGGTGTGTTGCATTTTTCCAACAAGTGTAGGTGTTATTTCCCAACAGGTACAGGTGTATACTATGCACCACCCATCTATCAGTTTGCTGGACTGTGGTGGCTTGCATGTCGCTATGATGCTGGAAGCTATGTAACCGATATCTCCAATACCAGCAGGTTGAGCCATACTGGACAGGTTTCAGAGGAGCTTTCAGACTAAGACAGACTAGGAAGAAAGGTCTGGCTATGTACTTCCAAAAATTAGGCAATGAAAACCCTATGGATCACAACAGAGTATTTTCCAATATAGTGCTGGAAGATGAGCCCCTAGGTTGGAAAGCGCTCAGAATACACAGTGGCCAAAACAATGGACTCGGGCATACCAACGATGGTGAAGATGGTGCAGGACCAGGTGACATTTTGTTTTGCTGTACATGGGGAGGTCATGAGTTGGACCTGACTCAATGGCAATTAACAACAGAAGCATACAGGCGGAAATGTCCTGAGGGTTTACCGGAATGGTGAGCTGAAATGTCTTCTCTACCCTATCAAGTAATCAGGTCCCATTCATTTGTCTCTGCTCTGCTTGATCAGACACACACAGGGAACCTCGGGCCTTTGTCTTCCATATGCGAATGTGCCACTGCCCACCACGTTTCCTAGCCCCACGCTTCTCATTCTACCCTGCCTCAGTTTACCAAGCTCTTCTCCCTCCCCCACTTTTGATTCTCTTGTTTACAGCTGATTGTGTACCTTCTGAATCATGTTTTAAGTTCTTTGAGAAAAGTTCCTTGAATTCCTTAAGGGAAAGACATTCGATAAATTTAACGGCTGAGCAAGAAGATAAATAAATAATGGGAATTGTGGCCTGCGCGCGGAAACATTTGGGATCTTGGCCGTTTTGAGGAGAGATTGCACCGATTCTCATGGGCCAGGGCATGAAGGAGAACACGAGTTGGCTTTCTGCAGAACATGCTGAAAAATGTCATCCAAGCTGCAAAGAGATGTTTCCTAAAATAAACATCAAGGACCACAGCATCTAAGCCCTTAGTGCCCAGCAGCACGCCTGGCTGCCTGAAGGGGGTCAAGGGAGTGTTAACCTCGGACTGGGTGAAGCCTTTAAGTCCGTCAGTGCAGTTTTAAAGGAGAACTCTGGTTCCCCCATGCAGGGTTCTAAGAGACATGTGTTACGGGTTGAATTGTGTCCCCCCCAAAAGATATGTTGAAGTCCTAACTGCTGGTACCTGTGATGACCTTGTTTGGAAATGGGTTCTTTGAAGACCTTATCAGTTAACATGAGGTCATACTGGAGTGTCGTGGGTCCTAATCCCACCTGAGCGGCATCCTTATAAAAGAGGAAAAGAGACAGAGACAGAAGACGGCCATTTTTGGACAGAGGCAGAGACTGGAGTGATGTGTCTACAAGCCAAGGAACATCAAGGGTCACAAGGAACCACCAGAACCTGGAAGAGGCAAAGGAGGATCTTCCCCTAGACCCTTCAGAAGGACCGTGGCCTTGCTACCTTAATTCATACTTGTAGCCTCCGGAACTGTGAGACAATGCATTTCGGTTCTTCTGTGCCACCCAGTGTATGGTATTTTGTTACAGTGGCCACAGGAAACTAATACAGCATGCCTTAAAACAACAGCACCGATTATTGAAATACATCCTCAGGAAAGTGCGCAAGTCCTTCATACAGACTGATGAATTTTCACCAAGTGAATATACCCAGGTAGCCCACATCTGTATCAAAAAATAGAAGTTCATCTGCTCCCCAGATGTCTCCCCTGTGACCCCCTCCAGTCCCCCTCCCAAGGGTCACTGCATTCTGACTTCTAACAGCATAGATCAGTTTTGCCTGTTTTTGAACTTTGTGTAAAGAGAGCCACACAGAGGTTTTCTTTTGGGTCTGGCTTCTTTCACCCAGTACTATGTTTTGGGGATTTATTGATGTTGTTGCATGCAGCTATCACTGAGGAGTCCATGGTGGTGCACAAGGTTAACATGCTTGGCTACTAACAAAAAGGTTGGAGGTCCTAGTCTTCCCAGAGCATCTCAGAAGAAAGGCCTGGCAATCTACTTCTGAAAATCAGCCAATGAAAATCCTATGGAGCACAGTTCTACTTTGACATGTGTGGGGTCACCATGAGTTGGAATTGACTCAATGGCAACTTGTTTGGTTTTGGTTTTTGTAGTTCACTGAAGACATGCCTCTCTCAACCCTCAACCCCAACATCTTATAATCCTTAAACATGCAAAAAGGTTAAAAGGATTGTATATGCATGTATAAAGAATCCGTGTATATGCTACCACCTGACTCTGCAATGAAGATTGGCATCTCTCTTCCCCCATCTCTGCTTGCTTAGTCTCTTTTACATCTGGAAGCAAATTGACTTAAGACACATCCTACACTAACATGGCCTCATTAACATAACAAAGAAAACTCATTCCCAAATGGGATTATAACCACAGGTATAGGGGTTAGGATTTACAACGCATTATTTTGGGGGATACGGTTCAATCCGTCACAACCCTTAAACATCTCATCATGCATATCATTAACTAGAGAGGTTTTTTTTTCAGGTAGAATTTACATATAGACTTCAGCTATATCATGAAATGAGTTTTGACAGATACACACACCGTGTAACCCAAAACCCTATCACAGCAAAGAACTGGGTGGTTCAATGAGGCTGTCACTAGCCATACTTGCCTGTCAAACACCTGACATGTGGCTAATGCGACTGAGGAACTGAATTTCTCACTTGATTTTAATTAATTTAAATTTAAAATCTGACACTTGATTATGTTTTTGGAAAACTTTTAAATATGTTTAAATCCATTGGGGTATGTTGATCCACTTATTCAACTGTAAATTTTACAAAACCTAAATATAGAGCAAGTAGTTCCAAAGGCAATTTAGTGTTGAAATGGATTTGCCGTAAGTATAAAATACACATTGGATTTTGAAGGCTTAGTATGAAAAGAAGAATGTAAAATGTGTCATTAATATTATCGCATCATATCGAGTGCATGTTGAATAATAATATATATGATATAAGCGATGATATAATCTTTTGAATATATTGAGTTAAATAAAATATATTATTAAAATTTATTTCACTGGGTTTAGTTTTAATGTTGCTACTGTTGTTAGTTGTGGTCAAGTTGGTTCCAACTCATGGTGACCTCAAGTGCAACAAGAGTTCCCTGGTTTAACTCCATCTTCATGATCGTTGGTATGCTCGAGTCCATTGTTGTATACTTTGCCTTCCAACCTCAGGGGCTCATCTTCCAGGAGTATATTGGACAGTTTCTGTTATGATCCATAGGGTTTTCAAATAGATCACCAGGCCTTTACTCCACAAATGATCGTAGGGATGGGGCAGGACCAGGCAGCATTTCCTTCTGTTGTGCGTGGGATTACCGTGAGTCAGGGCCAACAGGATGGCAGCTAACAGAGACAACAACAGAGTAAAGGCAGGCTGGTGACGCACCACGTCTGTCCCCAAAGAGCCCCATCAGCCTCTTGCTAAGGATATCAGGAAAGACAGAGGAAACTTAACATTAGTCAACCTGACCTTCGTAAACATGGACAGCTTGAAAGAGTAGGACTTAGATGAGCAACTAGGACAACTGTTCCCCAAGGGTGGGAAGGGAACAGGTAACGCAGGGAAGGAAATGGGACATCATGATCTAAACACCATCCTCTAATGAGTATCCTCAGAAAGAGTCAAGCAGATACCACATCCATAAAGTAAGAACAGATTGCTATGACATAGGCTGCCTGTGTAAAGCAAGCAAGTTCATGGAGATGAAAAATATGATTACCAAAATAAAAATAAAATAAAAAATTCCGTAGCAGGGTTTGAGAGAAATCTCTGTGAAGGATCTCTTCTAGGCTAGAAAACCAAAACAAAAGAAAACCGACAAATGAAAACTATGAGAGAAAGTTGAGATGTACGTGATCAATTCAAAAAGATCAATGTCCATTTAGGAACAGTTCCAGATGTCCACAGGTGGCACTATTGGTTTGTGCTTGATTGCTAACCTGGAGTTTGGCAGTTTGAACCCACCTAGCTGAAGAAAGGGCTGGTAACCTGTTTCCATTATGATCACAGCCAAGAAAACCTTATGGAGTAGCTCTACTCCATAACACATGGGGTCACCATGTGTCGGGATCAACTTGGCAGCATGTAACAACAATTAATCATCCTCTATTGAACCTTCTATTCACTTGAAACACGGGGAAAAGACTAAAATTGTGAAAATAAAAAAGGAGTTCCAACAGGGAGAGAGAAAAGAGAGGGAGGAATTCGTCATGAAATAATGATAATAATTGTCCAAGCTGAAGAATGACAGGGCTCCCCACCGAGGATGGCTCCCTGAGAGCCAACTAGGATGAATGAAGAAAACCAGCACTTAAATATACCCTCATGAACTTTCAGGAAATAAAGAAGGACTATGAGAAGATTCTAAAAACTTTCAGAGAGAAAAATAAAATGCATACCGCTGCCAAGTATCTAATGGGGTGGAGAGTTCTCATCAGCAACCTCCGATGCTAGAAGACTTGGATGAAGTAAGGCTTCAGCATTCTCAGGGAAATAGACTTAAAGAGTTCTGTAGTCGACCAAATTACCCATCATGTGGTTGAAAAAAATACGTTTTCAGACATACAGGGACTCTGAAATTTTACCTCCCAAGCACTTCTCAAACAAAAATTACTTGAGAACATACTATGGTTGTTAGTTGCCTTCCAGTCAGTTCTGATTCCTGGCAATCCCATGTGTTATGGAGTAGAGCTGCTCCATAGGGTTTTCTTGGCTGTCATCTTAATGGAAGCAGATTGCCAGGCCATTTCTTCCGTGGCACCGCTGGGTGGGTTCAAACCTCCAGCTTTTAGGCTGGCAGTGGAGCACAAACCGTTTTCATCACCTAGAGAATGTATTACAAGATTGAAGAGAAAACCAAGAAAGAGCAACAGTGAAATATGCTGCATGGATGGACATTGCTCAGTCTCTCATAGAGCGTCCTCTACCTCTGCTTTCCCCTGAAGATGGGGGCCGAGTGTGAGGGAGGAGGAGTGTGGCTTTCAGGACCTCGAGGCGGAGAGGGAGGGAGCCTTGGGATCTCAAGCCTCTGTCCCCTAGCTCCTTGGGTCTCCAGGCGACCAGCCCTTTCTCACCTGATTGCTACTTGCATTGCTGGAATTGGTGGCTGGCATTTGTAACTCCTGTAACTCATAACTTGGTTTCTCTTGGCTTGGTAGAATATCTGCAGTCCTCTTATCCTGACCCAAAGTCTACCTGCAGCCTGTGCCATGTGGTCACTTCATATCTAGTTTCTTAGTGCTGCTATAACAGAAATACTACAAACAGGTGACTTTAATGAACAGAATTTTGTCTTATCACAGCTCAGGAGGCTAGAAGTCCAAATTCAGGGCGCCAGCTCTAGGGGAAGGCTCTCTCTTTGTCTGCTCTGGGGGAAAATTCTTGTGTCAGCTTCTCTAGCATTCTCGGCATTCCTTGGAGAGCTCCACGTGGCATCTATCTTTCCCCGCTCATGCTTGTTTCTCTGTGCCTATTGTGCTCTTTTATATCTCAGAAGTGATCGGCTGAAGATGTACCCTGCCCTCATTGACATAACAAAGGAAACCTTATTCTCAAATGGGTTTACACCCACAGGTACAGCGATGAGGAAGTACAACACATGTTTTGGGGGGACACAATTTAAGCCATAATGGAGTATCTGCCATTTTCTTATGCAGCCCCAAAGCCCACCTGCACCCTCTGCGATAGGGTCACCTCCCAACCCATAGCAGGCTCTCAACTCTAATTCAACTCTATTCTAATATCAGGCCCTCATTGGTTGTGGAGTGCACGAAGGAGGGGTACGTAACATATCTTCTCTCAAGTCTGAGTCACTGCAGTTTAAGCCAGTGTTTGTGGAATTAAGGTCTTCTCAGAAACAGAAAGGACATTAATGGCAGCGATCTATGTTGTAGCTGCCATATTGGATGTGGTTCATTCGATTAGTTCCCTTTCTGAAATTGTCAGCTCTGTCTGCCATGGCCCCCTTTTCTTACAGTTGTTCTCCAGTATGTCTCCTCGACACTGCTTCTCTTAAATTTTTCTCCTCCTTGAAAAATGTTAGCTACATACACCAGCTTAAGTGTCTCCACCACACAAGAGATCAGAAAGGGAAAAAATTAGAGACCTTGGCTTTCCTGGGAGCCGTACCTTGAATCCAGTCATAATGCTGTGTTTTGAGGCCGTTCTGTATGGCATTCAGAGCAAAATGGAATGAGAGAGAGGGCCCAGGGGATGATGGGGTTCTGCTGCTTAAATGACCCCTCCTTTCCTAATGGTTCCCCCATCTCAGCCCTTCCCCTCCAGAGAGCTATCTCATCTGGTGGCGGCTGCCTTTAACTCCAAGAATATCATTCCTTATCAGTGAAACCGTCACACACTTGGGACAGCAAAAAGGCATTTCACAAACTATTGATCTGAGAATTAATATATTGCTTTTTTCCCAGATGCCACACCTCGCTGCCATTGTATATATTAATGCCCCCACCCCAATAGCTTCCAGAGCAAAACAGAACCCTCCAGGCCTTTAATTATGTTTTACCTACTTTATATTTTTTATGCCGTTACTGCTTTCTCTGCCCCTTCAAGCTCATTTCTCTTAATTTCAGCTTGTTTCCATGCCATTTCCCTATGCAGAGATGGTTCCAGAAAGACGTCAGTGTATCTATATTACCCCAAACCAATAAAAAACAACCCGTCAGAAGGCCCTTTTACTTTCTTGCATGCTCAACACCTTAAATGACCCTTGACTTTTTTTTTTCAGTTCTTGCAGAGAGCATGGCTTAAATCCAGGAGGAAAATGCTCCCATCTGTAGGCTGGTAATATACATTGAACAGCTTTCAATTGCATGAGCTATGAAATATGATGATCACCATCTGTATATCTCACGGGGGAAAAGATACCTTGAAATTCACTCAGCCATAGTGCTGGTGTGGAGGTATTTCTGCACAAAACGTGCAAAATTATTGTAGGCACTGCTGAAATGAACTTGGGGCTTTTTGGCTCAAGCCCAGAAGGACAATTCTGTGTTGGCCCATGGAGATGCCATCTTTTCGTTGTTGTTGTTGCAAGTATACACAGCGAAATATACACCAATCAACCATTTCTATGTGTACAGTTCAGAGACACTGATTACATTCTTCAAGTTGTGCAACCATTCTCACCCGCCTTTTCTGAATTGTTCCTCCTCCATTAACATAATCTCACTGTCCCCTAAACTTCCTATTTGACCTTTAGAGTTGCTAATATCAATTTGATCCCACAAAGATAGTTCTTCCAAAAAGTGTGATATTCAAGGCAGGCGTTCTTTACTAAATGAAGTCTGGTTTAAAGAAGACTTCAGGGGATATTTTTGGTTTAAGGTTTAAAGATTATCTCAGGGCAATAGTTTCGAGGATTCATCCAGCCTCCAGGGCTACAGAAAGTCTAGATTCCATGAGAATTTGAAATTCTGTTCTGCACTTTTTGGAGGTGTCATGTTGGAAAAATGTGGAATCACTCCATTCTCGACAGACTTCTGTCCACCCTCCATTTTTCCTTTCCAGGGGGATAGACAACCGTCTCCACAACTCGGCCGCCATTTTCTTTCTCTCTTAATCAACATTAAGGTGATTGGCACATTACGTCCCTTTTACAATGTGGGGCATGTGCTCGTGGCTCTCTATAAATAATGAATAATTGCAGCAATGACCAGAAATGCGTACGAACTATTGCAGCCAGCACATAATGGATGCTTTGTTTGTCTTTAGGAATGGTATTACCAGCATGGAACTGATTAGGTTTGAAAACGCTCTGGGTTACCTGAGGCTCGAAAGGTGTTCCATCAAGTTCAAGTCTGTCTTCCACACAGAGCTTCAGAGAGGCCTGATATTTGCTTTTTTTTTTTAATAGAACTTTATTTATTTATGTTGTTCAGAATGTACACTGCAAAGCATACATAAGTGCAATAGTTTCTACGTGTACCATTTAGTGACATTGATTACATTCTTCAAGTTGTGCAGCCATTCTTACCCTCCTTTTCAGAGTTGTTCCTCCTCCATTAACATAAATTCACTGCCCTCTAAGGCTCCTGTCTAATGTTTCAAGTTACCGTTGTCAATTTGATCCCATAGAAATAGTTCTTAAAAAAGCATAATGCTCAAGGTAGACACTTTTTACTAGTTAGGCTAAAGTCTTGTCTGGTTTTAAGAAGACTTCAGGGGATATTTTTAGTTTAAGGTTTAAGGATTATTTTAGGGCAATAGTTTCAGGAGTTCATCCAAACTTCATGGTTCCAGGAAGTCTAGAGTCCTTGAGATTTGAAATTGTGTTCTGCATTTCCCCCCTTTTGATCAGGATCCTATGGAATCTTTGATTAAAATGTTTAGTGATGGTAGCCAGACACCAACCAGTTCTTCTCGTCTCATGGCAAAGGAGGCAGTTGTTCATGGAGGCAATTAGCCATGTATTCCATCTCTTCCTTCTATTGCTGACTCTCCTTCTTCCTCTGTTGATCCAGGTAAATAGAGAACAATTGTTGTGCCTCGGATGGCCATTTGCAAGCTTTTAAGACCCCAGACACTACACATCAGACTAGGAGGTAGAACAGAGGCACTAAACATGTTATTAGGCCAATTAACTGAGATGTCCCATGAATCCATGACCCTAAACATACAAACCAAGAAGCTAAATCACATGATGCTCTTGGTAACGATACTTGCTTTTTGTGCCTCTGTTGGAAAATGGAAAATATTTAGCCCGGCTTATGCAGGAAGGTTGAAGAAGAATTGACACATTTTAGTCATGGTGTTGGTGAAGAACACTGAATATACCATAGAATGTCAAAAGAACAAACAAATCTGTCTTGGAGAAAATACAGCCAGAATGTTCCTTAGAAGTAAGGAGGGTGAAACTTCATCTCGCTTACTTTGGACATGTTATCAGGAGGGACCCATCCCTAGAGACGAACATAATGCTTGGTAAAGTGGAGGGTCAGCGAAAAAGAGGAAGACCCTCAATGAGATGGATTGACACAGTGGCTACAATGATGGACTCAAACATATCTAGTATTATGAGGATGGTGCAGGACCGGGCAACATTTCGTTCTATTACACATAGGTCGTTATGAGTTGGAGCTGACTCAACGGCACCTAACAACAAGCTCATCCATCACCATGCATGGCGATTGCACTTTTCCCCCCTCCCTTTGCTTTGGGGGAAAACGCTAGAAACGCCCAAGCAATATCAATAGCCCCGAGTTATGTCTGTTTTTAGCACCCAGTGTTTGAGTACAATAGTCAAGCCTCATTAAAAATATGAATGTTGTAGCTTATAGAATTGGCTGCTTTAAACACAGTCGTCCACACATCACTGGTTTGCAAACTGTTTTATAGTGACCTGGGTTTTTACGAGGCATCTCTCAGTGTCTGTGTGTGTAATGCAGTTTGTTTCTAAGATCATGCCAGTCAAATGAAGATGTAAACGTGCCATGATTACCATGAAAACACTTGTTGCTTTATCAATGTTGACGCTGACGTATGACAGGTATGTCGTGATTATTTAGAAGAATTATGTACATTTCTGAGCATGTCCTTACTTGTTTGTTGCTGTTAAGTTTGATTCTGACTCATGGTGACCCCATGTGAGCAGAGTAGATCTGCTCCATAGGGTGCAAGGCTGTGACCTTCCGGAAGCAGATCGCCAGGCCTGTCTCCCAAGGTGCCTGTGGGTGGGTTCAAACTCCCAACTGTTGGACTAGTACCGACCAAACAACTCACTGCCATTAAGTTGATTCCAACTCATAGTGACCCCATAGGGTTTCTGAGGCTGTAAATCTCTATGGAAGCAGGTTGCCACATCTTTCCCCCAAAGAGCCGCTGGTAGTTTTGAACCTTGGACCTTTTGGTTAGAAGTCGATTGCTTTAACCACTGTACCACCAGGGCTCTCAGTGTTGGACTAGTAGTCGAGCACTTAACCACCCAGGGATTCCCCACTTAAGTTTACAGGAGGTAAAAATATTGTAAGTCATACATTAAAAAGACTAGTGCATTGCTGTCTACTCTGAACATAACAGTGCATAAAGGAACCAACTCAAGGGCACCTAACAACAATAATAACAATACGTAAAGTGTTTGGAAAATCTGTACAGTTTCTGATCTTTGATTTCATCCAGGAATTTTGTCCATTCGAAATGTTCGAGAATGTCCTAAAATGGCTGAGTCTTGTGTGTCAGAACATGGAGAAAGTGTACCACTGCCAATAAGGGGTTAGCAGAAAGAGCAAATCGGAGAAAGTGAAACTTCACAAGGAGAGAGTCAGAGAGGGAGCACTGACAATAGAGAAGAAGGATTGGAACAGAGAGGAAGAGTGAAATATTCTAGGACTGGTCTTACAGAAGCAAACGCTGGGGATAATCAATAAGGTTCAATAATATTTGACATAAAAGATACACACACTGAATAAAAATATAAACACTGTCTATCAGCACACTGTCCGAGACTCCAGCCCTAGAAGTACCAATAGCGGAATAAACACAGAACCAAAACCAAACCAAACAAGAACAAAACAACCCCCTGCCCCCACCACATACATGGAACATATACCAGGTATGTATTCTGTATATACTTTTTTTTTTCCCCTCAGCACTGGCTTTTGCATCAGGGCATACTGAGCTTAAATTACAATGTGGAAGCAGCCCATACAATTTTAAAGAACTCGACTAGATAGATGAAATGTATCAATATTTTATTAATAGCTATTACGGTCTGCTACGCCTGCGTTGTCTTTCTCTGGGTACAGCTAGTTCTTTAAAGCTGTGGCATTTCAACCCACCATGAAATGGCCGCCTTCAGTGGGACTTGGGACTACCAGCATATTTGATATGAAATAAATTATTCCTAAAAGCCCCCATCTACATGACAAAAATTATTTTCAGTAATAACGATTTTTGAATTTGTTCTTTAGTTTGTGTTGCTGTCGGCTCCAACTCATAGCAACCCCATGCACAACAGAACGAAACATTGCCCGGTCCTGCGCCATCCTCACAATTGTTCTTACGCTTGAGCCCACTCTTGCAGCCACTGTGTCAGACCATCTCTTTGAGAGTCTTCCTATTTTTCTCTGGCCCTCTACTTTACCAAGCATGATATCCTTCTCCAGAGACTGGTCCCTTCGAATAATATGTCCAAATGACATGAGATGAAGTCTTGTCTTCATTGCTTCTAAGGAACATTCTGGTTGTACTTCTTCCAAGACAAATTTGTTTGTTTTTCTGGCAGTCGTTGGTGTATACAACATTCCTTGCCAACACCACAATTCAAAGGAATTAATTCTTCCATATTCCTTATTCATTGTCCAGCTTTCACATGCATATGAGGTGATCAAAAATACCGTGGCTTGGGTCAGGCGCACCCTAGTCTTCAAAGTGACATCTTTGCTTTTTAACACTTTAAACAGGTCTTTTGCAGCAGATTTGCCCAAAGCAATGCGTTTTTGGATTTCTTGACTGCTGCTTCCATGGGCATTGATTGTGGATCCAAGCAAAATGAAATCCTTAACAACTTCAATCTTTCCTCCGTTTCTCATGATGTTGCTTATTGGTCCAGTTGTGAGGATTTTTGTTTTCTTTATGTTGCGGTGTAATTCATACTGAAGGCCGTGGTCTTTGATCTTCATCAGTAAGTGCTTCAAGTCCTCTTCACTTTCAGCAAGCAAGGTTGTGTCATCTGCATCTTGCAGGTTGTTAATGAGTCTTCCTCCAATCCCGATGCTGGATTCTTCTTCATATACTCAGTTTCTCGGATTATTTGCTCTGCATACAGATTGAATAAGTATGGTGAAAGTATACAACCATGACACACCTTTCCTGACTTTAAACCACACAGTATCCCCTTGTTCAGTTCAAGCAACTGCCTCTTGGTGTGTATGTACAGGTTCCTCATGAACACAATGAAGTGTTCTGGAATTCTCATTCTTCACAATGTTTTCCATAATTTGTTATGATCCACATAGTCAAATGCCTTTGCCTAGTCAATGAAACACAGGTAAACATCTTTCTGGTATTCTCTGCTTTCAGCAAGATCTATCTGACATTCTCTTCTGAATCCAGCTTGAATTTCCAGCAGTTCCATGTTGATGTACTGCTGCAACTGTTTTTGAAATACCCTCAGGGCAGTTTTACTTGTATGTAATAGGGTTGCGATGAGTCGGAGTCAACTTGAAGGCAATGGGTTTGAGGATAGTAATGATATTGTTAGATAATTTCTGCATTTTGTTGGATCACCTTTCTTTGGAATGGGCACAAATATGGATCTGTTCTAGTTGGTTGGCCAGGTAGCTGTTCCAAATTTCTTGGTATCGACAAGTGAGCATCTCCAGCACTGCATTCGTTCATTGAAACATGTCAATTGATGTTCCATCAATTTCTGGAGCCTTGTTTTTCACCAATGCCTTTAGCGCAGCTTTGACTTCTTCCTTCAGTACCTTCGGTTCTTGATCACATGCTACCTCCTGAAATGACTGAATGTCGACCACTTCTTTTTGGCACAGTGACTCTGTGTATTCCTTCCATCTTCTTTTGATGCTTCCTGCTTCGTTCAATATTTCCCCTGTAGAATCCTTCAAAATTACAACTTGAAGCTTGAATTCTTTTCTTTAGTCATTTCAGCTCGAGAAATGCTGGTAATGTTCTTCCCTTTTGGTTTTTTAACTTCAGGTCTTTGTGCTTTTCATTATAATACTTTGTCTTCTTGAGCTGCCCTTTGAAATCTTCTGTTCAGCTCTCTTACTTCATCATTTCTTCCATTCGCTTTAGCTACTCCATGCTTAAGAGAAAGTTTCAGAGTCTCTTCTGACATCCATTTTGGTCTTTTCTTTTTTTCCTGTCTTTTTAATGACCTCTTGCTTTCTTCATGTATGATGTCCTTGATGTCATTCCAAAACTCATCTGGTCTTAGGTAATTAGAGTTCAATGCATCAAATCTATTCTTGAGGTGGTCTCTAAATTCAGGTGGGATATATTCAAGGTTGTATTTTGGCTCTCGTAAACTTGCTCTAATTTTCTTCAGCTTCAACTTGAACTTGCATATGAGCCATTGATGGTCTGTTCCACAGTCGGCCCCTGGCCTTGCTCTGACTGATGATATTGAGCTTTTCCATCATTTCTTTCCACAGATGTAGTCAGTTTGATTCCTGCATATCCCATCTGGTGAAGTCCACACGTATAGTCGCTGTTTATGTTGGTGAAAAAAGATATTTGCAACGAAGAAGTCATTGGTCTTGCAAAATTCTGTCATCTGATCTCTGGCATCGTTTCTGTCACCAAGGGCATATTTTCCAAATACCAATCCTTCTTCTTTGTTTTCAAATTTTGCATTCCAATCACTAGTAATTATCAATGCATCTTGATTGCATGTTTGATCCATTTCAGACTGCAGAAGTTGGTAAAAATTTTCGATTTTTTGTTTTTGGCCTTAGTGGTTGGTATGTAAATTTGAATTATAGTTGTATTAACTAGTCTTCCTTGTAGGGGTATGTATATTATCCTATTGCTGACACCTGTACTTGACACTTGCTATACTTTAGGATAGATCTTGAAATGTTCTTTTTGACAATGAATGTGATGCCATTCCTCTTTAATTTGTCATTCCTGGCATAGTGGACTATGTGATTGCCCAACTCAAAATAGCCAATATCAGTCTATTTCAGCTCACTAATGCCTAGGATATCGATCTTTATGTGTTCCGTTTCATTTTTGACAACTTCCAACTTTCCTAGATTCATACTTTGTACATTCCACATTCCGATTATTAATGGATGTTTGCAGTTGTCTCTTCTCATTTTGAGTCATGCCACATCAGCAAATGAAGTTCCTGAAAGCTCGTCTCCATCCATGTCATTAAAGTCGACTTTACTTTCAGGACGCAGCTCTTCCCCAGTTATATTTTGAATGCCTTCCAACCTAAGTGGCTCATCTTCCGGTGCCATATCAGACAATGTTCTGCTGTTATTCATAAGGTTTTTGCTGGTCAGTTTTTTCAGATGTAGACCGCCAGCTCCTTCTTCCTAGTCTGTCTTAGTCTGGAAGTTTAGCTGAAACCTGTCCACCATGGGTGACCCTGCTGGCATTTGAAATACCAGCGACATAGCTTCCAGCATCACAGCAACACACAAGCCACCACAGCACGACAAACCGATAGACAAGTGGTGGACTCCAAACTAATTTATTTCATTAGTTTAGAAATAAATTCTTACCTCCAGGAGAAGCGGCCAGAGTGGACATCCTTATCTTGCTCCCATGAGAACATACTCTTGAAATGGGCGTGTGTAGCTGAGTTCATGTGTGCTGGTGGCAGACTATATAACTGGGAGTTTACCAAAATAACTTCCATGTAGAATCCAGTATCTATTAAAGTTCAAATAATAAGAATATCCTAATATGAGGATCACATATATATTGCTTAAACTCAACAGTAACCCCAGCATTTGTTTAGAACATAGACCAACCAAAGATTTTTTTCAAAAAAACGAAAGGTTTCTTTTTTTATCACTGACATTGTGTAGAATTGCTGGTTGATGATGATAATAAACACAGACCGACTTTTAGTTGGCTTTATGATTGCTTTTAAATTCTCTACAGTGTACCCCTGATTGCTTGCACTCAGGGCAGTTGGCTCCCACCACCTGACTCTTGTGCACCAATGCCCATTCTCCTTTTCGGGCACTCTGTGGACCCTACTTTGACACAAATCTTCCCCTG